>NC_090938.1:296929903-297554903 GCF_040938575.1 Ambystoma mexicanum
CGGAAGTGTCTCAGGATTGGAATGGGAAGGAGTTGGATATCCCATCTCATGTTATAGGACGGGTCTCAGGTTTGGTATTAGAATCATTGAGATATCACATTGCATGCTGTAGGAAGGGTCTAAGGATTGGAATGGGAAGGACTTGGATATCACATTTCATGCTACAGGTAGGCTCTCAGGTTTGGAAAGGGAAGGAGTTGGATATCACATTTCATGTTAGAGGAAGGATCTCAGGTTTGGTATTAGAGGCATTGAGATATCACATCTCATGCTATAGGAAGGGTCTCAGGATTGGAATGGGAAGGAGTTGGATATCACATCTCAGGCTATAGGAAGGGTCTCAGGTTTGGTATCAGCATTGAGATATCACATCTCATGCTATAGGAAGGGTCTCAGGATTGGAATGGGAAGGATTTGGATATCACATCTCATGCTAAAGGATGGGTCTCAGGTTTTTTATTAGAAACATTGAGATATCACATCTCATGCCATAGGAAGGGTTTCAGGATTGGAATGGGAAGGATTTGGATATCACATCTCATGCTAAAGGAAGGGTCTCAGGTTTGGAAGGGGAAGGATTTGGATATCATATCTCATGTTATAGGACGGGTCTCAGGTTTGGTATTAGAAGCATTGAGATATCACATCTCATGGTATAGGAAGGGTCTCAGGATTGGAATGGGAAGGAGTTGGATATCACATCTCATCCAATAGGAAGGGTCTCAGGTTTGGAATGGGAAGGAATTGGATATCACATCTCATGTTATAGGAAGGATCTCAGGATTGGAATGGGAAGGATTTGGATATCACATCTCATGCCATAGGAAAGGTCTCAGGTTTGGTATAAGCATTGAGATATCACATCTCTGCTATCGGAAGGGTCTCAGGATTGGAATGGGAAGGAGTTGGATATACCAACTCATGTTATAGGAAGGGTCTCAGGTTTGGTATTAGAAGCATTGAGATATCACATCCCATGCTATAGGAAGGGTCTCAGGATTGGAATGGGAAGGACCTGGATATCCCATCTCATGTTATTGGATGGGTCTCAGGTGTGGTATTAGAAGCATTGAGATATTCACATCGCATGCTGTAGGAAGGGTCTCAGGTTTGGAATGGAAAGGAATTGGATATCACATCTCATGTCATAGGAAGGATCTCAGGTTTGCTATTAGAAGCATTGAGATATCACATCTCATGCTATAGGAATGGTCTCAGGTTTCGTATAAGCATTGAGATATCACATCTCTGCTATCAGAAGGATCTCAGGATTGGAATGGGAAGGACTTAGATATCACATCTCATGCTATAAGGAGGGTCTCAGTTTTGATATTAGAAGCATTGAGATATCACATCTCATGCTATCGGAAGGGTCTCAGGATTGGAATGGGAAGGAGCTGGATATCACATCTCATGCTAAAGGAAGGGTCTCAGTTTTGGAAGGGGAAGGATTTGGATATCACATCTCATGTTATAGGACGGGTCTCAGGTTTGGTATTAGAAGCATTGAGATTTCACACCTCATGGTATAGGAAGGGTTTCCGGATTGGAATGGGGAGGAGTTGGATATCATATCTCATGCTATAGGAAGGGTCTCAGGATTGGAATGGGAAGGAGTGTGATATCAAATCTCATGCCATAGGAAGGGTCTCAGGTTTGGTATTAGAAGCATTGAGATATCACATCTCATGCTATAGAAAGTGTCTGAGGATTGGAATGGGAAGGAGTTGGATATCACATCTCATGCTATAGGAAGGGTCTCAGGTTTGGTAGAAGCATTGAGATATCACATCTCATGCTATAGGAAGAGTCTCAGGATTGGAATGGGAAGGAGTTGGATATCACGTCTCATGTTATAGGAAAGGTCTCAGGTTTGGTAGTAGAAACATTGAGATATCACATCTCATGCCATAGGAAGGGTCTCAGGAGTGGAATCGGCAGGAGTTGGATATCACATCTCATGTTATAGGAAGTGTCTCAGGTTTGGTATTAGAAGCACTGAGATCTCAAATCCCATGCTAAATGAAGGGACGCAGGATTGGAATGGGAAGGAGTTGGATATCACATCTCATGGTATAGGAAGGGACTCAGGTTTGGTATTAGAAGCACTGAGATATCAGATCTCATCCTTTAGGAAGGGACTCAAGTTTGGTATTTGAAGGAGTGAGATAATAAATCTCATCCTATCGTAAGGGTCTCAGGATTGGAATGGGAAGGAGTTGAATATCACATCTCATGCTATAGGGAGGGTCTCAGGACTGGAATGGGAAGGAGTTGGATATCACATCTCATGCTATGGGGAGGGTCTCAGGATTGGATTGGGAAGGAGTTGGATATCACATCTCATGTTATAGGAAGGGTCTCAGGATTGGAATGGGAAGGAGTTGGATATCACATCTCATGCTATTGGAAGGGTCTCAGGATTGGAATGGGAAGGAGTTGGATATCACATTTCATGCTTTAGGAAGGGTCTCAGGATTGGAATGGGAGGGAGTTGGATATCACATCTCATGCCATAGGAAGGTCTCAGGTATGGTAGAAGCATTAAGATATCACATCTCATGCTATCGGAAGGGTCATAGGTTGGAATTGGAAGGAGTTGGATATCACATCTCATGCTATCGGAAGGGTCTCAGGATTGGATTGGGAAGGAGTTGGATATCACATCTCATGCTATAGGGAGGGTCTCAGGTTTGATATTAGAAGCATTGAAATATCACATCTAATGCTATCGGAAGGGTCTCAGGATTGGATTGGGAAGGAGTTGGATATGACATCATGCAATAGGAAAGGTCTCAGGTTTGAAATGGGAAGGGTTTGGATATCACATCTCTTGCAATAGGAAGGGTCTCAGGTCTGGTATTAGAAACATTGAGATATCACATCTCATGGTATAGGAAGGGTCTCAGGATTGGAATGGGAAGGAGTTGGATATCATCTCATGCTATAGGAAGGGTCTCAGGATTGGAATGGGAAGGTGTTGGATATCACTTCTCATCCTGTAGGAAGGGTCTCAAGTTTGGAATGGGAAGCATTTGGATATCACATCTCTTGCAATAGGAATTATCCAAGGTTTGGTATTAAGAGCCTTGAGATATCACATCTCATGCTATAGGAAGGGTCTCAGGTTTGGTAGAAGCATTGAGATATCACATCTCATGCTATAGCAAGGGCCTCATGATTGAAATGGGAAGGAGTTGGATATCACATCTCTTGCAATAGGAAGGGTCTCAGGTTTGTTATTAGAAACATTGAGATATCAAATCTCATGCCATAGGAAGGGTCTCGGGAGTGGAATCGGCAGGAGTTGGATATCACATCTCATGTTATAGGAAGTGTCTCAGGTTTGGTATTAGAAGCACTGAGATCTCAAATCCCATGCTAAATGAAGGGACGCAGGATTGGAATGGGAAGGAGTTGGATATCACATCTCATGGTGTAGGAACGGTCCGACTTTGGTATTAGAAGCAGTGAGATATCACATCTCATGGAAGGGGTTCAGGATTGGAATGGGAAGGAGGTGGATATCATCTCGTGTTATAGGAATGATCCCTGGTTTGGTAATAAGAGCATTGAGATTTCACATCTCATGCTATAGGAAGGGCCACATGATTGGAATGGGAAGGAGTTGGATATCACATCTCATGTTATAGGAAGGGACTCAGGTTTGGTATTAGAAGCACTGAGATATCAGATCTCATCCTTTAGGAAGGGACTCAAGTTTGGTATTTGAAGGAGTGAGATAATAAATCTCATCCTATCGTAAGGGTCTCAGGATTGGAATGGGAAGGAGTTGAATATCACATCTCATGCTTTAGGAAGGATCTCAGGTTTGGTAGAAGCATTGAGATATCACATCTCATGCTAAAGGAAGGGTGTCAGGATTGGAATGGGAAGGAGTTGGATATCACATCTCATGCTATAGGAAGGGCCTCATGATTGGAATGGGAAGGAGTTGGATATCACATCTCAGGCTATGGGAAGGGTCAAAGGATTGGAATGGGAAGGAGTTGGATATCACATCTCATGCTATAGGGAGGGTCTCAGGATTGGATTGGGAAGGAGTTGGATATCACATCTCATGCCATAGGAAGGTCTCAGGTATGGTAGAAGCATTAAGATATCACATCTCATGCTATCGGAAGGGTCTCAGGATTTGATTGGGAAGGAGTTGGATATCCCATCTCATGCTATAGGAAGGGTCAGAGGTTGGAATTGGCAGGAGTTGGATATCACATCTCATGCTATCGGAAGGGTCTCAGGATTGGATTGGGAAGGAGTTGGATATCACATCTCATGCTATAGGGAGGGTCTCAGGTTTGATATTAGAAGCATTGAGATATCACATCTAATGCTATCGGATGGGTCTCAGGATTGGATTGGGAAGGAGTTGGATATCACATCTCATGCAATAGGAAAGGTCTCAGGTTTGGAATGGGAAGGAGTTGGATATCATCTCATGCTATAGGAAGGGTCTCAGGATTGGAATGGGAAGGTGTTGGATATCACTTCTCATCCTATAGGAAGGGTCTCAGGTTTGGTATGAGCATTGAGATATCACATCTCATGCTATCGGATGGGTCTCAGGATTGGAACGGGAAGGAGTTGGATATCACATCTCATGCTATAGGGAGGGTCTCAGGTTTGGAAGGGGATTTGGATATCACATCTCATGTTATAGGAAGGATCTCAGGTTTGGTATTAGAAGCATTGAGATATCACATCTCATGCTATCGGATGGGTCTCAGGATTGGAACGGGATGGAGTTGGATATCACATCTCATGCTATAGGAAGGGTCTTAGGTTTGGAACTGGAAGGAGTTGGATATCACATCTCATGTTATAGGAAGCGTCTCAGGTTTGGTATAAGCATTGAGATATCACATCTCTGCTATCGGAAGTGTCTCAGGATTGGAATGGGAAGGAGTTGGATATCCCATCTCATGTTATAGGACGGGTCTCAGGTTTGGTATTAGAATCATTGAGATATCACATTGCATGCTGTAGGAAGGGTCTAAGGATTGGAATGGGAAGGACTTGGATATCACATTTCATGCTACAGGTAGGCTCTCAGGTTTGGAAAGGGAAGGAGTTGGATATCACATTTCATGTTAGAGGAAGGATCTCAGGTTTGATATTAGAGGCATTGAGATATCACATCTCATGCTATAGGAAGGGTCTCAGGATTGGAATGGGAAGGAGTTGGATATCACATCTCATGCTATAGGAAGGGTCTCAGGTTTGGTATAAGCATTGAGATATCATATTGCATGCTGTAGGAAGGGTCTAAGGATTGGAATGGGAAGGACTTGGATATCACATCTCATGCTATAGGTAGGCTCTCAGGTTTGGAAAGGGAAGGAGTTGGATATCACATTTCATGTTAGAGGAAGGATCTCAGGTTTGGTATTAGAGGCATTGAGATATCACATCTCATGCTATAGGAAGGGTCTCAGGTTTGGTATAAGCATTGAGATATCATATTGCATGCTGTAGGAGGGGTCTAAGGATTGGAATGGGAAGGACTTGGATATCACATCTCATGCTATAGGTAGGCTCTCAGGTTTGGAAAGGGAAGGAGTTGGATATCACATTTCATGTTAGAGGAAGGATCTCAGGTTTGGTATTAGAGGCATTGAGATATCACATCTCATGCTATAGGAAGGGTCTCAGGATTGGAATGGGAAGGAGTTGGATATCACATCTCAGGCTATAGGAAGGGTCTCAGGTTTGGTATAAGCATTGAGATATCACATCTCATGCTATAGGAAGGGTCTCAGGATTGGAATGGGAAGGATTTGGATATCACATCTCATGCTAAAGGATGGGTCTCAGGTTTTTTATTAGAAACATTGAGATATCACATCTCATGCCATAGGAAGGGTTTCAGGATTGGAATGGGAAGGATTTGGATATCACATCTCATGCTAAAGGAAGGGTCTCAGGTTTGGAAGGGGAAGGATTTGGATATCATGTCTCATGTTATAGGACGGGTCCCAGGTTTGGTATTAGAAGCATTGAGATATCACATCTCATGGTATAGGAAGGGTCTCAGGATTGGAATGGGAAGGAGTTGGATATCACATCTCATCCAATAGGAAGGGTCTCAGGTTTGGAATGGGAAGGAATTGGATATCACATCTCATGTTATAGGAAGGATCTCAGGATTGGAATGGGAAGGATTTGGATATCACATCTCATGCCATAGGAAAGGTCTCAGGTTTGGTATAAGCATTGAGATATCACATCTCTGCTATCGGAAGGGTCTCAGGATTGGAATGGGAAGGAGTTGGATATACCATCTCATGTTATAGGAAGGGTCTCAGGTTTGGTATTAGAAGCATTGAGATATCACATCCCATGCTATAGGAAGGGTCTCAGGATTGGAATGGGAAGGACCTGGATATCCCATCTCATGTTATTGGATGGGTCTCAGGTGTGGTATTAGAAGCATTGAGATATTCACATCGCATGCTGTAGGAAGGGTCTCAGGTTTGGAATGGAAAGGAATTGGATATCACATCTCATGTCATAGGAAGGATCTCAGGTTTGCTATTAGAAGCATTGAGATATCACATCTCATGCTATAGGAATGGTCTCAGGATTGGAATGAGAAGGAGTTGGATATTACATTCTTGCTATAGGATGGGTCTCAGGTTTGGAATGGGAAGGAGTTGGATATCACATATGCTATAGGAAGGGCCTCAGGTTTGGAATGAGAAGGAGTTGGATATCACATCTCATGCTTTAAGACGGGTCTCAGTTTTGGTATTAGAAGCATTGAGATATCACATCTCATGCTATAGGAAGGGTCTCAGGTTTGGTATTACAAGCATTGTGATATCACAGCTCACGCTATAGGAAGGGTCTCTGGTTTGGAATGGGAAGGATTTGTATATCACAACTCATGCCATAGGAAGGGTCTCAGGTTTCGTATAAGCATTGAGATATCACATCTCTGCTATCAGAAGGATCTCAGGATTGGAATGGGAAGGACTTAGATATCACATCTCATGCTATAAGGAGGGTCTCAGTTTTGATATTAGAAGCATTGAGATATCACATCTCATTCTATCGGAAGGGTCTCAGGATTGGAATGGGAAGGAGCTGGATATCACATCTCATGCTAAAGGAAGGGTCTCAGTTTTGGAAGGGGAAGGATTTGGATATCACATCTCATGTTATAGGACGGGTCTCAGGTTTGGTATTAGAAGCATTGAGATTTCACACCTCATGCTATCGGAAGGGTCTCAGGATTGGAATGGGAAGGAGCTGGATATCACATCTCATGCTATAGAAAGTGTCTGAGGATTGAAATGGGAAGGAGTTGGATATCACATCTCATGCTATAGGAAGGGTCTCAGGTTTGGTAGAAGCATTGAGATATCACATCTCATGCTATCGGATGGGTCTCAGGATTGGAACGGGATGGAGTTGGATATCACATCTCATGCTATAGGAAGGGTCTTAGGTTTGGAACTGGAAGGAGTTGGATATCACATCTCATGTTATAGGAAGCGTCTCAGGTTTGGTATAAGCATTGAGATATCACATCTCTGCTATCGGAAGTGTCTCAGGATTGGAATGGGAAGGAGTTGGATATCCCATCTCATGTTATAGGACGGGTCTCAGGTTTGGTATTAGAATCATTGAGATATCACATTGCATGCTGTAGGAAGGGTCTAAGGATTGGAATGGGAAGGACTTGGATATCACATTTCATGCTACAGGTAGGCTCTCAGGTTTGGAAAGGGAAGGAGTTGGATATCACATTTCATGTTAGAGGAAGGATCTCAGGTTTGATATTAGAGGCATTGAGATATCACATCTCATGCTATAGGAAGGGTCTCAGGATTGGAATGGGAAGGAGTTGGATATCACATCTCATGCTATAGGAAGGGTCTCAGGTTTGGTATAAGCATTGAGATATCATATTGCATGCTGTAGGAAGGGTCTAAGGATTGGAATGGGAAGGACTTGGATATCACATCTCATGCTATAGGTAGGCTCTCAGGTTTGGAAAGGGAAGGAGTTGGATATCACATTTCATGTTAGAAGAAGGATCTCAGGTTTGGTATTAGAGGCATTGAGATATCACATCTCATGCTATAGGAAGGGTCTCAGGATTGGAATGGGAAGGAGTTGGATATCACATCTCATGCTATAGGAAGGGTCTCAGGTTTGGTATAAGCATTGAGATATCATATTGCATGCTGTAGGAGGGGTCTAAGGATTGGAATGGGAAGGACTTGGATATCACATCTCATGCTATAGGTAGGCTCTCAGGTTTGGAAAGGGAAGGAGTTGGATATCACATTTCATGTTAGAGGAAGGATCTCAGGTTTGGTATTAGAGGCATTGAGATATCACATCTCATGCTATAGGAAGGGTCTCAGGATTGGAATGGGAAGGAGTTGGATATCACATCTCAGGCTATAGGAAGGGTCTCAGGTTTGGTATAAGCATTGAGATATCACATCTCATGCTATAGGAAGGGTCTCAGGATTGGAATGGGAAGGATTTGGATATCACATCTCATGCTAAAGGATGGGTCTCAGGTTTTTTATTAGAAACATTGAGATATCACATCTCATGCCATAGGAAGGGTTTCAGGATTGGAATGGGAAGGATTTGGATATCACATCTCATGCTAAAGGAAGGGTCTCAGGTTTGGAAGGGGAAGGATTTGGATATCATGTCTCATGTTATAGGACGGGTCCCAGGTTTGGTATTAGAAGCATTGAGATATCACATCTCATGGTATAGGAAGGGTCTCAGGATTGGAATGGGAAGGAGTTGGATATCACATCTCATCCAATAGGAAGGGTCTCAGGTTTGGAATGGGAAGGAATTGGATATCACATCTCATGTTATAGGAAGGATCTCAGGATTGGAATGGGAAGGATTTGGATATCACATCTCATGCCATAGGAAAGGTCTCAGGTTTGGTATAAGCATTGAGATATCACATCTCTGCTATCGGAAGGGTCTCAGGATTGGAATGGGAAGGAGTTGGATATACCATCTCATGTTATAGGAAGGGTCTCAGGTTTGGTATTAGAAGCATTGAGATATCACATCCCATGCTATAGGAAGGGTCTCAGGATTGGAATGGGAAGGACCTGGATATCCCATCTCATGTTATTGGATGGGTCTCAGGTGTGGTATTAGAAGCATTGAGATATTCACATCGCATGCTGTAGGAAGGGTCTCAGGTTTGGAATGGAAAGGAATTGGATATCACATCTCATGTCATAGGAAGGATCTCAGGTTTGCTATTAGAAGCATTGAGATATCACATCTCATGCTATAGGAATGGTCTCAGGATTGGAATGAGAAGGAGTTGGATATTACATTCTTGCTATAGCATGGGTCTCAGGTTTGGAATGGGAAGGAGTTGGATATCACATATGCTATAGGAAGGGCCTCAGGTTTGGAATGAGAAGGAGTTGGATATCACATCTCATGCTTTAAGACGGGTCTCAGTTTTGGTATTAGAAGCATTGAGATATCACATCTCATGCTATAGGAAGGGTCTCAGGTTTGGTATTACAAGCATTGTGATATCACAGCTCACGCTATAGGAAGGGTCTCTGGTTTGGAATGGGAAGGATTTGTATATCACAACTCATGCCATAGGAAGGGTCTCAGGTTTCGTATAAGCATTGAGATATCACATCTCTGCTATCAGAAGGATCTCAGGATTGGAATGGGAAGGACTTAGATATCACATCTCATGCTATAAGGAGGGTCTCAGTTTTGATATTAGAAGCATTGAGATATCACATCTCATGCTATCGGAAGGGTCTCAGGATTGGAATGGGAAGGAGCTGGATATCACATCTCATGCTAAAGGAAGGGTCTCAGTTTTGGAAGGGGAAGGATTTGGATATCACATCTCATGTTATAGGACGGGTCTCAGGTTTGGTATTAGAAGCATTGAGATTTCACACCTCATGCTATCGGAAGGGTCTCAGGATTGGAATGGGAAGGAGCTGGATATCACATCTCATGCTATAGAAAGTGTCTGAGGATTGAAATGGGAAGGAGTTGGATATCACATCTCATGCTATAGGAAGGGTCTCAGGTTTGGTAGAAGCATTGAGATATCACATCTCATGCTATAGGAAGAGTCTCAGGATTGGAATGGGAAGGAGTTGGATATCACGTCTCATGTTATAGGAAAGGTCTCAGGTTTGGTAGTAGAAACATTGAGATATCAAATCGTATGCTATAGGAAGGGACGCAGGATTGGAATGGGACGGAGTTTTATATCACATTTCATGCTATAGGAAGGATCCAGGTTTGGTATTAGAAGCATTGAGATATCACATCTCATGCTATACGAAGGGTCTTAGATTTGGAATGGGAAGGAGTTGGATATCCCATCTCATGTTATAGGACGGGTCTCAGGTTTGGTATTAGAAGCATTGAGATATGACATTGCATGCTGTAGGAAGGGTCTCAGGTTTGGAATGGGAAGGAATTGGATATCACATCTCATGCTATAGGAAGGGTCTCAGGTTTCGTATTAGAAGCATTGAGATATCAAGTCTCATGGTATAGGAAGGGTCTCAGAATTGGAATGGGAAGGAGTTGGATATCACATCTCAAGCTATAGGAAGGGTCTCAGGATTGGAATGGGAAGGAGTTTGATATCACATCTCATGCCATAGTATGGGTCTCAGGTTTGGTAGAAGCATTGAGATATCACATCTCAAGCTATCGGAACGGTCTCAGGATAGGATGAGTTGGATATCCCATCTCATGCTATAGGAAGGGTCTCAGGTTGGAATGGGAAGGAGTTGGATATCACATCTCATGTTATAGGAAGTGTCTCAGGATTGGAATGGGACGGAGTTTTATATCACATTTCATGCTATAGGAAGGATCCAGGTTTGGTATTAGAAGCATTGAGATATCACATCTCATGCTATACGAAGGGTCTCAGATTTGGAATGGGAAGGAGTTGGATATCCCATCTCATGTTATAGGACGGGTCTCAGGTTTGGTATTAGAAGCATTGAGATATGACATTGCATGCTGTAGGAAGGGTCTCAGGTTTGGAATGGGAAGGAATTGGATATCACATCTCATGCTATAGGAAGGGTCTCAGGTTTCGTATTAGAAGCATTGAGATATCAAGTCTCATGGTATAGGAAGGGTCTCAGAATTGGAATGGGAAGGAGTTGGATATCACATCTCAAGCTATAGGAAGGGTCTCAGGATTGGAATGGGAAGGAGTTTGATATCACATCTCATGCCATAGTATGGGTCTCAGGTTTGGTAGAAGCATTGAGATATCACATCTCATGCTATCGGAACGGTCTCAGGATAGGATGAGTTGGATATCCCATCTCATGCTATAGGAAGGCTCTCAGGTTTGGAAAGGGAAGGAGTTGGATATCACATTTCATGTTAGAGGAAGGATCTCAGGTTTGGTATTAGAGGCATTGAGATATCACATCTCATGCTATTGGAAGGGTCTCAGGATTGGAATGGGAAGGAGTTGGATATCACATCTCATGCTATAGGAAGGGTCTCAGGTTTGGAACTGGAAGGAGTTGGATATCACATCTCATGCTATAGGGAGGGTCTCAGGTTTGGAAGGTGATTTGGATATCACATCTCATGTTATAGGAAGGATCTCAGGTTTGGTATTAGAAGCATTGAGATATCACATCTCATGCTATTGGATGGGTCTCAGGATTGGAATGGGAAGAAGTTGGATATCACATCTCATGCTATAGGAAGGTTCTCAGGTTTGGAACTGGAAAGAGTTGGATATCACATCTCATGTTATAGGAAGCGTCTCAGGTTTGGTATAAGCATTGAGATATCATATGTCTGCTATTGGAAGTGTCTCAGGATTGGAATGGGAAGGAGTTGGATATCACATCTCATGCTATAGGTAGGCTCTCAGGTTTGGAAAGGGAAGGAGTTGGATATCACATTTCATGTTAGAGGAAGGATCTCAGGTTTGCTATTAGAGGCATTGAGATATCACATCTCATGCTATAGGAAGGGTCTCAGGATTGGAATGGGAAGGAGTTGGATATCACATCTCATGCTATAGGAAGGGTCTCAGGTTTGGTATAAGCATTGAGATATCATATTGCATGCTGTAGGAGGGGTCTAAGGATTGGAATGGGAAGGACTTGGATATCACATCTCATGCTATAGGTAGGCTCTCAGGTTTGGAAAGGGAAGGAGTTGGATATCACATTTCATGTTAGAGGAAGGATCTCAGGTTTGGTATTAGAGGCATTGAGATATCACATCTCATGCTATAGGAAGGGTCTCAGGATTGGAATGGGAAGGAGTTGGATATCACATCTCAGGCTATAGGAAGGGTCTCAGGTTTGGTATAAGCATTGAGATATCACATCTCATGCTATAGGAAGGGTCTCAGGATTGGAATGGGAAGGATTTGGATATCACATCTCATGCTAAAGGATGGGTCTCAGGTTTTTTATTAGAAACATTGAGATATCACATCTCATGCCATAGGAAGGGTTTCAGGATTGGAATGGGAAGGATTTGGATATCACATCTCATGCTAAAGGAAGGGTCTCAGGTTTGGAAGGGGAAGGATTTGGATATCATATCTCATGTTATAGGACGGGTCCCAGGTTTGGTATTAGAAGCATTGAGATATCACATCTCATGGTATAGGAAGGGTCTCAGGATTGGAATGGGAAGGAGTTGGATATCACATCTCATCCAATAGGAAGGGTCTCAAGTTTGGAATGGAAAGGAATTGGATATCACATCTCATGTTATAGGAAGGATCTCAGGATTGGAATGGGAAGGATTTGGATATCACATCTCATGCCATAGGAAAGGTCTCAGGTTTGGTATAAGCATTGAGATATCACATCTCTGCTATCGGAAGGGTCTCAGGATTGGAATGGGAAGGAGTTGGATATACCATCTCATGTTATAGGAAGGGTCTCAGGTTTGGTATTAGAAGCATTGAGATATCACATCCCATGCTATAGGAAGGGTCTCAGGATTGGAATGGGAAGGACCTGGATATCCCATCTCATGTTATTGGATGGGTCTCAGGTGTGGTATTAGAAGCATTGAGATATTCACATCGCATGCTGTAGGAAGGGTCTCAGGTTTGGAATGGAAAGGAATTGGATATCACATCTCATGTCATAGGAAGGATCTCAGGTTTGCTATTAGAAGCATTGAGATATCACATCTCATGCTATAGGAATGGTCTCAGGATTGGAATGAGAAGGAGTTGGATATTACATTCTTGCTATAGGATGGGTCTCAGGTTTGGAATGGGAAGGAGTTGGATATCACATATGCTATAGGAAGGGCCTCAGGTTTGGAATGAGAAGGAGTTGGATATCACATCTCATGCTTTAAGACGGGTCTCAGTTTTGGTATTAGAAGCATTGAGATATCACATCTCATGCTATAGGAAGG
Organism: Ambystoma mexicanum; assembly: GCF_040938575.1. Taxonomy (NCBI): domain Eukaryota; kingdom Metazoa; phylum Chordata; class Amphibia; order Caudata; family Ambystomatidae; genus Ambystoma; species Ambystoma mexicanum. Next base: position 296,943,347 of record NC_090938.1, read on the forward strand.
GTCTCAGGTTTGGTATTACAAGCATTGTGATATCACAGCTCACGCTATAGGAAGGGTCTCTGGTTTGGAATGGGAAGGATTTGTATATCACAACTCATGCCATAGGAAGGGTCTCAGGTTTCGTATAAGCATTGAGATATCACATCTCTGCTATCAGAAGGATCTCAGGATTGGAATGGGAAGGACTTAGATATCACATCTCATGCTATAAGGAGGGTCTCAGTTTTGATATTAGAAGCATTGAGATATCACATCTCATGCTATCGGAAGGGTCTCAGGATTGGAATGGGAAGGAGCTGGGTATCACATCTCATGCTAAAGGAAGGGTCTCAGTTTTGGAAGGGGAAGGATTTGGATATCACATCTCATGTTATAGGACGGGTCTCAGGTTTGGTATTAGAAGCATTGAGATTTCACACCTCATGGTATAGGAAGGGTTTCCGGATTGGAATGGGGAGGAGTTGGATATCATATCTCATGCTATAGGAAGGGTCTCAGGATTGGAATGGGAAGGAGTGTGATATCAAATCTCATGCCATAGGAAGGGTCTCAGGTTTGGTATTAGAAGCATTGAGATATCACATCTCATGCTATAGAAAGTGTCTGAGGATTGGAATGGGAAGGAGTTGGATATCACATCTCATGCTATAGGAAGGGTCTCAGGTTTGGTAGAAGCATTGAGATATCACATCTCATGCTATAGGAAGAGTCTCAGGATTGGAATGGGAAGGAGTTGGATATCACGTCTCATGTTATAGGAAAGGTCTCAGGTTTGGTAGTAGAAACATTGAGATATCACATCTCATGCCATAGGAAGGGTCTCAGGAGTGGAATCGGCAGGAGTTGGATATCACATCTCATGTTATAGGAAGTGTCTCAGGTTTGGTATTAGAAGCACTGAGATCTCAAATCCCATGCTAAATGAAGGGACGCAGGATTGGAATGGGAAGGAGTTGGATATCACATCTCATGGTATAGGAACGGTCCGACTTTGGTATTAGAAGCATTGAGATATCACATCTCATGGAAGGGGTTCAGGATTAGAATGGGAAGGAGGTGGATATCATCTCGTGTTATAGGAAAGATCCCAGGTTTGGTAATAAGAGCATTGAGATATCACATCTCATGCTATAGGAAGGGCCTCATGATTGGAATGCGAAGGAGTTGGATATCACATCTAATGTTATAGGAAGGGACTCAGGTTTGGTATTAGAAGCACTGAGATATCAGATCTCATCCTTTAGGAAGGGACTCAAGTTTGGTATTTGAAGGAGTGAGATAATAAATCTCATCCTATCGTAAGGGTCTCAGGATTGGAATGGGAAGGAGTTGAATATCACATCTCATGCTATAGGGAGGGTCTCAGGACTGGAATGGGAAGGAGTTGGATATCACATCTCATGCTATAGGGAGGGTCTCAGGATTGGATTGGGAAGGAGTTGGATATCACATCTCATGTTATAGGAAGGGTCTCAGGATTGGAATGGGAAGAAGTTGGATATCACATCTCATGCTATTGGAAGGGTCTCAGGATTGGAATGGGAAGGAGTTGGATATCACATTTCATGCTTTAGGAAGGGTCTCAGGATTGGAATGGGAGGGAGTTGGATATCACATCTCATGCCATAGGAAGGTCTCAGGTATGGTAGAAGCATTAAGATATCACATCTCATGCTATCGGAAGGGTCTCAGGATTGGATTGGGAAGGAGTTGGATATCCCATCTCATGCTATAGGAAGGGTCATAGGTTGGAATTGGAAGGAGTTGGATATCACATCTCATGCTATCGGAAGGGTCTCAGGATTGGATTGGGAAGGAGTTGGATATCACATCTCATGCTATAGGGAGGGTCTCAGGTTTGATATTAGAAGCATTGAAATATCACATCTAATGCTATCGGAAGGGTCTCAGGATTGGATTGGGAAGGAGTTGGATATCACATCATGCAATAGGAAAGGTCTCAGGTTTGGAATGGGAAGGGTTTGGATATCACATCTCTTGCAATAGGAAGGGTCTCAGGTCTGGTATTAGAAACATTGAGATATCACATCTCATGGTATAGGAAGGGTCTCAGGATTGGAATGGGAAGGAGTTGGATATCATCTCATGCTATAGGAAGGGTCTCAGGATTGGAATGGGAAGGTGTTGGATATCACTTCTCATCCTGTAGGAAGGGTCTCAGGTTTGGAATGGGAAGCATTTGGATATCACATCTCTTGCAATAGGAATGATCCAAGGTTTGGTATTAAGAGCCTTGAGATATCACATCTCATGCTATAGGAAGGGTCTCAGGTTTGGTAGAAGCATTGAGATATCACATCTCATGCTATAGCAAGGGCCTCATGATTGAAATGGGAAGGAGTTGGATATCACATCTCTTGCAATAGGAAGGGTCTCAGGTTTGTTATTAGAAACATTGAGATATCACATCTCATGCCATAGGAAGGGTCTCAGGAGTGGAATCGGCAGGAGTTGGATATCACATCTCATGTTATAGGAAGTGTCTCAGGTTTGGTATTAGAAGCACTGAGATCTCAAATCCCATGCTAAATGAAGGGACGCAGGATTGGAATGGGAAGGAGTTGGATATCACATCTCATGGTGTAGGAACGGTCCGACTTTGGTATTAGAAGCAGTGAGATATCACATCTCATGGAAGGGGTTCAGGATTGGAATGGGAAGGAGGTGGATATCACATCTCATCCAATAGGAAGGGTCTCAAGTTTGGAATGGAAAGGAATTGGATATCACATCTCATGTTATAGGAAGGATCTCAGGATTGGAATGGGAAGGATTTGGATATCACATCTCATGCCATAGGAAAGGTCTCAGGTTTGGTATAAGCATTGAGATATCACATCTCTGCTATCGGAAGGGTCTCAGGATTGGAATGGGAAGGATTTGGATATCACATCTCATGCTAAAGGATGGGTCTCAGGTTTTTTATTAGAAACATTGAGATATCACATCTCATGCCATAGGAAGGGTTTCAGGATTGGAATGGGAAGGATTTGGATATCACATCTCATGCTAAAGGAAGGGTCTCAGGTTTGGAAGGGGAAGGATTTGGATATCATATCTCATGTTATAGGACGGGTCCCAGGTTTGGTATTAGAAGCATTGAGATATCACATCTCATGGTATAGGAAGGGTCTCAGGATTGGAATGGGAAGGAGTTGGATATCACATCTCATCCAATAGGAAGGGTCTCAAGTTTGGAATGGAAAGGAATTGGATATCACATCTCATGTTATAGGAAGGATCTCAGGATTGGAATGGGAAGGATTTGGATATCACATCTCATGCCATAGGAAAGGTCTCAGGTTTGGTATAAGCATTGAGATATCACATCTCTGCTATCGGAAGGGTCTCAGGATTGGAATGGGAAGGAGTTGGATATACCATCTCATGTTATAGGAAGGGTCTCAGGTTTGGTATTAGAAGCATTGAGATATCACATCCCATGCTATAGGAAGGGTCTCAGGATTGGAATGGGAAGGACCTGGATATCCCATCTCATGTTATTGGATGGGTCTCAGGTGTGGTATTAGAAGCATTGAGATATTCACATCGCATGCTGTAGGAAGGGTCTCAGGTTTGGAATGGAAAGGAATTGGATATCACATCTCATGTCATAGGAAGGATCTCAGGTTTGCTATTAGAAGCATTGAGATATCACATCTCATGCTATAGGAATGGTCTCAGGATTGGAATGAGAAGGAGTTGGATATTACATTCTTGCTATAGGATGGGTCTCAGGTTTGGAATGGGAAGGAGTTGGATATCACATATGCTATAGGAAGGGCCTCAGGTTTGGAATGAGAAGGAGTTGGATATCACATCTCATGCTTTAAGACGGGTCTCAGTTTTGGTATTAGAAGCATTGAGATATCACATCTCATGCTATAGGAAGGGTCTCAGGTTTGGTATTACAAGCATTGTGATATCACAGCTCACGCTATAGGAAGGGTCTCTGGTTTGGAATGGGAAGGATTTGTATATCACAACTCATGCCATAGGAAGGGTCTCAGGTTTCGTATAAGCATTGAGATATCACATCTCTGCTATCAGAAGGATCTCAGGATTGGAATGGGAAGGACTTAGATATCACATCTCATGCTATAAGGAGGGTCTCAGTTTTGATATTAGAAGCATTGAGATATCACATCTCATGCTATCGGAAGGGTCTCAGGATTGGAATGGGAAGGAGCTGGGTATCACATCTCATGCTAAAGGAAGGGTCTCAGTTTTGGAAGGGGAAGGATTTGGATATCACATCTCATGTTATAGGACGGGTCTCAGGTTTGGTATTAGAAGCATTGAGATTTCACACCTCATGGTATAGGAAGGGTTTCCGGATTGGAATGGGGAGGAGTTGGATATCATATCTCATGCTATAGGAAGGGTCTCAGGATTGGAATGGGAAGGAGTGTGATATCAAATCTCATGCCATAGGAAGGGTCTCAGGTTTGGTATTAGAAGCATTGAGATATCACATCTCATGCTATAGAAAGTGTCTGAGGATTGGAATGGGAAGGAGTTGGATATCACATCTCATGCTATAGGAAGGGTCTCAGGTTTGGTAGAAGCATTGAGATATCACATCTCATGCTATAGGAAGAGTCTCAGGATTGGAATGGGAAGGAGTTGGATATCACGTCTCATGTTATAGGAAAGGTCTCAGGTTTGGTAGTAGAAACATTGAGATATCACATCTCATGCCATAGGAAGGGTCTCAGGAGTGGAATCGGCAGGAGTTGGATATCACATCTCATGTTATAGGAAGTGTCTCAGGTTTGGTATTAGAAGCACTGAGATCTCAAATCCCATGCTAAATGAAGGGACGCAGGATTGGAATGGGAAGGAGTTGGATATCACATCTCATGGTATAGGAACGGTCCGACTTTGGTATTAGAAGCATTGAGATATCACATCTCATGGAAGGGGTTCAGGATTAGAATGGGAAGGAGGTGGATATCATCTCGTGTTATAGGAAAGATCCCAGGTTTGGTAATAAGAGCATTGAGATATCACATCTCATGCTATAGGAAGGGCCTCATGATTGGAATGCGAAGGAGTTGGATATCACATCTCATGTTATAGGAAGGGACTCAGGTTTGGTATTAGAAGCACTGAGATATCAGATCTCATCCTTTAGGAAGGGACTCAAGTTTGGTATTTGAAGGAGTGAGATAATAAATCTCATCCTATCGTAAGGGTCTCAGGATTGGAATGGGAAGGAGTTGAATATCACATCTCATGCTATAGGGAGGGTCTCAGGACTGGAATGGGAAGGAGTTGGATATCACATCTCATGCTATAGGAAGGGTCTCAGGATTGGAATGGGAAGAAGTTGGATATCACATCTCATGCTATTGGAAGGGTCTCAGGATTGGAATGGGAAGGAGTTGGATATCACATTTCATGCTTTAGGAAGGGTCTCAGGATTGGAATGGGAGGGAGTTGGATATCACATCTCATGCCATAGGAAGGTCTCAGGTATGGTAGAAGCATTAAGATATCACATCTCATGCTATCGGAAGGGTCTCAGGATTGGATTGGGAAGGAGTTGGATATCACATCTCATGCTATAGGGAGGGTCTCAGGTTTGATATTAGAAGCATTGAAATATCACATCTAATGCTATCGGAAGGGTCTCAGGATTGGATTGGGAAGGAGTTGGATATCACATCATGCAATAGGAAAGGTCTCAGGTTTGGAATGGGAAGGGTTTGGATATCACATCTCTTGCAATAGGAAGGGTCTCAGGTCTGGTATTAGAAACATTGAGATATCACATCTCATGGTATAGGAAGGGTCTCAGGATTGGAATGGGAAGGAGTTGGATATCATCTCATGCTATAGGAAGGGTCTCAGGATTGGAATGGGAAGGTGTTGGATATCACTTCTCATCCTGTAGGAAGGGTCTCAGGTTTGGAATGGGAAGCATTTGGATATCACATCTCTTGCAATAGGAATGATCCAAGGTTTGGTATTAAGAGCCTTGAGATATCACATCTCATGCTATAGGAAGGGTCTCAGGTTTGGTAGAAGCATTGAGATATCACATCTCATGCTATAGCAAGGGCCTCATGATTGAAATGGGAAGGAGTTGGATATCACATCTCTTGCAATAGGAAGGGTCTCAGGTTTGTTATTAGAAACATTGAGATATCACATCTCATGCCATAGGAAGGGTCTCAGGAGTGGAATCGGCAGGAGTTGGATATCACATCTCATGTTATAGGAAGTGTCTCAGGTTTGGTATTAGAAGCACTGAGATCTCAAATCCCATGCTAAATGAAGGGACGCAGGATTGGAATGGGAAGGAGTTGGATATCACATCTCATGGTGTAGGAACGGTCCGACTTTGGTATTAGAAGCAGTGAGATATCACATCTCATGGAAGGGGTTCAGGATTGGAATGGGAAGGAGGTGGATATCATCTCGTGTTATAGGAATGATCCCAGGTTTGGTAATAAGAGCATTGAGATATCACATCTCATGCTATAGGAAGGGCCACATGATTGGAATGGGAAGGAGTTGGATATCACATCTCATGTTATAGGAAGGGACTCAGGTTTAGTATTAGAAGCACTGAGATATCAGATCTCATCCTTTAGGAAGGGACTCAAGTTTGGTATTTGAAGGAGTGAGATAATAAATCTCATCCTATCGTAAGGGTCTCAGGATTGGAATGGGAAGGAGTTGAATATCACATCTCATGCTTTAGGAAGGATCTCAGGTTTGGTAGAAGCATTGAGATATCACATCTCATGCTAAAGGAAGGGTGTCAGGATTGGAATGGGAAGGAGTTGGATATCACATCTCATGCTATAGGAAGGGCCTCATGATTGGAATGGGAAGGAGTTGGATATCACATCTCAGGCTATGGGAAGGGTCAAAGGATTGGAATGGGAAGGAGTTGGATATCACATCTCATGCTATAGGGAGGGTCTCAGGATTGGATTGGGAAGGAGTTGGATATCACATCTCATGCCATAGGAAGGTCTCAGGTATGGTAGAAGCATTAAGATATCACATCTCATGCTATCGGAAGGGTCTCAGGATTTGATTGGGAAGGAGTTGGATATCCCATCTCATGCTATAGGAAGGGTCAGAGGTTGGAATTGGCAGGAGTTGGATATCACATCTCATGCTATCGGAAGGGTCTCAGGATTGGATTGGGAAGGAGTTGGATATCACATCTCATGCTATAGGGAGGGTCTCAGGTTTGATATTAGAAGCATTGAGATATCACATCTAATGCTATCGGATGGGTCTCAGGATTGGATTGGGAAGGAGTTGGATATCACATCTCATGCAATAGGAAAGATCTCAGGTTTGGAATGGGAAGGAGTTGGATATCATCTCATGCTATAGGAAGGGTCTCAGGATTGGAATGGGAAGGTGTTGGATATCACTTCTCATCCTATAGGAAGGGTCTCAGGTTTGGTATGAGCATTGAGATATCACATCTCATGCTATCGGATGGGTCTCAGGATTGGAACGGGAAGGAGTTGGATATCACATCTCATGCTATAGGGAGGGTCTCAGGTTTGGAAGGGGATTTGGATATCACATCTCATGTTATAGGAAGGATCTCAGGTTTGGTATTAGAAGCATTGAGATATCACATCTCATGCTATCGGATGGGTCTCAGGATTGGAACGGGATGGAGTTGGATATCACATCTCATGCTATAGGAAGGGTCTTAGGTTTGGAACTGGAAGGAGTTGGATATCACATCTCATGTTATAGGAAGCGTCTCAGGTTTGGTATAAGCATTGAGATATCACATCTCTGCTATCGGAAGTGTCTCAGGATTGGAATGGGAAGGAGTTGGATATCCCATCTCATGTTATAGGACGGGTCTCAGGTTTGGTATTAGAATCATTGAGATATCACATTGCATGCTGTAGGAAGGGTCTAAGGATTGGAATGGGAAGGACTTGGATATCACATTTCATGCTACAGGTAGGCTCTCAGGTTTGGAAAGGGAAGGAGTTGGATATCACATTTCATGTTAGAGGAAGGATCTCAGGTTTGATATTAGAGGCATTGAGATATCACATCTCATGCTATAGGAAGGGTCTCAGGATTGGAATGGGAAGGAGTTGGATATCACATCTCATGCTATAGGAAGGGTCTCAGGTTTGGTATAAGCATTGAGATATCATATTGCATGCTGTAGGAAGGGTCTAAGGATTGGAATGGGAAGGACTTGGATATCACATCTCATGCTATAGGTAGGCTCTCAGGTTTGGAAAGGGAAGGAGTTGGATATCACATTTCATGTTAGAGGAAGGATCTCAGGTTTGGTATTAGAGGCATTGAGATATCACATCTCATGCTATAGGAAGGGTCTCAGGATTGGAATGGGAAGGAGTTGGATATCACATCTCATGCTATAGGAAGGGTCTCAGGTTTGGTATAAGCATTGAGATATCATATTGCATGCTGTAGGAGGGGTCTAAGGATTGGAATGGGAAGGACTTGGATATCACATCTCATGCTATAGGTAGGCTCTCAGGTTTGGAAAGGGAAGGAGTTGGATATCACATTTCATGTTAGAGGAAGGATCTCAGGTTTGGTATTAGAGGCATTGAGATATCACATCTCATGCTATAGGAAGGGTCTCAGGATTGGAATGGGAAGGAGTTGGATATCACATCTCAGGCTATAGGAAGGGTCTCAGGTTTGGTATAAGCATTGAGATATCACATCTCATGCTATAGGAAGGGTCTCAGGATTGGAATGGGAAGGATTTGGATATCACATCTCATGCTAAAGGATGGGTCTCAGGTTTTTTATTAGAAACATTGAGATATCACATCTCATGCCATAGGAAGGGTTTCAGGATTGGAATGGGAAGGATTTAGATATCACATCTCATGCTAAAGGAAGGGTCTCAGGTTTGGAAGGGGAAGGATTTGGATATCATGTCTCATGTTATAGGACGGGTCCCAGGTTTGGTATTAGAAGCATTGAGATATCACATCTCATGGTATAGGAAGGGTCTCAGGATTGGAATGGGAAGGAGTTGGATATCACATCTCATCCAATAGGAAGGGTCTCAGGTTTGGAATGGGAAGGAATTGGATATCACATCTCATGTTATAGGAAGGATCTCAGGATTGGAATGGGAAGGATTTGGATATCACATCTCATGCCATGGGAAAGGTCTCAGGTTTGGTATAAGCATTGAGATATCACATCTCTGCTATCGGAAGGGTCTCAGGATTGGAATGGGAAGGAGTTGGATATACCATCTCATGTTATAGGAAGGGTCTCAGGTTTGGTATTAGAAGCATTGAGATATCACATCCCATGCTATAGGAAGGGTCTCAGGATTGGAATGGGAAGGACCTGGATATCCCATCTCATGTTATTGGATGGGTCTCAGGTGTGGTATTAGAAGCATTGAGATATTCACATCGCATGCTGTAGGAAGGGTCTCAGGTTTGGAATGGAAAGGAATTGGATATCACATCTCATGTCATAGGAAGGATCTCAGGTTTGCTATTAGAAGCATTGAGATATCACATCTCATGCTATAGGAATGGTCTCAGGATTGGAATGAGAAGGAGTTGGATATTACATTCTTGCTATAGGATGGGTCTCAGGTTTGGAATGGGAAGGAGTTGGATATCACATATGCTATAGGAAGGGCCTCAGGTTTGGAATGAGAAGGAGTTGGATATCACATCTCATGCTTTAAGACGGGTCTCAGTTTTGGTATTAGAAGCATTGAGATATCACATCTCATGCTATAGGAAGGGTCTCAGGTTTGGTATTACAAGCATTGTGATATCACAGCTCACGCTATAGGAAGGGTCTCTGGTTTGGAATGGGAAGGATTTGTATATCACAACTCATGCCATAGGAAGGGTCTCAGGTTTCGTATAAGCATTGAGATATCACATCTCTGCTATCAGAAGGATCTCAGGATTGGAATGGGAAGGACTTAGATATCACATCTCATGCTATAAGGAGGGTCTCAGTTTTGATATTAGAAGCATTGAGATATCACATCTCATGCTATCGGAAGGGTCTCAGGATTGGAATGGGAAGGAGCTGGATATCACATCTCATGCTAAAGGAAGGGTCTCAGTTTTGGAAGGGGAAGGATTTGGATATCACATCTCATGTTATAGGACGGGTCTCAGGTTTGGTATTAGAAGCATTGAGATTTCACACCTCATGCTATCGGAAGGGTCTCAGGATTGGAATGGGAAGGAGCTGGATATCACATCTCATGCTATAGAAAGTGTCTGAGGATTGGAATGGGAAGGAGTTGGATATCACATCTCATGCTATAGGAAGGGTCTCAGGTTTGGTAGAAGCATTGAGATATCACATCTCATGCTATAGGTAGAGTCTCAGGATTGGAATGGGAAGGAGTTGGATATCACGTCTCATGTTATAGGAAAGGTCTCAGGTTTGGTAGTAGAAACATTGAGATATCAAATCTCATGCTATAGGAAGGGACGCAGGATTGGAATGGGACGGAGTTTTATATCACATTTCATGCTATAGGAAGGATCCAGGTTTGGTATTAGAAGCATTGAGATATCACATCTCATGCTATACGAAGGGTCTTAGATTTGGAATGGGAAGGAGTTGGATATCCCATCTCATGTTATAGGACGGGTCTCAGGTTTGGTATTAGAAGCATTGAGATATGACATCGCATGCTGTAGGAAGGGTCTCAGGTTTGGAATGGGAAGGAATTGGATATCACATCTCATGCTATAGGAAGGGTCTCAGGTTTCGTATTAGAAGCATTGAGATATCATGTCTCATGGTATAGGAAGGGTCTCAGAATTGGAATGGGAAGGAGTTGGATATCACATCTCAAGCTATAGGAAGGGTCTCAGGATTGGAATGGGAAGGTGTTTGATATCACATCTCATGCCATAGTATGGGTCTCAGGTTTGGTAGAAGCATTGAGATATCACATCTCAAGCTATCGGAACGGTCTCAGGATAGGATGAGTTGGATATCCCATCTCATGCTATAGGAAGGGTCTCAGGTTGGAATGGGAAGGAGTTGGATATCACATCTCATGTTATAGGAAGTGTCTCAGGATTGGAATGGGACGGAGTTTTATATCACATTTCATGCTATAGGAAGGATCCAGGTTTGGTATTAGAAGCATTGAGATATCACATCTCATGCTATACGAAGGGTCTCAGATTTGGAATGGGAAGGAGTTGGATATCCCATCTCATGTTATAGGACGGGTCTCAGGTTTGGTATTAGAAGCATTGAGATATGACATCGCATGCTGTAGGAAGGGTCTCAGGTTTGGAATGGGAAGGAATTGGATATCACATCTCATGCTATAGGAAGGGTCTCAGGTTTCGTATTAGAAGCATTGAGATATCAAGTCTCATGGTATAGGAAGGGTCTCAGAATTGGAATGGGAAGGAGTTGGATATCACATCTCAAGCTATAGGAAGGGTCTCAGGATTGGAATGGGAAGGAGTTTGATATCACATCTCATGCCATAGTATGGGTCTCAGGTTTGGTAGAAGCATTGAGATATCACATCTCATGCTATCGGAACGGTCTCAGGATAGGATGAGTTGGATATCCCATCTCATGCTATAGGAAGGCTCTCAGGTTTGGAAAGGGAAGGAGTTGGATATCACATTTCATGTTAGAGGAAGGATCTCAGGTTTGGTATTAGAGGCATTGAGATATCACATCTCATGCTATTGGAAGGGTCTCAGGATTGGAATGGGAAGGAGTTGGATATCACATCTCATGCTATAGGAAGGGTCTCAGGTTTGGAACTGGAAGGAGTTGGATATCACATCTCATGCTATAGGGAGGGTCTCAGGTTTGGAAGGTGATTTGGATATCACATCTCATGTTATAGGAAGGATCTCAGGTTTGGTATTAGAAACATTGAGATATCACATCTCATGCTATCGGATGGGTCTCAGGATTGGAATGGGAAGAAGTTGGATATCACATCTCATGCTATAGGAAGGTTCTCAGGTTTGGAACTGGAAAGAGTTGGATATCACATCTCATGTTATAGGAAGCGTCTCAGGTTTGGTATAAGCATTGAGATATCATATGTCTGCTATTGGAAGTGTCTCAAGATTGGAATGGGAAGGAGTTGGATATCACATCTCATGCTATAGGTAGGCTCTCAGGTTTGGAAAGGGAAGGAGTTGGATATCACATTTCATGTTAGAGGAAGGATCTCAGGTTTGGTATTAGAGGCATTGAGATATCACATCTCATTCTATAGGAAGGGTCTCAGGATTGGAATGGGAAGGAGTTGGATATCACATCTCATGCTATAGGAAGGGTCTCAGGTTTGGTATAAGCATTGAGATATCACATCGCATGCTGTAGAAAGGGTCTAAGGATTGGAATGGGAAGGACTTGGATATCACATCTCATGCTATAGGTAGGCTCTCAGGTTTGGAAAGGGAAGGAGTTGGATATCACATTTCATGTTAGAGGAAGGATCTCAGGTTTGGTATTAGAGGCATTGAGATATCACATCTCATGCTATAGGAAGGGTCTCAATATTGGAATGGGAAGGAGTTGGATATCACATCTCATGCTATAGGAAGGGTCTCAGGTTTGGTATAAGCATTGACATATCACATCTCATGCTATAGGAACGGTCTCAGGATTGGAATGGGAAGGAGTTGGATATCACATCTCAAGCTATAGGAAGGGTCTCAGTATTGGAGTGGGAAGGAGTTGGATATCCCATCTCATTTTATAGGAAGGATCTCAGGATTGGAATGGGAAGGATTTGGATATCACATCTCTTGCTTTAGGAAGGGTCTCAGGTTTTTTATTAGAAACATTGAGATATCACATCTCATGCTATAGGAAGGGTCTCAGGTTGGAATGGGAAGGAGTTGGATATCACATCTCAAGCTATAGGAAGGGTCTCAGGTTTGGTATTAGAAGCATTGAGATATCAAGTCTCATGGTATAAAAAGGGTCTCAGAATTGGAATGGGAAGGAGTTGGGTATCACATCTCAAGCTATAGGAAGGGTCTCAGGATTGGAATGGGAAGGAGTTGTATATGACATCTCATGCCATAGGAAAGGTTTCAGGTTTAGTATAAGCATTGAGATATCCTATCTCTGCTATCGGAAGGGTCTCAGGATTGGAATGGGAAAGAGTTGGATATCCCATCTCATGTTATAGGAAGGGTCTCAGGTTTGGTATTAGAAGCATTGAGATACCAACTCTCATGCTATAGGAAGGGTCTCAGGATTGGAATCGGAAGGACTTGGATATCCCATCTCATGTTATTGGACGGGTCTCAGGTGTGGTATTAGAAGCATTGGGATATCACATTGCATGCTGTAGGAAGGGTCTCAGGTTTGGAATGGGAAGGAATTGGATATCACATCTCATGTCATAGGAAGGATCTCAGGTTTGCTATTAGAAGCATTGAGATATCACATCTCATGCTATAGGAAGGGTCTCAGGTTTGGAATGGGAAGGATTTGTATATCACATCTCTTGCTATAGGAAGGGTCTCAGGTTTGGTAGAAGCATTGAGATATCACATCTCATGCTATAGGAAGGGGCCCAGGATTGGAATGGGAAGGAGTAGTATATGACATCTCATGTCATAGGAAGGGTCTCAGGTTTGGTATAAGCATTGATATATCACATCTCTGCTATCGGAAGGGTCTCGGGATTGGAATGGGAAGGAGTTGGATATCCTATCTCATGTTATAGGAAGGGTCTCAGGTTTGGTATTAGAAGCATTGAGATATCACAACTCATGTTATAGGAAGGGTTTCAGGATTGGAATGGGAAGGACTTGGATATCACATCTCATGCTATAGGGAGGGTCTCAGGTTTCATATTAGAATCATTGAGATATCACATCTCATGCTATCGGAAGGGTCTCAGGATTGGAATGGGAAGAAGTTGGATATCACATCTCATGCTAAAGGAAGGGTCTCAGGCTTGGAAGGGGAAGGATTAGGACATTACATCTCATGTTATAGGAAGGGTCTCAGGTTTAGTATTAGAAGCATTGAGATATCACAACTCATGGTGTAGGAAGGGTCTCAGGATTGGATTGGGAAGGAGTTGGATATCCCATCTCATGCTATAGGAAGGGTCTCAGGTTTGGTATTAGAAGCATTGAGATATCACATCTCATGCTATAGGAAGGGTCTCAGGTTTCGTATTAGAAGCATTGAGATATCAAGTCTCATGGTATAGGAAGGGTCTTAGAATTGGAATGGGAATGAGTTGGATATCACATCCCAAGCTATAGGAAGGGTCTCAGGATTGGAATGGGAAGGAGTTTGATATCACATCTCATGCCATAATATGGGTCTCAGGTTTGGTAGAAGCATTGAAATATCACATCTCATGCTATCTGAAGGGTCTCAGGATTGGATTTGGATGGAGTTGGATATCCCATCTCATGCTATAGGAAGGGTCTCAGGTTGGAATGGGAAGGAGTTGGATTTCACATCTCATGTTATAGGAAGGGTCTCAGGTTTGGTATTAGAGGCATTGAGATATCACATCTCATGCTATCGGAAGGGTCTCAAGATTGGAATGGGAAGGAGTTGGATATCACATCTCATGCTATAGGAAGGCTCTCAGGTTTGGAAAGGGAAGGAGTTGGATATCACATTTCATGTTAGAGGAAGGATCTCAGGTTTGGTATTAGAGGCATTGAGATATCACATCTCATGCTATCGGAAGGGTCTCAGGTTTGGAACTGGAAGGAGTTGGATATCACATCTCATGCTATAGGGAGGGTCTCAGGTTTGGAAGGGGATTTGGATATCACATCTCATGTTATAGGAAGGATCTCAGGTTTGGTATTAGAAGCATTGAGATATCACATCTCATGCTATCGGATGGGACTCAGGATTGGAATGGGAAGGAGTTGGATATCACATCTCATGCTATAGGAAGGGTCTCAGGTTTGGAACTGGAAGGAGTTGGATATCACATCTCATGTTAAGGGAAGTGTCTCAGGTTTGGTATAAGCATTGAGATATCACATCTCTGCTATCGGAAGTGTCTCAGGATTGGAATGGGAAGGAGTTGGATATCCCATCTCATGTTATAGGACGGGTCTCAGGTTTGGTATTAGAATCATTGAGATATCACATTGCATGCTGTAGGAAGGGTCTAAGGATTGGAATGGGAAGGACTTGGATATCACATCTCATGCTATAGGTAGGCTCTCAGGTTTGGAAAGGGAAGGAGTTGGATATCACATTTCATGTTAGAGGAAGGATCTCAGGTTTGGTATTAGAGGCATTGAGATATCACATCTCATGCTATAGGAAGGGTCTCAGGATTGGAATGGGAAGGAGTTGGATATCACATCTCATGCTATAGGAAGGGTCTCAGGTTTGGTATAAGCATTGAGATATCATATTGCATGCTGTAGGAGGGGTCTAAGGATTGGAATGGGAAGGACTTGGATATCACATCTCATGCTATAGGTAGGCTCTCAGGTTTGGAAAGGGAAGGAGTTGGATATCACATTTCATGTTAGAGGAAGGATCTCAGGTTTGGTATTAGAGGCATTGAGATATCACATCTCATGCTATAGGAAGGGTCTCAGGATTGGAATGGGAAGGAGTTGGATATCACATCTCAGGCTATAGGAAGGGTCTCGGGTTTGGTATAAGCATTGAGATATCACATCTCATGCTATAGGAAGGGTCTCAGGATTGGAATGGGAAGGATTTGGATATCACATCTCATGCTAAAGGATGGGTCTCAGGTTTTTTATTAGAAACATTGAGATATCACATCTCATGCCATAGGAAGGGTTTCAGGATTGGAATGGGAAGGATTTGGATATCACATCTCATGCTAAAGGAAGGGTCTCAGGTTTGGAAGGGGAAGGATTTGGATATCATATCTCATGTTATAGGACGGGTCCCAGGTTTGGTATTAGAAGCATTGAGATATCACATCTCATGGTATAGGAAGGGTCTCAGGATTGGAATGGGAAGGAGTTGGATATCACATCTCATCCAATAGGAAGGGTCTCAGGTTTGGAATGGAAAGGAATTGGATATCACATCTCATGTTATAGGAAGGATCTCAGGATTGGAATGGGAAGGATTTGGATATCACATCTCATGCCATAGGAAAGGTCTCAGGTTTGGTATAAGCATTGAGATATCACATCTCTGCTATCGGAAGGGTCTCAGGATTGGAATGGGAAGGAGTTGGATATACCATCTCATGTTATAGGAAGGGTCTCAGGTTTGGTATTAGAAGCATTGAGATATCACATCCCATGCTATAGGAAGGGTCTCAGGATTGGAATGGGAAGGACCTGGATATCCCATCTCATGTTATTGGATGGGTCTCAGGTGTGGTATTAGAAGCATTGAGATATTCACATCGCATGCTGTAGGAAGGGTCTCAGGTTTGGAATGGAAAGGAATTGGATATCACATCTCATGTCATAGGAAGGATCTCAGGTTTGCTATTAGAAGCATTGAGATATCACATCTCATGCTATAGGAATGGTCTCAGGATTGGAATGAGAAGGAGTTGGATGTTACATTCTTGCTATAGGATGGGTCTCAGGTTTGGAATGGGAAGGAGTTGGATATCACATATGCTATAGGAAGGGCTTCAGGTTTGGAATGAGAAGGAGTTGGATATCACATCTCATCCTTTAAGACGGGTCTCAGTTTTGGTATTAGAAGCATTGAGATATCACATCTCATGCTATAGGAAGGGTCTCAGGTTTGGTATTACAAGCATTGTGATATCACAGCTCACGCTATAGGAAGGGTCTCTGGTTTGGAATGGGAAGGATTTGTATATCACAACTCATGCCATAGGAAGGGTCTCAGGTTTCGTATAAGCATTGAGATATCACATCTCTGCTATCAGAAGGATCTCAGGATTGGAATGGGAAGGACTTAGATATCACATCTCATGCTATAAGGAGGGTCTCAGTTTTGATATTAGAAGCATTGAGATATCACATCTCATGCTATCGGAAGGGTCTCAGGATTGGAATGGGAAGGAGCTGGATATCACATCTCATGCTAAAGGAAGGGTCTCAGTTTTGGAAGGGGAAGGATTTGGATATCACATCTCATGTTATAGGACGGGTCTCAGGTTTGGTATTAGAAGCATTGAGATTTCACACCTCATGGTATAGGAAGGGTTTCCGGATTGGAATGGGGAGGAGTTGGATATCATATCTCATGCTATAGGAAGGGTCTCAGGATTGGAATGGGAAGGAGTGTGATATCAAATCTCATGCCATAGGAAGGGTCTCAGGTTTGGTATTAGAAGCATTGAGATATCACATCTCATGCTATAGAAAGTGTCTGAGGATTGGAATGGGAAGGAGTTGGATATCACATCTCATGCTATAGGAAGGGTCTCAGGTTTGGTAGAAGCATTGAGATATCACATCTCATGCTATAGGAAGAGTCTCAGGATTGGAATGGGAAGGAGTTGGATATCACGTCTCATGTTATAGGAAAGGTCTCAGGTTTGGTAGTAGAAACATTGAGATATCAAATCTCATGCTATAGGAAGGGACGCAGGATTGGAATGGGACGGAGTTTTATATCACATTTCATGCTATAGGAAGGATCCAGGTTTGGTATTAGAAGCATTGAGATATCACATCTCATGCTATACGAAGGGTCTTAGATTTGGAATGGGAAGGAGTTGGATATCCCATCTCATGTTATAGGACGGGTCTCAGGTTTGGTATTAGAAGCATTGAGATATGACATCGCATGCTGTAGGAAGGGTCTCAGGTTTGGAATGGGAAGGAATTGGATATCACATCTCATGCTATAGGAAGGGTCTCAGGTTTCGTATTAGAAGCATTGAGATATCAAGTCTCATGGTATAGGAAGGGTCTCAGAATTGGAATGGGAAGGAGTTGGATATCACATCTCAAGCTATAGGAAGGGTCTCAGGATTGGAATGGGAAGGAGTTTGATATCACATCTCATGCCATAGTATGGGTCTCAGGTTTGGTAGAAGCATTGAGATATCACATCTCATGCTATCGGAACGGTCTCAGGATAGGATGAGTTGGATATCCCATCTCATGCTATGGGAGGTTCTCAGGTTGGAATGGGAAGGAGTTGGATATCACATCTCATGTTATAGGAAGTGTCTCAGGATTGGAATGGGACGGAGTTTTATATCACATTTCATGCTATAGGAAGGATCCAGGTTTGGTATTAGAAGCATTGAGATATCACATCTCATGCTATACGAAGGGTCTCAGATTTGGAATGGGAAGGAGTTGGATATCCCATCTCATGTTATAGGACGGGTCTCAGGTTTGGTATTAGAAGCATTGAGATATGACATCGCATGCTGTAGGAAGGGTCTCAGGTTTGGAATGGGAAGGAATTGGATATCACATCTCATGCTATAGGAAGGGTCTCAGGTTTCGTATTAGAAGCATTGAGATATCAAGTCTCATGGTATAGGAAGGGTCTCAGAATTGGAATGGGAAGGAGTTGGATATCACATCTCAAGCTATAGGAAGGGTCTCAGGATTGGAATGGGAAGGAGTTTGATATCACATCTCATGCCATAGTATGGGTCTCAGGTTTGGTAGAAGCATTGAGATATCACATCTCATGCTATCGGAACGGTCTCAGGATAGGATGAGTTGGATATCCCATCTCATGCTATAGGAAGGCTCTCAGGTTTGGAAAGGGAAGGAGTTGGATATCACATTTCATGTTAGAGGAAGGATCTCAGGTTTGGTATTAGAGGCATTGAGATATCACATCTCATGCTATTGGAAGGGTCTCAGGATTGGAATGGGAAGGAGTTGGATATCACATCTCATGCTATAGGAAGGGTCTCAGGTTTGGAACTGGAAGGAGTTGGATATAACATCTCATGCTATAGGGAGGGTCTCAGGTTTGGAAGGTGATTTGGATATCACATCTCATGTTATAGGAAGGATCTCAGGTTTGGTATTAGAAGCATTGAGATATCACATCTCATGCTATCGGATGGGTCTCAGGATTGGAATGGGAAGAAGTTGGATATCACATCTCATGTTATAGGAAGCGTCTCAGGTTTGGTATAAGCATTGAGATATCATATGTCTGCTATTGGAAGTGTCTCAGGATTGGAATGGGAAGGAGTTGGATATCACATCTCATGCTATAGGTAGGCTCTCAGGTTTGGAAAGGGAAGGAGTTGGATATCACATTTCATGTTAGAGGAAGGATCTCAGGTTTGGTATTAGAGGCATTGAGATATCACATCTCATTCTATAGGAAGGGTCTCAGGATTGGAATGGGAAGGAGTTGGATATCACATCTCATGCTATAGGAAGGGTCTCAGGTTTGGTATAAGCATTGAGATATCACATCGCATGCTGTAGGAAGGGTCTAAGGATTGGAATGGGAAGGACTTGGATATCACATCTCATGGTATAGGTAGGCTCTCAGGTTTGGAAAGGGAAGGAGTTGGATATCACATCTCATGTTATAGGACGGGTCCCAGGTTTGGTATTAGAAGCATTGAGATATCACATCTCATGGCATAGGAAGGGTCTCAGGATTGGAATGGGAAGGAGTTGGATATCACATCTCATCCAATAGGAAGGGTCTCATGTTTGGAATGGAAAGGAATTGGATATCACATCTCATGTTATAGGAAGGATCTCAGGATTGGAATGGGAAGGATTTGGATATCACATCTCATGCCATAGGAAAGGTCTCAGGTTTGGTATAAGCATTGAGATATCACATCTCTGCTATCGGAAGGGTCTCAGGATTGGAATGGGAAGGAGTTGGATATACCATCTCATGTTATAGGAAGGGTCTCAGGTTTGGTATTAGAAGCATTGAGATATCACATCGCATGCTATAGGAAGGGTCTCAGGATTGGAATGGGAAGGACCTGGATATCCCATCTCATGTTATTGGATGGGTCTCAGGTGTGGTATTAGAAGCATTGAGATATTCACATCGCATGCTGTAGGAAGGGTCTCAGGTTTGGAATGGAAAGGAATTGGATATCACATCTCATGTCATAGGAAGGATCTCAGGTTTGCTATTAGAAGCATTGAGATATCACATCTCATGCTATAGGAATGGTCTCAGGATTGGAATGAGAAGGAGTTGGATATTACATTCTTGCTATAGGATGGGTCTCAGGTTTGGAATGGGAAGGAGTTGGATATCACATATGCTATAGGAAGGGCCTCAGGTTTGGAATGAGAAGGAGTTGGATATCACATCTCATGCTTTAAGACGGGTCTCAGTTTTGGTATTAGAAGCATTGAGATATCACATCTCATGCTATAGGAAGGGTCTCAGGTTTGGTATTACAAGCATTGTGATATCACAGCTCACGCTATAGGAAGGGTCTCTGGTTTGGAATGGGAAGGATTTGTATATCACAACTCATGCCATAGGAAGGGTCTCAGGTTTCGTATAAGCATTGAGATATCACATCTCTGCTATCAGAAGGATCTCAGGATTGGAATGGGAAGGACTTAGATATCACATCTCATGCTATAAGGAGGGTCTCAGTTTTGATATTAGAAGCATTGAGATATCACATCTCATGCTATCGGAAGGGTCTCAGGATTGGAATGGGAAGGAGCTGGATATCACATCTCATGCTAAAGGAAGGGTCTCAGTTTTGGAAGGGGAAGGATTTGGATATCACATCTCATGTTATAGGACGGGTCTCAGGTTTGGTATTAGAAGCATTGAGATTTCACACCTCATGGTATAGGAAGGGTTTCCGGATTGGAATGGGGAGGAGTTGGATATCATATCTCATGCTATAGGAAGGGTCTCAGGATTGGAATGGGAAGGAGTGTGATATCAAATCTCATGCCATAGGAAGGGTCTCAGGTTTGGTATTAGAAGCATTGAGATATCACATCTCATGCTATAGAAAGTGTCTGAGGATTGGAATGGGAAGGAGTTGGATATCACATCTCATGCTATAGGAAGGGTCTCAGGTTTGGTAGAAGCATTGAGATATCACATCTCATGCTATAGGAAGAGTCTCAGGATTGGAATGGGAAGGAGTTGGATATCACGTCTCATGTTATAGGAAAGGTCTCAGGTTTGGTAGTAGAAACATTGAGATATCAAATCTCATGCTATAGGAAGGGACGCAGGATTGGAATGGGAAGGACTTGGGTATCACATCTCATGCTATAGGAAGGGTCTCAGGTTTGGAACTGGAAGGAGTTGGATATAACATCTCATGCTATAGGGAGGGTCTCAGGTTTGGAAGGTGATTTGGATATCACATCTCATGTTATAGGAAGGATCTCAGGTTTGGTATTAGAAGCATTGAGATATCACATCTCATGCTATCGGATGGGTCTCAGGATTGGAATGGGAAGAAGTTGGATATCACATCTCATGTTATAGGAAGCGTCTCAGGTTTGGTATAAGCATTGAGATATCATATGTCTGCTATTGGAAGTGTCTCAGGATTGGAATGGGAAGGAGTTGGATATCACATCTCATGCTATAGGTAGGCTCTCAGGTTTGGAAAGGGAAGGAGTTGGATATCACATTTCATGTTAGAGGAAGGATCTCAGGTTTGGTATTAGAGGCATTGAGATATCACATCTCATTCTATAGGAAGGGTCTCAGGATTGGAATGGGAGGGAGTTGGATATCACATCTCATGCTATAGGAAGGGTCTCAGGTTTGGTATAAGCATTGAGATATCACATCACATGCTGTAGGAAGGGTCTAAGGATTGGAATGGGAAGGACTTGGATATCACATCTCATGCTATAGGTAGGCTCTCAGGTTTGGAAAGGGAAGGAGTTGGATATCACATTTCATGTTAGAGGAAGGATCTCAGGTTTGGTATTAGAGGCATTGAAATATCACATCTCATGCTATAGGAAGGGTCTCAGGATTGGAATGGGAAGGAGTTGGATATCACATCTCATGCTATAGGAAGGGTCTCAGGTTTGGTATAAGCATTAACATATCACATCTCATGCTATAGGAACGGTCTCAGGATTGGAATGGGAAGGAGTTGGATATCACATCTCAAGCTATAGGAAGGGTCTCAGTATTGGAGTGGGAAGGAGTTGGATATCCCATCTCATGTTATAGGAAGGATCTCAGGATTGGAATGGGAAGGATTTGGATATCACATCTCTTGCTTTAGGAAGGGTCTCAGGTTTTTTATTAGAAACATTGAGATATCACATCTCATGCTATAGGAAGGGTCTCAGGTTGGAATGGGAAGGAGTTGGATATCACATCTCAAGCTATATGAAGGGTCTCAGGTTTGGTATTAGAAGCATTGAGATATCAAGTCTCATGGTATAAAAAGGGTCTCAGAATTGGAATGGGAAGGAGTTGGGTATCACATCTCAAGCTATAGGAAGGGTCTCAGGATTGGAATGGGAAGGAGTTGTATATGACATCTCATGCCATATGAAAGGTTTCAGGTTTAGTATAAGCATTGAGATATCCTATCTCTGCTATCGGAAGGGTCTCAGGATTGGAATGGGAAAGAGTTGGATATCCCATCTCATGTTATAGGAAGGGTCTCAGGTTTGGTATTAGAGGCATTGAGATACCAACTCTCATGCTATAGGAAGGGTCTCAGGATTGGAATCGGAAGGACTTGGATATCCCATCTCATGTTATTGGACGGGTCTCAGGTGTGGTATTAGAAGCATTGGGATATCACATCGCATGCTGTAGGAAGGGTCTCAGGTTTGGAATGGGAAGGAATTGGATATCACATCTCATGTCATAGGAAGGATCTCAGGTTTGCTATTAGAAGCATTGAGATATCACATCTCATGCTATAGGAAGGGTCTCAGGTTTGGAATGGGAAGGATTTGTATATCACATCTCTTGCTATAGGAAGGGCCTCAGGTTTGGTATGAAAAACATTGAGATATCACATCTCAAGGTATAGGAAGGATCTCAGGATTGGAATAGGAAGGAGTTGGATATCACATCTCATGTTATAGGAAGGATATCAGGTTTGGTATTAGAAGCATTGAGATATCACATCTCATGCTATAGGAAGGGTCTCAGGATTGGAATGGGAAGGAGTTGGATATCACATCTCATGCTATAGGAAGGGTCTCAGGTTTGGTAGAAGCATTGAGATATCACATCTCATGCTATAGGAAGGGTCTCGGGATTGTAATGGGAAGGAGAAGTATATGACATCTCATGCCATAGGAAGGGTCTCAGGTTTGGTATAAGCATTGAGATTTCACATCTCTGCTATCGGAAGGGTCTCGGGATTGGAATGGGAAGGAGTTGGATATCACATCTCATGCTATAGGGAGGGTCTCAGGATTGGATTGGGAAGGAGTTGGATATCACATCTCATGCCATAGGAAGGTCTCAGGTATGGTAGAAGCATTAAGATATCACATCTCATGCTATCGGAAGGGTCTCAGGATTTGATTGGGAAGGAGTTGGATATCCCATCGCATGCTATAGGAAGGGTCAGAGGTTGGAATTGGCAGGAGTTGGATATCACATCTCATGCTATCGGAAGGGTCTCAGGATTGGATTGGGAAGGAGTTGGATATCACATCTCATGCTATAGGGAGGGTCTCAGGTTTGATATTAGAAGCATTGAGATATCACATCTAATGCTATCGGATGGGTCTCAGGATTGGATTGGGAAGGAGTTGGATATCACATCTCATGCAATAGGAAAGGTCTCAGGTTTGGAATGGGAAGGAGTTGGATATCATCTCATGCTATAGGAAGGGTCTCAGGATTGGAATGGGAAGGTGTTGGATATCACTTCTCATCCTATAGGAAGGGTCTCAGGTTTGGTATGAGCATTGAGATATCACATCTCATGCTATCGGATGGGTCTCAGGATTGGAACGGGAAGGAGTTGGATATCACATCTCATGCTATAGGGAGGGTCTCAGGTTTGGAAGGGGATTTGGATATCACATCTCATGTTATAGGAAGGATCTCAGGTTTGGTATTAGAAGCATTGAGATATCACATCTCATGCTATCGGATGGGTCTCAGGATTGGAACGGGATGGAGTTGGATATCACATCTCATGCTATAGGAAGGGTCTTAGGTTTGGAACTGGAAGCAGTTGGATATCACATCTCATGTTATAGGAAGCGTCTCAGGTTTGGTATAAGCATTGAGATATCACATCTCTGCTATCGGAAGTGTCTCAGGATTGGAATGGGAAGGAGTTGGATATCCCATCTCATGTTATAGGACGGGTCTCAGGTTTGGTATTAGAATCATTGAGATATCACATTGCATGCTGTAGGAAGGGTCTAAGGATTGGAATGGGAAGGACTTGGATATCACATTTCATGCTACAGGTAGGCTCTCAGGTTTGGAAAGGGAAGGAGTTGGATATCACATTTCATGTTAGAGGAAGGATCTCAGGTTTGATATTAGAGGCATTGAGATATCACATCTCATGCTATAGGAAGGGTCTCAGGATTGGAATGGGAAGGAGTTGGATATCACATCTCATGCTATAGGAAGGGTCTCAGGTTTGGTATAAGCATTGAGATATCATATTGCATGCTGTAGGAAGGGTCTAAGGATTGGAATGGGAAGGACTTGGATATCACATCTCATGCTATAGGTAGGCTCTCAGGTTTGGAAAGGGAAGGAGTTGGATATCACATTTCATGTTAGAGGAAGGATCTCAGGTTTGGTATTAGAGGCATTGAGATATCACATCTCATGCTATAGGAAGGGTCTCAGGATTGGAATGGGAAGGAGTTGGATATCACATCTCATGCTATAGGAAGGGTCTCAGGTTTGGTATAAGCATTGAGATATCATATTGCATGCTGTAGGAGGGGTCTAAGGATTGGAATGGGAAGGACTTGGATATCACATCTCATGCTATAGGTAGGCTCTCAGGTTTGGAAAGGGAAGGAGTTGGATATCACATTTCATGTTAGAGGAAGGATCTCAGGTTTGGTATTAGAGGCATTGAGATATCACATCTCATGCTATAGGAAGGGTCTCAGGATTGGAATGGGAAGGAGTTGGATATCACATCTCAGGCTATAGGAAGGGTCTCAGGTTTGGTATAAGCATTGAGATATCACATCTCATGCTATAGGAAGGGTCTCAGGATTGGAATGGGAAGGATTTGGATATCACATCTCATGCTAAAGGATGGGTCTCAGGTTTTTTATTAGAAACATTGAGATATCACATCTCATGCCATAGGAAGGGTTTCAGGATTGGAATGGGAAGGATTTAGATATCACATCTCATGCTAAAGGAAGGGTCTCAGGTTTGGAAGGGGAAGGATTTGGATATCATGTCTCATGTTATAGGACGGGTCCCAGGTTTGGTATTAGAAGCATTGAGATATCACATCTCATGGTATAGGAAGGGTCTCAGGATTGGAATGGGAAGGAGTTGGATATCACATCTCATCCAATAGGAAGGGTCTCAGGTTTGGAATGGGAAGGAATTGGATATCACATCTCATGTTATAGGAAGGATCTCAGGATTGGAATGGGAAGGATTTGGATATCACATCTCATGCCATAGGAAAGGTCTCAGGTTTGGTATAAGCATTGAGATATCACATCTCTGCTATCGGAAGGGTCTCAGGATTGGAATGGGAAGGAGTTGGATATACCATCTCATGTTATAGGAAGGGTCTCAGGTTTGGTATTAGAAGCATTGAGATATCACATCCCATGCTATAGGAAGGGTCTCAGGATTGGAATGGGAAGGACCTGGATATCCCATCTCATGTTATTGGATGGGTCACAGGTGTGGTATTAGAAGCATTGAGATATTCACATCGCATGCTGTAGGAAGGGTCTCAGGTTTGGAATGGAAAGGAATTGGATATCACATCTCATGTCATAGGAAGGATCTCAGGTTTGCTATTAGAAGCATTGAGATATCACATCTCATGCTATAGGAATGGTCTCAGGATTGGAATGAGAAGGAGTTGGATATTACATTCTTGCTATAGGATGGGTCTCAGGTTTGGAATGGGAAGGAGTTGGATATCACATATGCTATAGGAAGGGCCTCAGGTTTGGAATGAGAAGGAGTTGGATATCACATCTCATGCTTTAAGACGGGTCTCAGTTTTGGTATTAGAAGCATTGAGATATCACATCTCATGCTATAGGAAGGGTCTCAGGTTTGGTATTACAAGCATTGTGATATCACAGCTCACGCTATAGGAAGGGTCTCTGGTTTGGAATGGGAAGGATTTGTATATCACAACTCATGCCATAGGAAGGGTCTCAGGTTTCGTATAAGCATTGAGATATCACATCTCTGCTATCAGAAGGATCTCAGGATTGGAATGGGAAGGACTTAGATATCACATCTCATGCTATAAGGAGGGTCTCAGTTTTGATATTAGAAGCATTGAGATATCACATCTCATGCTATCGGAAGGGTCTCAGGATTGGAATGGGAAGGAGCTGGATATCACATCTCATGCTAAAGGAAGGGTCTCAGTTTTGGAAGGGGAAGGATTTGGATATCACATCTCATGTTATAGGACGGGTCTCAGGTTTGGTATTAGAAGCATTGAGATTTCACACCTCATGCTATCGGAAGGGTCTCAGGATTGGAATGGGAAGGAGCTGGATATCACATCTCATGCTATAGAAAGTGTCTGAGGATTGGAATGGGAAGGAGTTGGATATCACATCTCATGCTATAGGAAGGGTCTCAGGTTTGGTAGAAGCATTGAGATATCACATCTCATGCTATAGGAAGAGTCTCAGGATTGGAATGGGAAGGAGTTGGATATCACGTCTCATGTTATAGGAAAGGTCTCAGGTTTGGTAGTAGAAACATTGAGATATCAAATCTCATGCTATAGGAAGGGACGCAGGATTGGAATGGGACGGAGTTTTATATCACATTTCATGCTATAGGAAGGATCCAGGTTTGGTATTAGAAGCATTGAGATATCACATCTCATGCTATACGAAGGGTCTTAGATTTGGAATGGGAAGGAGTTGGATATCCCATCTCATGTTATAGGACGGGTCTCAGGTTTGGTATTAGAAGCATTGAGATATGACATCGCATGCTGTAGGAAGGGTCTCAGGTTTGGAATGGGAAGGAATTGGATATCACATCTCATGCTATAGGAAGGGTCTCAGGTTTCGTATTAGAAGCATTGAGATATCAAGTCTCATGGTATAGGAAGGGTCTCAGAATTGGAATGGGAAGGAGTTGGATATCACATCTCAAGCTATAGGAAGGGTCTCAGGATTGGAATGGGAAGGAGTTTGATATCACATCTCATGCCATAGTATGGGTCTCAGGTTTGGTAGAAGCATTGAGATATCACATCTCAAGCTATCGGAACGGTCTCAGGATAGGATGAGTTGGATATCCCATCTCATGCTATAGGAAGGGTCTCAGGTTGGAATGGGAAGGAGTTGGATATCACATCTCATGTTATAGGAAGTGTCTCAGGATTGGAATGGGACGGAGTTTTATATCACATTTCATGCTATAGGAAGGATCCAGGTTTGGTATTAGAAGCATTGAGATATCACATCTCATGCTATACGAAGGGTCTCAGATTTGGAATGGGAAGGAGTTGGATATCCCATCTCATGTTATAGGACGGGTCTCAGGTTTGGTATTAGAAGCATTGAGATATGACATCGCATGCTGTAGGAAGGGTCTCAGGTTTGGAATGGGAAGGAATTGGATATCACATCTCATGCTATAGGAAGGGTCTCAGGTTTCGTATTAGAAGCATTGAGATATCAAGTCTCATGGTATAGGAAGGGTCTCAGAATTGGAATGGGAAGGAGTTGGATATCACATCTCAAGCTATAGGAAGGGTCTCAGGATTGGAATGGGAAGGAGTTTGATATCACATCTCATGCCATAGTATGGGTCTCAGGTTTGGTAGAAGCATTGAGATATCACATCTCATGCTATCGGAACGGTCTCAGGATAGGATGAGTTGGATATCCCATCTCATGCTATAGGAAGGCTCTCAGGTTTGGAAAGGGAAGGAGTTGGATATCACATTTCATGTTAGAGGAAGGATCTCAGGTTTGGTATTAGAGGCATTGAGATATCACATCTCATGCTATTGGAAGGGTCTCAGGATTGGAATGGGAAGGAGTTGGATATCACATCTCATGCTATAGGAAGGGTCTCAGGTTTGGAACTGGAAGGAGTTGGATATCACATCTCATGCTATAGGGAGGGTCTCAGGTTTGGAAGGTAATTTGGATATCACATCTCATGTTATAGGAAGGATCTCAGGTTTGGTATTAGAAACATTGAGATATCACATCTCATGCTATCGGATGGGTCTCAGGATTGGAATGGGAAGAAGTTGGATATCACATCTCATGCTATAGGAAGGTTCTCAGGTTTGGAACTGGAAAGAGTTGGATATCACATCTCATGTTATAGGAAGCGTCTCAGGTTTGGTATAAGCATTGAGATATCATATGTCTGCTATTGGAAGTGTCTCAGGATTGGAATGGGAAGGAGTTGGATATCACATCTCATGCTATAGGTAGGCTCTCAGGTTTGGAAAGGGAAGGAGTTGGATATCACATTTCATGTTAGAGGAAGGATCTCAGGTTTGGTATTAGAGGCATTGAGATATCACATCTCATTCTATAGGAAGGGTCTCAGGATTGGAATGGGAAGGAGTTGGATATCACATCTCATGCTATAGGAAGGGTCTCAGGTTTGGTATAAGCATTGAGATATCACATCGCATGCTGTAGGAAGGGTCTAAGGATTGGAATGGGAAGGACTTGGATATCACATCTCATGCTATAGGTAGGCTCTCAGGTTTGGAAAAGGAAGGAGTTGGATATCACATTTCATGTTAGAGGAAGGATCTCAGGTTTGGTATTAGAGGCATTGAGATATCACATCTCATGCTATAGGAAGGGTCTCAATATTGGAATGGGAAGGAGTTGGATATCACATCTCATGCTATAGGAAGGGTCTCAGGTTTGGTATAAGCATTGACATATCACATCTCATGCTATAGGAACGGTCTCAGGATTGGAATGGGAAGGAGTTGGATATCACATCTCAAGCTATAGGAAGGGTCTCAGTATTGGAGTGGGAAGGAGTTGGATATCCCATCTCATTTTATAGGAAGGATCTCAGGATTGGAATGGGAAGGATTTGGATATCACATCTCTTGCTTTAGGAAGGGTCTCAGGTTTTTTATTAGAAACATTGAGATATCACATCTCATGCTATAGGAAGGGTCTCAGGTTGGAATGGGAAGGAGTTGGATATCACATCTCAAGCTATAGGAAGGGTCTCAGGTTTGGTATTAGAAGCATTGAGATATCAAGTCTCATGGTATAAAAAGGGTCTCAGAATTGGAATGGGAAGGAGTTGGGTATCACATCTCAAGCTATAGGAAGGGTCTCAGGATTGGAATGGGAAGGAGTTGTATATGACATCTCATGCCATAGGAAAGGTTTCAGGTTTAGTATAAGCATTGAGATATCCTATCTCTGCTATCGGAAGGGTCTCAGGATTGGAATGGGAAAGAGTTGGATATCCCATCTCATGTTATAGGAAGGGTCTCAGGTTTGGTATTAGAAGCATTGAGATACCAACTCTCATGCTATAGGAAGGGTCTCAGGATTGGAATCGGAAGGACTTGGATATCCCATCTCATGTTATTGGACGGGTCTCAGGTGTGGTATTAGAAGCATTGGGATATCACATTGCATGCTGTAGGAAGGGTCTCAGGTTTGGAATGGGCAGGAATTGGATATCACATCTCATGTCATAGGAAGGATCTCAGGTTTGCTATTAGAAGCATTGAGATATCACATCTCATGCTATAGGAAGGGTCTCAGGTTTGGAATGGGAAGGATTTGTATATCACATCTCTTGCTATAGGAAGGGTCTCAGGTTTGGTAGAAGCATTGAGATACCACATCTCATGCTATAGGAAGGGTCCCAGGATTGGAATGGGAAGGAGTAGTATATGACATCTCATGTCATAGGAAGGGTCTCAGGTTTGGTATAAGCATTGATATATCACATCTCTGCTATCGGAAGGGTCTCGGGATTGGAATGGGAAGGAGTTGTATATCCTATCTCATGTTATAGGAAGGGTCTCAGGTTTGGTATTAGAAGCATTGAGATATCACAACTCATGTTATAGGAAGGGTTTCAGGATTGGAATGGGAAGGACTTGGATATCACATCTCATGCTATAGGGAGGGTCTCAGGTTTCATATTAGAATCATTGAGATATCACATCTCATGCTATCGGAAGGGTCTCAGGATTGGAATGGGAAGAAGTTGGATATCACATCTCATGCTAAAGGAAGGGTCTCAGGCTTGGAAGGGGAAGGATTAGGACATTACATCTCATGTTATAGGACGGGTCTCAGGTTTAGTATTAGAAGCATTGAGATATCACATCTCATGGTGTAGGAAGGGTCTCAGGATTGGATTGGGAAGGAGTTGGATATCCCATCTCATGCTATAGGAAGGGTCTCAGGTTTGGTATTAGAAGCATTGAGATATCACATCTCATGCTATAGGAAGGGTCTCAGGTTTCGTATTAGAAGCATTGAGATATCAAGTCTCATGGTATAGGAAGGGTCTTAGAATTGGAATGGGAATGAGTTGGATATCACATCCCAAGCTATAGGAAGGGTCTCAGGATTGGAATGGGAAGGAGTTTGATATCACATCTCATGCCATAATATGGGTCTCAGGTTTGGTAGAAGCATTGAGATATCACATCTCATGCTATCTGAAGGGTCTCAGGATTGGATTTGGATGGAGTTGGATATCCCATCTCATGCTATAGGAAGGGTCTCAGGTTGGAATGGGAAGGAGTTGGATATCACATCTCATGTTATAGGAAGGGTCTCAGGTTTGGTATTAGAGGCATTGAGATATCACATCTCATGCTATCGGAAGGGTCTCAAGATTGGAATGGGAAGGATTTGGATATCACATCTCATGCTATAGGAAGGCTCTCAGGTTTGGAAAGGGAAGGAGTTGGATATCACATTTCATGTGAGAGGAAGGATCTCAGGTTTGGTATTAGAGGCATTGAGATATCACATCTCATGCTATCGGAAGGGTCTCAGGTTTGGAACTGGAAGGAGTTGGATATCACATCTCATGCTATAGGGAGGGTCTCAGGTTTGGAAGGGGATTTGGATATCACATCTCATGTTATAGGAAGGATCTCAGGTTTGGTATTAGAAGCATTGAGATATCACATCTCATGCTATCGGATGGGACTCAGGATTGGAATGGGAAGGAGTTGGATATCACATCTCATGCTATAGGAAGGGTCTCAGGTTTGGAACTGGAAGGAGTTGGATATCACATCTCATGTTAAGGGAAGTGTCTCAGGTTTGGTATAAGCATTGAGATATCACATCTCTGCTATCGGAAGTGTCTCAGGATTGGAATGGGAAGGAGTTGGATATCCCATCTCATGTTATAGGACGGGTCTCAGGTTTGGTATTAGAATCATTGAGATATCACATTGCATGCTGTAGGAAGGGTCTAAGGATTGGAATGGGAAGGACTTGGATATCACATCTCATGCTATAGGTAGGCTCTCAGGTTTGGAAAGGGAAGGAGTTGGATATCACATTTCATGTTAGAGGAAGGATCTCAGGTTTGGTATTAGAGGCATTGAGATATCACATCTCATGCTATAGGAAGGGTCTCAGGATTGGAATGGGAAGGAGTTGGATATCACATCTCATGCTATAGGAAGGGTCTCAGGTTTGGTATAAGCATTGAGATATCATATTGCATGCTGTAGGAGGGGTCTAAGGATTGGAATGGGAAGGACTTGGATATCACATCTCATGCTATAGGTAGGCTCTCAGGTTTGGAAAGGGAAGGAGTTGGATATCACATTTCATGTTAGAGGAAGGATCTCAGGTTTGGTATTAGAGGCATTGAGATATCACATCTCATGCTATAGGAAGGGTCTCAGGATTGGAATGGGAAGGAGTTGGATATCACATCTCAGGCTATAGGAAGGGTCTCGGGTTTGGTATAAGCATTGAGATATCACATCTCATGCTATAGGAAGGGTCTCAGGATTGGAATGGGAAGGATTTGGATATCACATCTCATGCTAAAGGATGGGTCTCAGGTTTTTTATTAGAAACATTGAGATATCACATCTCATGCCATAGGAAGGGTTTCAGGATTGGAATGGGAAGGATTTGGATATCACATCTCATGCTAAAGGAAGGGTCTCAGGTTTGGAAGGGGAAGGATTTGGATATCATATCTCATGTTATAGGACGGGTCCCAGGTTTGGTATTAGAAGCATTGAGATATCACATCTCATGGTATAGGAAGGGTCTCAGGATTGGAATGGGAAGGAGTTGGATATCACATCTCATCCAATAGGAAGGGTCTCAGGTTTGGAATGGAAAGGAATTGGATATCACATCTCATGTTATAGGAAGGATCTCAGGATTGGAATGGGAAGGATTTGGATATCACATCTCATGCCATAGGAAAGGTCTCAGGTTTGGTATAAGCATTGAGATATCACATCTCTGCTATCGGAAGGGTCTCAGGATTGGAATGGGAAGGAGTTGGATATACCATCTCATGTTATAGGAAGGGTCTCAGGTTTGGTATTAGAAGCATTGAGATATCACATCCCATGCTATAGGAAGGGTCTCAGGATTGGAATGGGAAGGACCTGGATATCCCATCTCATGTTATTGGATGGGTCTCAGGTGTGGTATTAGAAGCATTGAGATATTCACATCGCATGCTGTAGGAAGGGTCTCAGGTTTGGAATGGAAAGGAATTGGATATCACATCTCATGTCATAGGAAGGATCTCAGGTTTGCTATTAGAAGCATTGAGATATCACATCTCATGCTATAGGAATGGTCTCAGGATTGGAATGAGAAGGAGTTGGATGTTACATTCTTGCTATAGGATGGGTCTCAGGTTTGGAATGGGAAGGAGTTGGATATCACATATGCTATAGGAAGGGCTTCAGGTTTGGAATGAGAAGGAGTTGGATATCACATCTCATGCTTTAAGACGGGTCTCAGTTTTGGTATTAGAAGCATTGAGATATCACATCTCATGCTATAGGAAGGGTCTCAGGTTTGGTATTACAAGCATTGTGATATCACAGCTCACGCTATAGGAAGGGTCTCTGGTTTGGAATGGGAAGGATTTGTATATCACAACTCATGCCATAGGAAGGGTCTCAGGTTTCGTATAAGCATTGAGATGTCACATCTCTGCTATCAGAAGGATCTCAGGATTGGAATGGGAAGGACTTAGATATCACATCTCATGCTATAAGGAGGGTCTCAGTTTTGATATTAGAAGCATTGAGATATCACATCTCATGCTATCGGAAGGGTCTCAGGATTGGAATGGGAAGGAGCTGGATATCACATCTCATGCTAAAGGAAGGGTCTCAGTTTTGGAAGGGGAAGGATTTGGATATCACATCTCATGTTATAGGACGGGTCTCAGGTTTGGTATTAGAAGCATTGAGATTTCACACCTCATGGTATAGGAAGGGTTTCCGGATTGGAATGGGGAGGAGTTGGATATCATATCTCATGCTATAGGAAGGGTCTCAGGATTGGAATGGGAAGGAGTGTGATATCAAATCTCATGCCATAGGAAGGGTCTCAGGTTTGGTATTAGAAGCATTGAGATATCACATCTCATGCTATAGAAAGTGTCTGAGGATTGGAATGGGAAGGAGTTGGATATCACATCTCATGCTATAGGAAGGGTCTCAGGTTTGGTAGAAGCATTGAGATATCACATCTCATGCTATAGGAAGAGTCTCAGGATTGGAATGGGAAGGAGTTGGATATCACGTCTCATGTTATAGGAAAGGTCTCAGGTTTGGTAGTAGAAACATTGAGATATCAAATCTCATGCTATAGGAAGGGACGCAGGATTGGAATGGGACGGAGTTTTATATCACATTTCATGCTATAGGAAGGATCCAGGTTTGGTATTAGAAGCATTGAGATATCACATCTCATGCTATACGAAGGGTCTTAGATTTGGAATGGGAAGGAGTTGGATATCCCATCTCATGTTATAGGACGGGTCTCAGGTTTGGTATTAGAAGCATTGAGATATGACATCGCATGCTGTAGGAAGGGTCTCAGGTTTGGAATGGGAAGGAATTGGATATCACATCTCATGCTATAGGAAGGGTCTCAGGTTTCGTATTAGAAGCATTGAGATATCAAGTCTCATGGTATAGGAAGGGTCTCAGAATTGGAATGGGAAGGAGTTGGATATCACATCTCAAGCTATAGGAAGGGTCTCAGGATTGGAATGGGAAGGAGTTTGATATCACATCTCATGCCATAGTATGGGTCTCAGGTTTGGTAGAAGCATTGAGATATCACATCTCATGCTATCGGAACGGTCTCAGGATAGGATGAGTTGGATATCCCATCTCATGCTATGGGAGGTTCTCAGGTTGGAATGGGAAGGAGTTGGATATCACATCTCATGTTATAGGAAGTGTCTCAGGATTGGAATGGGACGGAGTTTTATATCACATTTCATGCTATAGGAAGGATCCAGGTTTGGTATTAGAAGCATTGAGATATCACATCTCATGCTATACGAAGGGTCTCAGATTTGGAATGGGAAGGAGTTGGATATCCCATCTCATGTTATAGGACGGGTCTCAGGTTTGGTATTAGAAGCATTGAGATATGACATCGCATGCTGTAGGAAGGGTCTCAGGTTTGGAATGGGAAGGAATTGGATATCACATCTCATGCTATAGGAAGGGTCTCAGGTTTCGTATTAGAAGCATTGAGATATCAAGTCTCATGGTATAGGAAGGGTCTCAGAATTGGAATGGGAAGGAGTTGGATATCACATCTCAAGCTATAGGAAGGGTCTCAGGATTGGAATGGGAAGGAGTTTGATATCACATCTCATGCCATAGTATGGGTCTCAGGTTTGGTAGAAGCATTGAGATATCACATCTCATGCTATCGGAACGGTCTCAGGATAGGATGAGTTGGATATCCCATCTCATGCTATAGGAAGGCTCTCAGGTTTGGAAAGGGAAGGAGTTGGATATCACATTTCATGTTAGAGGAAGGATCTCAGGTTTGGTATTAGAGGCATTGAGATATCACATCTCATGCTATTGGAAGGGTCTCAGGATTGGAATGGGAAGGAGTTGGATATCACATCTCATGCTATAGGAAGGGTCTCAGGTTTGGAACTGGAAGGAGTTGGAAAAAACATCTCATGCTATAGGGAGGGTCTCAGGTTTGGAAGGTGATTTGGATATCACATCTCATGTTATAGGAAGGATCTCAGGTTTGGTATTAGAAGCATTGAGATATCACATCTCATGCTATCGGATGGGTCTCAGGATTGGAATGGGAAGAAGTTGGATATCACATCTCATGTTATAGGAAGCGTCTCAGGTTTGGTATAAGCATTGAGATATCATATGTCTGCTATTGGAAGTGTCTCAGGATTGGAATGGGAAGGAGTTGGATATCACATCTCATGCTATAGGTAGGCTCTCAGGTTTGGAAAGGGAAGGAGTTGGATATCACATTTCATGTTAGAGGAAGGATCTCAGGTTTGGTATTAGAGGCATTGAGATATCACTTCTCATTCTATAGGAAGGGTCTCAGGATTGGAATGGGAAGGAGTTGGATATCACATCTCATGCTATAGGAAGGGTCTCAGGTTTGGTATAAGCATTGAGATATCACATCGCATGCTGTAGGAAGGGTCTAAGGATTGGAATGGGAAGGACTTGGATATCACATCTCATGCTATAGGTAGGCTCTCAGGTTTGGAAAGGGAAGGAGTTGGATATCACATCTCATGTTATAGGACGGGTCCCAGGTTTGGTATTAGAAGCATTGAGATATCACATCTCATGGTATAGGAAGGGTCTCAGGATTGGAATGGGAAGGAGTTGGATATCACATCTCATCCAATAGGAAGGGTCTCATGTTTGGAATGGAAAGGAATTGGATATCACATCTCATGTTATAGGAAGGATCTCAGGATTGGAATGGGAAGGATTTGGATATCACATCTCATGCCATAGGAAAGGTCTCAGGTTTGGTATAAGCATTGAGATATCACATCTCTGCTATCGGAAGGGTCTCAGGATTGGAATGGGAAGGAGTTGGATATACCATCTCATGTTATAGGAAGGGTCTCAGGTTTGGTATTAGAAGCATTGAGATATCACATCCCATGCTATAGGAAGGGTCTCAGGATTGGAATGGGAAGGACCTGGATATCCCATCTCATGTTATTGGATGGGTCTCAGGTGTGGTATTAGAAGCATTGAGATATTCACATCGCATGCTGTAGGAAGGGTCTCAGGTTTGGAATGGAAAGGAATTGGATATCACATCTCATGTCATAGGAAGGATCTCAGGTTTGCTATTAGAAGCATTGAGATATCACATCTCATGCTATAGGAATGGTCTCAGGATTGGAATGAGAAGGAGTTGGATATTACATTCTTGCTATAGGATGGGTCTCAGGTTTGGAATGGGAAGGAGTTGGATATCACATATGCTATAGGAAGGGCCTCAGGTTTGGAATGAGAAGGAGTTGGATATCACATCTCATGCTTTAAGACGGGTCTCAGTTTTGGTATTAGAAGCATTGAGATATCACATCTCATGCTATAGGAAGGGTCTCAGGTTTGGTATTACAAGCATTGTGATATCACAGCTCACGCTATAGGAAGGGTCTCTGGTTTGGAATGGGAAGGATTTGTATATCACAACTCATGCCATAGGAAGGGTCTCAGGTTTCGTATAAGCATTGAGATATCACATCTCTGCTATCAGAAGGATCTCAGGATTGGAATGGGAAGGACTTAGATATCACATCTCATGCTATAAGGAGGGTCTCAGTTTTGATATTAGAAGCATTGAGATATCACATCTCATGCTATCGGAAGGGTCTCAGGATTGGAATGGGAAGGAGCTGGATATCACATCTCATGCTAAAGGAAGGGTCTCAGTTTTGGAAGGGGAAGGATTTGGATATCACATCTCATGTTATAGGACGGGTCTCAGGTTTGGTATTAGAAGCATTGAGATTTCACACCTCATGGTATAGGAAGGGTTTCCGGATTGGAATGGGGAGGAGTTGGATATCATATCTCATGCTATAGGAAGGGTCTCAGGATTGGAATGGGAAGGAGTGTGATATCAAATCTCATGCCATAGGAAGGGTCTCAGGTTTGGTATTAGAAGCATTGAGATATCACATCTCATGCTATAGAAAGTGTCTGAGGATTGGAATGGGAAGGAGTTGGATATCACATCTCATGCTATAGGAAGGGTCTCAGGTTTGGTAGAAGCATTGAGATATCACATCTCATGCTATAGGAAGAGTCTCAGGATTGGAATGGGAAGGAGTTGGATATCACGTCTCATGTTATAGGAAAGGTCTCAGGTTTGGTAGTAGAAACATTGAGATATCAAATCTCATGCTATAGGAAGGGACGCAGGATTGGAATGGGAAGGACTTGGGTATCACATCTCATGCTATAGGAAGGGTCTCAGGTTTGGAACTGGAAGGAGTTGGATATAACATCTCATGCTATAGGGAGGGTCTCAGGTTTGGAAGGTGATTTGGATATCACATCTCATGTTATAGGAAGGATCTCAGGTTTGGTATTAGAAGCATTGAGATATCACATCTCATGCTATCGATGGGTCTCAGGGTTGGAATGGGAAGAAGTTGGATATCACATCTCATGTTATAGGAAGCGTCTCAGGTTTGGTATAAGCATTGAGATATCATATGTCTGCTATTGGAAGTGTCTCAGGATTGGAATGGGAAGGAGTTGGATATCACATCTCATGCTATAGGTAGGCTCTCAGGTTTGGAAAGGGAAGGAGTTGGATATCACATTTCATGTTAGAGGAAGGATCTCAGGTTTGGTATTAGAGGCATTGAGATATCACATCTCATTCTATAGGAAGGGTCTCAGGATTGGAATGGGAAGGAGTTGGATATCACATCTCATGCTATAGGAAGGGTCTCAGGTTTGGTATAAGCATTGAGATATCACATCACATGCTGTAGGAAGGGTCTAAGGATTGGAATGGGAAGGACTTGGATATCACATCTCATGCTATAGGTAGGCTCTCAGGTTTGGAAAGGGAAGGAGTTGGATATCACATTTCATGTTAGAGGAAGGATCTCAGGTTTGGTATTAGAGGCATTGAAATATCACATCTCATGCTATAGGAAGGGTCTCAGGATTGGAATGGGAAAGAGTTGGATATCACATCTCATGCTATAGGAAGGGTCTCAGGTTTGGTATAAGCATTAACATATCACATCTCATGCTATAGGAACGGTCTCAGGATTGGAATGGGAAGGAGTTGGATATCACATCTCAAGCTATAGGAAGGGTCTCAGTATTGGAGTGGGAAGGAGTTGGATATCCCATCTCATGTTATAGGAAGGATCTCAGGATTGGAATGGGAAGGATTTGGATATCACATCTCTTGCTTTAGGAAGGGTCTCAGGTTTTTTATTAGAAACATTGAGATATCACATCTCATGCTATAGGAAGGGTCTCAGGTTGGAATGGGAAGGAGTTGGATATCACATCTCAAGCTATAGGAAGGGTCTCAGGTTTGGTATTAGAAGCATTGAGATATCAAGTCTCATGGTATAAAAAGGGTCTCAGAATTGGAATGGGAAGGAGTTGGGTATCACATCTCAAGCTATAGGAAGGGTCTCAGGATTGGAATGGGAAGGAGTTGTATATGACATCTCATGCCATATGAAAGGTTTCAGGTTTAGTATAAGCATTGAGATATCCTATCTCTGCTATCGGAAGGGTCTCAGGATTGGAATGGGAAAGAGTTGGATATCCCATCTCATGTTATAGGATGGGTCTCAGGTTTGGTATTAGAAGCATTGAGATACCAACTCTCATGCTATAGGAAGGGTCTCAGGATTGGAATCGGAAGGACTTGGATATCCCATCTCATGTTATTGGACGGGTCTCAGGTGTGGTATTAGAAGCATTGGGATATCACATCGCATGCTGTAGGAAGGGTCTCAGGTTTGGAATGGGAAGGAATTGGATATCACATCTCATGTCATAGGAAGGATCTCAGGTTTGCTATTAGAAGCATTGAGATATCACATCTCATGCTATAGGAAGGGTCTCAGGTTTGGTATGAAAAACATTGAGATATCACATCTCATGGTATAGGAAGGATCTCAGGATTGGAATAGGAAGGAGTTGGATATCACATCTCATGTTATAGGAAGGATATCAGGTTTGGTATTAGAAGCATTGAGATATCACATCTCATGCTATAGGAAGGGTCTCAGGATTGGAATGGGAAGGATTTGGATATCACATCTCATGCTATAGGAAGGGTCTCAGGTTTGGTAGAAGCATTGAGATATCACATCTCATGCTATAGGAAGGGTCTCGGGATTGTAATGGGAAGGAGAAGTATATGACATCTCATGCCATAGGAAGGGTCTCAGGTTTGGTATAAGCATTGAGATTTCACATCTCTGCTATCGGAAGGGTCTCGGGATTGGAATGGGAAGGAGTTGGATATCCCATCTCATGCTATAGGGAGGGTCTCAGGTTTCATATTAGAAGCATTGAGATATCACATCTCATGCTATCGGAAGGGTCTCAGGATTGGAATGGGAAGAAGTTGGATATCACATCTCATGCTAAAGGAAGGGTCTCAGGCTTGGAAGGGGAAGGATTAGGACATTACATCTCATGTTATAGGACAGGTCTCAGGTTTAGTATTAGAAGCATTGAGATATCACATCTCATGGTATAGGAAGGGTCTCAGGATTGGATTGGGAAGGAGTTGGATATCCCATCTCATGCTATAGGAAGGGTCTCAGGTTTGGTATTAGAAGCATTGAGATATCACATCTCATGCTACAGGAAGGGTCTCAGGATTCGTATTAGAAGCATTGAGATATCAAGTCTCGTGATATAGGAAGGGTCTCAGAATTGGAATGGGAAGGAGTTGGATATCACATCTCAAGCTATAGGAAGGGTCTCAGGATTGGAATGAGAAGGAGTTTGATATCACATCTCATGCCATAATATGGGTCTCAGGTTTGGTAGAAGCATTGAGATATCACATCTCATGCTATCGGAAGGGTCTCAGGATTGGATTTGGATGGAGTTGGATATCCCATCTCATGCTATAGGAAGGGTCTCAGGTTGGAATGGGAAGGAGTTGGATATCACATCTCATGTTATAGGAAGGGTCTCAGGATTGGAATGGGAAGGACTTGGATATCACATCTCATGCTATAGGAAGGCTCTCAGGTTTGGAAAGGGAAGAAGTTGGATATCACATTTCATGTTAGAGGAAGGATCTCAGGTTTGGTATTAGAGGCATTGAGATATCACATCTCATGCTATCGGAAGGGTCTCAGGATTGGAATGGGAAGGAGTTGGATATCACATCTCATGCTATAGGAAGGGTCTCAGGTTTGGAACTGGAAGGAGTTGGATATCACATCTCATGCTATAGGGAGGGTCTCTGGTTTGGAAGGGGATTTGGATATCACATCTCATGTTATAGGAAGGATCTCAGGTTTGGTATTAGAAGCATTGAGATATCACATCTCATGCTATCGGATGGGTCTCAGGATTGGAACGGGAAGGAGTTGGATATCACATCTCATGCTATAGGAAGGGTCTTAGGTTTGGAACTGGAAGGAGCTGGATATCACATCTCATGTTATAGGAAGCGTCTCAGGTTTGGTATAAGCATTGAGATATCACATCTCTGCTATCGGAAGTGTCTCAGGATTGAAATGGGAAGGAGTTGGATATCCCATCTCATGTTATAGGACGGGTCTCAGGTTTGGTATTAGAATCATTGAGATATCACATTGCATGCTGTAGGAAGGGTCTAAGGATTGGAATGGGAAGGACTTGGATATCACATCTCATGCTATAGGTAGGCTCTCAGGTTTGGAAAGGGAAGGAGTTGGATATCACATTTCATGTTAGAGGAAGGATCTCAGGTTTGGTATTAGAGGCATTGAGATATCACATCCTTTGCCATAGGAAGGGTCTCAGGATTGGAATGGGAAGGAGTTGGATATCACATCTCATGCTATAGGAAGCGTCTCAGGTTTGGTATAAGCATTGAGATATCATATTGCATGCTGTAGGAAGGGTCTAAGGATTGGAATGGGAAGGACTTGGATATCACATCTCATACTATAGGTAGGCTCTCAGGTTTGGAAAGGGAAGGAGTTGGATATCACATTTCATGTTAGAGGAAGGATCTCAGGTTTGGTATTAGAGGCATTGAGATATCACATCTCATGCTATAGGAAGGGTCTCAGGATTGGAATGGGAATGAGTTGGATATCACATCTCATGCTATAGGAAGGGTCTCAGGTTTGGTATAAGCATTGAGATATCACATCTCATGCTATAGGAAGGATCTCAGGATTGGAATGGGAAGGATTTGGATATCACATCTCTTGCTATAGGAAGGGTCTCAGGTTTTTTATTAGAAACATTGAGATATCACATCTCATGCTATAGGAAGGGTTTCAGAATTGGAATGGGGAGGAGTTGGATATCACATCTCATGTTATAGAAAGGGTTTCAGGATTGGAATGGGAAGGATTTGGATATCACATCTCTTGCTATAGGAAGGGTCTCAGGTTGTTTTATTAGAAACATTGAGATATTACATCTCATGCTATAGGAAGGGTTTTAGGATTGGAATGGGAAGCATTTGGATATCACATCTCATGCTAAATGAAGGGTCTCAGGTTTGGAAGGGGAAGGATTTGGATATCATATCGTCTAAACCAGAGCTGGGAAGCAAGCACTTGCAACGCGAAACTGCAGGGAACAGGAATAGAAAGGAAGAACACCTCTGAGGAGGACCAACTGGATTAGCCTACTTTGGAGAGAACGAGATCACCAGGGGAGTGCAGCTTGTAAACTAGAAGGCACACATGGTGACTGGATTAACAGATGGCAAATACACGTTCCAGAACAGTAAGGAAAGCTGATAATGCATTGAAGATTTCAGCTATAGGAGGGGTCTCAGGATTGGAATGGGAAGGACTTGGATATCCCATCTCATGTTATTGGACGGGTCTCAGGTGTGGTATTAGAAACATTGAGATATCACATTGCATGCTGTAGGAAGGGTCTCAGGTTTGGAATGGGAAGGAATTGGATATCAAATCTCATGTCATAGGAAGGATCTCAGGATTGGAATGAGAAGGAGTTGGATATTACATTCTTGCTATAGGATGGGTCTCAGGTTTGGAATGGGAAGGAGTTGGATATCACATATGCTATAGGAAGGGACTCAGGTTTGGAACGGGAAGGAGTTGGATATCACATCTCATGCTTTAAGAAGGGTCTCAGTTTTGGTATTAGAAGCATTGAGATATT
The DNA here is from genome assembly GCF_040938575.1 of Ambystoma mexicanum. NCBI lineage: Eukaryota > Metazoa > Chordata > Amphibia > Caudata > Ambystomatidae > Ambystoma > Ambystoma mexicanum. The sequence goes on from NC_090938.1 coordinate 296,985,789, forward strand.
ACATCTCATGCTATAGGAAGGGTCTCAGGATTGGATTGGGAAGGAGTCGGATATCACAGCTCACGCTATAGGAAGGGTTTCAGGTTTGGAATGGGAAGGATTTGTATACCACATCTCTTGCTATAGGAAGGGCCTCAGGTTTGGTATGAGAAACATTGACATATCACATCTCATGGTATAGGAAGGGTCTCAGGATTGGAATAGGAAGGAGTTGGATATCACATCTCATGTTATAGGAAGGATATCCGGTTTGGTATTAGAAGCATTGAGATATCATGAGATGGGATATCCAACTCCTTCCCATTCCAATCCCGAGACCCTTCCGATAGCAGAGATGTGATATATCAATGCTTATACCAAACCTGAGACCCTTCCTATAACATGAGATGTCATATACTACTCCTTCCCATTCCAATCCTGAGACCCTTCCTATAGCATGAGATGTGATATCTCAATGCTTCTACCAAACCTGAGACCCTTCCTATAGCAAGAGATGTGATATACAAATCCTTCCCATTCCAAACCTGAGACCCTTCCTATAGCAAGAGATGTGATATCCAAATCCTTCCCATTCCAATCCTGAAACCCTTCCTATGGCATGAGATGTGATATCTCAATGTTTCTAATAAAAAACCTGAGACCCATCCTTTAGCATGAGATGTGATATCCAAATCCTTCCCATTCCAATCCTGAGACACTTCCTATAGCATGAGATGTGATATCTCAATGCTTATACCAAACGTGAGACCCTTCCTATAGCATGAGATGTGATATCCGACTCCTTCCCAATCCAAACCTGAGACCCTTCCTATAGCATGAGATGTGATATCCAATTGCTTCCTATTCCAATCCTGAGACCCTTCCTATAGCATGAGACGTGACATCTCAATGCTTCTAATACCAAACCTGAGACCCTTCCTATAGCATGAGATGGGATATCCAACTCCTTCCCATTCCAATCCCGAGACCCATCCGATAGCAGAGATGTGATATCTCAATGCTTATACCAAACCTGAGACCCCTCCTATGGCATGAGATGTCATATACTTCTCCTTCCCATTCCAATCCTGAGACCCTTCCTATAGCATGAGATGTGATATCTCAATGCTTCTAATACCAAACCTGATATCCTTCCTATAACATGAGATGTGATATCCAACTCCTTCCTATTCCAATCCTGAGATCCTTCCTATACCATGAGATGTGATATCTCAATGTTTCTCATACCAAACCTGAGGCCCTTCCTATAACATGAGATGTGATATCCAACTCCTTCCTATTCCAATCCTGAGATCCTTCCTATACCATGAGATGTGATATATCAATGTTTCTCATACCAAACCTAGGCCCTTCCTATAGCAAAAGATGTGATATACAAATCCTTCCCATTCCAAACCTGAGACCCTTCCTATAGCATGAGCTGTGATATCTGACTCCTTCCCAATCGAATCCTGAGACCATTCCTATAGCATGAGATGTAATATCACAATGCTTGTAATACCAAAACTGAGACCCTTCTTAAAGCATGAGATGTGATATCCAACTCCTTCCCTTTCCAAACCTGAGGCCCTTCCAATAGCATATGTGATATCCAACACCTTCCCATTCCAAACCTGAGACCCATCCTATAGCAAGCATGTAATATCAACTCCTTCTCATTCCAATCCTGAGACCATTCCTATAGCATGAGATGTGATATCTCAATGCTTCTAATAGCAAACCTGAGATCCTTCCTATGACATGAGATGTGATATCCAATTCCTTCCCATTCCAATCCTGAGACCCTTCCTATACCATGAGACTTGATATCTCAATGCTTCTAATACCAAACCTGAGACCCTTCCTATAGCTTGAGATGTGATACCCAACTCCTTCCCATTCCAATTCTGAGACCCTTCCTATACCATGAGACTTGATATCTCAATGATTCTAATACCAAACCTGAGACCCTTCCTATAGCTTGAGATGTGATATCCAACTCCTTCCCATTCCAACCTGAGACCCTTCCTATAGCATGAGATGGGATATCCAACTCCTTCCAAATCCAATCCTGATACCCTTCCGATAGCATGAGATGTGATATCCCAATGCTTCTACCAAACCTGAGAACCATACTATGGCATGAGATGTGATATCAAACTCCTTCCCATTCCAATCCTGAGACCCTTCCTATAGCTTGAGATGTGATATCCAACTCCTTCCCATTCCAATCATGAGACCCTTCCTATAGCATGAGATGTGATATCTCAATGTTTCTAATAAAAAACCTGAGACCCTTCCTATAACAAGAGATGTGATATCCAATTCCTTCCAATTCCAAACCTGAGACCCTTCCTATTGGATGAGATGTGATATCCAACTCCTTCCCATTCCAATCCTGAGACCCTTCCTATACCATGAGATGTGATATCTCAATGCTTCTAATACCAAACCTGGGACCCGTCCTATAACATGAGATAAGATATCCAAATCCTTCCCCTTCCAAACCTGAGACCATTCCTTTAGCATGAGATGTGATATCCAAATCCTTCCCATTCCAATCCTGAAACCCTTCCTATAGCATGAGATGTGATATCTCAATGTTTCTAATAAAAAACCTGAGACCCTTCCTATAGCAAGAGATGTGATATCTAAATCCTTCCCATTTGAATCCTGAGACCCTTCCTATAACATGAGATGTGATATCCAACTCCTTCCCATTCCAACCTGAGACCCTTCCTATAGCATGAGAAGGGATATCCAACTCCTTCCCATTCCAATCCTGAGACCCTTCCTATACCATGAGATGTGATATCTCAATGCTTCTAATACCAAACCTGGGACCCGTCCTATAACATGAGATATGATATCCAAATCCTTCCCCTTCCAAACCTGAGACCCTTCCTTTAGCATGAGATGTGATATCCAAATCCTTCCCATTCCAATCCTGAAACCCTTCCTGTAGCATGAGATGTGATATCTCAATGTTTCTAATAAAAAACCTGAGACCCTTCCTATAGCAAGAGATGTGATATCCAAATCCTTCCCATTCCAATCCTGAGATCCTTCCTATAGCATGAGATGTGATATCTCAATGCTTATACCAAACCTGAGGCCCTTCCTATAGCATGAGATGTGATATCCAACTCCTTCCCATTCCAATCCTGAGACCCTTCCTATAGCATGAGATGTGATATCTCAATGCCTCTAATGCCAAACCTGAGATCCTTCCTCTAAGATGAAATGTGATATCCAACTCCTTCCCTTTCCAAACCTGAGAGAGCCTACCTATAGTATGAGATGTGATATCCAAGTCCTTCCCATTCCAATCCTTAGACCCTTCCTACAGCATGCAATATTATATCTCAATGCTTATACCAAACCTGAGACCCTTCCTATAGCATGAGATGTGATATCCAACTCCTTCCCATTCCAATCCTGAGACCCTTCCTATAGCATTAGATGTGATATCTCAATACCTCTAATACCAAACCTGAGATCCTTCCTCTAACATGAAATGTGATATCCAACTCCTTCCCTTTCCAAACCTGAGAGCCTACCTATAGCATGAGATGTGATATCCAAGTCCGTCCCATTCCAATCCTTAGACCCTTCCTACAGCATGCAATGTGATATCTCAATGATTCTAATACCAAACCTGAGACCCGTCCTATAACATGAGATGGGATATCCAACTCCTTCCCATTCCAATCCTGAGACACTTCCGATAGCAGAGATGTGATATCTCAATGCTTATACCAAACCTGAGACGCTTCCTATAACATGAGATGTGATATCCAACTCCTTTCAGTTCCAAACCTAAGACCCTTCCTATAGCATGAGATGTGATATCCAACTCCTTCCCGTTCCAATCCTGAGACCCATCCGATAGCATGAGATGTGATATCTCAATGCTTCTAATACCAAACCTGAGATTCTTCCTATAACATGAGATGTGATATCCAAATCCCCTTCCAAACCTGAGACCCTCCCTATAGCATGAGATGTGATATCCAACTCCTTCCAGTTCCAAACCTGAGACCCTTCCTATAGCATGAGATGTGATATCCAACTCCTTCCCATTCCAATCCTGAGACCCTTCCGATAGCATGAGATGTGATATCTCAATGCCTCTAATACCAAACCTGAGATCCTTCCTCTAACATGAAATGTGATATCCAACTCCTTCCCTTTCCAAACCTGAGAGCCTTCCTATAGCATGATATGTGATATCCAAGTCCTTCCCATTCCAATCCTGAGACCCTTCCTATAACATGAGATGTTATATCCAACTCCTTCCCATTCCAACCTGAGACCCTTCCTATAGCATGAGATGGGATATCCAACTCCATCCAAATCCAATCCTGAGACCCTTCCGATAGCATGAGATGTGATATCTCAATGCTTCTACCAAACCTGAGACCCATATTATGGCATGAGATGTGATATCAAACTCCTTCCCATTCCAATCCTGAGACCCTTCCTATAGCTTGAGATGTGATATCCAACTCCTTCCCATTCCAATTCTGAGACCCTTCCTATACCATGAGATGTGATATCTCAATGCTTCTAATACGAAACCTGAGACCCTTCCTATAGCATGAGATGTGATATCTCAATGCTTCTAATACCAAACCTGAGACCCTTCCTATAGCATGAGATGGGATATCCAACTCCTTCCCAATCCAATCCTGAGACCCTTCCTATAGCATGAGATGTGATATCTCAATGCTTCTAATATGAAACCTGAGACCCTCCCTATAGCATGAGATGGGATATCCAACTCCTTCCCATTCCAATCCCGAGACCCTTCCGATAGCAGAGATGTGATATCTCAATGCTTATACCAAACCTGAGACCCTTCCTATGGCATGAGATGTCATATACTTCTCCTTCCCATTACAATCCCGAGACCCTTCCTATAGCATGAGATGTGATATCTCAATGCTTCTACCAAACCTGAGACCCTTCCTATAGCATGAGATGTGATATCCAACTCCTTCCCATTCCAATCCTGAGACCCTTCCTATAGCATGAGATGTGATATCTCAATGCTTCTAATACCAAACCTGATATCCTTCCTATAACATGAGATGTGATATCCAACTCCTTCCTATTCCAATCCTGAGATCCTTCCTATACCATGAGATGTGATATCTCAATGTTTTTCATACCAAACCTGAGACCCTTCCTATAGCATGAGATGTGATATCCAACTCCTTCCCATTCCAATCCTGAGACCATCCTATAGCATGAGATGTGATATCTCAATGCCTCTAATACCAAACCTGAGATCCTTCCTCTAACATGAAATGTGATATCCAACTCCTTCCCTTTCCAAATCTGAGAGCCTACCTATAGCATGAGATGTGATATCCAAGTCCTTCCCATTCCAATCCTTAGACCCTTCCTACAGCATGCAATGTGATATCTCAATGCTTATACCAAACCTGAGACCCTTCCTATAGCATGAGATGTGATATCCAACTCCTTCCCTTTCCAATCCTGAGACCCTTCCTATAGCATGAGATGTGATATCTCAATGCCTCTAATACCAAACCTGAGATCCTTCCTCTAACATGAAATGTGATATCCAACTCCTTCCCTTTCCAAACCTGAGAGCCTACCTATAGCAAGAGATGTGATATCCAACTCCTTCCCATTCCAATCCTGAGTCACTTCCAATAGCAGACATATGATATATCAATGCTTATACCAAACCTGAGACGCTTCCTATAACATGAGATGTAATATCCAACTCTTTCCAGTTCCAAACCTGAGAACCTTCCTATAGCATGAGATGTGATATCCAACTTCTTCCCATTCCAATCCTGAGACCCATCCGATAGCATGAGATGTGATATCTCAATGCTTCTAATACCAAACCTGAGATCCTTCCTATAACATGAGATGTGATATCCAAATCACCTTCCAAACCTGAGACCCTCCCTATAGCATGAGATGTGATATCCAACTCCTTCCAGTTCCAAACCTGAGACCCTTCCTATAGCATGAGATGTGATATCCAACTCCTTTCCATTCCGATCCTGAGACCCTTCCAATAGCATGAGATGTGATACCTCAATGCCTCTAATACCAAACCTGAGATCCTTCCTCTAACATGAAATGTGATATCCAACTCCTTAACATTCCAAACCTGAGAGCCTTCCTATAGCATGAGATGTGATATCCAACTCCTTCCCATTCCAATCCTGAGACCCTTCCTATAGCATGAGATGTGATATCTCAATGCTTCTAATACCAAACCTGATATCCTTCCTATAACATGAGATGTGATATCCAACTCCTTCCTATTCCAATCCTGAGATCCTTCCTATACCATGAGATGTGATATCTCAATGTTTTTCATACCAAACCTGAGACCCTTCCTATAGCATGAGATGTGATATCCAACTCCTTCCCATTCCAATCCTGAGACCATCCTATAGCATGAGATGTGATATCTCAATGCCTCTAATACCAAACCTGAGATCCTTCCTCTAACATGAAATGTGATATCCAACTCCTTCCCTTTCCAAACCTGAGAGCCTACCTATAGCATGAGATGTGATATCCAAGTCCTTCCCATTCCAATCCTTAGACCCTTCCTACAGCATGCGATGTGATATCTCAATGCTTATACCAAACCTGAGACCCTTCCTATAGCATGAGATGTGATATCCAACTCCTTCCCTTTCCAATCCTGAGACCCTTCCTATAGCATGAGATGTGATATCTCAATGCCTCTAATACCAAACCTGAGATCCTTCCTCTAACATGAAATGTGATATCCAACTCCTTCCCTTTCCAAACCTGAGAGCCTACCTATAGCAAGAGATGTGATATCCAACTCCTTCCCATTCCAATCCTGAGTCACTTCCAATAGCAGACATATGATATATCAATGCTTATACCAAACCTGAGACGCTTCCTATAACATGAGATGTGATATCCAACTCTTTCCAGTTCCAAACCTGAGAACCTTCCTATAGCATGAGATGTGATATCCAACTTCTTCCCATTCCAATCCTGAGACCCATCCGATAGCATGAGATGTGATATCTCAATGCTTCTAATACCAAACCTGAGATCCTTCCTATAACATGAGATGTGATATCCAAATCACCTTCCAAACCTGAGACCCTCCCTATAGCATGAGATGTGATATCCAACTCCTTCCAGTTCCAAACCTGAGACCCTTCCTATAGCATGAGATGTGATATCCAACTCCTTTCCATTCCGATCCTGAGACCCTTCCAATAGCATGAGATGTGATACCTCAATGCCTCTAATACCAAACCTGAGATCCTTCCTCTAACATGAAATGTGATATCCAACTCCTTAACATTCCAAACCTGAGAGCCTTCCTATAGCATGAGATGTGATATCCAATTCATTCCCATTCCAATCCTGAGACACTTCCTATAACATGAGATGTGATATCCAACTCCTTCCCATTCCAACCTGAGACCCTTCCTATAGCATGAGATGGGATATCCAACTCATCCTATCCTGAGACCGTTCCGATAGCATGAGATGTGATATCTCAATGCTTCTACCAAACCTGAGACCCATACTATGACATGAGATGTGATATCAAACTCCTTCCCATTCCAATCCTGAGACCCTTCCTATAGCTTGAGATGTGATATCCAACTCCTTCCCATTCCAATTCTGAGACCCTTCCTATACCATGAGACTTGATATCTCAATGCTTCTAATACGAAACCTGAGACCCTTCCTATAGCATGAGATGTGATATCCAATTCCTTCCCATTCCAAACCTGAGACCCTTCCTACAGCATGCAATGTCATATCTCAATGCTTCTAATACCAAACCTGAGACCCGTCCTATAACATGAGATGGGATATCCAACTCCTTCCCATTCAAAATCTGAGACCCTTCGTATAGCATGAGATGTGATATCTCAATGCTTCTAATACCAAACCTGGATCCTTCCTATAGCATGAAATGTGATATAAAACTCCGTCCCATTCCAATCCTGCGTCCCTTCCTATAGCATGAGATTTGATATCTCAATGTTTCTACTACCAAACCTGAGACCTTTCCTATAACATGAGACGTGATATCCAACTCCTTCCCATTCCAATCCTGAGACTCTTCCTATAGCATGAGATGTGATATCTCAATGCTTCTAATACCAAACCTGAGATCCTTCCTATAACATGAGATGTGATATCCAAATCCCCTTCCAAACCTGAGACCCTCCCTATAGCATGAGATGTGATATCCAACTCCTTCCAGTTCCAAACCTGAGACCCTTCCGATAGCATGAGATGTGATATCTCAATGCCTCTAATACCAAACCTGAGATCCTTCATCTAACATGAAATGTGATATCCAACTCCTTCCCTTTCCAAACCTGAGAGCCTTCCTATAGCATGAGATGTGATATCCAACTCCTTCCCATTCCAATCTTGAGACCCTTCCGATAGCATGAGATGTGATATCTCAATGCCTCTAATACCAAACCTGAGATCCTTCCTCTAACATGAAATGTGATATCCAACTCCTTCCCTTTCCAAACCTCAGAGCCTTCCTATAGCATGAGATGTGATATCCAAGTCCTTCCCATTCCAATCCTGAGACCCTTCCTATAACATGAGATGTGATATCCAACTCCTTCCCATTCCAACCTGAGACCCTTCCTATAGCATGAGATGGGATATCCAACTCCATCCAAATCCAATCCTGAGACCCTTCAGATAGCATGAGATGTGATATCTCAATGCTTCTACTAAACCTGAGACCCATATTATGGCATGAGATGTGATATCAAACTCCTTCCCATTCCAATCCTGAGACCCTTCCTATAGCTTGAGATGTGATATCCAACTCCTTCCCATTCCAATTCTGAGACCCTTCCTATACCATGAGACTTGATATCTCAATGCTTCTAATACGAAACCTGAGACCCTTCCTATAGCATGAGATGTGATATCCAATTCCTTCCCATTCCAAACCTGAGACCCTTCCTACAGCATGCAATGTCATATCTCAATGCTTCTAATACCAAACCTGAGACCCGTCCTATAACATGAGATGGGATATCCAACTCCTTCCCATTCAAAATCTGAGACCCTTCGTATAGCATGAGATGTGATATCTCAATGCTTCTAATACCAAACCTGGATCCTTCCTATAGCATGAAATGTGATATAAAACTCCGTCCCATTCCAATCCTGCGTCCCTTCCTATAGCATGAGATTTGATATCTCAATGTTTCTACTACCAAACCTGAGACCTTTCCTATAACATGAGACGTGATATCCAACTCCTTCCCATTCCAATCCTGAGACTCTTCCTATAGCATGAGATGTGATATCTCAATGCTTCTAATACCAAACCTGAGATCCTTCCTATAACATGAGATGTGATATCCAAATCCCCTTCCAAACCTGAGACCCTCCCTATAGCATGAGATGTGATATCCAACTCCTTCCAGTTCCAAACCTGAGACCCTTCCGATAGCATGAGATGTGATATCTCAATGCCTCTAATACCAAACCTGAGATCCTTCATCTAACATGAAATGTGATATCCAACTCCTTCCCTTTCCAAACCTGAGAGCCTTCCTATAGCATGAGATGTGATATCCAACTCCTTCCCATTCCAATCTTGAGACCCTTCCGATAGCATGAGATGTGATATCTCAATGCCTCTAATACCAAACCTGAGATCCTTCCTCTAACATGAAATGTGATATCCAACTCCTTCCCTTTCCAAACCTCAGAGCCTTCCTATAGCATGAGATGTGATATCCAAGTCCTTCCCATTCCAATCCTGAGACCCTTCCTATAACATGAGATGTGATATCCAACTCCTTCCCATTCCAACCTGAGACCCTTCCTATAGCATGAGATGGGATATCCAACTCCATCCAAATCCAATCCTGAGACCCTTCAGATAGCATGAGATGTGATATCTCAATGCTTCTACTAAACCTGAGACCCATATTATGGCATGAGATGTGATATCAAACTCCTTCCCATTCCAATCCTGAGACCCTTCCTATAGCTTGAGATGTGATATCCAACTCCTTCCCATTCCAATTCTGAGACCCTTCCTATACCATGAGACTTGATATCTCAATGCTTCTAATACGAAACCTGAGACCCTTCCTATAGCATGAGATGTGATATCTCAATGCTTCTAATACCAAACCTGAGACCCTTCCTATAGCATGAGATGGGATATCCAACTCCTTCCCAATCCAATCCTGAGACCCTTCCTATACCATGAGATGTGATATCTCAATGCTTCTAATACTAAACCTGAGACCCGTCCTATAACATGAGATGTAATGTCCTAATCCTTCCCCTTCCAAGCCTGAGACCCTTCCTTTAGCATGAGATGTGATATCCAACTTCTTCCCATTCCAATCCTGAGACCCTTCCGATAGCATGAGATGTGATATCTCAATGCTTCTAATATGAAACCTGAGACCCTCCCTGTTAGGAAAGATTTCGTTATTGTAGGGAACTTTCCTTCCATGTGGCAACCCCTAAACTTTTTGCTATTGTTTTCAACCTGTTTTCTTGACTTTGCCAGAGAAGTGCAGCCTTCTGCTGTACTTCTCTGGGCTTTCGCTCCTTTCTTACGGGGAAACTGACATGCCCTTAAGACAGTCAGTACCGGGGAACGCTGTTTCCCGTAGTTTCTTTTATCGTGTCGCCATTTTAGTGCAACACGACACAAGAGGGCACTGTAAGCTAAGTTACAGCTCTCTTGGGTCTCTAGCCTTCTACAGACCCTAGACACTCTTGTAGGATGGTTTTTGGATCGGTGCAAGTCATTCAGGGACTGGGCTGGTGGCAGCGATCATTTGGTTTATTTTGAGCTCCTTTTGCCGTTCTGAGCACGTTTTTGCCGCGAACACAAAAGGGTGGCCCGGCTACACAAAATGGCCGGACCACGAGGCTCCTTTGTCTAGTCCACTGTCCGTCTTGCTCCCTTTACCTTCCCCCAGGTCAGGCGACCCGGGGCCTTCCTTATTTGGGCATGTAGTTTCCCGCGAAACACGGTTGCTTTCGCGGGCTTCTACATGTCGTTTGAGTGCCCCCAGGATGTGGGCTGGGCTGTCTGGTCCCAATACACATCCTGGGTGCCAGAGAGTCTAGGGTGGTGTGAATGCCTGGGACCACTGTGGTCCGTGATTGGTCCACGTATGGTATGTGTGTTGATGAGCGGATCTCCCATTGGCTCCCCTCCGTTTTGGCGCGAAGGGAACCGTGGATAAGAGGGAGCTGGAAACACCACTGCCATGTCGATCTCCTGAGTTCTTACGAACCCAGGGATACAGGAGCCAAGTATCCTGCGAACACGAGGCTGGACCGAGGAATCACTGGTGACCCCCTGAAGAACTTCTGCTCCTCATTGCTGTCGTCCGGTGAAGCCCTTTCCACCTAAGATCGAACAAGAAGGCCTGTACTGGCGCTTCGACCTATTGGAATAGCAGGACCAGCTATTCCCGGCACCTTCATCAACTCCTGCTGTAAGCCTTCGGAAGTGTCTCTGGGCCATCCAGTTGACTGACCAGCTTACTAAGGAGGCCTGCTCTGTAATCGCCGACAGGTTGGGTGGTATTCTGAGTCCGGGGCATGCTCACACGCTTCGTTTGCTTAGCAGTCCTAAGCTAGAGGTGAGCGGTGCTCGTTTGGCTTGAATACACCCGGCCGTTCCGTTGCCCTGCGGTGGCGACAAAACTGTGCTTGTTTCTTCGATCGGGACGTCTTTTTACTCTGCACGACGACGAGACGTTCCCTGCTCTTCAGAACCTGCCAGAAGCTGCATCTATCGAGGAGAAGCTCGGGCCTGCTTGCTTCGGGGACCGGTGAGTAGATTAGCTAGGATCTGGTCGCCCTCCTGCAGTGCCCTTTGCTTTTCCCCGCTGTGAATACAGCACCCCTTGTCCGTACTCGCGCCCGGCTTCTGCCTCACAGTGGAGGCTGCGCTAGAGTCGCGGACCGTGTTCTCCTTCATTAGAGCTCCCTACAGAGCTGTTCAACGTCCTCCGAAGAGCTTCACCTTCTGCCCATTGGCACCGGCGTGTGCAGGTACTTTTGAGCGCTAGGCTCCACTCTTCGTAGGGATTGGACTACCATCCAGTTAGGGGCCTCAGAAGGCGGACATATCACTCGCATTGGTTCGCACTGCCTGTTTTCCTTCCCCTGCAGGTGGATAACATATTTCGTGCTGCTAATGCTGTGAAACTGTGTATTCTGTATATATATTGGGTGGATAGTGTATGTGTTGGTTTAATATCGTTGTATATTGCTGCTTTTACTGTAGTTATTAGTTTCAAGGCCTTATAATAAATGTGTATCTATTTTTGATATAAACAACTGTTTGGAGTAGTTTGTAAGCGCTCTTGCTTTGTGTGCTCATTGCGGGCTTTCAGTCACCCTCACCCCTCTTGAGACCTAGTCTTGACCGCCGCGATCGCTACCTTGATTGGTCTGGCTTGTCCAGAGGTTACCCTGTTCCAAGTAATTAGGTTGGCCTTCTGAACCTCTGCGCCACCAGGACAGAGTTCAGAAATCCGTCTTAACAAATTGGTGTACAGCGGTGGGATACGACTGAAGGTATCCAGTGTTGCGCACGAGCTAAGGCGTTTTCAGGTTATTCCAACCAGGACACGCAGTAAAGTATTGAATATAACGTTAAAAAGGCCATAGTCCTATCAACAGTATGGAAACGAATACTTTATTAACCTTAAATGCTTCGAAATCTGAAACATTGAAGAAGATGTGTGCGGAGAGAGGGGTTTCCTCTCAAGGCACTAAATTGGAAATGATCCAGAGAATCGTGGCGTGGCAAGAAGCGCAGCTTGACGCTATAACTTCCGAGGACAGTGCAGAAGGTGGTGGGGCTGCTCTCACTGGCAGAACCGACGGTTCTGCCGCTGCACTGATCCATCACGACCACGAGGACAGGGAGGATGTAATGTCTAACGTTTCCTCTGCCAGTGTTGATGGGGAGGCTATGCTTGAATTCAAGAAGCAAGAGCTGCGGTTTAGGCAGCAGGAGCTTGAATTCAGCATAGCCAAACTGAAAATCGACCAGGCAGAAAAACAAAAAGACAGGGATCACCAGTTGGAACTGGCCAAGCTTCAGTTCGCAAATGGGTCCAAGGGTCCTGGACATGGTTCTGGGGCTTCCTCTCATCCACGGTTTCCAAAAGATCTGCTCAGTGTGTATGAGGAACGAAATGACATTATGGACTGGTTAAATGCGTTTGAGTATGCATGCGAGGTTCAAGAGGTTGATAATGCGGATAAGATTGCATGGTTACTCAGCAGACTGCCCCATTCTGGTTGCAGTGCCATTATGGAAATGTCGAAGGCTGAGCGCGCTGATTTTGCAATGTTGAAGCAGACTCTCATTTTAAAGTTTGGGAAGACTCCGACCCAATATTTAAAAAGGTTTAGAGAGTATAAGAAAAAGGAAGGTGGTACTTGGGTGTCGTATGTAGCTGAGTCCCTGAAAAACTTGACTGGCTGGGTTGAAGGTTATAAGGTTTCTACCTTCGAAGGCATGATCAATCTGGTCATGCTGGAACACATTTTTGCTTCTTCTTCCCCGGAGCTTAAGCAGCATTTGGCCGATTCGAAGGAGATAGATCCTAAGAAGCTGGCCATTGCAGCAGACTTATGGGTGTCACATCGAGTGTCCCATAAGGACAAAACTCATCCTGGTAAGCAGGAGGAAGGGAAAAAGACCAAAGATATGGAGGGTGGGGAATCTGCTAAATCATCTTCCCATAAGGGCCACAAAAAGAAAAATAAGGGTAAGCCATCCGAGAACTCACAGGGTAGTGGAGGTTCGCCTCCGAAACAGAACTCTGGTTATAATAAGCCTCCCTACGTAAACAGACCCAATGGGGCTTGTTTTTCTTGTGGAGCAACTGACCATGTGAAGGGGGATCCCCGTTGTAAGGTTAGACCTTTGGGGGTCCACTCCGCTAATCTGGCCTTCTCCTCCTACGAGGAAGAAGAGATTACAGGAGCATCCTTCTCCTCAGACTCATTTCCCAGCGGAATAGAGGCTGAGGTAGTTTTAGTGTCCCTGGGTTCCTGGGAGCCTAAAGTCGCAGAGGCGTATGCTAGGATTCCGGATAATACCAAGCACTACTTTAAAGACAGTGTGCTGATCAATGGAGTGGATACTCCAGCTCTTAGGGATAGTGGGTGCAGTCGAACTGTAGTGGATTCTACCTTGGTAGACTCAGAGGAAGTTGCCAGAGCTACTCTGATGCCCACTAAGTTGGCTGACGGCCCCCTCCGTATGTTTCCCGTGATCCCTGTTAATCTAACTTTAAATGGTACAGCAGTTAGGATTCCAGTGAGCATTCAGAGAAACGTCCCGGGAAAGGTCTTGTTGGGCAATGATCTCAGAGCTCTAGGGCTCGTAGGAGACACTGCCGAAAGACCCTACACACGGTCTCAAGCACGGGCAGCATTGGCCAAGTCCAATACGCCGCCCCAGCCGAAGGGGAAACCCAAGGCGAAAGGAGTCAACAAGTCCCGACGGGGGAAAGAGAATATTCCCCCGAACTCGCCTACCACTGCGGTGGAGGGAGTTGGTCAATCGCCCGAGCCTGACGAGGAGGTGGCGATGCCTGAAGTGTTCGACCCCAACGACCATCCTGAACTAAAAGACTTGTTAGTTGAAGGAGGTCCTGATAGGGACGACTTCAGTAAGGGCCAACGTGAGTGCCCATCTCTGGAAGGCCTAAGGAGACAGGCCTGCTCCCAGCTTGAGGGTGAACCTCCTGGGAAGCATCGGATTTATTGGGAAGGTGGACTCCTGTACAGTGAGCCCACAGAGTCTACAGAAGGAGACCATAGGAGGTTGGTGGTTCCCCTTTCTGTTAGACCCTTCCTCCTGCAGTTGGCGCATGAAGTTCCCCTTGCTGGTCACCTTGGAATGAAGAGGACCAAGCAAAGGTTATCTATGCACTTCTACTGGCCCAAGATGGGGGTGCAAGTAGAAAGTCACTGCAGGAGTTGTGCCTCCTGCCAGTTGTCTGGTAAGGTTGGCGCGACAATCCAAGCTCCGTTGGTACCGCTCCCAGTTGTGGGGGTACCATTTGAAAGGGTAGGGATCGACATCGTTGGTCCCCTTGACCCGCAAACATCCTCAGGCAATAGGTTTATCCTGGTGCTGGTCGACCATGCAACCAGGTATCCTGAGGCCATCCCATTAAAGACTGTAACTGCCAAGTCAGTTGCAAAAGCGTTACTCGGCATATTTACTAGGGTTGGCTTCCCTAAAGAAGTTGTGTCAGATCGTGGCAGCAACTTTATGTCGAAGTATATGCAGGCTATGTGGAAAGAATGTGGGGTCACCTACAAGTTCTCTTCTGCATACCACCCCCAGACCAATGGTCTGGTGGAGCGTTTCAACAGAACGCTAAAGAGCATGATTGGGGCTCTGGAGGAGCCCCAGAGGAGGAAATGGGACCTTCTTTTACCATGCTTGTTGTTTGCCTACAGAGAGGTACCACAGGAGGGTGTTGGCTTCAGCCCCTTCGAACTTCTGTTCGGTCATCCCGTACGGGGACCCTTAGCCATCGTCAAAGAGGGATGGGAGATGCCCACTCCCCCTGTTACTACCAATGTAGTTGACTATGTGCTAGGGCTCAGAAAACGGATGGTACTCCTGATGGGCTTGGCTAGTGAAAAGTTGAAGGCCGGACAAGCGCTGGTGAAACATTGGTACGACCAGAAAGCTTCCTTAATTCACTTTACCCCTGGTCAGCAAGTCCTGATCATGAACCCTATAAGGCCTCGCGCTTTACAGGACAAATGGTCAGGCCCTTACACAGTGGTGGAGCCCCTGGGTGAGGTGAACTATTTAGTGGACCTTGGAAGGCCTGGACAGGCTCCAAAAGTGTTCCACGTAAATAGGCTGAAGGCTTTCGTCCCAAGAGTCGAAATCGCAGCACTGCTACTGGCGTCAGACGTTGAGGAAGAGGAGTCAGAACCTCTTCCCGACCTGTTCCAAAGCGGTCCTTCAGATAGCTCCGTTGAGGGTGTCCGAGTGGCCCCTCACCTGACTTCTGATCAGCAGGCTGAGGTGAAAAGTTTGCTTAGGCAGTTTTCCCCCCTGTTTTCACAGTCGCCTGGTTTGACACCTTGGTGCAAACATAACATTGACACAGGAGACAGTGTACCTACCAAAAGTAGGGGATACAGGATGTCGGATAAAGTACGGTCTTATATTAAGACCGAGGTCAACAAGATGTTAGACCTTGGGGTGATTGAACCCTCTAGTAGTCCTTGGTCCAGTCCTGTGGTTCTGGTTCCAAAAGCAGGCACTTCTGAATTGAGGTTCTGCGTGGATTACAGGGCTCTGAATGCTGTCACCAAGACAGACGCTCACCCCTTGCCTCGAACTGACGAGCTGGTGGATACCTTGGGTGCCTCCAAGTACCTCAGCACGTTTGACCTGACTGCGGGCTATTGGCAAATAGCTTTAGCAGAACATGCCAAGGAGAAGACAGCATTTTCAACTCCCGACGGGCTTTACCAATTCCGGGTAATGCCGTTCGGATTGAAGAATGCACCTGCCACTTTCCAGAGGCTTGTGAATCATGTGTTGAATGGGTTGGACGAATTCTGTCTTGCATATCTGGACGATATAGCAGTTTTCAGTGCCACCTGGGAAGACCATGTGAAACACCTCGGGATTGTGCTCCAGGCTCTTCAGAAAGCCCACTTGACCATAAAGGCGAGTAAATGCCAGATTGGACAAGGCTCAGTGGTTTACCTTGGGCATGAAGTAGGTGGAGGAAGGATACAGCCTCTCCCCAGTAAAGTACAAGCAGTACAAGACTGGCCTACCCCCACTACACAAACCCAAGTGAGAGCCTTCTTAGGACTCACGGGTTATTACCGCAATTTTATGGCAGACTATGGCACCATAGCTGCTCCTCTGACTGCCCTCACAACTCCGAAGAAACCCAAGAAGGTAACTTGGACTGACGAGTGTGAGAAGGCCTTCAATGGCTTGAAAGACTCCTTGTGCCAGGCCCCTGTGCTCAGGGCCCCTGATTATCAAAGACCTTTTATCGTGCAGACGGATGCCTCTGACACTGGGATAGGAGCTGTACTATCACAAGTAGATGAGAAGGGTAAGGAACACCCTATCGGTTTTATTAGTCGCCAGCTTAAGGACAGAGAGCTCAGATGGTCCACGGTAGAGAAAGAATGTTTCTCTGTTGTGTGGGCCCTAAGGAAGCTGCGGCCCTACCTCTATGGGACCCACTTCACTGTGCAGACTGACCATAAGCCGTTAAAGTGGCTAATGAACATGAAGGGGGAGAATCCAAAGTTGCTTAGGTGGTCCATAAGTCTACAAGGCTTCGACTTCACTATTGAGCATAGGCCAGGTGTCCAACATAGCAATGCTGATGGGTTGTCCAGAATGTTTTACCGACCTGAACAAGAGACTCATCCAGGGGTGGATTAGTTCCCCCTGTCCATAGTCTGGGAGGGGCGAGTGTTAGGAAAGATTTCGTTATTGTAGGGAACTTTCCTTCCATGTGGCAACCCCTAAACTTTTTGCTATTGTTTTCAACCTGTTTTCTTGACTTTGCCAGAGAAGTGCAGCCTTCTGCTGTACTTCTCTGGGCTTTCGCTCCTTTCTTACGGGGAAACTGACATGCCCTTAAGACAGTCAGTACCGGGGAACGCTGTTTCCCGTAGTTTCTTTTATCGTGTCGCCATTTTAGTGCAACACGACACAAGAGGGCACTGTAAGCTAAGTTACAGCTCTCTTGGGTCTCTAGCCTTCTACAGACCCTAGACACTCTTGTAGGATGGTTTTTGGATCGGTGCAAGTCATTCAGGGACTGGGCTGGTGGCAGCGATCATTTGGTTTATTTTGAGCTCCTTTTGCCGTTCTGAGCACGTTTTTGCCGCGAACACAAAAGGGTGGCCCGGCTACACAAAATGGCCGGACCACGAGGCTCCTTTG
This sequence comes from Ambystoma mexicanum, assembly GCF_040938575.1. NCBI lineage: Eukaryota > Metazoa > Chordata > Amphibia > Caudata > Ambystomatidae > Ambystoma > Ambystoma mexicanum. Next base: position 297,003,772 of record NC_090938.1, read on the forward strand.
TCTAGTCCACTGTCCGTCTTGCTCCCTTTACCTTCCCCCAGGTCAGGCGACCCGGGGCCTTCCTTATTTGGGCATGTAGTTTCCCGCGAAACACGGTTGCTTTCGCGGGCTTCTACATGTCGTTTGAGTGCCCCCAGGATGTGGGCTGGGCTGTCTGGTCCCAATACACATCCTGGGTGCCAGAGAGTCTAGGGTGGTGTGAATGCCTGGGACCACTGTGGTCCGTGATTGGTCCACGTATGGTATGTGTGTTGATGAGCGGATCTCCCATTGGCTCCCCTCCGTTTTGGCGCGAAGGGAACCGTGGATAAGAGGGAGCTGGAAACACCACTGCCATGTCGATCTCCTGAGTTCTTACGAACCCAGGGATACAGGAGCCAAGTATCCTGCGAACACGAGGCTGGACCGAGGAATCACTGGTGACCCCCTGAAGAACTTCTGCTCCTCATTGCTGTCGTCCGGTGAAGCCCTTTCCACCTAAGATCGAACAAGAAGGCCTGTACTGGCGCTTCGACCTATTGGAATAGCAGGACCAGCTATTCCCGGCACCTTCATCAACTCCTGCTGTAAGCCTTCGGAAGTGTCTCTGGGCCATCCAGTTGACTGACCAGCTTACTAAGGAGGCCTGCTCTGTAATCGCCGACAGGTTGGGTGGTATTCTGAGTCCGGGGCATGCTCACACGCTTCGTTTGCTTAGCAGTCCTAAGCTAGAGGTGAGCGGTGCTCGTTTGGCTTGAATACACCCGGCCGTTCCGTTGCCCTGCGGTGGCGACAAAACTGTGCTTGTTTCTTCGATCGGGACGTCTTTTTACTCTGCACGACGACGAGACGTTCCCTGCTCTTCAGAACCTGCCAGAAGCTGCATCTATCGAGGAGAAGCTCGGGCCTGCTTGCTTCGGGGACCGGTGAGTAGATTAGCTAGGATCTGGTCGCCCTCCTGCAGTGCCCTTTGCTTTTCCCCGCTGTGAATACAGCACCCCTTGTCCGTACTCGCGCCCGGCTTCTGCCTCACAGTGGAGGCTGCGCTAGAGTCGCGGACCGTGTTCTCCTTCATTAGAGCTCCCTACAGAGCTGTTCAACGTCCTCCGAAGAGCTTCACCTTCTGCCCATTGGCACCGGCGTGTGCAGGTACTTTTGAGCGCTAGGCTCCACTCTTCGTAGGGATTGGACTACCATCCAGTTAGGGGCCTCAGAAGGCGGACATATCACTCGCATTGGTTCGCACTGCCTGTTTTCCTTCCCCTGCAGGTGGATAACATATTTCGTGCTGCTAATGCTGTGAAACTGTGTATTCTGTATATATATTGGGTGGATAGTGTATGTGTTGGTTTAATATCGTTGTATATTGCTGCTTTTACTGTAGTTATTAGTTTCAAGGCCTTATAATAAATGTGTATCTATTTTTGATATAAACAACTGTTTGGAGTAGTTTGTAAGCGCTCTTGCTTTGTGTGCTCATTGCGGGCTTTCAGTCACCCTCACCCCTCTTGAGACCTAGTCTTGACCGCCGCGATCGCTACCTTGATTGGTCTGGCTTGTCCAGAGGTTACCCTGTTCCAAGTAATTAGGTTGGCCTTCTGAACCTCTGCGCCACCAGGACAGAGTTCAGAAATCCGTCTTAACACTCCCTATAGCATCAGATGTGATATCCAAGTCCTTCCCATTCCAATCCTGAGACCCTTCCTATAACATGAGATGTGATATCTCAATGTTTCTAATACCAAACCTGAGACCCTTCCTATAACATGAGATAGGATATCCAACTCCTTCCCATTCCAATCCCGAGACCCTTCCGATAGCAGAGATGTGATATATCAATGCTTATACCAAACCTGAGACCCTTCCTATGACATGAGATGTCATATACTACTCCTTCCCATTCCAATCCTGAGACCCTTCCTATAGCATGAGATGTGATATCTCAATGCTTCTACCAAACCTGAGACCCTTCCTATAGCAAGAGATGTGATATACAAATCCTTCCCATTCCAAACCTGAGACCCTTCCTATAGCAAGAGATGTGATATCCAAATCCTTCCCATTCCAATCCTGAAACCCTTCCTATGGCATGAGATGTGATATCTCAATGTTTCTAATAAAAAACCTGAGACCCATCCTTTAGCATGAGATGTGATATCCAAATCCTTCCCATTCCAATCCTGAGACCCTTCCTATAGCATGAGATGTGATATCTCAATGCTTATACCAAACCTGAGACCCTTCCTATAGCATGAGATGTGATATCCAACTCCTTCCCATTCCAATCCTGAGACCCTTCCTATAGCATGAGATGTGATATCTCAATGCCTCTAATACCAAACCTGAGATCCTTCCTCTAACATGAAATATGATATCCAACTCCTTCCCTTTCTAAACCTGAGAGCCTACCTATAGCATGAGATGTGATATCCAAGTCCTTCCCATTCCAATCCTTAGACCCTTCCTACAGCATGCAATATGATATCTCAATGCTTATACCAAACCTGAGACCCTTCCTATAGCATGAGATGTGATATCCAACTCCTTCCCATTCCAATCCTGAGACCCTTCCTATAGCATGAGATGTGATATCTCAATGCCTCTAATACCAAACCTGAGATCCTTCCTCTAACATGAAATGTGATATCCAACTCCTTCCCTTTCCAAACCTGAGAGCCTACCTGTAGAATGAGATGTGATATCCAAGTCCTTCCCATTCCAATCCTTAGACCCTTCCTACAGCATGCAATGTGATATCTCAATGATTCTAATACCAAACCTGAGACCCGTCCTATAACATGAGATGTGATATCAAACTCCTTCCCATTCCAATCCTGAGACCCTTCCTATAGCTTGAGATGTGATATCCAACTCCTTCCCATTCCAATTCTGAGACCCTTCCTATACCATGAGATGTGATATCTCAATGCTTCTAATACTAAACCTGAGACCCGTCCTATAACATGAGATGTAATGTCCTAATCCTTCCCCTTCCAAGCCTGAGACCCTTCCTTAAGCATGAGTTGTGATATCCAACTTCTTCCCATTCCAATCCTGAGACCCTTCCTATACCATGAGACTTGATATCTCAATGCTTCTAATACGAAACCTGAGACCCTTCCTATAGCATGAGATGTCATACCTCAATGCTTCTAATACCAAACCTGAGACCCTTCCTATAGCATGAGATGGGATATCCAACTCCTTCCCAATCCAATCCTGAGACCCTTCCTATACCATGAGATGTGATATCTCAATGCTTCTAATAGTAAACCTGAGACCCGTCCTATAACATGAGATGTAATGTCCTAATCCTTCCCCTTCCAAGCCTGAAACCCTTCCTTTAGCATGAGATGTGATATCCAACCTCTTCCCATTCCAATCCTGAGACCCTTCCGATAGCATGAGATGTGATATCTCAATGCTTCTAATATGAAACCTGAGACCCTCCCTATAGCATGAGATGGGATATGCAACTCCTTCCCATTCCAATCCCGAGACCCTTCCGATAGCAGAGATGTGATATCTCAATGCTTATACCAAACCTGAGACCCTTCCTATGGCATGAGATGTCATATACTTCTCCTTCCCATTCCAATCCTGAGACCCTTCCTATAGCATGAGACGTGATATCTCAATGCTTCTAATATCAAACCTGATATCCTTCCTATAACATGAGATGTGATATCCAACTCCTTCCTATTCCAATCCTGAGATCCTTCCTATACCATGAGATGTGATATCTCAATGTTTCTCATACCAACCCTGAGGCCCTTCCTATAGCAAGAGATTTGATATACAAATCCTTCCCATTCCAAACCTGAGACCCTTCCTATAGCATGAGCTGTGATATCCGACTCCTTCCCAATCGAATCCTGAGACCATTCCTATAGCATGAGATGTAATATCACAATGCTTGTAATACCAAACCTGAGACCCTTCCTATAGCATGAGATGTGATATCTCAATGCTTATAATACCAAAACTGAGACCCTTCTTAAAGCATGAGATGCGATATCCAACTCCTTCCCTTTCCAAACCTGAGGCCCTTCCTATAGCATATGTGATATCCAACTCCTTCCCATTCCAAACCTGAGACCCATCCTATAGCAAGAATGTAATATCCAACTCCTTCTCATTCCAATCCTGAGACCATTCCTATAGCATGAGATGTGATATCTCAATGCTTCTAATAGCAAACCTGAGATCCTTCCTATGACATGAGATGTGATATCCAATTCCTTCCCATTCCAAACCTGAGACCCTTCCTACAGCATGCGATGTGATTTCTCAATGCTTCTAATAGCACACCTGAGACCCGTCCAATAACATGAGATGGGATATCCAGGTCCTTCCCATTACAAACCTGAGACCCTTCCTATAACATGAGATGGGATATCCAACTCCTTCCCATTCCAATCCTGAGACCCTTACGATAGCAGAAATGTGATATCTCAATGCTTATACCAAACCTGAGACCTTTCCTATGGCATGAGATGACATATACAACTCCTTCCCATTCCAATCCTGAGACCCTTCCTATAGCTTGAGATGTGATACCCAACTCCTTCCCATTCCAATTCTGAGACCCTTCCTATACCATGAGACTTGATATCTCAATGCTTCTAATACCAAACCTGAGACCCTTCCTATAGCTTGAGATGTGATATCCAACTCCTTCCCATTCCAACCTGAGACCCTTCCTATAGCATGAGATGGTATATCCAACTCCTTCCAAATCCAATCCTGATACCCTTCCGATAGCATGAGATGTGATATCCCAATGCTTCTACCAAACCTGAGACCCATACTATGGCATGAGATGTGATATCAAACTCCTTCCCATTCCAATCCTGATACCCTTCCTATAGCTTGAGATGTGATATCCAACTCCTTCCCATTCCAATCCTGAGACCCTTCCTATAGCATGAGATGTGATATCTCAATGCTTATACCAAACCTGAGACCCTTCCTATAGCATGAGATGTGATATCCAACTCCTTCCCATTCCAATCCTGAGACCCTTCCTATAGCATGAGATGTGATATCTCAATGTTTCTAATAAAAAACCTGAGACCCTTCCTATAGCAAGAGATGTGATATCCAAATCCTTCCCATTCCAATCCTGAGTTCCTTCCTATAACATGAGATGTGATATCCAATTCCTTCCAATTCCAAACCTGAGACCCTTCCTATTGGATGAGATGTGATATCCAACTCCTTCCCATTCCAATCCTGAGACCCTTCCTATACCATGAGATGTGATATCTCAATGCTTCTAATACCAAACCTGGGACGCGTCCTATAACATGAGATAAGATATCCAAATCCTTCCCCTTCCAAACCTGAGACCCTTCCTTTAGCATGAGATGTGATATCCAAATCCTTCCCATTCCAATCCTGAAACCCTTCCTATAGCATGAGATGTGATATCTCAATGTTTCTAATAAAAAACCTGAGACCCTTCCTATAGCAAGAGATGTGATATCCAAATCCTTCCCATTTGAATCCTGAGACCCTTCCTATAACATGAGATGTGATATCCAACTCCTTCCCATTCCAACCTGAGAACCTTCCTATAGCATGAGAAGGGATATCCAACTCCTTCCCATTCCAATCCTGAGACCCTTCCTATACCATGAGATGTGATATCTCAATGCTTCTAATACCAAACCTGGGACCCGTCTTATAACATGAGATATGATATCCAAATCCTTCCCCTTCCAAACCTGAGACCCTTCCTTTAGCATGAGATGTGATATCCAAATCCTTCCCATTCCAATCCTGAAACCCTTCCTATAGCATGAGATGTGATATCTCAATGTTTCTAATAAAACAACCTGAGACCCTTCCTATAGCAAGAGATGTGATATCCAAATCCTTCCCATTCCAATCCTGAAACCCTTTCTATAACATGAGATGTGATATCCAACTCCTTCCCATTCCAATTCTGAAACCCTTCCTATAGCATGAGATGTGATATCTCAATGTTTCTAATAAAAAACCTGAGACCCTTCCTATAGCAAGAGATGTGATATCCAAATCCTTCCCATTCCAATCCTGAGATCCTTCCTATAACATGAGATGTGATATCCAATTCCTTCCCATTCCAAACCTGAGACCCTTCCTATTGGATGAGATGTGATATCCAACTCCTTCCCATTCCAATCCTGAGACCCTTCCTATACCATGAGATGTGATATCTCAATGCTTCTAATACCAAACCTGGGACCCATCCTATAACATGAGATATGATATCCAAATCAATCCCCTTCCAAACCTGAGACCCTTCCTTTAGCATGAGATGTGATATCCAAATCCTTCCCATTCCAATCCTGAAACCCTTCCGATAGCAGAGATGTGATATCTCAATGCTTATACCAAACCTGAGACCCTTCCTATGGCATGAGATGTCATATACTTCTCCTTCCCATTCCAATCCTGAGACCCTTCCTATAGCATGAGACGTGATATCTCAATGCTTCTAATATCAAACCTGATATCCTTCCTATAACATGAGATGTGATATCCAACTCCTTCCTATTCCAATCCTGAGATCCTTCCTATACCATGAGATGTGATATCTCAATGTTTCTCATACCAACCCTGAGGCCCTTCCTATAGCAAGAGATTTGATATACAAATCCTTCCCATTCCAAACCTGAGACCCTTCCTATAGCATGAGCTGTGATATCCGACTCCTTCCCAATCGAATCCTGAGACCATTCCTATAGGATGAGATGTAATATCACAATGCTTGTAATACCAAACCTGAGACCCTTCCTATAGCATGAGATGTGATATCTCAATGCTTATAATACCAAAACTGAGACCCTTCTTAAAGCATGAGATGCGATATCCAACTCCTTCCCTTTCCAAACCTGAGGCCCTTCCTATAGCATATGTGATATCCAACTCCTTCCCATTCCAAACCTGAGACCCATCCTATAGCAAGAATGTAATATCCAACTCCTTCTCATTCCAATCCTGAGAACATTCCTATAGCATGAGATGTGATATCTCAATGCTTCTAATAGCAAACCTGAGATCCTTCCTATGACATGAGATGTGATATCCAATTCCTTCCCATTCCAAACCTGAGACCCTTCCTACAGCATGCGATGTGATTTCTCAATGCTTCTAATACCACACCTGAGACCCGTCCAATAACATGAGATGGGATATCCAGGTCCTTCCCATTACAAACCTGAGACCCTTCCTATAACATGAGATGGGATATCCAACTCCTTCCCATTCCAATCCTGAGACCCTTACGATAGCAGAAATGTGATATCTCAATTCTTATACCAAACCTGAGACCTTTCCTATGGCATGAGATGACATATACAACTCCTTCCCATTCCAATCCTGAGACCCTTCCTATAGCTTGAGATGTGATACCCAACTCCTTCCCATTCCAATTCTGAGACCCTTCCTATACCATGAGACTTGATATCTCAATGCTTCTAATACCAAACCTGAGACCCTTCCTATAGCTTGAGATGTGATATCCAACTCCTTCCCATTCCAACCTGAGACCCTTCCTATAGCATGAGATGGGATATCCAACTCCTTCCAAATCCAATCCTGATACCCTTCCGATAGCATGAGATGTGATATCCCAACGCTTCTACCAAACCTGAGACCCATACTATGGCATGAGATGTGATATCAAACTCCTTCCCATTCCAATCCTGATACCCTTCCTATAGCTTGAGATGTGATATCCAACTCCTTCCCATTCCAATCCTGAGACCCTTCCTATAGCATGAGATGTGATATCTCAATGCTTATACCAAACCTGAGACCCTTCCTATAGCATGAGATGTGATATCCAACTCCTTCCCATTCCAATCCTGAGACCCTTCCTATAGCATGAGATGTGATATCTCAATGTTTCTAATAAAAAACCTGAGACCCTTCCTATAGCAAGAGATGTGATATCCAAATCCTTCCCATTCCAATCCTGAGTTCCTTCCTATAACATGAGATGTGATATCCAATTCCTTCCAATTCCAAACCTGAGACCCTTCCTATTGGATGAGATGTGATATCCAACTCCTTCCCATTCCAATCCTGAGACCCTTCCTATACCATGAGATGTGATATCTCAATGCTTCTAATACCAAACCTGGGACGCGTCCTATAACATGAGATAAGATATCCAAATCCTTCCCCTTCCAAACCTGAGACCCTTCCTTTAGCATGAGATGTGATATCTAAATCCTTCCCATTCCAATCCTGAAACCCTTCCTATAGCATGAGATGTGATATCTCAATGTTTCTAATAAAAAACCTGAGACCCTTCCTATAGCAAGAGATGTGATATCCAAATCCTTCCCATTTGAATCCTGAGACCCTTCCTATAACATGAGATGTGATATCCAACTCCTTCCCATTCCAACCTGAGAACCTTCCTATAGCATGAGAAGGGATATCCAACTCCTTCCCATTCCAATCCTGAGACCCTTCCTATACCATGAGATGTGATATCTCAATGCTTCTAATACCAAACCTGGGACCCGTCTTATAACATGAGATATGATATCCAAATCCTTCCCCTTCCAAACCTGAGACCCTTCCTTTAGCATGAGATGTGATATCCAAATCCTTCCCATTCCAATCCTGAAACCCTTCCTATAGCATGAGATGTGATATCTCAATGTTTCTAATAAAACAACCTGAGACCCTTCCTATAGCAAGAGATGTGATATCCAAATCCTTCCCATTCCAATCCTGAAACCCTTTCTATAACATGAGATGTGATATCCAACTCCTTCCCATTCCAATTCTGAAACCCTTCCTATAGCATGAGATGTGATATCTCAATGTTTCTAATAAAAAACCTGAGACCCTTCCTATAGCAAGAGATGTGATATCCAAATCCTTCACATTCCAATCCTGAGATTCTTCCTATAACATGAGATGTGATATCCAATTCCTTCCCATTCCAAACCTGAGACCCTTCCTATTGGATGAGATGTGATATCCAACTCCTTCCCATTCCAATCCTGAGACCCTTCCTATACCATGAGATGTGATATCTCAATGCTTCTAATACCAAACCTGGGACCCATCCTATAACATGAGATATGATATCCAAATCAATCCCCTTCCAAACCTGAGACCCTTCCTTTAGCATGAGATGTGATATCCAAATCCTTCCCATTCCAATCCTGAAACCCTTCCTATAGCATGAGATGTGATATCTCAATGTTTCTAATAAAAGACATGAGACCCATGCTATAGCAAGAGATGTGATATCCAAATCCTTCCCATTCCAATCCTGAGACCCTTTCTATAACATGAGATGTGATATCCAACTCCTTCCCATTCCAATCCTGAAACCCTTCCTATAGCATGAGATGTGATATCTCAATGTTTCTAATAAAAAACCTGAGACCCTTCCTATAGCAAGAGATGTGATATCCAAATCCTTCCCATTCGAATCCTGAGATCCTTCCTATAACATGAGATGTGATATCCAATTCCTTCCCATTCCAAACCTGAGACCCTTCCTATTGGATGAGATGTGATATCCAACTCCTTCTCATTCCAATCCTGAGACCCTTCCTATATCATGAGATGTGATATCTCAATGCTTCTAATACAAAACCTCGGACCCGTCCTATAACATGAGATATGATATCCAAATCCTTCCCCTTCCAAACCTGAGACCCTTCCTTTAGCATGAGATGTGATATCCAAATCCTTCCCATTCCAATCCTGAAACCCTTCCTATAGCATGAGATGTGATATCTCAATGTTTCTAATAAAAAACCTGAGACCCTTTCTGTAACATGAGATGTGATATCCAATTCCTTCCCATTCCAATCCTGAAACCCTTCCTATAGCATGAGATGTGATATCCAAATCCTTCCCCTTCCAAACCTGAGACCCTCCCTTTAGCATGAGATGTGATATCCAACTCCTTCCCATTCCAATCCTGAGACCCTTCCTATACCATGAGCTGTGATATCTCAATGCTTCTAATACCAAACCTGGGACCCGTCCTATAACATGAGATATGATATCCAAATCCTTGCCCTTCCAAACCTGAGACCCTTCCTTTAGCATGAGATGTGATATCCAAATCCTTCCCATTCCAATCCTGAAACCCTTCCTATAGCATGAGATGTGATATCTCAATGTTTCTAAGAAAAAAACCTGAGACCCTTCCTATAGTAAGAGATGTGATATCCAAATCCTTCCCATTCCAATCCTGAGACCCTTTCTATAACATTAGATGAGATATCCAACTCCTTCCCATTCCAATTCTGAAACCCTTCCTATAGCATGAGATGTGATATCTCAATGTTTCTAATAAAAAACCTGAGACCCTTCCTATAGTAAGAGATGTGATATCCAAATCCTTCCCATTCCAATCCTGAGACCCTTTCTATAACATTAGATGAGATATCCAACTCCTTCCCATTCCAATTCTGAAACCCTCCCTATAGCAAGAGATGTGATATCCAAATCCTTCCCATTCCAATCCTGCCAATCCTGAGATCCTTCCTATAACATGAGATGTGATATCCAATTCCTTCCCATTCCAAACCTGAGACCCTTCCTATTGGATATGTGATATCCAACTCCTTCCCATTCCAATCCTGAGACCCTTCCTATACCATGAGATGTGATATCTCAATGCTTCTAATACCAAACCTCGGACCCGTCCTATAACATGAGATATGATATCCAAATCCTTCCCCTTCCAAACCTGAGACCCTACCTTTAGCATGAGATGTGATATCCAAATCCTTCCCATTCCAATCCTGAGACCCTTCCTATACCATGAGATGTGATATCTCAATGCTTCTAATAAAAAACCTGAGACCCATCCTATAGCAAGAGATGTGATATCCAAATCCTTCCCATTCCAATCCTGAGACCCTTTCTATAACATGAGATGTGATATCCAAATCCTTCCCATTCCAATCCTGAAACCCTTCCTATAGCATGAGATGTGATATCTCAATGTTTCTAATAAAAAACCTGAGACCCTTCCTATAGCAAGAGATGTGATATCCAAATCCTTCCCATTCCAATCCTGAGACCCTTCCTATAACATGAGATGTGATATCCAAATCCTTCCCCTTCCAAACCTGAGACCCTCCCTTTAGCATGAGATGTGATATCCAACTCCTTCCCATTCCAAGCCTGAGACCCTTCTGATAGCATGAGATGTGGTATCTCAATGCCTCTAATACCAAACCTGAGATCCTACCTCTAACATGAAATGTGATATCCAACTCCTTCCCTTTCCAAACCTGAGAGCCTTCCTATAGCATGAGATGTGATATCCAAGTCCTTCCCATTCCAATCCGGAGACCCTTCCTATAACATGAGATGTGATATCCAACTCCTTCCCATTCCAACCTGAGACCCTTCCTATAGCATGAGATGGGATATCCAACTACTTCCAAATCCAATCCTGATACCCTTCCGATAGCATGAGATGTGATATCCCAATGCTTCTACCAAACCTGAGACCCATACTATGGCATGAGATGTGATATCAAACTCCTTCCCATTCCAATCCTGAGACCCTCCCTATAGCTTGAGATGTGATATCCAACTCCTTCCCATTCCAATCCTGAGACCCTTCCTATAGCATGAGATGTGATATCTCAGTGCCTCTAATACCAAACCTGAGATCCTTCCTCTAACATGAAATGTGATATCCAACTCCTTCCCTTTCCAAACCTGAGAGCCTACCTATAGCATGAGATGTGATATCCAAGTCCTTCCCATTCCAATCCCTAGGCCCTTCCTACAGCATGCAATGTGATATCTCAATGATTCTAATACCAAACCTGAGACCCGTCCTATAACATGAGATGGGATATCCAACTCCTTCCCATTCCAATCCTGAGAAACTTCCGATAGCAGAGATGTGATATATCAATGCTTATACCAAACCTGAGACGCTTCCTATAACATGAGATGTGATATCCAACTCCTTCCAGTTCCAAACCTGAGACCCTTCCTATAGCATGAGATGTGATATCCAACTCCTTCCCATTCCAATCCTGAGACCCATCCGATAGCATGAGATGTGATATCTCAATGCTTCTAATACCAAACCTGAGATCCTTCCTATAACATGAGATGTGATATCCAAATCCCCTTCCAAACCTGAGACCCTCCCTATAGCATGAGATGTGATATCCAACTCCTTCCAGTTCCAAACCTGAGACCCTTCCTATAGCATGAGATGTGATATCCAACTCCTTCCCATTCCAATCCTGAGACCCTTCCGATAGCATGAGATGCGATATCTCAATGCCTCTAATACCAAACCTGAGATACTTCCTCTAACATGAAATGTGATATCCAACTCCTTCCCTTTCCAAACCTGAGAGCCTTCCTATAGCATGAGATGTGATATCCAAGTCCTTCCCATTCCAATCCGGAGACCCTTCATATAACATATAATGTGATATCCAACTCCTTCCCATTCCAACCTGAGACCCTTCCTATAGCATGAGATGGGATATCCAACTCCATCCAAATCCAATCCTGAGACCCTTCCGATAGCATGAGATGTGATATCTCAATGCTTCTACCAAACCTGAGACCCATACTATGGCATGTGATGTGATATCAAACTCCTTCCCATTCCAATCCTGAGACCCTTCCTATAGCTTGAGATGTGATATCCAACTCCTTCCCATTCTAATTCTGAGACCCTTCCTATACCATGAGACTTGATATCTCAATGCTTCTAACACGAAACCTGAGACCCTTCATATAGCATGAGATGTGATATCTCAATGCTTCTAATACCAAACCTGAGACCCTTCCTATAGAATGAGATGGGATATCCAACACCTTCCCAATCCAATCCTGAGACCCTTCCTATACCATGAGATGTGATATCTCAATGCTTCTAATACTAAACCTGAGACCCGTCCTATAACATGAGATGTAATATCCTAATCCTTCCCCTTCCAAGCCTGAGACCCTTCCTTTAGCATGAGATGTGATATCCAACTCCTTCCCATTCCAATCCTGAGACCCTTCCGATAGCATGAGATGTGATATCTCAATGCTTCTAATATGAAACCTGAGACCCTCCCTATAGCATGAGATGTGATATCCAAGTCCTTCCCATTCCAATCCTGAGACCCTCCCTATAGCATGAGATGTGATATCCAACTCCTTCCAGTTCCAAACCTGAGACCCTTCCTATAGCATGAGATGTGATATCCAACTCCTTCCCATTCCAATCCTGAGACCCTTCCGATAGCATGAGATGTGATATCTCAATGCCTCTAATACCAAACCTGAGATCCTTCCTCTAACATGAAATGTGATATCCAACTCCTTCCCTTTCCGAACCTGAGAGCCTTCCTATAGCATGAGATGTGATATCCAAGTCCTTCCCATTCCAATCCTGAGACCCTTCCTATAACATGAGATGTGATATCCAACTCCTTTCCATTCCAACCTGAGACCCTTCCTATAGCATGAGATGGGATATCCAACTCCATCCAAATCCAATCCTGAGACCCTTCCGATAGCATGAGATGTGATATCTCAATGCTTCTACCAAACCTGAGACCCATATTATGGCATGAGATGTGATATCCAACTCCTTCCCATTCCAATTCTGAGACCCTTCCTATACCATGAGACTTGATATCTCAATGCTTCTAATACGAAACCTGAGACCCTTCCTATAGCATGAGATGTGATATCTCAATGCTTCTAATACCAAACCTGAGACCCTTCCTATAGAATGAGATGGGATATCCAACTCCTTCCCAATCCAATCCTGAGACCCTTCCTATACCATGAGATGTGATATCTCAATGCTTCTAATACTAAACCTAAGACCTGTCCTATAACATGAGATGTAATATCCTAATCCTTCCCATTCCAAGCCTGAGACCCTTCCTTTAGCATGAGATGTGATATCCAACTTCTTCCCATTTCAATCCTGAGACCCTTCCGATAGCATGAGATGTGATATCTCAAAGCTTCTAAATGAACCTTGAGACCCTCCCTATAGCATGAGATGCGATATCCAAGTCCTTCCCATTCCAATCCTGAGACCCTTCCTATAACATGAGATGTGATATCTCAATGCTTCTAATACCAAACCTGAGACCCTTCCTATAACATGAGATAGGATATCCAACTCCTTCCCATTCCAATCCCAAGACCCTTCCGATAGCGGAGATGTGATATATCAATGCTTATACCAAACCTGAGACCCTTCCTATGACATGAGATGTCATATACTACTCCTTCCCATTCCAATCCTGAGACCCTTCCTATAGCATGAGATGTGATATCTCAATGCTTCTACCAAACCTGAGACCCTTCCTATAGCAAGAGATGTGATATACAAATCCTTCCCATTCCAAACCTGAGACCCTTCCTATAGCATGAGATGTGATATCCAACTCCTTCCTATTCCAATCCTGAGACCCTTCCTATAGCATGAGACGTGACATCTCAATGCTTCTAATACCAAACCTGAGACCCTTCCTATAGCATGAGATGGGATATCCAACTCCTTCCCATTCCAATCCCGAGACCCTTCCGATAGCAGAGATGTGATATCTCAATGCTTATAATAAACCTGAGACCCTTCCTATGGCATGAGATGTCATATACTTCTCCTTCCCATTCCAATCCTGAGACCCTTCCTATAGCATGAGATGTGATATCTCAATGCTTCTACCAACCTGAGCCCTTCCTATAGCATGAGATGTGATATCCAACTCCTTCCCATTCCAATCCTGAGACCCTTCCTATAGCATGAGATGTGATATCTCAATGTTTCTAATACCAAACCTGATATCCTTCCTATAACATGAGATGTGATATCCAACTCCTTCCTATTCCAATCCTGAGATCCTTCCTATACCATGAGATGTGATATCTCAATGTTTCTCATACCAAACCTGAGGCCCTTCCTATAGCAAGAGATGTGATATACAAATCCTTCCCATTCCAAACCTGAGACCCTTCCTATAGCATGAGCTGTGATATCCGACTCCTTCCCAATCCAATCCTGAGACCATTCCTATAGCATCAGATGTAATATCACAATGCTTGTAATACCAAACCTGAGACCCTTCCTATAGCATGAGATGTGATATCTCAATGCTTATAATACCAAAACTGAGACCCTTCTTAAAGCATGAGATGTGATATCCAACTCCTTCCCTTTCCAAACCTGAGGCCCTTCCTATAGCATATGTGATATCCAACTCCTTCCCATTCCAAACCTGAGACCCATCCTATAGCAAGAATGTAATATCCAACTCCTTCTCATTCCAATCCTGAGACCATTCCTATAGCATGAGATGTGATATCTCAATGCTTCTAATAGCAAACCTGAGATCCTTCCTATGACATGAGATGTGATATCCAATTCCTTCCCATTCCAAACCTGAGACCCTTCCTACAGCATGCGATGTTATTTCTCAATGCTTCTAATACCACACCTGAGACCCGTCCAATAACATGAGATGGGATATCCAGGTCCTTCCCATTACAAACCTGAGACCCTTCCTATAACATGAGATGGGATATCCAACTCCTTCCCATTCCAATCCTGAGACCCTTACGATAGCAGAGATGTGATATCTCAATGCTTATACCAAACCTGAGACCTTTCCTATGGCATGAGATGATATATACAACTCCTTCCCATTCCAATCCTGAGACCCTTCCTATAGCTTGAGATGTGATACCCAACTCCTTCCCATTCCAATTCTGAGACCCTTCCTATACCATGAGACTTGATATCTCAATGCTTCTAATACCAAACCTGAGACCCTTCCTATATCTTGAGATGTGATATCCAACTCCTTCCCATTCCAACCTGAGACCCTTCCTATAACATGAGATGGGATATCCAACTCCTTCCAAATCCAATCCTGATACCCTTCCGATAGCATGAGATGTGATATCCCAATGCTTCTACCAAACCTGAGACCCATACTATGGCATGAGATGTGATATCAAACTCCTTCCCATTCCAATCCTGAGACCCATCCTATAGCTTGAGATGTGATATCCAACTCCTTCCCATTCCAATCCTGAGACCCTTCCTATAGCATGAGATGTGATATCTCAATGCTTATACCAAACCTGAGACCCTTACTATAGCATGAAATGTGATATCCAACTCCTTCCCATTCCAATCCTGAGACCCTTCCTATAGCATGAGATGTGATATCTCAATGTTTCTAATAAAAAACCTGAGACCCGTCCTATAACATGAGATATGATATCCAAATCCTTCCCCTTCCAAACCTGAGACCCTTCCTTTAGCATGGGATGTGATATCCAAATCCTTCCCATTCCAATCCTGAGACCCTTCCTATACCATGAGATGTGATATCTCAATGCTTCTAATACCAAACCTGGGACCCGTCCTATAACATGAGATATGATATCCAAATCCTTCCCCTTCCAAACCTGAGACCCTTCCTTTAGCATGGGATGTGATATCCAAATCCTTCCCATTCCAATCCTGAAACCCTTCCTATAGCATGAGATGTGATATCTCAATGTTTCTAATAAAAAACCTGAGACCCTTCCTATAGCAAGAGATGTGATATCCAAATCCTTCCCATTTGAATCCTGAGACCCTTCATATAACATGAGATGTGATATCCAACTCCTTCCCATTCCAACCTGAGACCCTTCCTATAGCATGAGAAGGGATATCCAACTCCTTCCCATTCCAATCCTGAGACCCTTCCTATACCATGAGATGTGATATCTCAATGCTTCTAATACCAAACCTGGGACCCGTCCTATAACATGAGATATGATATCCAAATCCTTCCCCTTCCAAACCTGAGACCCTTCCTTTAGCATGAGATGTGATATCCAAATCCTTCCCATTCCAATCCTGAAACCCTTCCTATAGCATGAGATGTGATATCTCAATGTTTCTAATAAAACAACCTGAGACCCTTCCTATAGCAAGAGATGTGATATCCAAATCCTTCCCATTCCAATCCTGAGACCCTTTCTATAACATGAGATGTGATATCCAACTCCTTCCCATTCCAATTCTGAAACCCTTCCTATAGCATGAGATGTGATATCTCAATGTTTCTAATAAAAAACCTGAGACCCTTCCTATAGCAAGAGATGTGATATCCAAATCCTTCCCATTCCAATCCTGAGATCCTTCCTATAACATGAGATGTGATATCCAATTCCTTCCCATTCCAAACCTGAGACCCTTCCTATTGGATGAGATGTGATATCCAACTCCTTCCCATTCCAATCCTGAGACCCTTCCTATACCATGAGATGTGATATCTCAATGCTTCTAATACCAAACCTGGGACCCGTCCTATAACATGAGATATGATATCCAAATCCTTCCCCTTCCAAACCTGAGACCCTTCCTTTAGCATGAGATGTGATATCCATTTCCTTCCCATTCCAATCCTGAAACCCTTCCTATAGCATGAGATGTGATATCTCAATGTTTCTAATAAAAGACCTGAGACCCATCCTATAGCAAGAGATGTGATATCCAAATCCTTCCCATTCCAATCCTGAGACCCTTTCTATAACATGAGATGTGATATCCAACTCCTTCCCATTCCAATCCTGAAACCCTTCCTATAGCATGAGATGTGATATCTCAATGTTTCTAATAAAAAACCTGAGACCCTTCCTATAGCAAGAGATGTGATATCCAAATCCTTCCCATTCCAATCCTGAGATCCTTCCTATAACATGAGATGTGATATCCAATTCCTTCCCATTCCAAACCTGAGACCCTTCCTATTGGATGAGATGTGATATCCAACTCCTTCCCATTCCAATCCTGAGACCCTTCCTATATCATGAGATGTGATATCTCAATGCTTCTAATACCAAACCTCGGACCCGTCCTATAACATGAGATATGATATCCAAATCCTTCCCCTTCCAAACCTGAGACCCTTCCTTTAGCATGAGATGTGATATCCAAATCCTTCCCATTCCAATCCTGAAACCCTTCCTATAGCATGAGATGTGATATCTCAATGTTTCTAATAAAAAACCTGAGACCCATCCTATAGCAAGAGATGTGATATCCAAATCCTTCCAATTCCAATCCTGAAACCCTTCCTATAGCATGAGATGTGATATCTCAATGTTTTTAATAAAAAACCTGAGACCCTTCCTATAGCAAGAGATGTGATATCCAAATCCTTCCCATTCCAATCCTGAGACCCTTCCTATAACATGAGATGTGATATCCAAATCCTTCCCCTTCCAAACCTGAGACCCTCCCTTTAGCATGAGATGTGATATCCAACTCCTTCCCATTCCAATCCTGAGACCCTTCCTATACCATGAGATGTGATATCTCAATGCTTCTAATACCAAACCTGGGACCCGTCCTATAACATGAGATATGATATCCAAATCCTTCCCCTTCCAAACCTGAGACCCTTCCTTTAGCATGAGATGTGATATCCAAATCCTTCCCATTCCAATCCTGAAACCCTTCCTATAGCATGAGATGTGATATCTCATAAAAAAAACCTGAGACCCTTCCTATAGCAAGAGATGTGATATCCAAATCCTTCCCATTCCAATCCTGAGACCCTTTCTATAACATGAGATGTGATATCCAACTCCTTCCCATTCCAATTCTGAAACCCTTCCTATAGCATGAGATGTGATATCTCAATGTTTCTAATAAAAAACCTGAGACCCTTCCTATAGCAAGAGATGTGATATCCAAATCCCTCCCATTCCAATCCTGCCAATCCTGAGATCTTCCTATAACATGAGATGTGATATCCAATTCCTTCCCATTCCAAACCTGAGACCCTTCCTATTGGATGAGATGTGATATCCAACTCCTTCCCATTCCAATCCTGAGACCCTTCCTATACCATGAGATGTGTTATCTCAATGCTTCTAATACCAAACCTCGGACCCGTCCTATAACATGAGATATGATATCAAAATCCTTCCCCTTCCAAACCTGAGACCCTTCCTTTAGCATGAGATGTGATATCCAAATCCTTCGCATTCCAATCCTGAAACCCTTCCTTTAGCATGAGATGTGATATCTCAATGTTTCTAATAAAAAACCTAAGACCCATCCTATAGCAAGAGATGTGATATCCAAATCCTTCCCATTCCAATCCTGAGACCCTTCCTTTAGCATGAGATGTGATATCCAAATCCTTCCCATTCCAATCCTGAAACCCTTCCTATAGCATGAGATGTGATATCTCAATGTTTCTAATAAAAAACCTGAGACCCTTCCTATAGCAAGAGATGTGATATCCAAATCCTTCCCATTCCAATCCTGAGACCCTTCCTATAACATGAGATGTGATATCCAAATCCTTCCCCTTCCAAACCTGAGACCCTCCCTTTAGCATGAGATGTGATATCCAACTCCTTCCCATTCCAAGCCTGAGACCCTTCTGATAGCACGAGATGTGATATCTCAATGCCTTTAATACCAAACCTGAGACCCTACCTCTAACATGAAATGTGATATCCATCTCCTTCCCTTTCCAAACCTGAGAGCCTTCCTATAGCATGAGATGTGATATCCAAGTCCTTCCCATTCCAATCCTGAGACCCTTCCTATAACATGAGATGTGATATCCAACTCCTTCCCATTCCAACCTGAGACCCTTCCTATAGCATGAGATGGGATATCCAACTCCTTCCAAATCCAATCCTGATACCCTTCCGATAGCATGAGATGTGATATCCCAATGCTTCTACCAAACCTGAGACCCATACTATGGCATGAGATGTGATATCAAACTCCTTCCCATTCCAATCCTGAGACCCTTCCTATACCATGAGATGTGATATCTCAATGCTTCTAATACCAAACCTGGGACCCGTCCTATAACATGAGATATGATATCCAAATCCTTCCCCTTCCAAACCTGAGACCCTTCCTTTAGCATGAGATGTGATATCCAAATCCTTCCCATTCCAATCCTGAAACCCTTCCTATAGCATGAGATGTGATATCTCAATGTTTCTAATAAAAGACCTGAGACCCATCCTATAGCAAGAGATGTGATATCCAAATCCTTCCCATTCCAATCCTGAGACCCTTTCTATAACATGAGATGTGATATCCAACTCCTTCCCATTCCAATCCTGAAACCCTTCCTATAGCATGAGATGTGATATCTCAATGTTTCTAATAAAAAACCTGAGACCCTTCCTATAGCAAGAGATGTGATATCCAAATCCTTCCCATTCCAATCCTGAGATCCTTCCTATAACATGAGATGTGATATCCAATTCTTTCCCATTCCAAACCTGAGACCCTTCCTATTGGATGAGATGTGATATCCAACTCCTTCCCATTCCAATCCTGAGACCCTTCCTATATCATGAGATGTGATATCTCAATGCTTCTAATACCAAACCTCGGACCCGTCCTATAACATGAGATATGATATCCAAATCCTTCCCCTTCCAAACCTGAGACCCTTCCTTTAGCATGAGATGTGATATCCAAATCCTTCCCATTCCAATCCTGAAACCCTTCCTATAGCATGAGATGTGATATCTCAATGTTTTTAATAAAAAACCTGAGACCCTTCCTATAGCAAGAGATGTGATATCCAAATCCTTCCCATTCCAATCCTGAGACCCTTCCTATAACATGAGATGTGATATCCAAATCCTTCCCCTTCCAAACCTGAGACCCTCCCTTTAGCATGAGATGTGGTATCCAACTCCTTCCCATTCCAATCCTGAGACCCTTCCTATACCATGAGATGTGATATCTCAATGCTTCTAATACCAAACCTGGGACCCGTCCTATAACATGAGATATGATATCCAAATCCTTCCCCTTCCAAACCTGAGACCCTTCCTTTAGCATGAGATGTGATATCCAAATCCTTCCCATTCCAATCCTGAGACCCTTCCTATAACATGAAATGTGATATCCAATTCCTTCCCCTTCCAAACCTGAGACCCTCCCTTTAGCATGAGATGTGATATCCAACTCCTTCCCATTCCAAGCCTGAGACCCTTCTGATAGCATGAGATGTGATATCTTAATGCCTTTAATACCAAACCTGAGATCCTACCTCTAACATGAAATGTGATATCCAACTCCTTCCCTTTCCAAACCTGAGAGCCTTCCTATAGCATGAGCTGTGATATCCAAGTCCTTCCCATTCCAATCCTGAGACCCTTCCTATAACATGAGATGTGATATCCAACTCCTTCTCATTCCAACCTGAGACCCTTCCTATAGCATGAGATGGGATATCCAACTCCTTCCAAATCCAATCCTGATACCCTTCCGATAGCATGAGATGTGAAATCCCAATGCTTCTACCAAACCTGAGACCCATACTTTGGCATGAGATGTGATATCAAACTCCTTCCCATTCCAATCCTGAGACCCTTCCTATAGCTTGAGATGTGATATCCAACTCCTTCCCATTCCAATCCTGAGACCCTTCCTATAGCATGAGATGTGATATCTCAGTGCCTCTAATACCAAACCTGAGATCCTTCCTCTAACATGAAATGTGATATCCAACTCCTTCCCTTTCCAAACCTGAGAGCCTACCTATAGCATGAGATGTGATATCCAAGTCCTTCCCATTCCAATCCTTAGACCCTTCCTACAGCATGCAATGTGATATCTCAATGATTCTAATACCAAACCTGAGACCCGTCCTATAACATGAGATGGGATATCCAACTCCTTCCCATTCCAATCCTGAGACACTTCCGATAGCAGAGATGTGATATATCAATGCTTATACCAAACCTGAGACGCTTCCTATAACATGAGATGTGATATCCAAATCCCCTTCCAAACCTGAGACCCTCCCTATAGCATGAGATGTGATATCCAACTCCTTCCAGTTCCAAACCTGAGACCCTTCCTATAGCATGAGATGTGATATCCAACTCCTTCCCATTCCAATCCTGAGACCCTTCCTATAGCATGAGATGTGATATATCAATGCTTATACCAAACCTGAGACGCTTCCTATAACATGAGATGTGATATCCAAATCCCCTTCCAAACCTGAGACCCTTCCTTTAGCATGAGATGTGATATCCAAATCCTTCCCATTCCAATCCTGAAACCCGTCCTATAGCATGAGATGTGATATCTCAATGTTTCTAATAAAAAAACATGAGACCCTTCCTATAGCAAGAGATGTGATATCCAAATCCCTCCCATTCCAATCCTGAGACCCTTTCTATAACATGAGATGTGATATCCAACTCCTTCCCATTCCAATTCTGAAACCCTTCCTACAGCATGAGATGTGATATCTCAATGTTTCTAATAAAAAACCTGAGACCCTTCCTATAGCAAGAGATGTGATATCCAAATCCTTCCCATTCCAATCCTGAGATCCTTCCTATAGCATGAGATGTGATATCCAAATCCTTCCCATTCCAATCCTGAAACCCTTCCTATAGCATGAGATGTGATATCTCAATGTTTCTAATAAAAAACCTGAGACCCTACCTATAGCAAGAGATGTGATATCCAAATCCTTCCCATTCCAATCCTGAGACCCATTCTAAAACATGAGATGTGATATCCAACTCCTTCCCATTCCAATTCTGAAACCCTTCCTTTAGCATGAGATGTGATATCCAAATCCTTCCCATTCCAATCCTGAAACCCTTCCTATAGCATGAGATGTGATATCTCAATGTTTGTAATAAAAAACCTGAGACCCGTCCTATAGCAAGAGATGCGATTTCCAAATCCTTCCCATTCCAATCCTGAGACCCTTTCTATAACATGAGATGTGATATCCAACTCCTTCCCATTCCAATTCTGAAACCCTTCCTATAGCATGAGATGTGATATCTCAATGTTTCTAATGAAAAACCTGAGACCCTTCCTATAGCAAGAGATGTGTTATCCAAATCCTTCCCATTCCAAACCTGAGACCCTTCCTATTGGATGAGATGTGATATCCAACTCCTTCCCATTCCAATCCTAAGACCCTTCCTATACCATGAGATGTGATATCTCAATGCTTCTAATACCAAACCTCGGACCCGTCCTATAACATGAGATATTATATCCAAATTCTTCCCCTTCCAAACCTGAGACCCTTCCTTTAGCATGAGATGTGATATCCGAATCCTTCCCATTCCATTCCTGAAACCCTTCCTATAGCATGAGATGTGATATTCAATGTTTCTAACAAAGAAACCTGAGACCCATCCTATAGCAAGAGATGTGATATCCAAATCCTTCCCATTCCAATCCTGAGACCCTTCCTTTAGCATGAGATGTTATATCCAAGTCCTTCCCATTCCAATCCTTAGACCCTTCCTACAGCATGCAATGTGATATCTCAATGATTCTAATACCAAACCTGAGACCCGTCCTATAACATGAGATGGGATATCCAACTCCTTCCCATTCCAATCCTGAGACACTTCCGATAGCAGAGATGTGATATATCAATGCTTATACCAAACCTGAGACGCTTCCTATAACATGAGATGTGATATCCAAATCCCCTTCCAAACCTGAGACCCTCCCTATAGCATGAGATGTGATATCCAACTCCTTCCAGTTCCAAACCTGAGACCCTTCCTATAGCATGAGATGTGATATCCAACTCCTTCCCATTCCAATCCTGAGACCCTTCTGATAGCTTGAGATGTGATATATCAATGCTTATACCAAACCTGAGACGCTTCCTATAACATGAGATGTGATATCCAAATCCCCTTCCAAACCTGAGACCCTTCCTTTAGCATGAGATGTGATATCCAAATCCTTCCCATTCCAATCCTGAAACCCGTCCTATAGCATGAGATGTGATATCTCAATGTTTCTAATAAAAAAACATGAGACCCTTCCTATAGCAAGAGATGTGATATCCAAATCCTTCCCATTCCAATCCTGAGACCCATTCTATAACATGAGATGTGATATCCAACTCCTTCCCATTCCAATTCTGAAACCCTTCCTATAGCATGAGATGTGATATCTCATTGCTTCTAATACCAAACCTGGGACCCGTCCTATAACATGAGATATGATATCCAAATCCTTCCCCTTCCAAAACTGAGACCCTTCCTTTAGCATGAGATGTGATATCCAAATCCTTCCCATTCCAATCCTGAAACCCTTCCTATAGCATGAGATGTGATATCTCAATGTTTCTAATAAAAAACCTGAGACCCGACCTATAGTAAGAGATGCGATTTCCAAATCCTTCCCATTCCAATCCTGAGACCCTTTCTATAACATGAGATGTGATATCCAACTCCTTCCCATTCAAATTCTGAAACCCTTCCTATAGCATGAGATGTGATATCTCAATGTTTCTAATGAAAAACCTGAGACCCTTCCTATAGCAAGAGATGTGTTATCCAAATCCTTCCCATTCCAAACCTGAGACCCTTCCTATTGGATGAGATGTGATATCCAACTCCTTCCCATTCCAATCCTAAGACCCTTCCTATACCATGAGATGTGATATCTCAATGCTTCTAATACCAAACCTCGGACCCGTCCTATAACATGAGATATGATATCCAAATTCTTCCACTTCCAAACCTGAGACCCTTCCTTTAGCATGAGATGTGATATCAGAATCCTTCCCATTCCATTCCTGAAACCCTTCCTATAGCATGAGATGTGATATCTCAATGTTTCTAATAAAAAAACCTGAGACCCATCCTATAGCAAGAGATGTGATATCCAAATCCTTCCCATTCCAATCCTGAGACCCTTCCTTTAGCATGAGATGTGATATCCAAATCCTTCCCATTCCAATCCTGAAACCCTTCCCATAGCATGAGATGTGATATCTCAATGTTTCTAATAAAAAACCTGAGACCCTTCCTATAGCAAGAGATGTGATATCCAAATCCTTCCCATTACAATCCTGAGACCCTTCCTATAACATGAGATGAGATATCCAAATCCTTCCCCTTCCAAACCTGAGACCCTCCCTTTAGCATGAGATGTGATATCCAACTCCTTCCCATTCCAAGCCTGAGACCCTTCTGATAGCATGAGATCTGATATCTCAATGCCTCTAATACCAAACCTGAGATCCTACCTCTAACATGAAATGTGATATCCAACTCCTTCCCTTTTCAAACCTGAGAGCCCTCCTATAGCATGAGATGTGATATCCAAGTCCTTCCCATTCCAATCCTGAGACCCTTCCTATAACATGAGATGTAATATCCAACTCCTTCCCATTCCAACCTGAGACCCTTCCTATAGCATGAGATGGGATATCCAATTCCTTCCAAATCCAATCCTGATACCCTTCCGATAGCATGAGATGTGATATCCCAATGCTTCTACCAAACCTGCGACCCATACTATGGCATGAGATGTGATAACAAACTCCTTCCCATTCCAATCCTGAGACCCTTCCTATAGCTTGAGATGTGATATCCAACTCCTTCCCATTCCAATCCTGAGACCCTTTCATAGCATGAGATGTGATATCTCAATGCCTCTAATACCAAACCTGAGAGCCTTCCTCTAACATGAAATGTGATATCCAACTCCTTCCCTTTCCAAACCTGAGAGCCTTCCTATAGCATGAGATGTGATATCCAAGTCCTTCCCATTCCAATCCTGAGACCCTTCCTATAACATGAGATGTGATATCCAAGTCCTTCCCATTCCAATCCTTAGACCCTTCCTACAGCATGCGATGTGATATCTCAATGATTCTAATACCAAATCTGAGACGCGTCCTATAACATGAGATGGGATATCCAACTCCTTCCCATTCCAATCCTGAGACACTTCCGATAGCAGAGATGTGATATCTCAATGCTTATACCAAACCTGAGACGCTTCCTATAACATGAGATGTGATATCCAACTCCTTCCAGTTCCAAACCTGAGACCCTTCCTATAGCATGAGATGTGATATCCAACTCCTTCCCATTCCAATCCTGAGACCCATCCGATAGCATGAGATGTGATATCTCAATTCTTCTAATACCAAACCTGAGATCCTTCCTATAACATGAGATGTGATATCCAAATCCCCTTCCAAACCTGAGACCCTCCCTATAGCATGAGATGTGATATCCAACTCCTTCCAATTCCAATCCTGAGATCCTTCCGATAGCATGAGATGTGATATCTCAATGCCTCTAATACCAAACCTGAGATCCTTCCTCTAACATGAAATGTGATATCCAACTCCTTCCCTTTCCAAACCTGAGAGCCTTCCTATAGCATGAGATGTGATATCCAAGTCCTTCCCATTCCAATGCTGAGACCCTTCCTATACCATGAGACTTGATATCTCAATGCTTCTAATACCAAACCTGAGACCCTTCCTATAGCATGAGATGTGATATCTCAATGCTTCTAATACCAAACCTGAGACCCTTCCTATAGCATGAGATGGGATATCCAACTCCTTCCCAATCCAATCCTGAGACCCTTCCGTTAGCATGAGATGTGATATCTCAATGCTTTTACCAAACCTGAGACCCATACTATGGCATGAGATGTGATATCAAACTCCTTCCCATTCCAATCCTGAGACCCTTCCTATAGCTTGAGATGTGATATCCAACTCCTTCCATTCCAATTCTGAGACACTTCCTATACCATGAGACTTGATATCTCAATGCTTCTAATACCAAACATGAGACCCTTCCTATAGCATGAGATGTGATATCTCAATGCTTCTAATACCAAACCTGAGACCCTTCCTATAGCATGAGATGGGATATCCAACTCCTTCCCAATCCAATCCTGAGACCCTTCCTATACCATAAGATGTGATATCTCAATGCTTCTAATACTAAACCTGAGACCCATACTATAACATGAGATGTAATATCATAATCCTTCCCCTTCCAAGCCTGAGACCCTTCCTTTAGCATGAGATGTGATATCCAACTCCTTCCCATTCCAATCCAGAGACCCTTCCGATAGCATGAGATGCGATATCTCAATGCTTCTAATATGAAACCCGAGACCCTCCCTATAGCATGAGATGTGATATCCAAGTCCTTCCCATTCCAATCCTGAGACCCTTCCTATAACATGAGATGTGATATCTCAATGCTTCTAATACCAAACCTGAGACCCTTCCTATAACATGAGATAGGATATCCAACTCCTTCCCATTCCAATCTCGAGACCCTTCCGATAGCAGAGATGTGACATATCAATGCTTATACCAAACCTGAGACCCTTCCTATGACATGAGATGTCATATACTACTCCTTCCCATTCCAATCCTGAGACCCTTCCTATAGCATGGAATGTGATATCTCGATGCTTCTACCAAACCTGAGACCATTCCTATAGCATGAGATGTGATATCCAACTCCTTCCCATTCCAATCCTGAGACCCTTCATATAGCATGAGATGTGATATCTCAATGCTTCTAATACCAAACCTGATATCCTTCCTATAACATGAGATGGGATATCCAACTCCTTCCCATTCCAATCCTGAGATCCCTCCTATACCATGAGATGTGATATCTCAATGTTTCTCATACCAAACCTGATGCCCTTCCTATAGCAAGAGATGTGATATACAAATCCTTCCCATTCCAAACCTGAGACCCTTCCTATAGCATGAGATGTGATATCCGACTCCTTCCAAATCCAATCCTGAGACCCTTCCTATAGCATGAAATGTAATATCACAATGCTTGTAATACCACACCTGAGTCCCTTCCTTTAGCATGAGATGTGATATCCAACTCCTTCCCATTCCAAGCCTGAGACCCTTCTGATAGCATGAGATCTGATATCTCAATGCTTCTAATACCAAACCTGAGACCCTTCCTATAGCATGAAATGGGATATCCAACTCCTTCCCATTCCAATCCCGAGATCCTTCCGATAGCAGAGATGTGATATCTCAATGCTTATACCAAACCTGAGACCCTTCCTATGGCATGAGATGTCATATACTTCTCCGTCCCATTCCAATCCTGAGACCCTTCCTATAGCATGAGATGTGATATCTCAATGCTTCTAATACCAAACCTGATATCCTTCCTATAACATGAGATGTGATATCCAACTCCTTCCCTTTCAAAACCTGAGAGCCTACCTATAGTATGAGATGTGATATCCAAGTCCTACCCATTCCAATCCTTAGACCCTTCCTACAGCATGCAATATGATATCTCAATGCTTATACCAAACCTGAGACCCTTCCTATAGCATGAGATGTGATATCCAACTCCTTCCCATTCCAATCCTGAGACCCTTCCTATAGCATGAGATGTGATATCTCAATGCCTCTAATACCAAACCTGAGATCCTTCCTCTAACATGAAATGTGATATCCAACTCCTTCCCTTTCCAAACCTGAGAGCCTACCTATAGCATGAGATGTGATATCCAAGTCCTTCCCATTCCAATCCTTAGACCCTTCCTACAGCATGCAATGTGATATCTCAATGATTCTAATACCAAACCTGAGCCCCGTCCTATAACATGAGATGGGATATCCAACTCCTTCCCATTCCAATTCTGAAACCCTTCCTATAGCATGAGATGTGATATCTCATTGCTTCTAATGCCAAACCTGGGACCCGTCCTATAACATGAGATATGATATCCAAATCCTTCCCCTTCCAAACCTGAGACCCTTCCTTTAGCATGAGATTCCAATCCTTCCGATTCCAATCCTGAGACCCTTCCTATACCATGAGATGTGATATCTCAATGTTTCTAATTCCAGACCTGAGACCCTTCCTATTGCAAGAGATGTGATATCCAAACCCTTCCCATTCCAAACCTAAGACCTTTCCCATTGCATGAGATGTGATATCCAACTCCTTCCCAATCCAATCCTGAGACCCTTCCGATGGCATTAGATGTGATATCTCAATGCTTCTAATCCACCCCTGGATGAGTCTCTTGTTCAGGTCGGTTAAACATTCTGGACCACCCATCAGCATTGCTATGTTGGACACCTGGCCTATGCTCAATAGTGAAGTCGAAGCCTTGTAGACTTATGGACCACCTAAGCAACTTTGGATTCTCCCCCTTCATGTTCATTAGCCACTTTAACGGCTTATGGTCAGTTTGCACAGTGAAGTGGGTCCCATAGAGGTAGGGCCTCAGCTTCCTTAGGGCCCACACAACAGAGAAACATTCTTTCTCTACCGTGGACCATCTGAGCTCTCTGTCCTTAAACTGGCGACTAATAAAACCGATAGGGTGTTCCTTACCCTTCTCATCTACTTGTGATAGTACAGCTCCTATCCCAGTGTCAGAGGCATCCGTCTGCACGATAAAAGGTCTTTGATAATCCGGGGCCCTAAGGACAGGGGCCTGGCACAAGGAGTCTTTTAAGCCATTGAAGGCCTTCTCACACTCGTCGGTCCAAGTTACCTTCTTGGGTTTCTTCGGAGTTGTGAGGGCAGTCAGAGGAGCAGCTATGGTGCCATAGTCTGCCACAAAATTGCGGTAATACCCCGTGAGTCCTAAGAAGGCTCTCACTTGGGTTTGCGTAGTGGGGGTAGGCCAGTCTTGTACTGCTTGTACTTTACTGGGTAGAGGCTGTATCCTCCCTCCACCTACTTCATGTCCAAGGTAAACCACTGAGCCTTGTCCAATCTGGCATTTACTAGCCTTTATGGTCAAGTGGGCTTTCTGAAGAGCCTGGAGCACAATCCCGAGGTGTTTCACATGGTCTTCCCAGGTGGCACTGAAAACTGCTATATCGTCCAGATATGCAAGGCAGAATTCGTCCAACCCATTCAACACATGATTCACAAGCCTCTGGAAAGTGGCAGGTGCATTCTTCAACCCGAACGGCATTACCCGGAATTGGTAAAGGCCGTCTGGAGTAGAAAATGCTGTCTTCTCCTTGGCATGTTCTGCTAAAGCTATTTGCCAATAGCCAGCAGTGAGGTCAAACGTGCTGAGGTACTTGGAGGCACCCAAAGTATCCACCAGCTCATCTGTTCGAGGCAAGGGGTGTGCATCTGTCTTGGTGACAGCATTCAGAGCCCTGTAATCCACGCAGAACCTCAATTCAGAAGTGCCTGCTTTTGGAACCAACACCACTGGGCTGGACCAAGGACTACTAGAGGGTTCAATCACCCCAAGATCTAACATCTTGTTGACCTCGGTCTTAATATAAGACCGTACTTTGTCTGACATCCTGTATCCCCTACTTTTGGTAGGTACACTGTCTCCTGTGTCAATGTTATGTTTGCACCAAGGTGTCAAACCAGGGGACTGTGAAAACAGGGGGGAAAAGTGCCTAAGCAAACTTTTCACCTCAGCCTGCTGATCAGAAGTCAGGTGAGGGGCCACTCGGACACCCTCAAAGGAGCTATCTGAAGGACCGCTTTGGAACAGGTCGGGGAGAGGTTCAGACTCCTCTTCCTCAACATGTGAAGCCAGTAGCAGTGCTGCGATTTCGACTCTTGGGACGAAAGCCTTCAGCCTATTCACGTGAAACACTTTTGGAGCCTGTCCAGGCCTTCCAAGGTCCACTAAATAGTTAACCTCACCCAGGGGCTCCACCACTGTGTAAGGGCCTGACCATTTGTCCTGTAAAGCTCGAGGCCTTATGGGATTCATGATCAGGACTTGCTGACCAGGTGTAAAGTTGATGAGGGAAGCTTTCTGGTCGTACCAATGTTTCACCAGCGCTTGCCCTGCCTTCAATTTATCACTAGCCAAGCCCATCAGAAGTACCATCCGTTTTCTGAGCCCTAGCACATAATCAACTACATTGGTAGTAACAGGGGGAGTGGGCATCTCCCATCCCTCTTTGACGATGGCTAAGGGTCCCCGTACGGGATGACCGAACAGAAGTTCGAAGGGGCTGAAGCCAACACCCTCCTGTGGTACCTCTCGGTAGGCAAACAGTAAGCATGGTAACAGAAGATCCCATTTTCTTCTCTGAGGCTCCTCCAGAGCCCCAATCATGCTCTTTAACGTTCTGTTGAAACGTTCCACCAGACCATTGGTCTGGGGGTGGTATGCAGAAGAGAACTTGTAGGTGACCCCACATTCTTTCCACATAGCCTGCATATACTTTGACATAAAGTTGCTGCCACGATCCGACACAACTTCTTTAGGGAAGCCAACCCTAGTAAATATGCCGAGTAAATCTTTTGCAACTGACTTGGCAGTTACAGTTTTCAATGGGATGGCCTCAGGATACCTGGTTGCATGGTCGACCAGCACCAGGATAAACCTATTGCCCGAGGATGTTTGCGGGTCAAGGGGACCAACGATGTCGATCCCTACCCTTTCAAATGGTACCCCCACAACTGGGAGCGGTACCAACGGAGCTTGGATTGTCGTGCCAACCTTACCAGACAACTGGCAGGAGGCACAACTCCTGCAGTGACTTTCTACTTGCACCCCCATCTTGGGCCAGTAGAAGTGCATGGATAACCTTTGCTTGGTCCTCTTCATACCAAGGTGACCAGCAAGGGGAACTTCATGCGCCAACTGCAGGAGGAAGGGCCTAACAGCAAGGGGAACCACCAACCTCCTATGGTCTCCTTCTGTAGACTCTGTGGGCTCACTATACAGGAGTCCACCTTCCCAATAAATCCTATGCTTCCCAGGAGGTTCACCCTCAAGCTGGGAGCAGGCCTGTCTCCTTAGGCCTTCCAGAGAGGGGCACTCACGTTGGCCTTTACTGAATTCGTCCCTATCAGGACCTCCTTCAACTAACAAGTCTTTTAGTTCAGGATGATCGTTGGGGTCGAATACTTCAGGCATCGCCACCTCCTCGTCAGGCCCGGGCGATTGACCAACTTCCTCCACCGCAGTGGTAGGCGAGCTCGGGGGAATATTCTCTTTCCCTCGTTTTGACTTGTAGACTCCTTTCGCCTTGGGTTTCCCCTTCGGCTTGGGCGGCGTATTGGACTTGGCCAATGCTGCCCGTGCTTGAGACCGTGTGTAGGGTCTTTCGGCAGTGTCTCCTACGAGCCCTAAAGCTCTGAGATCATTACCCAACAAGACCTTTCCCGGGACGTTTCTCTGAATGCTCACTGGAATCCTGACTGCTGTACCATTTAAAGTAAGATTTACAGGTATTACTGGAAACATACGGAGGGGGCCGTCAGCCAACTTAGTGGGCATCAGAGTAGCTCTGGCAACTTCCTCTGAGTCTACCAAGGTAGAATCCACTACAGTGCGACTGCACCCACTATCCCTAAGAGCTGGAGTATCCACTCCATTGATCAGCACACTGTCTTTAAAGTAGTGCTTGGTATTATCCGGAATCCTAGCATAAGCCTCTGCGACTTTAGGCTCCCAGGAACCCAGGGACACTAAAACTACCTCAGCCTCTATTCCGCTGGGAAATGAGTCTGAGGAGAAGGATGCTCCTGTAATCTCTTCTTCCTCGTAGGAGGAGAAGGCCAGATTAGCGGAGTGGACCCCCAAAGGTCTAACCTTACAACGTGGATCCCCCTTCACGTGGTCAGTTGCTCCACAAGAAAAACAAGCCCCAGTGGGTCTGTTTACGTAGTGAGGCTTATTGTAACCAGAGTTCTGTTTCGGAGTCGGACCTCCACTGCCCTGTGAGTTCTCTTGTGTCTTACCCTTGTTTTTCTTTTTGTGGCCCTTATGGGAAGAAGATTTAGCATATTCCCCACCCTCCATATCTTTGGACTTTTTCCCTTCCTCCTGCTTACCAGGATGAGTTTTGTCCTTATGGGACACTCATAAGTCTGCTGCAATGGCCAGCTTCTTAGGATCTATCTCCTTCGAATCCGCCAAATGCTGCTTAAGCTCCGGGGAAGAAGAAGCAAAAATATGTTCCAGCATGACAAGATTTATCATGCCTTCGAAGGTAGAAACCTTATAACCTTCGACCCAGCCAGTTAAGTTTTTCAAAGAATCAGCGACATAAGATACCCAAGTACCACCTTCCTTTTTCTTATACTCTCAAAAACGCTTTAAATATTGGGCCGGAGTCTTCCCAAACTTTAAAATGAGAGTTTGCTTTAACATTGCGAAATCAGCTCGCTCAGCCTTCAACATTCCCATGATGGCACTACAGCCAGAATGGGGCAGTCTACTGAGCAACCTCGCAATCTTATCAGCATTGTCAACTTCTTGAACTTCGCATGCATACTCAAACGCATTCAGCCAGTCCATAATGTCATTCCTTTCTTCATACACACTGAGCAGATCTTTCGGAAACCGTGGATGAGAGGAAGCCCCAGACCCATGTCCAGGACCCTTGGACACATTTGCAACCTGAAGCTTGGCCAGTTCCAACTGGTGATCCCTGTCTTTCTGTTTTTCTGCCTGTTCGATTTTTAGTTTGGCTATGCTGAATTCAAGCTCCTGCTGCCTAAACCGCAGCTCTTGCTTCTTGAATTCAAGCATAGCCTCCCCATCAACACTAGCAGAGGAAACATTAGACATCACATCCTCCCTGTCCTCGTGGTCGCGATGGATCAGTGCAGCGGCAGAACCGTCGGTTCTACCAGTGAGAGCAGCCCCACCACCTTCTGCACTGTCCTCAGAAGTTATAGCGTCAAGCTGCGCTCCTTGCCACGCCACGATTTTCTGGATCATTTCCAATTTTGTGCCTTGAGAGGAAACACCTCTCTCCGCACACATCTTTTTCAGCGTTTCTGATTTGGAAGCATTTAAAGTTAACAAGGTATTTGTTTCCATACTGTTTGATAGGACTATAGCCTTTTTAAAGTTATACTACAACAATTCACTACGTGTACTGGTTGGAATAACATGAAATGCCTTAGTTCGAGCGCAACACTGGATACCTTCAGTCGTATCCCACCGCTGTACACCAATTTGTTAAGACGGATTTCTGAACTCTGTCCTGGTGGCGCAGAAGTTCAGAAGGCCAACCTAATTACTTAGAACAGGGTAACCTCTGGACAAGCCAGACCAATCAAGGTAGCGATCGCGGCGGTCAAGACTAGGTCTCAAGAGGGGTGAGGGTGACTGAAAGCCTGCAATGAGCACACAAAGCAAGAGCGCTTACAAACTACTCCAAACAGTTGTTATATCAAAAATAGATACACATTTATTTTAAGGCCTTTAAAACAATGACCGTAGCGAGAAAATCACAATATCACAATATTAAACCAACACATACCATATCAACACAATATATATACAAATACAACAGTCGCTAGCGTTATAAGCACGAAATGTGTAGTCCACCTGAAAGGGAAGGAAAACAGGCAGTGCGATAACGCTTTAGACTCAGTTCGCCTTCAGAGGCACCTAACTAGATGGAAGTCCGAGCCCTGCGAAGAGTGGAGCCTTGTGCTCAAAGTACCTGCCACGCCGGTGCCAACGGGCAAAAGGAGAAGCTCTTCGGAGGAAGTCAGGCAGTTCGGGTTAGTGCACAGCAGAAGGGGAACAGGTTCCGCAACTCAAGCGCAGCCTCCACAGCGGGCAGAAGCAGAGCGCGAGTACGGCCAAAAGGGTGCTGTTTTTACACAGCAGGGAAAAGCAATGGGATACTGCAGGAGGGCGACCAGATCCTAGCTAAACTACTCACCGGTCCCCGAAGCAAGCAGACCCAGGCTTCTCCACGTTAGTTTCAGCAGCTGGCAGGTTCAGAAGAGCAGGGAACGCCTCGTAGTCGTGTAGAGCAAAAAGACGTCCCAATCGACGAAACCAGCACAGTTTGTTGCCGCAGCAGGACAACGGAGCGGCCGTGTGTATTCGAGCCAAATGTACACTCCTCCCTTCAGACTTGGGAACGCCAAGTGTACGAAGCGTGGGAGAGTGACAAGGACTTGGAATACAACACAGCCTGGCGGCGGTTACAGAGCAGGACTCCCTTGTAAGCTGGTCAGTCAATTGGATGGCCCAGAGACACTTCCGAAGGCTTACTTGGCAGGAGATGATGAAGTCGCCGGGAATAGCTGTTCCTGCTATTCCAAAGGTCGAAGCACCAGTACAGGCCTTCTGGTTCGATCAAAGGAGGAAAGGGTTTCACATGACGACAGCAGTGCAAAGGAGGATTCCTTCAGCGGGTCACCAGCGATTCCTCGGTCCAGCCTCGTGGTTGCAGGATACTTGGCTCCTGTATTCCTTCGTTCGTGAGAACTCAGGAGATCGACATCGTAGTGGTGTTTCCAGCTCCCTCTTATCCACGGTTCCCTTCGCGCCAAAACGGAGGGGAGCCAATGGGAGATCCGCTCATCAACACACATACCATACGTGGACCAATCACGGACCACGGTGGTCCCAGGCATTCACACCACCCTAGACTCTCTGGCACCCAGGATGTGTATTGGGACCAGACATCCCAGCCCACACCCTGGAGGCACACAAACGACATGTAGAAGCCCACGAAAGCAACCACGTTTCGCGGGAAAGTACATGCCCAAATAAGGAAGGCCCCGGGTCGCCCGACCTGGGGAAGGTGAAGGGAGCAAGACCGTCAGTGGACAAGACAAAGGAGCCTCGTGGTCTGGCCATTTTGGGAGCCAGGCCACCATTTTGGGTTCAGTGCGAAAAACGTGCTCAGAACGCCAAAAGGAGCTCAAAATAAACAAAACGATCGCTGCCACCATTCCAGTCCCTGAATGACTTGCACCGATCAAATACCATCCTAAAAGAGTATCTAGGGCCTGTAGAAGGCTAGAGACCCAAGAGAGCTGTAACTTAGCTTACAGTGCCCTCTTGTGTCATGTTGCACTAAAGCCACGACATGATAAAAGAAACTACGGGAAACAGCGTTGCCCGGTACTGACTGTCTTAAGGGCATGCCAGTTTCCCCGTAAGAAAAGGAGCGAAAGCCCAGAGGAGTGCGGCAGAAGGCTGCACTTCTCTGGCAAAGTCAAGAACAAGGTGAAAAACAACAGCAAAAAGTTTAGGGGTTGCCACATGGAAGGAAAATTGCTTACAATTACGAAATCTTTCCTAACAGAATGGGAAGGAGTTGGATATCACATCTCGTGCTATAGGGAGGGTCTCAGGATTGGAATGGGAAGGACTTGGACATCACATCTCATGTTATAGGAAGGGTCTCAGGTTTGTTATTAGAAGGATTGAGATATCACATATCATGTTATAGGACAGTCTCAGGTTTGGTATTGGAAGCATTGAGATATCACATCTCATGCTATCGGAAGAGTCTCAGGATTGGATTGGGAAGGAGTTGGATATCCCATCTCATGCTATAGGAAGGGTCACAGGTTGGAATTCGAAGGAGTTGGATATCACATCTCATGCTATTAGAAGGGTCTCAGGATTGGAATGGGAAGGAGTTGGATATCACATCTCATGCTATAGGGAGGGTCTCAGGTTTGATATTAGAAGCATTGAGATATCACATTTAATGCTATCGGAAGGGTCTCAGGATTGGATTGGGAAGGAGTTGGATATCACATCTCATGCAATAGGAAAGGTCTCAGGTTTGGAATGGGAAGGGTTTGGATATCACATCTCTTGCAATAGGAAGGATCTCAGGTCTGGTATTAGAAACATTGAGATATCACATCTCATGGTATAGGATGGGTCTCATGATTGGAATCGGAAGGAGTTGGATATCACATCTCATGTTATAGGAAGGGTCTCAGGTTTTGTATTAGAAGCACTGAGATATCAAATCTCATGCTCTATGAAGAGATGCAGGATTGGAATGGGAAGAATTTGGATATCACATCTCATGCTATAGGAAGGGACTCAGGTTTGGTATTGGAAACATTGAGATATCTCATCTCATGTTATAGGAAGGGTCTCAGGATTGGAATCGGAAGGAGTTGGATATAACATCTCATGTTATAGGAAGGGTCTCAGGTTTGGTATTAGAAGCACTGAGATATCAAATTTCATGCTAAATGAAGGGACCCAGGATTGGAATGGGAAGGAGTTGGATATCACATCTCATGCTATAGGAACGGTCCAACTTTGGTATTAGAAGCATTGAGATAGCACATCTCATGGAAGGGGCTCAGGATTGGAATGGGAAGGAGTTGGATATCACATGTCATGTTATAGGAATGATCGTAGGTTTGGTATTAAGAGCATTGAGATATCACATCTCATGCTAAAGGAAGGCCTCATGATTGGAATGGGAAGGAGTTGGATATCACATCTCATGTTATATGAAGGGACTCAGGTTTGGTATTAGAAGCACTGAGATATCAGATCTCATCCTTTAGGAAGGGACTCAAGTTTGGTATTTGAAGGAGTGAGATAATAAATCTCATCCTGTCGGAAGGGTGTCAGGATTGGAATGGGAAGGAGTTGAATATCACATCTCATGCTATAGGAAGGATCTCAGGTGTGGAAGAAGCATTGAGTAATCACATCTCATGCTATAGGAAGGGTCTCAGGATTGGAATGGGAAGGAGTTGGATATCATCTCATGCTATAGGAAGGGTCTCAGGATTTGAATGGCAAAGAGTTGGATATCACATCTCATCCTATAGGAAGGTTCTCAGGATTGGAATGGGAAGGAGTTGGATATCACATCTCATGCTATAGGGAGGGTCTCAGGTTTGGTATTAATAGCATTAAGATATCGCATCTCATGCTATAGGAACGGTCTCAGGATTGGATGGGAAGGAGTTGGATATCACATTTCATGCTATAGGAAGGGTCTCAGATTTGGTAGAAGCATTGAGATATCACATCTCATGCTATAGGAAGGGCCTAATGATTGGAATGGGAAGGAGTTAGATATCATATCTCATGCTATCGGAAAGGTCTCAGGTTTGGTAGAAGCATTGGGATATCACATCTCATGCTATAGGAAGGGTCTCATGATTGGAATGGGAAGGAGTTGGATATCACATCTCATGCTAAAGGAAAGATCTCAGGTTTGGAAGGGGAAGGATTTGGATATCTCAACTCAAATTATAGGACGGGTCTGTGGTTTGGTATTAGAAGCATTGAGATATCATATCTCATGCTATCGGAAGGGTCTCAGGATTGGATTGGGAAGGAGTTGGATATCACATCTCATGTTATAGGAAGCGTCTCAGGATTGGAATGGGAAGGATTTGGACATCACATCTCAAGTTATAGGAAGGGTCTCAGGTTTGTTATTAGAAGCATTGAGATATCACATCTCATGTTATAGGACAGTGTCAGGTTTGGTATTAGAAGCATTATGATATGATATGATATGGTATTTGTAACGCGCCTATACACAAGTGTTTCAAGGCGCGAGATATAACATCTCATGATATAGGACGGGTCTCAGGATTGGAATGGAAAGGAGTTGGATATCACATCTGATGCTAAAGGAAGGGTCTCAGGTTTGGAAGGGGAAGGATTTGGATATCACATCTCAAGTTATAGGACGGGTCTGTGGTTTGGTATTAGAAGCATTGAGATATCATATCTCATGCTATCGGAAGGGTCTCAGGATTGGATTGGTAAGGAGTTGGATATCCCATCTCATGCTATCGGAAGGGTCACAGGTTGGAATTCGAACGAGTTGGATATCACATCTCATGCTATCGGAAGGGTCTCAGGATTGGAATGGGAAGGAGTTGGATATCACTTCTCATGCTATAGGGAGGGTCTCAGGTTTTATATTAGAAGCATTGAGATATCACATCTAATGCTATCGGAAGGGTCCCAGGATTGGATTGGGAAGGAGTTGGATATCACATCTCATGCAATGGGAAAGGTCTCAGGTTTGGAATGGGAAGGGTTTGGATATCACATCTCTTGCAATAGGAAGGGTCTCAGGTCTGGAATTAGAAACATTGAGATATCACATCTCATGGTATAGGAAGGGTCTCAGGATTGGAATCGGAAGGAGTTGTATATCACATCTCATGTTATAGGAAGGGTCTCAGGTTTTGTATTAGAAGCACTGAGATATCAAATCTCATGCTATATGAAGAGACGCAGGATTGGAATGGGAAGAAGTTGGATATCACATCTCATGCTATAGGAAGGGTCTCGGGTTTGGAATGGGAAGGATTTGGATATCACATCTCTTGCAATAGGAAGGGTCTCAAGTTTGGTATTAGAAACATTGAGATATCTCATCTCATGGTATAGGAAGGGTCTCAGGATTGGAATCGGAAGGAGTTGGATATAACATCTCATGATATAGGAAGGGTCTCAGGTTTGGTATTAGAAGCACTGAGATATCAAATCTCATGCTAAATGAAGGGATGCAGGATTGGAATGGGAAGGAGTTGGATATCACATCTCATGCTATAGGAACGGTCCAACTTTGGTATTAGAAGCATTGAGATATCACATCTCATGCTATAGGAAGGGTCTCAGGATTGGTTCGGGAAGGAGTTGGATATCACATCTCATGCTATAGGAAGGGTCTCAGGTTTGGTAGAAACATTGAAATATCACATCTCATGCTACAGGAAGGGGCTCAGGATTGGAATGGGAAGGAGTTGGATATCATCTCATGCTATAGGAAGGGTCTCAGGATTGGAATGGCAAGGAGTTGGATATCACATCTCATCCTATAGGGAGGGTCTCAGGATTTGAATCGGAAGGAGTTGGATATAACAACTCATGTTATAGGAAGGGTCTCAGGTTTGGTATTAGAAGCATTGAGATTTCAAATCTCATGCTAAATGAAGGG
Organism: Ambystoma mexicanum; assembly: GCF_040938575.1. Taxonomy (NCBI): domain Eukaryota; kingdom Metazoa; phylum Chordata; class Amphibia; order Caudata; family Ambystomatidae; genus Ambystoma; species Ambystoma mexicanum. Next base: position 297,043,251 of record NC_090938.1, read on the forward strand.
ACACAGGACTGGAGTGGGAAGGAGTTGGTTATCACATCTCATGGTATAGGAACGGTCCAACTTTGGTATTAGTAGCATTGAGATATCACATCTCATGGAAGGTGCTCAGGATTGGGATGGGAAGGAGTTGGATATCACATCTCATGTTATAGGAATGATCCCAGGTTTGGTATTAAGAGCATTGAGATATCACATCTCATGCTATAGGAAGGGTCTCAGGTTTGGTAGAAGCATTGAGATATCAAATCTCATCCTATCGGAAGGGTCTCAGGATTGGAATGGGAATGAGTTGAATATCACATCTCAAGCTATAGGAAGGATCTCAGGTTTGGTAGAAGCATTGAGATATCACCTCTCATGCTATAGGAAGGGTCTCAGGATTGGAATGGGAAGGTGTTGGATATCACATCTCATCCTATAGGAAGGGTCTCAGGTTTGGAATGGGAAGCATTTGGATATCACATCTCTTGCAATAGGAATGATCCAAGGTTTGGTATTAAGAGCATTGAGATATCACATCTCATGCTATAGGAAGGGTCTCAGGATTGGAACGGGAAGGAGTTGGATATCACATCTCATGCTATAGGAAGGGTCTCAGGATTGGAATCGGAAGGAGTTGGATATCACAACTCATGTTATAGGAAGGGTCTCAGGTTTTGTATTAGAAGCACTGAGATATCAAATTTCATGCTATATGAAGAGACGCAGGATTGGAATGGGAAGAAGTTGGATATCTCATCTCATGGTATAGGAAGGGTCTCAGGATTGGAATCGGAAGGAGTTGGATATAACAACTCATGTTATAGGAAGGGTCTCAGGTTTGGTATTAGAAACACTGAGATATGAAATCTCATGCTAAATGAAGGGACACAGGATTGGAGTGGGAAGGAGTTGGATATTACATCTCATGGTATTGGAACGGTCCAACTTTGGTATTAGAAGCATTGAGATATCACATCTCATGGAAGGGGCTCAGGTTTGGAATGGGAAGGAGTTGGATATCACATCTCATGTTATAGGAATGATCCCAGGTTTGGTATTAAGAGCATTGAGATATCACATCTCATGCTATAGGAAGGGTCTCAGGTTTGGTAGAAGCATTGAGATATCACATCTCATGCTACAGGAAGGGCCTCATGATTGGAATGGGAAGGAGTTGGATATCACATCTCATGTTATAGGAAGGGACTCAGGTTTTGTATTAGAAGCACTGAGATATCAGATCTCATCCGTTAGGAAGGGACTCAAGTTTGGTATTTGAAGGAGTGAGATAATAAATCTCATCCTATCGGAAGGGTCTCAGGATTGGAATGGGAATGAGTTGGATATCATCTCATGCTATATGAAGGGTCTCAGGTTTGGAATGGGAAGCATTTGGATATCACATCTCTTGCAATAGGAATGATCCAAGGTTTGGTATTAAGAGCATTGAGATATCACATTTCATGCTATAGGAAGGGTCACAGGTTTGGTAGAAGCATTGAGATATCACGGTGTCCAGTCATAATTTCGAAAACATAATTTCGAAAGTCAAAAAAGTCGAATCAAAAATGTCGAAAAAAAAATGTCGAATTGTTTTTTTTTTCAATATTTTTTTTTGGGCTCTAGTTTCTGTGAAAAAAAAGGTAAAAATAAAAAAAAGGGGGTTGGGGGGGGAACCCACCATTTCGAAAAAAAAACGTCATTAAAAAAAAATTCGACGTTTTTTTTTCGACGTTTTTTTTTCGACTTTTTGACTTTCGAATATTTTGTATTCGAAATTATGTCTATGAACCAGATATCACATCTCATGCTATAGGAAGGGCCTCATGATTGGAATGGGAAGGAGTTGGATATAACATCTCAGGCTATCGGAAGGGATTCAGGATTGGAATGGGAAGGAGTTGGATATCACATCTCATGCTATAGGGAGGGTCTCAGGATTGGAATGGGAAGGACTTGGACATCACATCTCATGTTATAGGAAGGGTCTCAGGTTTGTTATTAGAAGGATTGAGATATCACATATCATGTTATAGGACAGTCTCAGGTTTGGTATTGGAAGCATTGAGATATCAATTCTCATGGTATAGGACGGGTCTCAGGATTGGAATGGGAAGGAGTTTGATATCCCATCTCATGCCATAGGAAGGTCTCAGGTTTGGATTGGGAAGGAGTTGGATATCCCATCTCATGCTATAGGAAGGGTCACAGGTTGGAATTCGAAGGAGTTGGATATCACATCTCATGCTATCGGAAGGGTCTCAGGATTGGAATGGGAAGGAGTTGGATATCACATCTCATGCTATAGGGAGGGTCTCAGGTTTGATATTAGAAGCATTGAGATATCACATCTAATGCTATCGGAAGGGTCTCAGGATTGGATTGGGAAGGAGTTGAATATCACATCCCATGCAATAGGAAAGTTCTCAGGTTTGGAATGGGAAGGGTTTGGATATCACATCTCTTGCAATAGGAAGGGTCTCAGGTCTGGTATTAGAAACATTGAGATATCACATCTCATGGTATATGAAGGGTCTCATGATTGGAATCGGAAGGAGTTGGATATCACATCTCATGTTATAGGAAGGGTGTCAGGTTTTGTATTAGAAGCACTGAGATATCAAATCTCATGCTCTATGAAGAGATGCAGGATTGGAATGGGAAGAATTTGGATATCACATCTCATGCTATAGGATGGGACTCAGGTTTGGTATTAGAAACATTGAGATATCTCATCTCATGTTATAGGAAGGGTCTCAGGATTGGAATCGGAAGGAGTTGGATATAACATCTCATGTTATAGGAAGGGTCTCAGGTTTGGTATTAGAAGCACTGAGATATCAAATTTCATGCTAAATAAAGGGACCCAGGATTGGAATGGGAAGGAGTTGGATATCACATCTCATGCTATAGGAACGGTCCAACTTTGGTATTAGAAGCATTGAGATAGCACATCTCATGCAAGGGGCTCAGGATTGGAATGGGAAGGAGTTGGATATCAAATCTCATGTTATAGGAATGATCGCAGGTTTGGTATTAAGAGCATTGAGATATCACATCTCATGCTAAAGGAAGGCCTCATGATTGGAATGGGAAGGAGTTGGATATCACATCTCATGTTATAGGAAGGGACTCAGGTTTGGTATTAGAAGCACTGAGATATCAGATCTCATCCTTTAGGAAGGGACTCAAGTTTGGTATTTGAAGGAGTGAGATAATAAATCTCATCCTATCGGAAGGGTGTCAGGATTGGAATGGGAAGGAGTTGAATATCACATCTCATGCTATAGGAAGGATCTCAGGTTTGGAAGAAGCATTGAGATATCACATCTCATGCTATAGGAAGGGTCTCAGGATTGGAATGGGAAGGAGTTGGATATCATCTCATGCTATAGGAAGGGTCTCAGGATTGGAATGGCAAGGAGTTGGATATCACATCTCATCCTATAGGAAGGGTCTCAGGATTGGAATGCGAAGGAGTTGGATATCACATCTCATGCTATAGGGAGGGTCTCAGGTTTGGTATTAATAGCATTAAGATATCACATCTCATGCTATAGGAAGGGTCTCAGGATTGGATGGGAAGGAGTTGGATATCACATTTCATGCTATAGGAAGGGTCTCAGATTTGGTAGAAGCATTGAGATATCACATCTCATGCTATAGGAAGGGCCTAATGATTGGAATGGGAAGGAGTTAGATATCACATTTCATGCTATCGGAAAGGTCTCAGGTTTGGTAGAAGCATTGGGATATCACATCTCATGCTATAGGAAGGGTCTCATGATTGGAATGGGAAGGAGTTGGATATCACATCTCATGCTAAAGGAAAGATCTCAGGTTTGGAAGGGGAAGGATTTGGATATCTCAACTCAAGTTATAGGACGGGTCTGTGGTTTGGTATTAGAAGCATTGAGATATCATATCTCATGCTATCGGAAGGGTCTCAGGATTGGATTGGGAAGGAGTTGGATATCACATCTCATGTTATAGGAAGCATCTCAGGATTGGAATGGGAAGGATTTGGACATCACATCTCAAGTTATAGGAAGGGTCTCAGGTTTGTTATTAGAAGCATTGAGATATCACATCTCATGTTATAGGACAGTCTCAGGTTTGGTATTAGAAGCATTGAGATATAACATCTCATGATATAGGACGGGTCTCAGGATTGGAATGGAAAGGAGTTGGATATCACATCTGATGCTAAAGGAAGGGTTTCTGGTTTGGAAGGGGAAGGATTTGGATATCACATCTCAAGTTGTAGGACGGGTCTGTGGTTTGGTATTAGAAGCATTGAGATATCATATCTCATGCTATCGGAAGGGTCTCAGGATTAGATTGGGAAGGATTTGGATATCACATCTCGTTATAGGAAGGGTCTCAGGTTGGTTATTAGAAGCATTGAGATATCACATCTCATGTTATAGGACAGTCTCAGGTTTGGTATTAGAAGTATTGAGATATCACATCTCATGGTATAGGACAGGTCTCAGGATTGGAATGGGAAGGAGTTGGATATCACATCTCATGCCATAGGAAGGTCTCAGGTTTGGTAGAAGCATTAAGATATCACATCTCATGCTATCGGAAGGGTCTCAGGATTGGATTCGGAAGGAGTTGGATATCCCATCTCATGCTATAGGAAGGGTCACAGGTTGGAATTCGAAGGAGTTGGATATCACATCTCATGCTATCGGAAGGGTCTCAGGATTGGAATGGCAAGGAGTTGGATATCACATCTCATGCTATAGGGAGGGTCTCAGGTTTGATATTAGAAGCATTGAGATATCACATCTAATGCTATTGGAAGGGTCTCAGGATTGGATTGGGAAGGAGTTGGATATCACATCTCATGCAATGGGAAAGGTCTTAGGTTTGGAATGGGAAGGGTTTGGATATCACATCTCTTGCAATAGGAAGGGTCTCAGGTCTGGAATTAGAAACATTGAGATATCACATCTCATGGTATAGGAAGGGTCTCAGGATTGGAATCGGAAGGAGTTGGATATCACATCTCATGTTATAGGAAGGGTCTCAGGTTTTGTATTAGAAGCACTGAGATATCAAATCTCATGCTATATGAAGAGACGCAGGATTGGAATGGGAAGAAGTTGGATATCACATCTCATGCTATAGGAAAGGACTCAGGTTTGGAATGGGAAGGATTTGGATATCACATCTCTTGCAATAGGAAGGGTCTCAGGTTTGGTATTAGAAACATTGAGATATCTCATCTCATGGTATAGGAAGGGTCTCAGGATTGGAATCGGAAGGAGTTGGATATATCTCATGTTATAGGAAGGGTCTCAGGTTTGGTATCAAATCTCATGCTAAATGAAGGGACGCAGGATTGGAATGGGAAGGAGTTGGATATCACATCTCATGCTATAGGAACGGTCCAACTTTGGTATTAGAAGCATTGAGATAGCACATCTCATGGAAGGGGCTCAGGATTGGAATGGGAAGGAGTTGGATATCACATCTCATGTTATAGGAATGATCGCAGGTTTGGTATTAAGAGCATTGAGATATCACATCTCATGCTATAGGAAGGGTCTCACGATTGGATCGGGAAGGAGTTGGATATCACATCTCATGCTATAGGAAGGGTCTCAGGTTTGCTAGAAGCATTGAGATATCACATATGCTATAGGAAGGGCCTCATGATTGGAATGGGAAGGAGTTGGATATCACATCTCATGTTATAGGAAGGGACTCAGGTTTGGTATTAGAAGCACTGAGATATCAGATCTCATCCTTTAGGAAGGGACTCAAGTTTGGTATTTGAAGGAGTGAGATAATAAATCTCATCCTATCTGAAGGGTCTCAGGATTGGAATGGGAAGGAGTTGAATATCACATCTCATGCTATAGGAAGGATCTCAGGTTTGGTAGAAGCATTGAGATATCACATCTCATGCTATAGGAAGGGTCTCAGGATTGGAACGGGAAGGAGTTGGATATCACATCTCATGTTATAGGAAGGGTCTCAGGTTTTGTATTAGAAGCACTGAGATATCAAATCTCATGCTATATGAAGAGACGCAGGATTGGAATGGGAAGAAGTTGGATATCACATCTCATGCTATCGGAAGGGTCTCAGGATTGGAATGGGAAGGAGTTGAATATCACATCTCATGCTATAGGAAGGATCTCAGGTTTGGTAGAAGCATTGAGATATCACATCTCATGCTATAGGAATGGTCTCAGGATTGGAATGGGAAGGAGTTGGATATCACATCTCAGGCTATCGGAAGGGTCTCTGGATTGGAATCGGAAGGAGTTGGATATAACATCTCATGTTATAGGAAGTGTCTCAGGTTTGGTATCAAATCTCATGCTAAATGAAGTGACGCAGGATTGGAATGGGAAGGAGTTGGACATCACATCTCATGCTATAGGAACGGCCCAACTTTGGTATTAGAAGCATTGAGATAGCACATCTCATGGAAGGGGCTCAGGATTGGAATGGGAAGGAGTTGGATATCACATCTCATGTTATAGGAATGATCGCAGGTTTAGTATTAAGAGCATTGAGATATCACATCTCATGTTATAGGAAGGGTCTCACGATTGGATTGGGAAGGAGTTGGATATCACATCTCATGCTATAGGAAGGGTCTCAGGTTTGCTAGAAACATTGAGATATCACATATGCTATAGGAAGGGCCTCATGATTGGAATGGGAAGGAGTTGGATATCACATCTCATGTTATAGGGAGGGACTCAGGTTTGGTATTAGAAGCACTGAGATATCAGATCTCATCCTTTAGGAAGGGACTCAAGTTTGGTATTTGAAGGAGTGAGATAATAAATCTCATCCTATCGGAAGGGTCTCAGGATTGGAATGGGAAGGAGTTGAATATCACATCACATGCTATAGGAAGGATCTCAGGTTTGGTAGAAGCATTGAGATATCACATCTCATGCTATAGGAAGGATCTCAGGTTTGGTAGAAGCATTGAGATATCACATCACATGCTATAGGAAGGGTCTCAGGATTGGAACGGGAAGGAGTTGGATATCACATCTCATGCTATAGGAAGGGTCTCAGGTTTGGTAGAAGCATTGAGATATCACATCTCATGCTATAGGAAGGGCCTCATAATTGGAATGGGAAGGAGTTGGATATCACATCTCATGCTATAGGGAGGGTCTCAGGATTGGAATGGGAAGGACTTGGACATCACATCTCATGTTATAGGAAGGGTCTCAGGTTTGTTATTAGAAGGATTGAGATATCACATCTCATGTTATAGGACAGTCTCAGGTTTGGTATGAGAAGCATTGAGATATCAAATCTCATGGTATAGGATGGGTCTCAGGATTGGAATGGGAAGGAGTTGGATATCACATCTCATGCTATAGGAAGGGTTTCAGGATTGGAATGGGAAGGAGTTTGATATCACATCTCATGTTATAGGAAGGGACTCAGGTTTTGTATTAGAAGCACTGAGATATCAGATCTCATCCGTTAGGAAGGGACTCAAGTTTGGTATTTGAAGGAGTGAGATAATAAATCTCATCCTATCGGAAGGGTCTCAGGATTGGAATGGGAATGAGTTGGATATCATCTCATGCTATAGGAAGGGTCTCAGGATTGGAATGGGAACGTGTTGGATATCACATCTCATCCTATAGGAAGGGTCTCAGGTTTGGAATGGGAAGCATTTGGATATCACATCTCTTGCAATAGGAATGATCCAAGGTTTGGTATTAAGAGCATTGAGATATCACATCTCATGCTATAGGAAGGGTCTCAGGATTGGAACGGGAAGGAGTTGGATATCACATCTCATGCTATAGGAAGGGTCTCAGGTTTGGTAGAAGCATTGAGATATCACATCTCATGCTATAGGAAGGGCCTCATGATTGGAATGGGAAGGAGTTGGATATCACATCTCAGGCTATCGGAAGGGATTCAGGATTGGAATGGGAAGGAGTTGGATATCACATCTCATGCTATAGGGAGGGTCTCAGGATTGGAATGGGAAGGACTTGGACATCACATCTCATGTTATAGGAAGGGTCTCAGGTTTGTTATTAGAAGGATTGAGATATCACATATCATGTTATAGGACAGTCTCAGGTTTGGTATTGGAAGCATTGAGATATCAATTCTCATGGTATAGGACGGGTCTCAGGATTGGAATGGGAAGGAGTTTGATATCCCATCTCATGCCATAGGAAGGTCTCAGGTTTGGTAGAAGCATTAAGATATCACATCTCATGCTATCGGAAGGGTCTCAGGATTGGATTCGGAAGGAGTTGGATATCCCATCTCATGCTATAGGAAGGGTCACAGGTTGGAATTCAAAGGAGTTGGATATCACATCTCATGCTATCGGAAGGGTCTCAGGATTGGAATGGCAAGGAGTTGGATATCACATCTCATGCTATAGGGAGGGTCTCGGGTTTGATATTAGAAGCATTGAGATATCACATCTAATGCTATCGGAAGGGACTCAGGATTGGATTGGGAAGGAGTTGGATATCACATCTCATGCAATAGGAAAGGTCTCAGGTTTGGAATGGGAAGGGTTTGGATATCACATCTCTTGCAATAGGAAGGGTCTCAGGTCTGGTATTAGAAACATTGAGATATCACATCTCATGGTATAGGAAGGGTCTCATGATTGGAATCGGAAGGAGTTGGATATCACATCTCATGTTATAGGAAGGGTCTCAGGTTTTGTATTAGAAGCACTGAGATATCAAATCTCATGCTATATGAAGAGACGCAGGATTGGAATGGGAAGAAGTTGGATATCACATCTCATGCTATAGGAAGAGACTCAGGTTTGGAATGGGAAGGATTTGGATATCACATCTCTTGCAATAGGAAGGGTCTCAGGTTTAGTAGAAGCATTGAGATATCACATCTCATGCTATAGGAAGGGCCTCATGATTGGAATGGGAAGGAGTTGGATATCACATCTCAGGCTATCGGAAGGGACTCAGGATTGGAATGGGAAGGAGTTGAATATCACATCTCATGCTATAGGGAGGGTCTCAGGATTTGAATGGGAAGGACTTGGACATCACATCTCATGTTATAGGAAGGGTCTCAGGTTTGTTATTAGAAGGATTGAGATATCACATCTCATGTTATAGGACAGTCTCAGGTTTGGTATGAGAAGCATTGAGATATCAAATCTCATGGTATAGGATGGGTCTCAGGATTGGAATGGGAAGGAGTTGGATATCACATCTCATGCTATAGGAAGGGTTTCAGGATTGGAATGGGAAGGAGTTTGATATCACATCTCATGTTGTAGGAAGGGACTCAGGTTTTGTATTAGAAGCACTGAGATATCAGATCTCATCCGTTAGGAAGGGACTCAAGTTTGGTATTTGAAGGAGTGAGATAATAAATCTCATCCTATCGGAAGGGTCTCAGGATTGGAATGGGAATGAGTTGGATATCATCTCATGCTATAGGAAGGGTCTCAGGATTGGAATGGGAAGGTGTTGGATATCACATCTCATCCTATAGGAAGGGTCTCAGGTTTGGAATGGGAAGCATTTGGATATCACATCTCTTGCAATAGGAATGATCCAAGGTTTGGTATTAAGAGCATTGAGATATCACATCTCATGCTATAGGAAGGGTCTCAGGATTGGAACGGGAAGGAGTTGGATATCACATCTCATGCTATAGGAAGGGTCTCAGGTTTGGTAGAAGCATTGAGATATCACATCTCATGCTATAGGAAGGGCCTCATGATTGGAATGGGAAGGAGTTGGATATCACATCTCAGGCTATCGGAAGGGATTCAGGATTGGAATGGGAAGGAGTTGGATATCACATCTCATGCTATAGGGAGGGTCTCAGGATTGGAATGGGAAGGACTTGGACATCACATCTCATGTTATAGGAAGGGTCTCAGGTTTGGTATTGGAAGCATTGAGATATCACATATCATGTTATAGGACAGTCTCAGGTTTGGTATTGAAGCATTGAGATATCAATTCTCATGGTATAGGACGGGTCTCAGGATTGGAATGGGAAGGAGTTTGATATCCCATCTCATGCCATAGGAAGGTTTCAGGTTTGGTAGAAGCATTAGATATCACATCTCATGCTATCGGAAGGGTCTCAGGATTGGATTGGGAAGGAGTTGGATATCCCATCTCATGCTATAGGAAGGGTCACAGGTTGGAATTCGAAGGAGTTGGATATCACATCTCATGCTATCGGAAGGGTCTCAGGATTGGAATGGGAAGGAGTTGGATATCACATCTCATGCTATAGGGAGGGTCTCAGGTTTGATATTAGAAGCATTGAGATATCACATCTCATGGTATAGGAAGGGTCTCATGATTGGAATCGGAAGGAGTTGGATATCACATCTCATGTTATAGGAAGGGTCCCAGGTTTTGTATTAGAAGCACTGAGATATCAAATACCATTCTCTATGAAGAGATGCAGGATTGGAATGGGAAGAATTTGGATATCACATCTCATGCTATAGGAAGGGACTCAGGTTTGGCATTAGAAACATTGAGATATCTCATCTCGTGTTATAGGAAGGGTCTCAGGATTGGAATCGTAAGGAGTTGGATATAAAATCTCATGTTATAGGAAGGGTCTCAAGTTTGGTATTAGAAGCACTGAGATATCAAATTTCATACTAAATGAAGGGACCCAGCATTGGAATGGGAAGGAGTTGGATATCACATCTCATGCTATAGGAACGGTCCAACTTTGGTATTAGAAGCATTGAGATAGCACATCTCATGGAAGGGGCTCAGGATTGGAATGGGAAGGAGTTGGATATCACATCTCATGTTATAGGAATGATCGCAGGTTTGGTATTAAGAGCATTGAGATATCACATCTCATGCTAAAGGAAGGCCTCATGATTTTAATGGGAAGGAGTTGGATATCACATCTCATGTTATAGGAAGGATCTCAGGTTTGGTAGAAGCATTGAGATATCACATCTCATGCTATAGGAAGGGTCTCAGGATTGGAATGGGAAGGAGTTGGATATCACATCTCATGCTATAGGAAGGGTCACAGGTTGGAATACGAAGGAGTTGGATATCACATCTCATGCTATAGGAAGGGTCTCAGGATTGGAATGGGAAGGAGTTGGATATCACATCTCATGCTATAGGGAGTGTCTGAGGTTTGATATTAGAAGCATTGAGATATCACATCTAATGCTATCGGAAGGGTCTCAGGATTGGATTGGGAAGGAGTTGGATATCCCATCTCATGCTATAGGAAGGGTCACAGGTTGGAATGGGAAGGAGTTGGATATCACATCTCTTGCAATAGGAAGGGTCTCAGGTCTTGTATTAGAAACATTGAGATATCACATCTCATGGTATAGGAAGGGTCTCAGGATTGGAATCGGAAGGAGTTGAATATCACATCTCATGTTATAGGAAGGGTCTCGGGTTTTGTATTAGAAGCACTGAGATATCAAATCTCATGCTATATGAAGAGACGCAGGATTGGAATGGGAAGAAGTTGGATATCACATCTCATGCTATAGGAAGAGACTCAGGTTTGGAATGGGAAGGATATGGATATCACATCTCTTGCAATAGGAAGGGTCTCAGGTTTGGTAGAAGCATTGAGATATCACATCTCATGCTATAGGAAGGGCCTCATGATTGGAATGGGAAGGAGTTGGATATCACATCTCAGGCTATCGGAAGGGACTCAGGATTGGAATGGGAAGGAGTTGGATATCACATCTCATGCTATAGGGAGGGTCTCAGGATTTGAATGGGAAGGACTTGGACATCACATCTCATGTTATAGGAAGGGTCTCAGGTTTGTTATTAGAAGGATTGAGATATCAAATCTCATGGTATAGGATGGGTCTCAGGATTGGAATGGGAAGGAGTTGGATATCACATCTCATGCTATAGGAAGGGTTTCAGGATTGGAATGGGAAGGAGTTTGATATCACATCTCATGTTATAGGAAGGGACTCAGGTTTTGTATTAGAAGCACTGAGATATCAGATCTCATCCGTTAGGAAGGGACTCAAGTTTGGTATTTGAAGGAGTGAGATAATAAATCTCATCCTATCGGAAGGGTCTCAGGATTGGAATGGGAATGAGTTGGATATCATCTCATGCTATAGGAAGGGTCTCAGGATTGGAATGGGAAGGTGTTGGATATCACATCTCATCCTATAGGAAGGGTCTCAGGTTTGGAATGGGAAGCATTTGGATATCACATCTCTTGCAATAGGAATGATCCAAGGTTTGGTATTAAGAGCATTGAGATATCACATCTCATGCTATAGGAAGGGTCTCAGGATTGGAACGGGAAGGAGTTGGATATCACATCTCATGCTATAGGAAGGGTCTCAGGTTTGGTAGAAGCATTGAGATATCACATCTCATGCTATAGGAAGGGCCTCATGATTGGAATGGGAAGGAGTTGGATATCACATCTCAAGCTATCGGAAGGGATTCAGGATTGGAATGGGAAGGAGTTGGATATCACATCTCATGCTATAGGGAGGGTCTCAGGATTGGAATGGGAAGGACTTAGACATCACATCTCATGTTATAGGAAGGGTCTCAGGTTTGTTATTAGAAGGATTGAGATATCACATATCATGTTATAGGACAGTCTCAGGTTTGGTATTGGAAGCATTGAGATATCAATTCTCATGGTATAGGACGGGTCTCAGGATTGGAATGGGAAGGAGTTTGATATCCCATCTCATGCCATAGGAAGGTTTCAGGTTTGGTAGAAGCATTAGATATCACATCTCATGCTATCGGAAGGGTCTCAGGATTGGATTGGGAAGGAGTTGGATATCCCATCTCATGCTATAGGAAGGGTCACAGGTTGGAATTCGAAGGAGTTGGATATCACATCTCATGCTATCGGAAGGGTCTCAGGATTGGAATGGGAAGGAGTTGGATATCACATCTCATGCTATAGGGAGGGTCTCAGGTTTGATATTAGAAGCATTGAGATATCACATCTAATGCTATCGGAAGGGTCTCAGGATTGGATTGGGAAGGGTTTGGATATCACATCTCTTGCAATAGGAAGGGTCTCAGGTCTGGTATTAGAAACATTGAGATATCACATCTCATGGTATAGGAAGGGTCTCATGATTGGAATCGGAAGGAGTTGGATATCACATCTCATGTTATAGGAAGGGTCCTAGGTTTTGTATTAGAAGCACTGAGATATCAAATACCATTCTCTATGAAGAGATGCAGGATTGGAATGGGAAGAATTTGGATATCACATCTCATGCTATAGGAAGGGACTCAGGTTTGGCATTAGAAACATTGAGATATCTCATCTCATGTTATAGGAAGGGTCTCAGGATTGGAATCGGAAGGAGTTGGATATAAAATCTCATGTTATAGGAAGGGTCTCAGGTTTGGTATTAGAAGCACTGAGATATCAAATTTCATTCTAAATGAAGGGACCCAGCATTGGAATGGGAAAGAGTTGGATATCACATCTCATGCTATAGGAACGGTCCAACTTTGGTATTAGAAGCATTGAGATAGCACATCTCATGGAAGGGGCTCAGGATTGGAATGGGAAGGAGTTGGATATCACATCTCATGTTATAGGAATGATCGCAGGTTTGGTATTAAGAGCATTGAGATATCACATCTCATGCTATAGGAAGGGTCTCACGATTGGATCGGGAAGGAGTTGGATATCACATCTCATGCTATAGGAAGGGTCTCAGGTTTGCTAGAAGCATTGAGATATCACATATGCTATAGGAAGGGCCTCATGATTGGAATGGGAAGGAGTTGGATATCACATCTCATGTTATAGGAAGGGACTCAGGTTTGGTATTAGAAGCACTGAGATATCATATCTCATCCTTTAGGAAGGGACTCAAGTTTGGTATTTGAAGGAGTGAGATAATAAATCTGATCCTATCGGAAGGGTCTCAGGATTGGAATGGGAAGGAGTTGAATATCACATCTCATGCTATAGGAAGGATCTCAGGTTTGGTAGAAGCATTGAGATATCACATCTCATGCTATAGGAAGGGTCTCAGGATTGGAACGGGAAGGAGTTGGATATCACATCTCATGTTATAGGAAGGGTCTCAGGTTTTGTATTAGAAGCACTGAGATATCAAATCTCATGCTATATGAAGAGACGCAGGATTGGAATGGGAAGAAGTCGGATATCACATCTCATGCTATCGGAAGGGTCTCAGGATTGGAATGGGAAGGAGTTGAATATCACATCTCATACTATAGGAAGGATCTCAGGTTTGGTAGAAGCATTGAGATATCACATCTCATGCTATAGGAAGGGTCTCAGGATTGGAACGGGAAGGAGTTGGATATCACATCTCATGCTATAGGAAGGGTCTCAGGTTTGATAGAAGCATTGAGATATCACATCTCATGCTATAGGAAGGGCCTCATGATTGGAATGGGAAGGAGTTGGATATCACATCTCAGGCTATCGGAAGGGACTCAGGATTGGAATGGGAAGGAGTTGGATATCACATCTCATGCTATAGGGAGGGTCTCAGGATTTGAATGGGAAGGACTTGGACATCACATCTCATGTTATAGGAAGGGTCTCAGGTTTGTTATTAGAAGGATTGAGATATCAAATCTCATGGTATAGGATGGGTCTCAGGATTGGAATGGGAAGGAGTTGGATATCACATCTCATGCTATAGGAAGGGTTTCAGGATTGGAATGGGAAGGAGTTTGATATCACATCTCATGTTATAGGAAGGGACTCAGGTTTTGTATTAGAAGCACTGAGATATCAGATCTCATCCGTTAGGAAGGGACTCAAGTTTGGTATTTGAAGGAGTGAGATAATAAATCTCATCCTATCGGAAGGGTCTCAGGATTGGAATGGGAATGAGTTGGATATCATCTCATGCTATAGGAAGGGTCTCAGGATTGGAATGGGAAGGTGTTGGATATCACATCTCATCCTATAGGAAGGGTCTCAGGTTTGGAATGGGAAGCATTTGGATATCACATCTCTTGCAATAGGAATGATCCAAGGTTTGGTATTAAGAGCATTGAGATATCACATCTCATGCTATAGGAAGGGTCTCAGGATTGGAACGGGAAGGAGTTGGATATCACATCTCATGCTATAGGAAGGGTCTCAGGTTTGGTAGAAGCATTGAGATATCACATCTCATGCTATAGGAAGGGCCTCATGATTGGAATGGGAAGGAGTTGGATATCACATCTCAAGCTATCGGAAGGGATTCAGGATTGGAATGGGAAGGAGTTGGATATCACATCTCATGCTATAGGGAGGGTCTCAGGATTGGAATGGGAAGGACTTAGACATCACATCTCATGTTATAGGAAGGGTCTCAGGTTTGTTATTAGAAGGATTGAGATATCACATATCATGTTATAGGACAGTCTCAGGTTTGGTATTGGAAGCATTGAGATATCAATTCTCATGGTATAGGACGGGTCTCAGGATTGGAATGGGAAGGAGTTTGATATCCCATCTCATGCCATAGGAAGGTTTCAGGTTTGGTAGAAGCATTAGATATCACATCTCATGCTATCGGAAGGGTCTCAGGATTGGATTGGGAAGGAGTTGGATATCCCATCTCATGCTATAGGAAGGGTCACAGGTTGGAATTCGAAGGAGTTGGATATCACATCTCATGCTATCGGAAGGGTCTCAGGATTGGAATGGGAAGGAGTTGGATATCACATCTCATGCTATAGGGAGGGTCTCAGGTTTGATATTAGAAGCATTGAGATATCACATCTAATGCTATCGGAAGGGTCTCAGGATTGGATTGGGAAGGGTTTGGATATCACATCTCTTGCAATAGGAAGGGTCTCAGGTCTGGTATTAGAAACATTGAGATATCACATCTCATGGTATAGGAAGGGTCTCATGATTGGAATCGGAAGGAGTTGGATATCACATCTCATGTTATAGGAAGGGTCCTAGGTTTTGTATTAGAAGCACTGAGATATCAAATACCATTCTCTATGAAGAGATGCAGGATTGGAATGGGAAGAATTTGGATATCACATCTCATGCTATAGGAAGGGACTCAGGTTTGGCATTAGAAACATTGAGATATCTCATCTCATGTTATAGGAAGGGTCTCAGGATTGGAATCGGAAGGAGTTGGATATAAAATCTCATGTTATAGGAAGGGTCTCAGGTTTGGTATTAGAAGCACTGAGATATCAAATTTCATTCTAAATGAAGGGACCCAGCATTGGAATGGGAAAGAGTTGGATATCACATCTCATGCTATAGGAACGGTCCAACTTTGGTATTAGAAGCATTGAGATAGCACATCTCATGGAAGGGGCTCAGGATTGGAATGGGAAGGAGTTGGATATCACATCTCATGTTATAGGAATGATCGCAGGTTTGGTATTAAGAGCATTGAGATATCACATCTCATGCTATAGGAAGGGTCTCACGATTGGATCGGGAAGGAGTTGGATATCACATCTCATGCTATAGGAAGGGTCTCAGGTTTGCTAGAAGCATTGAGATATCACATATGCTATAGGAAGGGCCTCATGATTGGAATGGGAAGGAGTTGGATATCACATCTCATGTTATAGGAAGGGACTCAGGTTTGGTATTAGAAGCACTGAGATATCATATCTCATCCTTTAGGAAGGGACTCAAGTTTGGTATTTGAAGGAGTGAGATAATAAATCTCATCCTATCGGAAGGGTCTCAGGATTGGAATGGGAAGGAGTTGAATATCACATCACATGCTATAGGAAGGATCTCAGGTTTGGTAGAAGCATTGAGATATCACATCTCATGCTATAGGAAGGGTCTCAGGATTGGAACGGGAAGGAGTTGGATATCACATCTCATGTTATAGGAAGGGTCTCAGGTTTTGTATTAGAAGCACTGAGATATCAAATCTCATGCTATATGAAGAGACGCAGGATTGGAATGGGAAGAAGTCGGATATCACATCTCATGCTATCGGAAGGGTCTCAGGATTGGAATGGGAAGGAGTTGAATATCACATCTCATACTATAGGAAGGATCTCAGGTTTGGTAGAAGCATTGAGATATCACATCTCATGCTATAGGAAGGGTCTCAGGATTGGAACGGGAAGGAGTTGGATATCACATCTCATGCTATAGGAAGGGTCTCAGGTTTGATAGAAGCATTGAGATATCACATCTCATGCTATAGGAAGGGCCTCATGATTGGAATGGGAAGGAGTTAGATATCACATCTCAGGCTATCGGAAGGGTCTCTGGATTGGAATCGGAAGGAGTTGGATATAACATCTCATGTTATAGGAAGTGTCTCAGGTTTGGTATCAAATCTCATGCTAAATGAAGTGACGCAGGATTGGAATGGGAAGGAGTTGGACATCACATCTCATGCTATAGGAACGGCCCAACTTTGGTATTAGAAGCATTGAGATAGCACATCTCATGGAAGGGGCTCAGGATTGGAATGGGAAGGAGTTGGATATCACATCTCATGTTATAGGAATGATCGCAGGTTTAGTATTAAGAGCATTGAGATATCACATCTCATGTTATAGGAAGGGTCTCACGATTGGATTGGGAAGGAGTTGGATATCACATCTCATGCTATAGGAAGGGTCTCAGGTTTGCTAGAAGCATTGAGATATCACATATGCTATAGGAAGGGCCTCATGATTGGAATGGGAAGGAGTTGGATATCACATCTCATGTTATAGGGAGGGACTCAGGTTTGGTATTAGAAGCACTGAGATATCAGATCTCATCCTTTAGGAAGGGACTCAAGTTTGGTATTTGAAGGAGTGAGATAATAAATCTCATCCTATCGGAAGGGTCTCAGGATTGGAATGGGAAGGAGTTGAATATCACATCACATGCTATAGGAAGGATCTCAGGTTTGGTAGAAGCATTGAGATATCACATCTCATGCTATAGGAAGGGTCTCAGGATTGGAACGGGAAGGAGTTGGATATCACATCTCATGCTATAGGAAGGATCTCAGGTTTGGTAGAAGCATTGAGATATCACATCACATGCTATAGGAAGGGTCTCAGGATTGGAACGGTAGGGAGTTGGATATCACATCTCATGCTATAGGAAGGGTCTCAGGTTTGGTAGAAGCATTGAGATATCACATCTCATGCTATAGGAAGGGCCTCATGATTGGAATGGGACGGAGTTGGATATCACATCTCAGGCTATCGGAAGGGACTCAGGATTGGAATGGGAAGGAGTTGGATATCACATCTCATGCTATAGGGAGGGTCTCAGGATTGGAATGGGAAGGACTTGGACATCACATCCCATGTTATAGGAAGGGTCTCAGGTTTGTTATTAGAAGGATTGAGATATCACATCTCATGTTATAGGACAGTCTCAGGTTTGGTATGAGAAGCATTGAGATATCAAATCTCATGGTTTAGGATGGGTCTCAGGATTGGAATGGGAAGGAGTTGGATATCACATCTCATGCTATAGGAAGGGTTTCAGGATTGGAATGGGAAGGAGTTTGATATCACATCTCATGTTATAGGAAGGGACTCAGGTTTTGTATTAGAAGCACTGAGATATCAGATCTCATCCGTTAGGAAGGGACTCAAGTTTGGTATTTGAAGGAGTGAGATAATAAATCTCATCCTATCGGAAGGGTCTCAGGATTGGAATGGGAATGAGTTGGATATCATCTCATGCTATAGGAAGGGTCTCAGGATTGGAATGGGAAGGTGTTGGATATCACATTGTTAAGACGGATTTCTGAACTCTGTCCTGGTGGCGCAGAAGTTCAGAAGGCCAACCTAATTACTTGGAACAGGGTAACCTCTGGACAAGCCAGACCAATCAAGGTAGCGATCGCGGCGGTCAAGACTAGGTCTCAAGAGGGGTGAGGGTGACTGAAAGCCCGCAGTGAGCACACAAAGCAAGAGCGCTGACAAACTACTCCAAACAGTTGTTATATCAAAAATAGATACACATTTATTTTAAGGCCTTTAAAATAATGACCGTAGCGAGAAAATCACAATATCACAATATTAAACCAACACATACCATATCAACACAATATATATACAAATACACAGTCGCAAGCGTTTAAAGCACGAAATATGTAGTCCACCTGCCAGGGAAGGAAAACAGGCAGTGCGATAATGCTTTCGACTCAGTTCGCCTTCATAGGCACCTAACTAGATGGAAGTCCGAGCCCTGCGAAGAGTGGAGCCTTGTGCTCAAAGTACCTGCCACGCCGGTGCCGACGGACACAAGGGGAAGCTCTTCGGAGGAAGTCAGGCGGTTCACGTTAGTGCACAGCAGAAGAAGAACAGGTTCCGCAACTCAAGCGCAGCCTCCACAGCGGGCAGAAGCAGAGCGCGAGCGCGGCAAAAGGGTGCTGTTTTTACACAGCAGGGAAAAGCAATGGGATACTGCAGGAGGGCGACCAGATCCTAGATATACTACTCACCGGTCCCCGAAGCAAGCAGACCCAGGCTTCTCCACGATAGTTTCAGCAGCTGGCAGGTTCAGAAGAGCAGGGAACGCTTTGTAGTCGTGTAGAGCAAAAAGACGTCCCAATCGACGAAACCGGCACAGTTTTGTTGCCGCACAGGACAACGGAGCGGCCGTGTGTATTCGAGCCAAATGAACCCTCCTCCCTTCAGACCTGGGGACGCCAAGCGTACGAAGCGTGGGAGAGGGACAAGGACTCGCAATACAACACAACCTGGCGGCGGTTGCAGAGCCAAACTCCTTTGTAAGCTGGTCAGTCAACTGGATGGCCCAGAGACGCTTCCGAAGGCTTACTTGGCAGGAGATGGTTGAAGATGCCGGGAATAGCTGTTCCTGCTATTCCAAAGGTCGAAGCACCAGTACAGGCCTTCTGGTTCGATCAAAGGAGGACAGGGGCTCTCCGGACGACAGCAGTGCAAAGGAGGATTCCTTCAGCGGGTCACCAGCGATTCCTCGGTCCAGCCTCGTAGTTGCAGGATACTTGGCTCCTGTATTCCTTCGTTCGTGAGAACTCAGGAGATCGACATGGTAGTGGTGTTTCCAGCCCCCTCTTATCCACGGTTCCCTTCGCGCCAAAACGGAGGGGAGCCAATGGGAGATCCGCTCATCAAAACACATACCATACGTGGACCAATCACGGACCACGGTGGTCCCAGGCATTCACACCACCCTAGACTCTCTGGCACCCAGGATGTGTATTGGGACCAGACATCCCAGCCCACACCCTGGAGGCACGCAAACGACATGTAGAAGCCCGCGAAAGCAACCACGTTTCGCGGGAAAGTACATGCCCAAATAAGGAAGGCCCCGGGTCGCCGGACCTGGGGAAGGTGAAGGGAGCAAGACGGACAGTGGACAGGACAAAGGAGCCTCGCGGCCTGGCCATTTTGGGAGCCAGGCCACCATTTTGGGTTCAGTGCAAAAAAGTGCTCAGAACGCCAAAAGGAGCTCAAAATAAACAAAACGATCGCTGCCACCATTCCAGTCCCTGAATGACTTGCACCGATCAAATACCATCCTAAAAGAGTATCTAGGGCCTGTAGAAGGCTAGAGACCCAAGAGAGCTGTAACTTAGCTTACAGTGCCCTCTTGTGTCGTGTTGCACTAAAGCTGCGACACGATAAAAGAAACTACGGGAAACCACGTTCCCCGGTACTGACTGTCTTAAGGGCATGTCAGTTTCCCCGTAAGAAAGGAGCGAAAGCCCAGAGAAGTGCGGCAGAAGGCTGTACTTCACTGGCAAAGTCAAGAACAAGGTTAAAAACAATAGCAAAAAGTTTAGGGGTTGCCACATGGAAGGAAAATTCCCTACAATTACAAAATCTTTCCTAACACTCGCCCCTCCCAGACTATGGACAGGGGGAACTAATCCACCCCTGGATGAGTTTCTTGTTCAGGTCAGTTAAACATTCTGGACAACCCATCAGCATTGCTATGTTGGACACCTGGTCTATGCTCAATAGTGAAGTCGAAGCCTTGAAGACTTTTGGACCACCTAAGCAACTTTGGATTCTCCCCCTTCATGTTCATTAGCCACTTTAACGGCTTATGGTCAGTCTGCACAGTGAAGTGGGTCCCATAGAGGTAGGGCCTCAGCTTCCTTAGGGCCCACACAACAGAGAAACATTCTTTCTCTACCGTGGACCACCTGAGCTCTCTGTCCTTAAGCTGGCGACTAATAAAACCGATAGGGTGTTCCTTACCCTTCTCATCTACTTGTGATAGTACAGCTCCTATCCCAGTGTCAGAGGCATCCGTCTGCACGATAAAAGGTCTTTGATAATCAGGGGCCCTTAGGACAGGGGCCTGGCACAAGGAGTCTTTTAAGCCATTGAAGGCCTTCTCACACTCGTCGGTCCAAGTTACCTTCTTGGGTTTCTTCGGAGTTGTGAGGGCAGTCAGAGGAGCAGCTATGGTGCCATAGTCTGCCACAAAATTGCGGTAATACCCCGTGAGTCCTAAAAAGGCTCTCACTTGGGTTTGCGTAGTGGGGGTAGGCCAGTCTTGTACTGCTGGTACCTTACTGGATAGAGGCTGTCTCCTCCCTCCACCTACTTCATGTCCAAGGTAAACCACTGAGCCTTGTCCATTTTGGTGAGGGGCCACTCGGACACCCTCAAAAGAGCTTTCTGAAGGACTGCTTTTGAACAGGTCGGGGAGAGGTTCATTCTCCTCTTCCTCAACGTCTGAAGCAAATAGCAGTGCTGCGATTTCGCCGCTTGGGACGAAAGCCTTCAGCCTATTCACGTGAAACACTTTTGGAGCCTGTCCAGGCCTTCCAAGGTCCACTGAATAGTTAACCTCACCCAGGGGCTCCACCACTGGGTAAGGGCCTGACCATTTGTCCTGTAAAGCTCGAGGCCTTATGGAATTGATGATCAGGACTTGCTGACCAAGTGTAAAGTTGATGAGGGAAGCTTTCTGGTCGTACCGATGTTTCACCAGCGCTTGCCCTGCCTTCAATTTATCACTAGCCAAGCCCACCAAAAGTACCATTCGTTTTCTGAGCCCTAGCACATAATCAACTACATTGGTAGTAACAGGGGGAGTGGGCATCTCCCATCCCTCTTTGACGATGGCTAAGGGTCCCCGTACGGGATGACCGAACAGAAGTTCGAAGGGGCTGAAGCCAACACCCTCCTGTGGTACCTCTCGGTAGGCAAACAGTAAGCATGAAACAAGAAGATCCCATTCTCTTCTCTGAGGCTCCTCCAGAGCCCCAATCATGCTCGTTAACGTCCTGTTGAAACGCCCCCCCAGACCATCGGTCTGGGGGCGGTATGCAGAAGAGAACCTGTAGGTGACCCCACATTCTTTCCACATAGCCTGCCTATACTTCGACATAAAGTTGCTGCCATGATCCGACACAACTTCTTTAGGGAAGCCAACCCTAGTAAATCTGCCGAGTAAAGCTTCTGCAACTGACTTGGCAGTTACAGTTTTCAATGGGATGGCCTCAGGATACCTGGTTGCATGGTCGACCAGCACCAGGATAAACCTATTGCCTGAGGATGTTTGCGGGTCAAGGGGACCAACCATGTCGATCCCTACCCTTTCAAATGGTACCCCCACAACTGGGAGCGGTACCAACGGAGCTTGGATTGTCGCGTCAACCTTACCAGACAACTGGCAGGCGGCACAACTCCTGCAGTGACTTTCTACTTGCTCCCCCATCTTGGGCCAGTAAAAGTGCATGGATAACCTTTGCTTGGTCTTCCTCATACCGAGGTGACCAGCAAGGGGAACTTCATGCGCCAACTGCAGGAGGAAGGGCCTAACAGCAAGGGGAACCACCAACCTCCTATGGTCTCCTTCTGTAGACTCTGTGGGCTCACTATACAGGAGTCCACCTTCCTGGTAAATCCTATGCATCCCAGGAGGTACACCCTCAAGCTGGGAGCAGGCCTGTCTCCTTAGGCCTTCCAGAGATGGGCACTCACGTTGGCCTTTACTGAATTCGTCCCTATCAGGACCTCCTTCAACTAACAAGTCGTTTAGTTCAGGATGATCGTTGGGGTCGAATACTTCAGGCATCGCCACCTCCTCGTCAGGCCCGGGCGATTGACCAACTTCCTCCACCGCAGTGGTAGGCGAGCTCGGGGGAATATTCTCTTTCCCTCGTTTTGACTCGTAGACTCCTTTCGCCTTGGGTTTCCCCTTTGGCTGGGGCGGCGTATTGGACTTGGCCAATGCTGCCCGTGCTTGAGACCGTGTGTAGGGTCTTTCGGCAGTGTCTCCTACGAGCCCTAAAGCTCTGAGATCATTACCTAACAAGACCTTTCCCGGGACGTTTCTCTGAATGCTCACTGGAATCCTGACTGCTGTACCATTTAAAGTAAGATTTACAGGGATCACGGGAAACATACGGAGGGGGCCGTCAGCCAACTTAGTGGGCATCAGAGTAGCTCTGGCAACTTCCTCTGAGTCTACCAAGGTAGAATCCACTACAGTTCGACTGCACCCACTATCCCTAAGAGCTGGAGTATCCACTCCATTGATCAGCACACTGTCTTTAAAGTAGTGCTTGGTATTATCCGGAATCCTAGCATACGCCTCTGCGACTTTAGGCTCCCAGGAACCCAGGGACACTAAAACTACCTCGGCCTCTATTCCGCTGGGAAATGAGTCCGAGGAGAAGGATGCTCCTGTAATCTCTTCTTCCTCGTAGGAGGAGAAGGCCAGATTAGCGGAGTGGACCCCCAAAGGTTTAACCTTACAACGGGGATCCCCCTTCACATGGTCAGTTGCTCCACAAGAAAAACAAGCCCCAGTGGGTCTGTTTACGTAGGGAGGCTTATTGTAACCAGAGTTCTGTTTCGGAGGCGAACCTCCACTACCCTGTGAGTTCTCTTGTGTCGTACCCTTGTTTTTCTTTTTGTGGCCCTTATGGGAAGGAGATATAGCAGATTCCCCACCCTCCATATCTTTGGACTTTTTCCCCTCCTCCTGCTTACCAGGATGAGTTTTGTCCTTATGGGACACTCGATGTGACACCCATAAGTCTGCTGCAATGGCCAGCTTCTTAGGATCTATCTCCTTCGAATCGGCCAAATGCTGCTTAAGCTCCGGGGAAGAAGAAGCAAAAATGTGTTCCAGCATGACAAGATTTATCATGCCGTCGAAGGTAGAAACCTTATAGCCTTCGACCCAGCCAGTTAAGTTTTTCAAAGATTCAGCGACATAAGATACCCAAGTACCACCTTCCTTTTTCTTATACTCTCGAAAACGCTTTAAATATTGGGCCGGAGTCTTCCCAAACTTTAAAATGAGAGTCTGCTTTAACATTGCGAAATCAGCCCGCTCAGCCTTCGACATTTCCATAATGGCACTACAGCCAGAATGGGGCAGTCTACTGAGCAACCACGCAATCTTATCAGCATTGTCAACTTCCTGGACCTCGCATGCATACTCAAACGCATTCAGCCAGTCCATAATGTCATTCCTCTCTTCATACACACTGAGCAGATCTTTTGGAAACCGTGGATGAGAGGAGGCCCCAGACCCATGTCCAGGACCCTTGGATCCATTTGCAACCTGAAGCTTGGCCAGTTCCAACTGGTGATCCCTGTCTTTTTGTTTTTCTGCCTGCTCGATTTTTAGTTTGGCTATGCTGAATTCAAGCTCCTGCTGCCTAAACCGCAGCTCTTGCTTCTTGAATTCAAGCATAGCCTCCCCATCAGCACTGGCAGAGGAAACATTAGACAGCTCGTCCTCCCTGTCCTCGTGGTCGCGGTGGAACAGTGCGGCGGCAGAACCGTCGGTTCTACCAGTGAGAGCAGCCGCACCACCTTCCGCACTGTCCTCAGAAGTAATAGCGTCAAGCTGCGCTTCTTGCCACGCCACGATTCTTTGGATCATTTCCAATTTCGTGCCTTGAGAGGAAACACCTCTCTCCGCACACATCTTTTTCAGCGTTTCTGATTTGGAAGCATTTAAAGTTAACAACGTACTTGTTTCCATACTGTTTGATAGGACTATGGCCTTTTTTAAGTTATATTACAACAATTCACTACGTGCACTGTTTGGAATAACCTGAAATGCCTTAGTTCGAGCGCAACACTGGATACCTTCAGTCGTATCCCACCGCTGTACACCAATTTGTTAAGACGGATTTCTGAACTCTGTCCTGGTGGCGCAGAAGTTCAGAAGGCCAACCTAATTACTTGGAACAGGGTAACCTCTGGACAAGCCAGACCAATCAAGGTAGCGATCGCGGCGGTCAAGACTAGGTCTCAAGAGGGGTGAGGGTGACTGAAAGCCCGCAGTGAGCACACAAAGCAAGAGCGCTGACAAACTACTCCAAACAGTTGTTATATCAAAAATAGATACACATTTATTTTAAGGCCTTTAAAATAATGACCGTAGCGAGAAAATCACAATATCACAATATTAAACCAACACATACCATATCAACACAATATATATACAAATACACAGTCGCAAGCGTTTAAAGCACGAAATATGTAGTCCACCTGCCAGGGAAGGAAAACAGGCAGTGCGATAATGCTTTCGACTCAGTTCGCCTTCAGAGGCACCTAACTAGATGGAAGTCCGAGCCCTACGAAGAGTGGAGCCTTGTGCTCAAAGTACCTGCCACGCCGGTGCCGACGGGCACAAGGGGAAGCTCTTCGGAGGAAGTCAGGCGGTTCCCGTTAGTGCACAGCAGAAGAAGAACAGGTTCCGCAACTCAAGCGCAGCCTCCACAGCGGGCAGAAGCAGAGCGCGAGCGCGGCAAAAGGGTGCTGTTTTTACACAGCAGGGAAAAGCAATGGGATACTGCAGGAGGGCGACCAGATCCTAGATATACTACTCACCGGTCCCCGAAGCAAGCAGACCCAGGCTTCTCCACGATAGTTTCAGCAGCTGGCAGGTTCAGAAGAGCAGGGAACGCGTTGTAGTCGTGTAGAGCAAAAAGACATCCCAATCGACGAAACCGGCACAGTTTTGTTGCCGCACAGGACAACGGAGCGGCCGTGTGTATTCGAGCCAAATGAACCCTCCTCCCTTCAGACCTGGGGACGCCAAGCGTACGAAGCGTGGGAGAGGGACAAGGACTCGCAATACAACACAACCTGGCGGCGGTTGCAGAGCCAAACTCCTTGGTAAGCTGGTCAGTCAACTGGATGGCCCAGAGACGCTTCCGAAGGCTTACTTGGCAGGAGATGGTTGAAGATGCCGGGAATAGCTGTTCCTGCTATTCCAAAGGTCGAAGCACCAGTACAGGCCTTCTGGTTCGATCAAAGGAGGACAGGGGCTCTCCGGACGACAGCAGTGCAAAGGAGGATTCCTTCAGCGGGTCACCAGCGATTCCTCGGTCCAGCCTCGTAGTTGCAGGATACTTGGCTCCTGTATTCCTTCGTTCGGGAGAACTCAGGAGATCGACATGGTAGTGGTGTTTCCAGCCCCCTCTTATCCACGGTTCCCTTCGCGCCAAAACGGAGGGGAGCCAATGGGAGATCCGCTCATCAAAACACATACCATACGTGGACCAATCACGGACCACGGTGGTCCCAGGCATTCACACCACCCTAGACTCTCTGGCACCCAGGATGTGTATTGGGACCAGACATCCCAGCCCACACCCTGGAGGCACACAAACGACATGTAGAAGCCCGCGAAAGCAACTGCGTTTCGCGGGAAAGTACATGCCCAAATAAGGAAGGCCCCGGGTCGCCGGACCTGGGGAAGGTGAAGGGAGCAAGGCGGACAGTGGACAGGACAAAGGAGCCTCGCGGCCTGGCCATTTTGGGAGCCAGGCCACCATTTTGGGTTCAGTGCAAAAACGTGCTCAGAACGCCAAAAGGAGCTCAAAATAAACAAAACGATCGCTGCCACCATTCCAGTCCCTGAATGACTTGCACCGATCAAATACCATCCTAAAAGAGTATCTAGGGCCTGTAGAAGGCTAGAGACCCAAGAGAGCTGTAACTTAGCTTACAGTGCCCTCTTGTGTCGTGTTGCACTAAAGCTGCGACACGATAAAAGAAACTACGGGAAACCACGTTCCCCGGTACTGACTGTCTTAAGGGCATGTCAGTTTCCCCGTAAGAAAGGAGCGAAAGCCCAGAGAAGTGCGGCAGAAGGCTGTACTTCTCTGGCAAAGTCAAGAACAAGGTTAAAAACAATAGCAAAAAGTTTAGGGGTTGCCACATGGAAGGAAAATTCCCTACAATTACGAAATCTTTCCTAACACTCGCCCCTCCCAGACTATGGACAGGGGGAACTAATCCACCCCTGGATGAGTCTCTTGTTCAGGTCGGTTAAACATTCTGGACAACCCATCAGCATTGCTATGTTGGACACCTGGTCTATGCTCAATAGTGAAGTCGAAGCCTTGAAGACTTATGGACCACCTAAGCAACTTTGGATTCTCCCCCTTCATGTTCATTAGCCACTTTAACGGCTTATGGTCAGTCTGCACAGTGAAGTGGGTCCCATAGAGGTAGGGCCTCAGCTTCCTTAGGGCCCACACAACAGAGAAACATTCTTTCTCTACCGTGGACCACCTGAGCTCTCTGTCCTTAAGCTGGCGACTAATAAAACCGATAGGGTTTTCCTTACCCTTCTCATCTACTTGTGATAGTACAGCTCCTATCCCAGTGTCAGAGGCATCCGTCTGCACGATAAAAGGTCTTTGATAATCAGGGGCCCTTAGGACAGGGGCCTGGCACAAGGAGTCTTTTAAGCCATTGAAGGCCTTCTCACACTCGTCGGTCCAAGTTACCTTCTTGGGTTTCTTCGGAGTTGTGAGGGCAGTCAGAGGAGCAGCTATGGTGCCATAGTCTGCCACAAAATTGCGATAATACCCGTGAGTCCTAAAAAGGCTCTCACTTGGGTTTGCGTAGTGGGGGTAGGCCAGTCTTGTACTGCTTGTACTTTACTGGGTAGAGGCTGTATCCTCCCTCCACCTACTTCATGTCCAAGGTAAACCACTGAGCCTTGTCCAATCTGGCATTTACTCGCCTTTATGGTCAAGTGGGCTTTCTGAAGAGCCTGGAGCACAATCCCGAGGTGTTTCACATGGTCTTCCCAGGTGGCACTGAAAACTGCTATATCGTCCAGATATGCAAGACAGAATTCGTCCAACCCATTCAACACATGATTCACAAGCCTCTGGAAAGTGGCAGGTGCATTCTTCAACCCGAACGGCATTACCCGGAATTGGTAAAGGCCGTCTGGTGTCGAAAATGCCGTCTTCTCCCTGGCATGTTCTGCTAACGCTATTTGCCAATAGCCAGCAGTGAGGTCAAACGTGCTGAGGTACTTGGAGGCACCCAAAGTATCCACCAGCTCATCTGTTCGAGGCAAGGGGTGGGCATCTGTCTTGGTGACAGCATTCAGAGCCCTGTAATCCACGCAGAACCTCAATTCAGAAGTACCTGCCTTTGGAACCAACACCACAGGACTGGACCAAGGACTACTAGAGGGTTCAATCACCCCAAGGTCTAACATTTTGTTGACCTCGGTCTTAATATAAGACCGTACTTTATCCGACATCCTGTATCCCCTACTTTTGGTAGGTACACTGTCTCCTGTGTCAATGTTATGTTTGCACCAAGGTGTCAAACCAGGGGACTGTGAAAACAGGGGGGAAAACTGCCTAAGCAAACTTTTCACCTCAGCCTGCTGATCAGAAGTCAGGTGAGGGGCCACTCGGACACCCTCAACGGAGCTATCTGAAGGACCGCTCTGGAACAGGTCGGGGAGAGGTTCTGACTCCTCTTCCTCAACGTCTGATGCCAGTAGCAGTGCTGCGATTTCGACTCTTGGGACGAAAGCCTTCAGCCTATTTTCGTGGAACACTTTTGGAGCCTGTCCAGGCCTTCCAAGGTCCACTAAATAGTTCACCTCACCCAGGAGCTCCACCACTGTGTAAGGGCCTGACCATTTGTCCTGTAAAGCACGAGGCCTTATTGGATTCATGATCAGGACTTGCTGACCAGGTGTAAAGTTGATGAGGGAAGCTTTCTGGTCGTACCAATGTTTCACCAGCGCTTGCCCTGCCTTCAATTTATCACTAGCCAAGCCCATCAGAAGTACCATCCGTTTTCTGAGCCCTAGCACATAGTCAACTACATTGGTAGTAACAGGGGGAGTGGGCATCTCCCATCCCTCCTTGACAATGGCTAAGGGTCCCCGTACGGGATGACCGAACAGAAGTTCGAAGGGGCTAAAGCCAACACCCTCCTGTGGTACCTCTCGGTAGGCAAACAGCAAGCATGGTAACAGAAGATCCCATTTTCTTCTCTGAGGCTCCTCCAGAGCCCCAATCATGCTCTTTAACGTTCTGTTGAAACGTTCCACCAGACCATTGGTCTGGGGGTGGTATGCAGAAGAGAACTTGTAGGTGACCCCACATTCTTTCCACATAGCCTGCATATACTTCGACATAAAGTTGCTGCCACGATCTGACACAACTTCTTTAGGGAAGCCAACCCTAGTAAATATGCCGAGTAAAGCTTTTGCAACTGACTTGGCAGTTACAGTTTTCAATGGGATGGCCTCAGGATACCTGTTTGCATGGTCGACCAGCACCAGGATAAACCTATTGCCCGAGGATGTTTGCGGGTCAAGGGGACCGACGATGTCGATCCCTACCCTTTCAAATGGTACCCCCACAACTGGGAGCGGTACCAACGGAGCTTGGATTGTCGCGCCAACCTTCCCAGACAACTGGCAGGAGGCAACACTCCTGCAGTGACTTTCTACTTGCACCCCCATCTTGGGCCAGTAGAAGTGCATGGATAACCTTTGCTTGGTCCTCTTCATACCAAGGTGACCAGCAAGGGGAACTTCATGCGCCAACTGCAGGAGGAAGGGCCTAACAGCAAGGGGAACCACCAACCTCCTATGGTCTCCTTCTGTAGACTCTGTGGGCTCACTATACAGGAGTCCACCTTCCCAATAAATCCTATGCTTCCCAGGAGGTTCACCCTCAAGCTGGGAGCAGGCCTGTCTCCTTAGGCCTTCCAGAGATGGGCACTCACGTTGGCCTTTACTGAATTCGTCCCTATCAGGACCTCCTTCAACTAACAAGTCTTTTAGTTCAGGATGATCGTTGGGGTCGAATACTTCAGGCATCGCCACCTCCTCGTCAGGCTCGGGCGATTGACCAACTTCCTCCACCGCAGTGGTAGGCGAGCTCGGGGGAATATTCTCTTTCCCCCGTCTTGACTTGTAGACTCCTTTCGCCTTGGGTTGCCCCTTCGGCTGGGGCGGCGTATTGGACTTGGCCAATGCTGCCCGTGCTTGAGACCGTGTGTAGGGTCGTTCGGCAGTGTCTCCTACGAGCCCTAAAGCTCTGAGATCATTACCTAATAAGACCTTTCCCGGGACGTTTCTCTGAATGCTCACTGGAATCCTGACAGCTGTACCATTTAAAGTTAGATTAACAGGGATCACGGGAAACATACGGAGGGGGCCGTCAGCCAACTTAGTGGGCATCAGAGTAGCTCTGGCAACTTCCTCTGAGTCTACCAAGGTAGAATCCACTACAGTTCGACTGCACCCACTAGCCCTAAGAGCTGGAGTATCCACTCCATTGATCAGCACACTGTCTTTAAAGTAGTGCTTGGTATTATCCGGAATCCTAGCATACGCCTCTGCGACTTTAGGCTCCCAGGAACCCAGGGACACTAAAACTACCTCAGCCTCTATTCCGCTGGGAAATGAGTCCGAGGAGAAGGATGCTCCTGTAATCTCTTCTTCCTCGTAGGAGGAGAAGGCCAGATTAGCGGAGTGGACCCCCAAAGGTCTAACCTTACAACGGGGATCCCCCTTCACATGGTCAGTTGCTCCACAAGAAAAACAAGCCCCAGTGGGTCTGTTTACGTAGGGAGGCTTATTGTAACCAGAGTTCTGTTTCGGAGGCGCACCTCCACTACCCTGTGAGTTCTCTTGTGTCTTACCCTTGTTTTTCTTTTTGTGGCCCTTTTGGGAAGAAGATTTAGCAGATTCCCCACCCTCCATATCTTTGGACTTTTTCCCCTCCTCCTGCTTACCAGGATGAGTTTTGTCCTTATGGGACACTCGATGTGACACCCATAAGTCTGCTGCAATGGCCAGCTTCTTAGGATCTATCTCCTTCGAATCGGCCAAATGCTGCTTAAGCTCCGGGGAAGAAGAAGCAAAAATGTGTTCCAGCATGACAAGATTTATCATGCCGTCGAAGGTAGAAACCTTATAGCCTTCGACCCAGCCAGTTAAGTTTTTCAAAGATTCGGCGACATAAGATACCCAAGTACCACCTTCCTTTTTCTTATACTCTCGAAAACGCTTTAAATATTGGGCCGGAGTCTTCCCAAACTTTAAAATGAGAGTCTGCTTTAACATTGCGAAATCAGCCCGCTCAGCCTTCGACATTTCCATAATGGCACTACAGCCAGAATGGGGCAGTCTACTGAGCAACCACGCAATCTTATCAGCATTGTCAACTTCCTGGACCTCGCATGCATACTCAAACGCATTCAGCCAGTCCATAATGTCATTCCTCTCTTTATACACACTGAGCAGATCTTTTGGAAACCGTGGATGAGAGGAGGCCCCAGACCCATGTCCAGGACCCTTGGATCCATTTGCAACCTGAAGCTTGGCCAGTTCCAACTGGTGATCCCTGTCTTTTTGTTTTTCTGCCTGTTCGATTTTTAGTTTGGCTATGCTGAATTCAAGCTCCTGCTGCCTAAACCGCAGCTCTTGCTTCTTGAATTCAAGCATAGCCTCCCCATCAGCACTGGCAGAGGAAACATTAGACAGCTTGTCCTCCCTGTCCTCGTGGTCGCGGTGGAACAGTGCAGCGGCAGAACCGTCGGTTCTACCAGTGAGAGCAGCCCCACCACCTTCCGCACTGTCCTCAGAAGTAATAGCGTCAAGCTGCGCTTCTTGCCACGCCACGATTCTTTGGATCATTTCCAATTTCGTGCCTTGAGAGGAAACACCTCTCTCCGCACACATATTTTTCATCGTTTCTGATTTGGAAGCATTTAAAGTTAACAACGTACTTGTTTCCATACTGTTTGATAGGACTATGGCCTTTTTAAAGTTATACTATAACAATTCACTACGTGTACTGTTTGGAATAACCTGAAATGCCTTAGTTCGAGCGCAACACTGGATACCTTCAGTCGTATCCCACCGCTGTACACCAATTTGTTAAGATGGATTTCTGAACTCTGTCCTGGTGGCGCAGAAGTTCAGAAGGCCAACCTAATTACTTGGAACAGGGTAACCTCTGGACAAGCCAGACCAATCAAGGTAGCGATCGCGGCGGTCAAGACTAGGTCTCAAGAGGGGTGAGGGTGACTGAAAGCCCGCAGTGAGCACACAAAGCAAGAGCGCTGACAAACTACTCCAAACAGTTGTTATATCAAAAATAGATACACATTTATTTTAAGGCCTTTAAAATAATGACCGTAGCGAGAAAATCACAATATCACAATATTAAACCAACACATACCATATCAACACAATATATATACAAATACACAGTCGCAAGCGTTTAAAGCACGAAATATGTAGTCCACCTGCCAGGGAAGGAAAACAGGCAGTGCGATAATGCTTTCGACTCAGTTCGCCTTCAGAGGCACCTAACTAGATGGAAGTCCGAGCCCTACGAAGAGTGGAGCCTTGTGCTCAAAGTACCTGCCACGCCGGTGCCGACGGGCACAAGGGGAAGCTCTTCGGAGGAAGTCAGGCGGTTCCCGTTAGTGCACAGCAGAAGAAGAACAGGTTCCGCAACTCAAGCGCAGCCTCCACAGCGGGCAGAAGCAGAGCGCGAGCGCGGCAAAAGGGTGCTGTTTTTACACAGCAGGGAAAAGCAATGGGATACTGCAGGAGGGCGACCAGATCCTAGATATACTACTCACCGGTCCCCGAAGCAAGCAGACCCAGGCTTCTCCACGATAGTTTCAGCAGCTGGCAGGTTCAGAAGAGCAGGGAACGCTTTGTAGTCGTGTAGAGCAAAAAGACGTCCCAATCGACGAAACCGGCACAGTTTTGTTGCCGCACAGGACAACGGAGCGGCCGTGTGTATTCGAGCCAAATGAACCCTCCTCCCTTCAGACCTGGGGACGCCAAGCGTACGAAGCGTGGGAGAGGGACAAGGACTCGCAATACAACACAACCTGGCGGCGGTTGCAGAGCCAAACTCCTTGGTAAGCTGGTCAGTCAACTGGATGGCCCAGAGACGCTTCCGAAGGCTTACTTGGCAGGAGATGGTTGAAGATGCCGGGAATAGCTGTTCCTGCTATTCCAAAGGTCGAAGCACCAGTACAGGCCTTCTGGTTCGATCAAAGGAGGACAGGGGCTCTCCGGACGACAGCAGTGCAAAGGAGGATTCCTTCAGCGGGTCACCAGCGATTCCTAGGTCCAGCCTCGTAGTTGCAGGATACTTGGCTCCTGTATTCCTTCGTTCGGGAGAACTCAGGAGATCGACATGGTAGTGGTGTTTCCAGCCCCCTCTTATCCACGGTTCCCTTCGCGCCAAAACGGAGGGGAGCCAATGGGAGATCCGCTCATCAAAACACATACCATACGTGGACCAATCACGGACCACGGTGGTCCCAGGCATTCACACCACCCTAGACTCTCTGGCACCCAGGATGTGTATTGGGACCAGACATCCCAGCCCACACCCTGGAGGCACACAAACGACATGTAGAAGCCCGCGAAAGCAACTGCGTTTCGCGGGAAAGTACATGCCCAAATAAGGAAGGCCCCGGGTCGCCGGACCTGGGGAAGGTGAAGGGAGCAAGGCGGACAGTGGACAGGACAAAGGAGCCTCGCGGCCTGGCCATTTTGGGAGCCAGGCCACCATTTTGGGTTCAGTGCAAAAACGTGCTCAGAACGCCAAAAGGAGCTCAAAATAAACAAAACGATCGCTGCCACCATTCCAGTCCCTGAATGACTTGCACTGATCAAATACCATCCTAAAAGAGTATCTAGGGCCTGTAGAAGGCTAGAGACCCAAGAGAGCTGTAACTTAGCTTACAGTGCCCTCTTGTGTCGTGTTGCACTAAAGCTGCGACACGATAAAAGAAACTACGGGAAACCACGTTCCCCGGTACTGACTGTCTTAAGGGCATGTCAGTTTCCCCATAAGAAAGGAGCGAAAGCCCAGAGAAGTGCGGCAGAAGGCTGTACTTCTCTGGCAAAGTCAAGAACAAGGTTAAAAACAATAGCAAAAAGTTTAGGGGTTGCCACATGGAAGGAAAATTCCCTACAATTACGAAATCTTTCCTAACACCTGCCTATACTTCGACATAAAGTTGCTGCCATGATCCGGCACAACTTCTTTAGGGAAGCCAACCCTAGTAAACATGCCGAGTAAAGCTTCTGCAACTGGCTTGGCAGTTACAGTTGTAAATGGGACGGCCTCAGGATACCGGGTTGCATGGTCGACCAGCACCAGGATAAACCTATTGCCTGAGGATGTTTGCGGGTCAAGGGGACCAACCATGTCGATCCCTACCCTTTCAAATGGTACCCCCACAACTGGGATCGGTACCAACGGAGCTTGGATTGTCGCGCCAACCTTACCAGACAACTGGCAGGCGGCACAACTCCTGCAGTGACTTTCTACTTGCTCCCCCATCTTGGGCCAGTAGAAGTGCATGGATAACCTTTGCTTGGTCCTCCTCATACCAAGGTGACCAGCAAGGGGAACGACATGCGCCAACTGCAGGAGGAAGGGCCTAACAGCAAGGGGAACCACCAACCTCCTATGGTCTCCTTCTGTAGACTCTGTGGGCTCACTATACAGGAGTCCACCTTCCTGGTAAATCCTATGCATCCCAGGAGGTTCACCCTCAAGCTGGGAGCAGGCCTGTCTCCTTAGGCCTTCCAGAGATGGGCACTCACGTTGGCCTTTACTGAATTCGTCCCTATCAGGACCTCCTTCAACTAACAAGTCTTTTAGTTCAGGATGATCGTTGGGGTCGAATACTTCAGGCATCGCCACCTCCTCGTCAGGCTCGGGCGATTGACCAACTTCCTCCACCGCAGTGGTAGGCGAGCTCGGGGGAATATTCTCTTTCCCCCGTCTTGACTTGTAGACTCCTTTCGCCTTGGGTTGCCCCTTCGGCTGGGGCGGCGTATTGGACTTGGCCAATGCTGCCCGTGCTTGAGACCGTGTGTAGGGTCGTTCGGCAGTGTCTCCTACGAGCCCTAAAGCTCTGAGATCATTACCTAATAAGACCTTTCCCGGGACGTTTCTCTGAATGCTCACTGGAATCCTGACAGCTGTACCATTTAAAGTTAGATTAACAGGGATCACGGGAAACATACGGAGGGGGCCGTCAGCCAACTTAGTGGGCATCAGAGTAGCTCTGGCAACTTCCTCTGAGTCTACCAAGGTAGAATCCACTACAGTTCGACTGCACCCACTATCCCTAAGAGCTGGAGTATCCACTCCATTGATCAGCACACTGTCTTTAAAGTAGTGCTTGGTATTATCCGGAATCCTAGCATACGCCTCTGCGACTTTAGGCTCCCAGGAACCCAGGGACACTAAAACTACCTCGGCCTCTATTCCGCTGGGAAATGAGTCCGAGGAGAAGGATGCTCCTGTAATCTCTTCTTCCTCGTAGGAGGAGAAGACCAGATTAGCGGAGTGGACCCCCAAAGGTCTAACCTTACAACGGGGATCCCCCTTCACATGGTCAGTTGCTCCACAAGAAAAACAAGCCCCAGTGGGTCTGTTTACGTAGGGAGGCTTATTGTAACCAGAGTTCTGTTTCGGAGGCGCACCTCCACTACCCTGTGAGTTCTCTTGTGTCTTACCCTCGTTTTTCTTTTTGTGGCCCTTTTGGGAAGAAGATTTAGCAGATTCCCCACCCTCCATATCTTTGGACTTTTTCCCCTCCTCCTGCTTACCAGGATGAGTTTTGTCCTTATGGGACACTCGATGTGACACCCATAAGTCTGCTGCAATGGCCAGCTTCTTAGGATCTATCTCCTTCGAATCGGCCAAATGCTGCTTAAGCTCCGGGGAAGAAGAAGCAAAAATGTGTTCCAGCATGACAAGATTTATCATGCCGTCGAAGGTAGAAACCTTATAGCCTTCGACCCAGCCAGTTAAGTTTTTCAAAGATTCAGCGACATAAGATACCCAAGTACCACCTTCCTTTTTCTTATACTCTCGAAAACGCTTTAAATATTGGGCCGGAGTCTTCCCAAACTTTAAAATGAGAGTCTGCTTTAACATTGCGAAATCAGCCCGCTCAGCCTTCGACATTTCCATAATGGCACTACAGCCAGAATGGGGCAGTCTACTGAGCAACCACGCAATCTTATCAGCATTGTCAACTTCCTGGACCTCGCATGCATACTCAAACGCATTCAGCCAGTCCATAATGTCATTCCTCTCTTCATACACACTGAGCAGATCTTTTGGAAACCGTGGATGAGAGGAGGCCCCAGACCCATGTCCAGGACCCTTGGATCCATTTGCAACCTGAAGCTTGGCCAGTTCCAACTGGTGATCCCTGTCTTTTTGTTTTTCTGCCTGTTCGATTTTTAGTTTGGCTATGCTGAATTCAAGCTCCTGCTGCCTAAACCGCAGCTCTTGCTTCTTGAATTCAAGCATAGCCTTCCCATCAGCACTGGCAGAGGAAACATTAGACATTACATCCTCCCTGTCCTCGTGGTCGCGATGGATCAGTGCAGCGGCAGAAGCGTCGGTTCTGCCAGTGAGAGCAGCCCCACCACCTTCTGCACTGTCCTCGGAAGTTATAGCGTCAAGCTGCGCTTCCTGCCACGCCACGATTCTCTGGATCATTTCCAATTTAGTGCCTTGAGAGGAAACACCTCTCTCCGCACACATCTTTTTCAGCGTTTCTGATTTGGAAGCATTTAAAGTTAACAACGTATTTGTTTCCATACTGTTTGATAGGACTATGGCCTTTTTAAGGTTATACTATAACAATTCACTACGTGTACTGTTTGGAATAACCTGAAATGCCTTAGTTCGAGCGCAACACTGGATACCTTCAGTCGTATCCCACCGCAGTACACCAATTTGTTAAGACGGATTTCTGAACTCTGTCCTGGTGGCGCAGAAGTTCAGAAGGCCAACCTAATTACTTGGAACAGGGTAACCTCTGGACAAGCCAGACCAATCAAGGTAGCGATCGCGGCGGTCAAGACTAGGTCTCAAGAGGGGTGAGGGTGACTGAAAGCCCGCAATGAGCACACAAAGCAAGAGCGCTGACAAACTACTCCAAACAGTTGTTATATCAAAAATAGATACACATTTATTTTAAGGCCTTTAAAATAATGACCGTAGCGAGAAAATCACAATATCACAATATTAAACCAACACATACCATATCAACACAATATATATACAAATACACAGTCGCAAGCGTTTAAAGCACGAAATATGTAGTCCACCTGAAAGGAAAGGAAAACAGGCAGTGCGATAACGCTTTTGACTCAGTTCGCCTTCATAGGCACCTAACTAGATGGAAGTCCGAGCCCTGCGAAGAGTGGAGCCTTGTGCTCAAAGTACCTGCCACGCCGGTGCCGACGGGCACAAGGGGAAGCTCTTCGGAGGAAGTCAGGCGGTTCACGTTAGTGCACAGCAGAAGAAGAACAGGTTCCGCAACTCAAGCGCAGCCTCCACAGCGGGCAGAAGCAGAGCGCGAGTACGGCCAAAAGGGTGCTGTTTTTACACAGCAGGGAAAAGCAATGGGATACTGCAGGAGGGCGACCAGATCCTAGATATACTACTCACCGGTCCCCGAAGCAAGCAGACCCAGGCTTCTCCACGATAGTTTCAGCAGCTGGCAGGTTCAGAAGAGCAGGGAACGCTTTGTAGTCGTGTAGAGCAAAAAGACGTCCCAATCGACGAAACCGGCACAGTTTTGTTGCCGCACAGGACAACGGAGCGGCCGTGTGTATTCGAGCCAAATGAACCCTCCTCCCTTCAGACCTGGGGACGCCAAGCGTACGAAGCGTGGGAGAGGGACAACGACTCGCAATACAACACAACCTGGCGGCGGTTGCAGAGCCAAACTCCTTGGTAAGCTGGTCAGTCAACTGGATGACCCAGAGACGCTTCCGAAGGCTTACTTGGCAGGAGATGGTTGAAGATGCCGGGAATAGCTGTTCCTGCTATTCCAAAGGTCGAAGCACCAGTACAGTCCTTCTGGTTCGATCAAAGGAGGACAGGGGCTCTCCGGACGACAGCAGTGCAAAGGAGGATTCCTTCAGCGGGTCACCAGCGATTCCTCGGTCCAGCCTCGTAGTTGCAGGATACTTGGCTCCTGTATTCCTTCGTTCGTGAGAACTCAGGAGATCGACATGGTAGTGGTGTTTCCAGCCCCCTCTTATCCACGGTTCCCTTCGCGCCAAAACGGAGGGGAGCCAATGGGAGATCCGCTCATCAAAACACATACCATACGTGGACCAATCACGGACCACGGTGGTCCCAGGCATTCACACCACCCTAGACTCTCTGGCACCCAGGATGTATATTGGGACCAGACATCCCAGCCCACACCCTGGAGGCACACAAACGACATGTAGAAGCCCGCGAAAGCAACCACGTTTCGCGGGAAAGTACATGC
Organism: Ambystoma mexicanum; assembly: GCF_040938575.1. NCBI lineage: Eukaryota > Metazoa > Chordata > Amphibia > Caudata > Ambystomatidae > Ambystoma > Ambystoma mexicanum. The sequence continues at coordinate 297,081,755 of NC_090938.1, forward strand.
CCAAATAAGGAAGGCCCCGGGTCGCCGGACCTGGGGAAGGTGAAGGGAGCAAGACGGACAGTGGACAGGACAAAGGAGCCTCGCGGCCTGGCCATTTTGGGAGCCAGGCCACCATTTTGGGTTCAGTGCAAAAACGTGCTCAGAATGCCAAAAGGAGCTCAAAATAAACAAAACGATCGCTGCCACCATTCCAGTCCCTGAATGACTTGCACCGATCAAATACCATCCTAAAAGAGTATCTAGGGCCTGTAGAAGGCTAGAGACCCAAGAGAGCTGTAACTTAGCTTACAGTGCCCTCTTGTGTCGTGTTGCACTAAAGCTGCGACACGATAAAAGAAACTACGGGAAACCACGTTCCCCGGTACTGACTGTCTTAAGGGCATGTCAGTTTCCCCGTAAGAAAGGAGCGAAAGCCCAGAGAAGTGCGGCAGAAGGCTGTACTTCTCTGGCAAAGTCAAGAACAAGGTTAAAAACAATAGCAAAAAGTTTAGGGGTTGCCACATGGAAGGAAAATTCCCTACAATTACGAAATCTTTCCTAACACTTCCCATTCCAACCTGAGACCCTTCCTATAGCATGAGATGGGATATCCAACTCCTTCCAAATCCAATCCTGATACCCTTCCGATAGCATGAGATGTGATATCCCAATGCTTCTACAAAACCTGAGACCCATACATGGCATGAGATGTGATATCAAACTCCTTCCCATTCCAATCCTGAGACACTTCCTATAGCATGAGATGTGATATCTCAATGCTTCTAATACCAAACCTGAGACTCTTCCTATAACATGAGATGGGATATCCAACTCTTTCCCATTCCAATCCTGAGACCCTTCCGATAGCAGAGATGTGATATCTCAATGCTTATACCAAACCTGAGACCCTTCCTATAGCATGAGATGTCATATACAACTCCTTCCCATTCCAATCCTGAGACCCTTCCTATAGCATGAGATGTGATATCTCAATGCTTATACCAAACCTGAGACCCTTCCTATAGCATGAGATGTGATATCCAACTCCTTCCCATTTCAATCCTGAGACCCTTCCTATAGCATGAGATGTGATGTCTCAATGCTTCTAATACCAAACCTGAGATCCTTCCTATAACATCAGATGTGATATCCAACTCCTTCCCATTCCAATCCTGAGACCATTCCTATAGCATGAGATGTGATATCTCATTGTTCATACCAAACCTGAGACCCTTCCTATAGCATGAGATGTGATATCCAACTCCTTCCCATTCCAATCCTGAGACCCTTCCTATAGCATGAGATGTGATATCTCAATGCCTCTAATACCAAATCTGAGATCCTTCCTCTAACATGAAATGTGATATCTAACTCCTTCCCTTTCCAAACCTGAGAGCCTACCTATAGCATGAGATGTGATATCCAAGACCTTCCCATTCCAATCCTTAGACCCTTCCTACAGCATACAATATGATATCTCAATGATTCTAATAACAAACCTGAGACCCGTCCTATAACATGAGATGTGATATCCAACTCCTTCCCATTCCAATCCTGAGACACTTCCGATAGCAGAGATGTGATATCTCAATGCTTATTCCAAACCTGAGACCCTTCCTATAGCATGAGATGTGATATCCAACTCCTTCCCGTTCCAAACCTGAGACCCTTCCTATAGCATATGTGATATCCAACTCCTTCCCATTCCAAACATGAGACCCTTCCTATAGCATGAGATGTGATATCCAACTCCTTCCCATTCCAATCCTGAGACCCTTCCTATAGCATGAGATGTGATATCTCAATGCCTCTAATACCAAACCTGAAATCCTTCCTCTAACATGAAATGTGATATCCAACTCCTTCCCTTTCCAAACCTGAGAGCCTACCTATAGCATGAGATGTGATATCCAAGACCTTCCCATTCCAATCCTTAGACCCTTCCTACAGCATACAATATGATATCTCAATGATTCTAATAACAAACCTGAGACCCGTCCTATAACATGAGATGTAATATCCAACTCCTTCCCATTCCAATCCTGAGACACTTCCGATAGCAGAGATGTGATATCTCAATGCTTATTCCAAACCTGAGACCCTTCCTATAGCATGAGATGTGATATCCAACTCCTTCCCGTTCCAAACCTGAGACCCTTCCTATAGCATATGTGATATCCAACTCCTTCCCATTCCAAACATGAGACCCTTCCTATAACAAGAATGTAATATCCAACTCCTTCCCATTCCAATCCTGAGACCCTTCTTACAGCATGCGATGTGATATCTCAATGCTTCTAATACCAAACCTGAGACCCGTCCTATAACATGAGATGGGATATCCAACTCCTTCCCGTTCCAAACCTGAGACCCTTCCTATAGCATGAGATGTGATATCCAACTCCTTCCCATCCCAATCCTGAGACACTTCCGATTGCAGAGATGTGATATCTCAATGCTTATACCAAACCTGAGACTCTTCCTATAACATGAGATGTGATATCCAACTCCTTCCCGTTCCAAACCTGAGACCCTTCCTATAGCATAAGATGTGATATCCAACTCCTTCCCATTCCAATCCTGAGACCCTTCCGATAGCATGAGATGTGATATCTCAATGCTTCTAATACCAAACCTGAGATCCTTCTTATAACATGTGATGTGATATCCAAATCCTTCCCCTTCCAAACCTGAGACCCTCCCTTTAGCATGAAATGTGATATCCAACTCCTTCCCATTCCAATCCTGAGACCCTTATGATAGCATGAGATGTGATATCTCAATGCCTCTAATACCAAACCTGAGATACTTCCGATAGCATGAGATGTGATATCTCAATGCTTCTAATACCAAACCTGAGATCCTTCCTATAACATGAGATGTGATATCCAAATCCTTCCCCTTCCAAACCTGAGACCCTCCCTTTAGCATGAGATGTGATATCCAACTCCTTCCCATTCCAATCCTGAGACCCTTCTGATAGCATGAGATGTGATATCTCAATGCCTCTAATACCAAACCTGAGATCCTACCTCTAACATGAAATATGATATCCAACTCCTTCCCTTTCCAAACCTGAGATCCTGCCTATAGCATGAGATGTGATATCCAAGTCCTTCCCATTCCAATCCTGAGACCCTTCCTATAGCATGATATGTGATATCTCAATGCTTATACCAAACCTGAGACCCTTCCTATGGCATGAGATGCCATATACAACTCCTTCCCATTCCAATCCTGAGACCCTGCTTATAGCATGAGATGTGATATCTCAATGCTTCTAATGCCAAACCTGAGATCTTTCCTATAACATGAGATGTGATATCCAACTCCTTCCCATTCCAATCCTGAGACCATTCCTATAGCATGAGATGTGATATCTCAATGCTTATACCAAACCTGAGACCCTTCCTATAGCTTGAGATGTGATATCCAACTCCATCCCATTCCAATCCTGAGACCCTTCCTACAGCATGCGATGTGATATCTCAATGCTTCTAATACCAAACCTGAGACCCGTCCTATAACATGAGATGGGATATCCAACTCCTTCCTGTTCCAAACCTGAGACCCTTCCTATAGCATGAGATGTGATATCCAACTCCTTCCCATCCCAATCCTGAGACACTTCCGATTGCAGAGATGTGATATCTCAATGCGTATACCAAACCTGAGACTCTTCCTATAACATGAGATGTGATATCCAACTCCTTCCCGTTCCAAACCTGAGACCCTTCCTATAGCATAAGATGTGATATCCAACTCCTTCCCATTCCAATCCTGAGACCCTTCCTACAGCATGCGATGTGATATCTCAATGCTTCTAATACCAAACCTGAGACCCGTCCTATAACATGAGATGGGATATCCAACTCCTTCCTGTTCCAAACCTGAGACCCTTCCTATAGCATGAGATGTGATATCCAACTCCTTCCCATCCCAATCCTGAGACACTTCCGATTGCAGAGATGTGATATCTCAATGCGTATACCAAACCTGAGACTCTTCCTATAACATGAGATGTGATATCCAACTCCTTCCCGTTCCAAACCTGAGACCCTTCCTATAGCATAAGATGTGATATCCAACTCCTTCCCATTCCAATCCTGAGACCCTTCCGATAGCATGAGATGTGATATCTCAATGCTTCTAATACCAAACCTGAGATCCTTCTTATAACATGTGATGTGATATCCAAATCCTTCCCCTTCCAAACCTGAGACCCTCCCTTTAGCATGAAATGTGATATCCAACTCCTTCCCATTCCAATCCTGAGACCCTTATGATAGCATGAGATGTGATATCTCAATGCCTCTAATACCAAACCTGAGATACTTCCGATAGCATGAGATGTGATATCTCAATGCTTCTAATACCAAACCTGAGATCCTTCCTATAACATGAGATGTGATATCCAAATCCTTCCCCTTCCAAACCTGAGACCCTCCCTTTAGCATGAGATGTGATATCCAACTCCTTCCCATTCCAATCCTGAGACCCTTCTGATAGCATGAGATGTGATATCTCAATGCCTCTAATACCAAACCTGAGATCCTACCTCTAACATGAAATATGATATCCAACTCCTTCCCTTTCCAAACCTGAGATCCTGCCTATAGCATGAGATGTGATATCCAAGTCCTTCCCATTCCAATCCTGAGACCCTTCCTATAGCATGAGATGTGATGTCTCAATGCTTATACCAAACCTGAGACCCTTCCTATGGCATGAGATGCCATATACAACTCCTTCCCATTCCAATCCTGAGACCCTGCTTATAGCATGAGATGTGATATCTCAATGCTTCTAATACCAAACCTGAGATCTTTCCTATAACATGAGATGTGATATCCATCTCCTTCCCATTCCAATCCTGAGACCATTCCTATAGCATGAGATGTGATATCTCAATGCTTATACCCAACCTGAGACCCTTCCTATAGCTTGAGATGTGATATCCAACTCCTTCCCATTCCAATCCTGAGACCCTTCCTATAGCATGAGATGTGATATCTCAATGCCTCTAATACCAAACCTGAGATCCTTCCTCTAACATGAAATGTGATATCCAACTCCTTCCCCTTCCAAACCTGAGAGCCTTCCTATAGCATGAGATATGATATCCAAGTCCTTCCATTCCAATCCTGAGACCCTTCCTATAACATGAGATGTGATATCCAACTCCTTCCCATTCCAACCTGAGACCCTTCCTATAGCATGAGATGGGATATCCAACTCCTTCCAAATCCAATCCTGATACCCTTCCGATAGCATGAGATGTGATATCCCAATGCTTCTACCAAACCTGAGACCCATACTATGGCATGAGATGTGATATCAAACTACTTCCCATTCCAACCTGAGACCCTTCCTATAGCATGAGATGGGATATCCAACTCCTTCCAAATCCAATCCTGAAATCCTTCCGATAGCATGAGATGTGATATCCCAATGCTTCTACCAAACCTGAGACCCATACTATGGCATGAGATGTGATATCCAACTCCTTCCCATTCCAATTCTGAGACTCTTCTGATAGCATGAGATGTGATATATCAATGCCTCTAATACCAAACCTGAGATCCTACCTCTAACATGAAATGTGATATCCAACTCTTTCCCGTTGCAAACCTGAGAGCCTTCCAATAGCATGAGATGTGATATCCAAGTCCTTCCCATTCCAATCCTGAGACCCTTCCTATAACATGAGATGTGATATCCAACTCCTTCCCATTCCAACCTGAGACCCTTCCTATAGCAATAGATGGGATATCCAAGTACTTCCAAATCCAATCCTGATACCCTTCCGATAGCATGAGATGTGATATCCCAATGCTTCTACCAAACCTGAGACCCATACTATGGCATGAGATGTGATATCAAACTCCTTCCCATTCCAATCCTGTGACCCTTCCTATAGCTTGACATGTGATATCCAACTCCTTCCCATTCCAATTCTGAGACCCTTCCTATACAACGAGACTTGATATCTCAATGCTTCTAATACCAAACCTGAGACCCGTCCTATAACATGAGATGTGATATCCAAATCCTTCCCCTTCCAAACCTTAGACCCTTCCTTTATCATGAGATGTGATATCCAACTCCTTCCCATTCCAATCCTGAGACTCCTCCGATATCATGAGATGTGATATCTCAATGCTTCTAATATCAAACTTGAGACCCTCCCTATAGCATGAGATGTGATATCCAAGTCCTTCCCATTCCAATCCTGAGACCCTTCCTATAGCATGAGATGTGATATCTCAATGCTTCTAATACCAAACCTGAGACCCTTCCTATAACATGAGATGGGAATATCCAACTCCTTCCCATTCCAATCCTGAGACCCTTCCGATAGCAGAGATGTGATATCTCAATGCTTATACCAAACCTGAGATCCTTCCTATAACATGAGATGTGATACCCAACTCCTTCCCATTCCAATCCTGAGACACTTCCTATAGCATGAGATGTGATATCTCACTGCTTATACCAAACCTGAGACCCTTCCTATAGCATGAGATGTGATATCCAACTCCTTCCCATTCCAATCCTGAGACCCTTTCTATAGCATGAGATGTGATATCTCAATGCTTCTAATATCAAACTTGAGACCCTCCCTATAGCATGAGATGTGATACCCAAGTCCTTCCCATTCCAATCCTGAGACCCTTCCTACAGCATGCGATGTGATGTCTCAATGCTTCTAATACCAAACCTGAGACTCTTCCTATAACATGAGATGGGATATCCAACTCCTTCCCATTCCAATCCTGAGACCCTTCCGATAGCAGAGATGTGATATCTCAATGCTTATACCAAACCTAAGACCCTTCCTATGGCATGAGATGTCATATACAACTCCTTCCCATTCCAATCCTGAGACCCTTCCTATAGCATGAGATGTGATATCTCAATGCTTATACCAAACCTGAGACCCTTCCTATAGCATGAGATGTGATATCCAACTCCTTCCCATTCCAATCCTGAGACCCTTCCTATAGCATGAGATGTGATGTCTCAATGCTTCTAATACCAAACCTGAGATCCTTCCTATAACATGAGATGTGATATCCAACTCCTTCCCATTCCAATCCCGAGACCCTTCCTATAGCATGAGATGTGATATCTCAATGCTTATACCAAACCTGAGACCCTTCCTATAGCATGAGATGTGATATCCAACTCCTTCCCATTCCAATCCTGAGACTCTTCCTATAGCATGAGATGTGATATCTCAATGCCTCTAATACCAAACCTGAGATCCTTCCTCTAACATGAAATGTGATATCCAACTCCTTCCCTTTCCAAACCTGAGAGCCTACCTATAGCATGAGATGTGATATCCAAGTCCTTCCCATTCCAATCCTTAGACCCTTCCTACAGCATGCAATATGATATCTCAATGATTCTAATAACAAACCTGAGACCCGTCCTATAACATGAGATGGGATATCCAACTCCTTCCCATTCCAATCCTGAGACACTTCCGATAGCAGAGATGTGATATCTCAATGCTTATACCAAACCTGAGACCCTTCCTATAACATGAGATGTGATATCCAACTCCTTCCCGGTCCAAACCTGAGACCCTTCCTATAGCATATGTGATATCCAACTCCTTCCCATTCCAAACATGAGACCCTTCCTATAGCAAGAGTGTAATATCCAACTCCTTCCCATTCCAATCCTGAGACCATTCCTATAGCATGAGATGTGATATCTCAATGCTTCTAATACCAAACCTGAGATCCTTCCTATGACATGAGATGTGATATCCAATTCCTCCCCATTCCAAACCTGAGAACCTTCCTACAGCATGCGATGTGATATCTCAATGCTTCTAATACCAAACCCGAGACCAGTCCTATAACATGAGATTGGATATCCAACTCCTTCCCCTTCCAAACCTGAGACTCTTCCTATAGCATGAGATGTGATATCCAACTTCTTCCCATTCCAATCCTGAGACCCTTCCTATAACATGAGATGTGATGTCTCAATGCTTCTAATACCAAACCTGAGATCTTTCCTATAACATGAGATGTGATATCCAACTCCTTCCCATTCCAATCCTGAGACCCTTCCTATAGCATGAGATGTGATATCTCAATGCTTATACCAAACCTGAGACCCTTCCTATAGCTTGAGATGTGATATCCAACTCCTTCCCATTCCAATCCTGAGACCCTTCCTATAGCATGAGATGTGATATCTCAAGGCCTCTAATACCAAACCTGAGATCCTTCCTCTAACATGAAATGTGATATCCAACTCCTTCCCCTTCCAAACCTGAGAGCCTTCCTATAACATGAAATGTGATATCCAATTCCTTCCCATTCCAACCTGAGACCCTTCCTATAGCATGAGATGGGATATCCAACTCCTTCCAAATCCAATACTGATACCCTTCCGATAGCATGAGATGTGATATCCCAATGCTTCTACCAAACCTGAGACCCATACTATGGCATGAGATGTGATATCAAACTCCTTACTATTCCAATCCTGAGACCCTACCTATAGCTTGAGATGTGATATCCAACTCCTTCCCATTCCAATTCTGAGACCCTTCCTATACCATGAGACTTGATATCTCAATGCTTCTAATACCAAACCTGAGACCCGTCCTATAACATGAGATGTGATATCCAAATCCTTCCCCTTCCAAACCTTAGACCCTTCCTTTATCATGAGATGTGATATCCAATTCCTTCCCATTCCAATCCTGAGACCCTACCGATATCATGAGATTTGTTATCTCAATGCTTCTAATATCAAACTTGAGACCCTCCCTATAACATGAGATGTGACATCCAAGTCCTCCCCATTCCAATCCTGAGACCCTTCCTATAGCATGAGATGTGATATCTCAATGCTTCTAATACCAAACCTGAGACCCTTCCTATAACATGATTTGGGATATCCAACTCTTTCCCATTCCAATCCTGAGACCCTTCCGATAGCAGAGATGTGATATCTCAATGCTTATACCAAACCTGAGACCCTTCCTATGGCCTGAGATGTCATATGCAACTCCTTCCCATTCCAATCCTGAGACCCCTCCTATAGCTTTAGATGTGATATCTCAATGCTTATACCAAATCTGAGACCCTTCCTATAGCATGAGATGTGATATCCAACTTCTTCCCATTCCAATCCTGAGACCCTTCCTATAGCATGAGATGTGATGTCTCAATTCTTCTAATACCAAACCTGAGATCCTTCCTATAACATGAGATGTGATATCCAACTCCTTCCCATTCCAATCCTGAGACCCTTATGATAGCATGAGATGTGATATCTCAATGCCTCTAATACCAAACCTGAGATACTTCTGATAGCACGAGATGTGATATCTCAATGCTTCTATTACCAAACCTGAGATCCTTCCTATAACATGAGATGTGATTTCCAAATCCTTCCACTTCCAAACCTGAGACCGTCCCTTTAGCATGAGATGTGATATCCAACTCCTTCCCATTCCAATCCTGAGACCCTTCTGATAGCATGAGATGTGATATTTCAATGCCTCTAATACCAAACCTGAGATCCTACCTCTAACATGAAATGTGATATCCATCTCCTTTCCTTTCCAAACCTGAGACCCTGCCTATAGCATGAGATGTGATATCCAAGTCCTTCCCATTCCAATCCTGAGACCCTTCCTATAGCATGTGATGTGATATCTCAATGCTTATACCAAATCTGAGACCCTTCCTATAGCATGAGATGTGATATCCAACTCCTTCCCATTCCAATCCTGAGACCCTTCCTATAGCATGAGATGTGATATCCAACTCCTTCCCATTCCAATCCTGAGACCCTTATGATAGCATGAGATGTGATATCTCAATGCCTCTAATAACAAACCTGAGATACTTCCGATAGTATGAGATGTGATATCTCAATGCTTCTAATACCAAACCTGAGATCCTTCCTATAACATGAGATGTGATATCCAACTCCTTCCCATTCCAATCCTGAGACCCTTATGATAGCATGAGATGTGATATCTCAATGCCTCTAATACCAAACCTGAGATACTTCCGATAGTATGAGATGTGATATCTCAATGCTTCTAATACCAAACCTGAGATCCTTCCTATAACATGAGATGTGATTTCCAAATCCTTCCCCTTCCAAACCTGAGACCCTCCCTTTAGCATGAGATGTGATATCCAACTCCTTCCCATTCCAATCCTGAGACCCATCTGATAGCATGAGATGTGATATTTCAATGCCTCTAATACCAAACCTGAGATCCTACCTGTAACATGAAATGTGATATCCATCTCCTTCCCTTTCCAAACCTGAGACCCTGCCTATAGCATGAGATGTGATATCCAAGTCCTTTCCATTCCAATCCTGAGACCCTTCCTATAGCATGTGATGTGATATCTCAATGCTTATACCAAACCTGAGACCCTTCCTATGGCATGAGATGTCATATACAACTCCTTCCCATTCCAATCCTGAGACCCTTCCTATAGCATGAGATGTGATATCTCAATGCTTATACCAAACCTGAGACCCTTCCTATAGCATGAGATGTGATATCCAACTTCTTCCCATTCCAATCCTGAGACCCTTCCTATAACATGAGATGTGATGTCGCAATGCTTCTAATACCAAACCTGAGATCTTTCCTATAACATGAGATGTGATATCCAACTCCTTCCCATTCCAATCCTGAGACCCTTCCTATAGCATGAGATGTGATATCACAATGCTTATACCAAACCTGAGACCGTTCCTATAGCTTGAGATGTGATATCCAACTCCTTCCCATTCCAATCCTGAGACCCTTCCTATAGCATGAGATGTGATATCTCAAGGCCTCTAATACCAAACCTGAGATCGTTCCTCTAACATGAAATGTGATATCCAACTCCTTCCCCTTCCAAACCTGAGAGCCTTCCTATAACATGAGATGTGACATCCAAGTCCTCCCCATTCCAATCCTGAGACCCTTCCTATAGCATGAGATGTGATATCTCAATGCTTCTAATACCAAACCTGAGACCCTTCCTATAACATGATTTGGGATATCCAACTCCTTCCCATTCCAATCCTGAGACCCTTCCGATAGCAGAGATGTGATATCTCAATGCTTATACCAAACCTGAGACCCTTCCTATGGCCTGAGATGTTGTTAAGACGGATTTCCGAACTCTGTCCTGGTGGCGCAGAAGTTCAGAAGGCCAACCTAATTACTTGGAACAGGGTAACCTCTGGACAAGCCAGACCAATCAAGGTAGCGATCGCGGCGGTCAAGACTAGGTCTCAAGAGGGGTGAGGGTGACTGAAGGCCCGCAATGAGCACACAAAGCAAGAGCGCTAACAAACTACTCCAAACAGTTGTTATATCAAAAATAGATAGACATTTATTTTAAGGCCTTTAAAATAATGACCGTAGCGAGAAAATCACAATATCACAATATTAAACCAACACATACCATATCAACACAATATATATACAAATACACAGTCGCAAGCGTTTAAAGCACGAAATATGTAGTTCACCTGCCAGGGAAGGAAAACAGGCAGTGCGATAATGCTTTCGACTCAGTTCGCCTTCATAGGCACCTAACTAGATGGAAGTCCGAGCCCTGCGAAGAGTGGAGCCTTGTGCTCAAAGTACCTGCCACGCCGGTGCCGACGGGCACAAGGGGAAGCTCTTTGGAGGAAGTCAGGCGGTTCACGTTAGTGCACAGCAGAAGAAGAACAGGTTCCGCAACTCAAGCGCAGCCTCCACAGCAGGCAGAAGCAGAGCGCGAGCGCGGCAAAAGGGTGCTGTTTTTACACAGCAGGGAAAAGCAATGGGATACTGCAGGAGGGCGATCAGATCCTAGATATACTACTCACCGGTCCCCGAAGCAAGCAGACCCAGGCTTCTCCACGATAGTTTCAGCAGCTGGCAGGTTCAGAAGAGCAGGGAACGCTTTGTAGACGTGTAGAGCAAAAAGACGTCCCAATCGACGAAACCGGCACAGTTTTGTTGCCGCACAGGACAACGGAGCGGCCGTGTGTATTCGAGCCAAATGAACCCTCCTCCCTTCAGACCTGGGGACGCCAAGCGTACGAAGCGTGGGAGAGGGACAAGGACTCGCAATACAACACAACCTGGCGGCGGTTGCAGAGCCAAACTCCTTTGTAAGCTGGTCAGTCAACTGGATGGCCCAGAGACGCTTCCGAAGGCTTACTTGGCAGGAGATGGTTGAAGATGCCGGGAATAGCTGTTCCTGCTATTCCAAAGGTCGAAGCACCAGTACAGGCCTTCTGGTTCGATCAAAGGAGGACAGGGGCTCTCCGGACGACAGCAGTGCAAAGGAGGATTCCTTCAGCGGGTCACCAGCGATTCCTCGGTCCAGCCTCGTAGTTGCAGGATACTTGGCTCCTGTATTCCTTCGTTCGGGAGAACTCAGGAGATCGACATGGTAGTGGTGTTTCCAGCCCCCTCTTATCCACGGTTCCCTTCGCGCCAAAACGGAGGGGAGCCAATGGGAGATCCGCTCATCAAAACACATACCATACGTGGACCAATCACGGACCACGGTGGTCCCAGGCATTCACACCACCCTAGACTCTCTGGCACCCAGGATGTGTATTGGGACCAGACATCCCAGCCCACACCCTGGAGGCACACAAACGACATGTAGAAGCCCGCGAAAGCAACTGCGTTTCGCGGGAAAGTACATGCCCAAATAAGGAAGGCCCCGGGTCGCCGGACCTGGGGAAGGTGAAGGGAGCAAGACGGACAGTGGACAGGACAAAGGAGCCTCGCGGCCTGGCCATTTTGGGAGCCAGGCCACCATTTTGGGTTCAGTGCAAAAACGTGCTCAGAACGCCAAAAGGAGCTCAAAATAAACAAAACGATCGCTGCCACCATTCCAGTCCCTGAATGACTTGCACCGATCAAATACCATCCTAAAAGAGTATCTAGGGCCTGTAGAAGGCTAGAGACCCAAGAGAGCTGTAACTTAGCTTACAGTGCCCTCTTGTGTCGTGTTGCACTAAAGCTGCGACACGATAAAAGAAACTACGGGAAACCACGTTCCCCGGTACTGACTGTCTTAAGGGCATGTCAGTTTCCCCGTAAGAAAGGAGCGAAAGCCCAGAGAAGTGCGGCAGAAGGCTGTACTTCTCTGGCAAAGTCAAGAACAAGGTTAAAAACAATAGCAAAAAGTTTAGGGGTTGCCACATGGAAGGAAAATTCCCTACAATTACGAAATCTTTCCTAACACTCGCCCCTCCCAGACTATGGATAGGGGGAACTAATCCACCCCTGGATGAGTCTCTTGTTCAGGTCGGTTAAACATTCTGGACAACCCATCAGCATTGCTATGTTGGACACCTGTCAAAATACACAAGTGGGTTCGCTCTGACAACTAAATTTAGAAGGGGTACTCTTTTTTTATATAGTACACATTAAATTATTTAGTCATGTCACACATATTCAATCATGTGTAATAGAGGTGAAATCTAAACACAAATAGACTTAAAGATTCACATATTCACATATGGTAAAGTAGCATTTATTAATTATGCATTTCAACATAGAAGGATTAGTATCCAAAAGTATTTAGTTTTTTATCTTTGCATTTAAATTTGTAAATTCAAAGGAATTTTTAAAAACAAATATAGTTCCATATTGGTGCTTTGAAATTAAATAGTGACCACCACCTATAAGTGACAAGTGATAGTAGGGTTTAACTTATATAAACATATTTCAACCAATATTGAAAACAATACATATGAAAAGCTATTGGTTTTCTGTAGCCAGGCTTTTGGGTGACCTAACACGTGGTCGACGTCCTGGGTTGAATCGTAAGTTGTTTAAAGACAATTAATAAGGACTAACAAGAGATGGAAGGGAAGCTGGTCCTTGGACGTTTCGGCTGATAGCCTTCATCTTGGGCCGGATATAGGTAAAAAATCCAGGGGACTCTATTAGTGCTTAGAATAAACTTAATGAGAAATTTACATAACATGACTTTTAAAAACAGCCTTAATTGTAGGGCATCATAGGCTAAATTAGCCAACACACACACATGGGCAAGGCATAGTACTGACCTTAGGGGTCTGGGTCTTAGGTGGGGCCTGGACGTATAAATGCGCAAATGGTATGGAGTCCAGGACACAGGGGAGCCTTGATGTAGCTCGTATCTGTCCAAGGTTAAAAAGCAGAGAAAGAACGGAAAAGAAAGAGAGAGAGGAAATCTGGTTGCTAAGTGCTCCTTAGTCTTAGTGAAAGACATAATTATGTGCTTAGCAGAAAAATAGGCACATGCTTGGGAGAGTACAGGAGCTCACCTAAACTTTGTAGGATCTTGTGACGTTCCCCAGGTGAGGTATGTAGAGTGCAGAACTGCAGGTGCAGTATCCGGGTCTTGCGGGCTGTATGCAGATGGTATTTCTGCAGTGGCATAAAAAAGTTGGCAAGAATGCCTGGTCAGTGATGCAAAAGACGCGGGCTGACTCGCTGTGTGTAGGAGAGGGAGCTGCATTACCTGGATAAGATTCAGTGTTGCAGCGTAGAGGCTGTCATGCGCTGGGCTCCTCTCATCTAGTCAAAAAATAGTCTTTAGTACAGCTCCTATCCCAGTGTCAGAGGCATCCGTCTGCACGATAAAAGGTCTTTGATAATCAGGGGCCCTGAGCACAGGGGCCTGGCACAAGGAGTCTTTCAAGCCATTGAAGGCCTTCTCACACTCGTCGGTCCAAGTTACCTTCTTGGGTTTCTTCGGAGTTGTGAGGGCAGTCAGAGGAGCAGCTATGGTGCCATAGTCTGCCACAAAATTGCGATAATACCCCGTGAGTCCTAAGAAGGCTCTCACTTGGGTTTGCGTAGTGGGGGTAGGCCAGTCTTGTACTGCTTGTACTTTACTGGGTAGAGGCTGTATCCTCCCTCCACCTACTTCATGTCCAAGGTAAACCACTGAGCCTTGTCCAATCTGGCATTTACTAGCCTTTATGGTCAAGTGGGCTTTCTGAAGAGAATGGAGCACAATCCTGAGGTGTTTCACATGGTCTTCCCAGGTGGCACTGAAAACTGCTATATCGTCTAGATATGCAAGACAGAATTCGTCCAACCCATTCAACACATGATTCACAAGCCTCTGGAAAGTGGCAGGTGCATTCTTCAACCCGAACGGCATTACCCGGAATTGGTAAAGGCCGTCTGGAGTAGAAAATGCTGTCTTCTCCTTAGCATGTTCTGCTAAAGCTATTTGCCAATAGCCAGCAGTGAGGTCAAACGTGCTGAGGTACTTGGAGGCACCCAAAGTATCCACCAGCTCATCTGTTCGAGGCAAGGGGTGTGCATCTGTCTTGGTGACAGCATTCAGAGCCCTGTAATCCACGCAGAACCTCAATTCAGAAGTGCCTGCTTTTGGAACCAAAACCACAGGACTGGACCAAGGACTACTAGAGGGTTCAATCACCCCAAGGTCTAACATCTTGTTGACCTCGGTCTTAATATAAGACCGTACTTTATCTGACATCCTGTATCCCCTACTTTTGGTAGGTACACTGTCTCCTGTGTCAATGTTATGTTTGCACCAAGGTGTCAAACCAGGGGACTGTGAAAACAGGGGGGAAAACTGCCTAAGCAAACTTTTCACCTCAGCCTGCTGATCAGAAGTCAGGTGAGGGGCCACTCGGACACCCTCAACGGAGCTATCTGAAGGACCGCTCTGGAACAGGTCGGGGAGAGGTTCAGACTCCTCTTCCTCAACGTCTGACGCCAGTGGCAGTGCTGCGATTTCGACTCTTGGGACGAAAGCCTTCAGCCTATTCACGTGAAACACTTTTGGAGCCTGTCCAGGCCTTCCAAGGTCCACTAAATAGTTCACCTCACCCAGGGGCTCCACCACTGTGTAAGGGCCTGACCATTTGTCCTGTAAAGCGCGAGGCCTTATTGGATTCATGATCAGGACTTGCTGACCAGGTGTAAAGTTGATGAGGGAAGCTTTCTGGTCGTACCAATGTTTCACCAGCGCTTGCCCTGCCTTCAATTTATCACTAGCCAAGCCCATCAGAAGTACCATCCGTTTTCTGAGCCCTAGCACATAATCAACTACATTGGTAGTAACAGGGGGAGTGGGCATCTCCCATCCCTCTTTGACGATGGCTAAGGGTCCCCGTACGGGATGACCGAACAGAAGTTCGAAGGGGCTGAAGCCAACACCCTCCTGTGGTACCTCTCGGTAGGCAAACAGCAAGCATGGTAAAAGAAGATCCCATTTTCTTCTCTGAGGCTCCTCCAGAGCCCCAATCATGCTCTTTAACGTTCTGTTGAAACGTTCCACCAGACCATTGGTCTGGGGGTGGTATGCAGAAGAGAACTTGTAGGTGACCCCACATTCTTTCCACATAGCCTGCATATACTTCGACATAAAGTTGCTGCCACGATCTGACACAACTTCTTTAGGGAAGCCAACCCTAGTAAATATGCCGAGTAAAGCTTTTGCAACTGACTTGGCAGTTACAGTCTTCAATGGGATGGCCTCAGGATACCTGGTTGCATGGTCGACCAGCACCAGGATAAACCTATTGCCCGAGGATGTTTGCGGGTCAAGGGGACCAACGATGTCGATCCCTACCCTTTCAAATGGTACCCCCACAACTGGGAGCGGTACCAACGGAGCTTGGATTGTCGCGCCAACCTTACCAGACAACTGGCAGGAGGCACAACTCCTGCAGTGACTTTCTACTTGCACCCCCATCTTGGGCCAGTAGAAGTGCATGGATAACCTTTGCTTGGTCCTCTTCATACCAAGGTGACCAGCAAGGGGAACTTCATGCGCCAACTGCAGGAGGAAGGGTCTAACAGCAAGGGGAACCACCAACCTCCTATGGTCTCCTTCTGTAGACTCTGTGGGCTCACTATACAGGAGTCCACCTTCCCAATAAATCCTATGCTTCCCAGGAGGTTCACCCTCAAGCTGGGAGCAGGCCTGTCTCCTTAGGCCTTCCAGAGATGGGCACTCACGTTGGCCTTTACTGAATTCGTCCCTATCAGGACCTCCTTCAACTAACAAGTCTTTTAGTTCAGGATGATCGTTGGGGTCGAATACTTCAGGCATCGCCACCTCCTCGTCAGGCCCGGGCGATTGACCAACTTCCTCCACCGCAGTGGTAGGCGAGCTCGGGGGAATATTCTCTTTCCCCCGTCTTGACTTGTAGACTCCTTTCGCCTTGGGTTGCCCCTTCGGCTGGGGCGGCGTATTGGACTTGGCCAATGCTGCCCGTGCTTGAGACCGTGTGTAGGGTCGTTCGGCAGTGTCTCCTACGAGCCCTAAAGCTCTGAGATCATTACCTAATAAGACCTTTCCCGGGACGTTTCTCTGAATGCTCACTGGAATCCTGACTGCTGTACCATTTAAAGTTAGATTAACAGGGATCACGGGAAACATACGGAGGGGGCCGTCAGCCAACTTAGTGGGCATCAGAGTAGCTCTGGCAACTTCCTCTGAGTCTACCAAGGTAGAATCCACTACAGTTCGACTGCACCCACTATCCCTAAGAGCTGGAGTATCCACTCCATTGATCAGCACACTGTCTTTAAAGTAGTGCTTGGTATTATCCGGAATCCTAGCATACGCCTCTGCGACTTTAGGCTCCCAGGAACCCAGGGACACTAAAACTACCTCGGCCTCTATTCCGCTGGGAAATGAGTCCGAGGAGAAGGATGCTCCTGTAATCTCTTCTTCCTCGTAGGAGGAGAAGGCCAGATTAGCGGAGTGGACCCCCAAAGGTCTAACCTTACAACGGGGATCCCCCTTCACATGGTCAGTTGCTCCACAAGAAAAACAAGCCCCAGTGGGTCTGTTTACGTAGGGAGGCTTATTGTAACCAGAGTTCTGTTTCGGAGGCGCACCTCCACTACCCTGTGAGTTCTCTTGTGTCTTACCCTTGTTTTTCTTTTTGTGGCCCTTTTGGGAAGAAGATTTAGCAGATTCCCCACCCTCCATATCTTTGGACTTTTTCCCCTCCTCCTGCTTACCAGGATGAGTTTTGTCCTTATGGGACACTCGATGTGACACCCATAAGTCTGCTGCAATGGCCAGCTTCTTAGGATCTATCTCCTTCGAATCGGCCAAATGCTGCTTAAGCTCCGGGGAAGAAGAAGCAAAAATGTGTTCCAGCATGACAAGATTTATCATGCCGTCGAAGGTAGAAACCTTATAGCCTTCGACCCAGCCAGTTAAGTTTTTCAAGGATTCAGCGACATAAGATACCCAAGTACCACCTTCCTTTTTCTTATACTCTCGAAAACGCTTTAAATATTGGGCCGGAGTCTTCCCAAACTTTAAAATGAGAGTCTGCTTTAACATTGCGAAATCAGCCCGCTCAGCCTTCGACATTTCCATAATGGCACTACAGCCAGAATGGGGCAGTCTACTGAGCAACCACTCAATCTTATCAGCATTGTCAACTTCCTGGACCTCGCATGCATACTCAAACGCATTCAGCCAGTCCATAATGTCATTCCTCTCTTCATACACACTGAGCAGATCTTTTGGAAACCGTGGATGAGAGGAGGCCCCAGACCCATGTCCAGGACCCTTGGATCCATTTGCAACCTGAAGCTTGGCCAGTTCCAACTGGTGATCCCTGTCTTTTTGTTTTTCTGCCTGTTCGATTTTTAGTTTGGCTATGCTGAATTCAAGCTCCTGCTGCCTAAACCGCAGCTCTTGCTTCTTGAATTCAAGCATAGCCTCCCCATCAGCACTGGCAGAGGAAACATTAGACATTACATCCTCCCTGTCCTCGTGGTCGCGATGGATCAGTGCAGCGGCAGAACCGTCGGTTCTGCCAGTGAGAGCAGCCCCACCACCTTCTGCACTGTCCTCGGAAGTTATAGCGTCAAGCTGCGCTTCCTGCCACGCCACGATTCTCTGGATCATTTCCAATTTAGTGCCTTGGGAGGAAACACCTCTCTCCGCACACATCTTTTTCAGCGTTTCTGATTTGGAAGCATTTAAAGTTAACAACGTATTTGTTTCCATACTGTTTGATAGGACTATGGCCCTTTTAAAGTTATATTACAACAATTCACTACGTGCACTGTTTGGAATAACCTGAAATGCCTTAGTTCGAGCGCAACACTGGATACCTTCAGTCGTATCCCACCGCTGTACACCAATTTGTTAAGACGGATTTCCGAACTCTGTCCTGGTGGCGCAGAAGTTCAGAAGGCCAACCTAATTACTTGGAACAGGGTAACCTCTGGACAAGCCAGACCAATCAAGGTAGCGATCGCGGCGGTCAAGACTAGGTCTCAAGAGGGGTGAGGGTGACTGAAGGCCCGCAATGAGCACACAAAGCAAGAGCGCTAACAAACTACTCCAAACAGTTGTTATATCAAAAATAGATACACATTTATTTTAAGGCCTTTAAAATAATGACCGTAGCGAGAAAATCACAATATCACAATATTAAACCAACACATACCATATCAACACAATATATATACAAATACACAGTCGCAAGCGTTTAAAGCACGAAATATGTAGTCCACCTGCCAGGGAAGGAAAACAGGCAGTGCGATAATGCTTTCGACTCAGTTCGCCTTCATAGGCACCTAACTAGATGGAAGTCCGAGCCCTGCGAAGAGTGGAGCCTTGTGCTCAAAGTACCTGCCACGCCGGTGCCGACGGGCACAAGGGGAAGCTCTTTGGAGGAAGTCAGGCGGTTCACGTTAGTGGACAGCAGAAGAAGAACAGGTTCCGCAACTCAAGCGCAGCCTCCACAGCAGGCAGGAGCAGAGCGCGAGCGCGGCAAAAGGGTGCTGTTTTTACACAGCAGGGAAAAGCAATGGGATACTGCAGGAGGGCGACCAGATCCTAGATATACTACTCACCGGTCCCCGAAGCAAGCAGACCCAGGCTTCTCCACGATAGTTTCAGCAGCTGGCAGGTTCAGAAGAGCAGGGAACGCTTTGTAGACGTGTAGAGCAAAAAGACGTCCCAATCGACGAAACCGGCACAGTTTTGTTGCCGCACAGGACAACGGAGCGGCCGTGTGTATTCGAGCCAAATGAACCCTCCTCCCTTCAGACCTGGGGACGCCAAGCGTACGAAGCGTGGGAGAGGGACAAGGACTCGCAATACAACACAACCTGGCGGCGGTTGCAGAGCCAAACTCCTTTGTAAGCTGGTCAGTCAACTGGATGGCCCAGAGACGCTTCCGAAGGCTTACTTGGCAGGAGATGGTTGAAGATGCCGGGAATAGCTGTTCCTGCTATTCCAAAGGTCGAAGCACCAGTACAGGCCTTCTGGTTCGATCAAAGGAGGACAGGGGCTCTCCGGACGACAGCAGTGCAAAGGAGGATTCCTTCAGCGGGTCACCAGCGATTCCTCGGTCCAGCCTCGTAGTTGCAGGATACTTGGCTCCTGTATTCCTTCGTTCGGGAGAACTCAGGAGATCGACATGGTAGTGGTGTTTCCAGCCCCCTCTTATCCACGGTTCCCTTCGCGCCAAAACGGAGGGGAGCCAATGGGAGATCCGCTCATCAAAACACATACCATACGTGGACCAATCACGGACCACGGTGGTCCCAGGCATTCACACCACCCTAGACTCTCTGGCACCCAGGATGTGTATTGGGACCAGACATCCCAGCCCACACCCTGGAGGCACACAAACGACATGTAGAAGCCCGCGAAAGCAACTGCGTTTCGCGGGAAAGTACATGCCCAAATAAGGAAGGCCCCGGGTCGCCGGACCTGGGGAAGGTGAAGGGAGCAAGACGGACAGTGGACAGGACAAAGGAGCCTCGCGGCCTGGCCATTTTGGGAGCCAGGCCACCATTTTGGGTTCAGTGCAAAAACGTGCTCAGAACGCCAAAAGGAGCTCAAAATAAACAAAACGATCGCTGCCACCATTCCAGTCCCTGAATGACTTGCACCGATCAAATACCATCCTAAAAGAGTATCTAGGGCCTGTAGAAGGCTAGAGACCCAAGAGAGCTGTAACTTAGCTTACAGTGCCCTCTTGTGTCGTGTTGCACTAAAGCTGCGACACGATAAAAGAAACTACGGGAAACCACGTTCCCCGGTACTGACTGTCTTAAGGGCATGTCAGTTTCCCCGTAAGAAAGGAGCGAAAGCCCAGAGAAGTGCGGCAGAAGGCTGTACTTCTCTGGCAAAGTCAAGAACAAGGTTAAAAACAATAGCAAAAAGTTTAGGGGTTGCCACATGGAAGGAAAATTCCCTACAATTACGAAATCTTTCCTAACACTCGCCCCTCCCAGACTATGGATAGGGGGAACTAATCCACCCCTGGATGAGTCTCTTGTTCAGGTCGGTTAAACATTCTGGACAACCCATCAGCATTGCTATGTTGGACACCTGTCAAAATACACAAGTGGGTTCGCTCTGACAACTAAATTTAGAAGGGGTACTCTTTTTTTATATAGTACACATTAAATTATTTAGTCATGTCACACATATTCAATCATGTGTAATAGAGGTGAAATCTAAACACAAATAGACTTAAAGATTCACATATTCACATATGGTAAAGTAGCATTTATTAATTATGCATTTCAACATAGAAGGATTAGTATCCAAAAGTATTTAGTTTTTTATCTTTGCATTTAAATTTGTAAATTCAAAGGAATTTTTAAAAACAAATATAGTTCCATATTGGTGCTTTGAAATTAAATAGTGACCACCACCTATAAGTGACAAGTGATAGTAGGGTTTAACTTATATAAACATATTTCAACCAATATTGAAAACAATACATATGAAAAGCTATTGGTTTTCTGTAGCCAGGCTTTTGGGTGACCTAACACGTGGTCGACGTCCTGGGTTGAATCGTAAGTTGTTTAAAGACAATTAATAAGGACTAACAAGAGATGGAAGGGAAGCTGGTCCTTGGACGTTTCGGCTGATAGCCTTCATCTTGGGCCGGATATAGGTAAAAAATCCAGGGGACTCTATTAGTGCTTAGAATAAACTTAATGAGAAATTTACATAACATGACATTTAAAAACAGCCTTAATTGTAGGGCATCATAGGCTAAATTAGCCAACACACACACATGGGCAAGGCATAGTACTGACCTTAGGGGTCTGGGTCTTAGGTGGGGCCTGGACGTATAAATGCGCAAATGGTATGGAGTCCAGGACACAGGGGAGCCTTGATGTAGCTCGTATCTGTCCAAGGTTAAAAAGCAGAGAAAGAACGGAAAAGAAAGAGAGAGAGGAAATCTGGTTGCTAAGTGCTCCTTAGTCTTAGTGAAAGACATAATTATGTGCTTAGCAGAAAAATAGGCACATGCTTGGGAGAGTACAGGAGCTCACCTAAACTTTGTAGGATCTTGTGACGTTCCCCAGGTGAGGTATGTAGAGTGCAGAACTGCAGGTGCAGTATCCGGGTCTTGCGGGCTGTATGCAGATGGTATTTCTGCAGTGGCATAAAAAAGTTGGCAAGAATGCCTGGTCAGTGATGCAAAAGACGCGGGCTGACTCGCTGTGTGTAGGAGAGGGAGCTGCATTACCTGGATAAGATTCAGTGTTGCAGCGTAGAGGCTGTCATGCGCTGGGCTCCTCTCATCTAGTCAAAAAATAGTCTTTAGTACAGCTCCTATCCCAGTGTCAGAGGCATCCGTCTGCACGATAAAAGGTCTTTGATAATCAGGGGCCCTGAGCACAGGGGCCTGGCACAAGGAGTCTTTCAAGCCATTGAAGGCCTTCTCACACTCGTCGGTCCAAGTTACCTTCTTGGGTTTCTTCGGAGTTGTGAGGGCAGTCAGAGGAGCAGCTATGGTGCCATAGTCTGCCACAAAATTGCGATAATACCCCGTGAGTCCTAAGAAGGCTCTCACTTGGGTTTGCGTAGTGGGGGTAGGCCAGTCTTGTACTGCTTGTACTTTACTGGGTAGAGGCTGTATCCTCCCTCCACCTACTTCATGTCCAAGGTAAACCACTGAGCCTTGTCCAATCTGGCATTTACTAGCCTTTATGGTCAAGTGGGCTTTCTGAAGAGAATGGAGCACAATCCTGAGGTGTTTCACATGGTCTTCCCAGGTGGCACTGAAAACTGCTATATCGTCTAGATATGCAAGACAGAATTCGTCCAACCCATTCAACACATGATTCACAAGCCTCTGGAAAGTGGCAGGTGCATTCTTCAACCCGAACGGCATTACCCGGAATTGGTAAAGGCCGTCTGGAGTAGAAAATGCTGTCTTCTCCTTAGCATGTTCTGCTAAAGCTATTTGCCAATAGCCAGCAGTGAGGTCAAACGTGCTGAGGTACTTGGAGGCACCCAAAGTATCCACCAGCTCATCTGTTCGAGGCAAGGGGTGTGCATCTGTCTTGGTGACAGCATTCAGAGCCCTGTAATCCACGCAGAACCTCAATTCAGAAGTGCCTGCTTTTGGAACCAAAACCACAGGACTGGACCAAGGACTACTAGAGGGTTCAATCACCCCAAGGTCTAACATCTTGTTGACCTCGGTCTTAATATAAGACCGTACTTTATCTGACATCCTGTATCCCCTACTTTTGGTAGGTACACTGTCTCCTGTGTCAATGTTATGTTTGCACCAAGGTGTCAAACCAGGGGACTGTGAAAACAGGGGGGAAAACTGCCTAAGCAAACTTTTCACCTCAGCCTGCTGATCAGAAGTCAGGTGAGGGGCCACTCGGACACCCTCAACGGAGCTATCTGAAGGACCGCTCTGGAACAGGTCGGGGAGAGGTTCAGACTCCTCTTCCTCAACGTCTGACGCCAGTGGCAGTGCTGCGATTTCGACTCTTGGGACGAAAGCCTTCAGCCTATTCACGTGAAACACTTTTGGAGCCTGTCCAGGCCTTCCAAGGTCCACTAAATAGTTCACCTCACCCAGGGGCTCCACCACTGTGTAAGGGCCTGACCATTTGTCCTGTAAAGCGCGAGGCCTTATTGGATTCATGATCAGGACTTGCTGACCAGGTGTAAAGTTGATGAGGGAAGCTTTCTGGTCGTACCAATGTTTCACCAGCGCTTGCCCTGCCTTCAATTTATCACTAGCCAAGCCCATAAGAAGTACCATCCGTTTTCTGAGCCCTAGCACATAATCAACTACATTGGTAGTAACAGGGGGAGTGGGCATCTCCCATCCCTCTTTGACGATGGCTAAGGGTCCCCGTACGGGATGACCGAACAGAAGTTCGAAGGGGCTGAAGCCAACACCCTCCTGTGGTACCTCTCGGTAGGCAAACAGCAAGCATGGTAAAAGAAGATCCCATTTTCTTCTCTGAGGCTCCTCCAGAGCCCCAATCATGCTCTTTAACGTTCTGTTGAAACGTTCCACCAGACCATTGGTCTGGGGGTGGTATGCAGAAGAGAACTTGTAGGTGACCCCACATTCTTTCCACATAGCCTGCATATACTTCGACATAAAGTTGCTGCCACGATCTGACACAACTTCTTTAGGGAAGCCAACCCTAGTAAATATGCTGAGTAAAGCTTTTGCAACTGACTTGGCAGTTACAGTCTTCAATGGGATGGCCTCAGGATACCTGGTTGCATGGTCGACCAGCACCAGGATAAACCTATTGCCCGAGGATGTTTGCGGGTCAAGGGGACCAACGATGTCGATCCCTACCCTTTCAAATGGTACCCCCACAACTGGGAGCGGTACCAACGGAGCTTGGATTGTCGCGCCAACCTTACCAGACAACTGGCAGGAGGCACAACTCCTGCAGTGACTTTCTACTTGCACCCCCATCTTGGGCCAGTAGAAGTGCATGGATAACCTTTGCTTGGTCCTCTTCATACCAAGGTGACCAGCAAGGGGAACTTCATGCGCCAACTGCAGGAGGAAGGGTCTAACAGCAAGGGGAACCACCAACCTCCTATGGTCTCCTTCTGTAGACTCTGTGGGCTCACTATACAGGAGTCCACCTTCCCAATAAATCCTATGCTTCCCAGGAGGTTCACCCTCAAGCTGGGAGCAGGCCTGTCTCCTTAGGCCTTCCAGAGATGGGCACTCACGTTGGCCTTTACTGAATTCGTCCCTATCAGGACCTCCTTCAACTAACAAGTCTTTTAGTTCAGGATGATCGTTGGGGTCGAATACTTCAGGCATCGCCACCTCCTCGTCAGGCCCGGGCGATTGACCAACTTCCTCCACCGCAGTGGTAGGCGAGCTCGGGGGAATATTCTCTTTCCCCCGTCTTGACTTGTAGACTCCTTTCACCTTGGGTTGCCCCTTCGGCTGGGGCGGCGTATTGGACTTGGCCAATGCTGCCCGTGCTTGAGACCGTGTGTAGGGTCGTTCGGCAGTGTCTCCTACGAGCCCTAAAGCTCTGAGATCATTACCTAATAAGACCTTTCCCGGGACGTTTCTCTGAATGCTCACTGGAATCCTGACTGCTGTACCATTTAAAGTTAGATTAACAGGGATCACGGGAAACATACGGAGGGGGCCGTCAGCCAACTTAGTGGGCATCAGAGTAGCTCTGGCAACTTCCTCTGAGTCTACCAAGGTAGAATCCACTACAGTTCGACTGCACCCACTATCCCTAAGAGCTGGAGTATCCACTCCATTGATCAGCACACTGTCTTTAAAGTAGTGCTTGGTATTATCCGGAATCCTAGCATACGCCTCTGCGACTTTAGGCTCCCAGGAACCCAGGGACACTAAAACTACCTCGGCCTCTATTCCGCTGGGAAATGAGTCCGAGGAGAAGGATGCTCCTGTAATCTCTTCTTCCTCGTAGGAGGAGAAGGCCAGATTAGCGGAGTGGACCCCCAAAGGTCTAACCTTACAACGGGGATCCCCCTTCACATGGTCAGTTGCTCCACAAGAAAAACAAGCCCCAGTGGGTCTGTTTACGTAGGGAGGCTTATTGTAACCAGAGTTCTGTTTCGGAGGCGCACCTCCACTACCCTGTGAGTTCTCTTGTGTCTTACCCTTGTTTTTCTTTTTGTGGCCCTTTTGGGAAGAAGATTTAGCAGATTCCCCACCCTCCATATCTTTGGACTTTTTCCCCTCCTCCTGCTTACCAGGATGAGTTTTGTCCTTATGGGACACTCGATGTGACACCCATAAGTCTGCTGCAATGGCCAGCTTCTTAGGATCTATCTCCTTCGAATCGGCCAAATGCTGCTTAAGCTCCGGGGAAGAAGAAGCAAAAATGTGTTCCAGCATGACAAGATTTATCATGCCGTCGAAGGTAGAAACCTTATAGCCTTCGACCCAGCCAGTTAAGTTTTTCAAGGATTCAGCGACATAAGATACCCAAGTACCACCTTCCTTTTTCTTATACTCTCGAAAACGCTTTAAATATTGGGCCGGAGTCTTCCCAAACTTTAAAATGAGAGTCTGCTTTAACATTGCGAAATCAGCCCGCTCAGCCTTCGACATTTCCATAATGGCACTACAGCCAGAATGGGGCAGTCTACTGAGCAACCACTCAATCTTATCAGCATTGTCAACTTCCTGGACCTCGCATGCATACTCAAACGCATTCAGCCAGTCCATAATGTCATTCCTCTCTTCATACACACTGAGCAGATCTTTTGGAAACCGTGGATGAGAGGAGGCCCCAGACCCATGTCCAGGACCCTTGGATCCATTTGCAACCTGAAGCTTGGCCAGTTCCAACTGGTGATCCCTGTCTTTTTGTTTTTCTGCCTGTTCGATTTTTAGTTTGGCTATGCTGAATTCAAGCTCCTGCTGCCTAAACCGCAGCTCTTGCTTCTTGAATTCAAGCATAGCCTCCCCATCAGCACTGGCAGAGGAAACATTAGACATTACATCCTCCCTGTCCTCGTGGTCGCGATGGATCAGTGCAGCGGCAGAACCGTCGGTTCTGCCAGTGAGAGCAGCCCCACCACCTTCTGCACTGTCCTCGGAAGTTATAGCGTCAAGCTGCGCTTCCTGCCACGCCACGATTCTCTGGATCATTTCCAATTTAGTGCCTTGGGAGGAAACACCTCTCTCCGCACACATCTTTTTCAGCGTTTCTGATTTGGAAGCATTTAAAGTTAACAACGTATTTGTTTCCATACTGTTTGATAGGACTATGGCCCTTTTAAAGTTATATTACAACAATTCACTATGTGCACTGTTTGGAATAACCTGAAATGCCTTAGTTCGAGCGCAACACTGGATACCTTCAGTCGTATCCCACCGCTGTACACCAATTTGTTAAGACGGATTTCCGAACTCTGTCCTGGTGGCGCAGAAGTTCAGAAGGCCAACCTAATTACTTGGAACAGGGTAACCTCTGGACAAGCCAGACCAATCAAGGTAGCAATCGCGGCGGTCAAGACTAGGTCTCAAGAGGGGTGAGGGTGACTGAAGGCCCGCAATGAGCACACAAAGCAAGAGCGCTAACAAACTACTCCAAACAGTTGTTATATCAAAAATAGATACACATTTATTTTAAGGCCTTTAAAATAATGACCGTAGCGAGAAAATCACAATATCACAATATTAAACCAACACATACCATATCAACACAATATATATACAAATACACAGTCGCAAGCGTTTAAAGCACGAAATATGTAGTCCACCTGCCAGGGAAGGAAAACAGGCAGTGCGATAATGCTTTCGACTCAGTTCGCCTTCATAGGCACCTAACTAGATGGAAGTCCGAGCCCTGCGAAGAGTGGAGCCTTGTGCTCAAAGTACCTGCCACGCCGGTGCCGACGGGCACAAGGGGAAGCTCTTTGGAGGAAGTCAGGCGGTTCACGTTAGTGCACAGCAGAAGAAGAACAGGTTCCGCAACTCAAGCGCAGCCTCCACAGCAGGCAGGAGCAGAGCGCGAGCGCGGCAAAAGGGTGCTGTTTTTACACAGCAGGGAAAAGCAATGGGATACTGCAGGAGGGCGACCAGATCCTAGATATACTACTCACCGGTCCCCGAAGCAAGCAGACCCAGGCTTCTCCACGATAGTTTCAGCAGCTGGCAGGTTCAGAAGAGCAGGGAACGCTTTGTAGACGTGTAGAGCAAAAAGACGTCCCAATCGACGAAACCGGCACAGTTTTGTTGCCGCACAGGACAACGGAGCGGCCGTGTGTATTCGAGCCAAATGAACCCTCCTCCCTTCAGACCTGGGGACGCCAAGCGTACGAAGCGTGGGAGAGGGACAAGGACTCGCAATACAACACAACCTGGCGGCGGTTGCAGAGCCAAACTCCTTTGTAAGCTGGTCAGTCAACTGGATGGCCCAGAGACGCTTCCGAAGGCTTACTTGGCAAGAGATGGTTGAAGATGCCGGGAATAGCTGTTCCTGCTATTCCAAAGGTCGAAGCACCAGTACAGGCCTTCTGGTTCGATCAAAGGAGGACAGGGGCTCTCCGGACGACAGCAGTGCAAAGGAGGATTCCTTCAGCGGGTCACCAGCGATTCCTCGGTCCAGCCTCGTAGTTGCAGGATACTTGGCTCCTGTATTCCTTCGTTCGGGAGAACTCAGGAGATCGACATGGTAGTGGTGTTTCCAGCCCCCTCTTATCCACGGTTCCCTTCGCGCCAAAACGGAGGGGAGCCAATGGGAGATCCGCTCATCAAAACACATACCATACGTGGACCAATCACGGACCACGGTGGTCCCAGGCATTCACACCACCCTAGACTCTCTGGCACCCAGGATGTGTATTGGGACCAGACATCCCAGCCCACACCCTGGAGGCACACAAACGACATGTAGAAGCCCGCGAAAGCAACTGCGTTTCGCGGGAAAGTACATGCCCAAATAAGGAAGGCCCCGGGTCGCCGGACCTGGGGAAGGTGAAGGGAGCAAGACGGACAGTGGACAGGACAAAGGAGCCTCGCGGCCTGGCCATTTTGGGAGCCAGGCCACCATTTTGGGTTCAGTGCAAAAACGTGCTCAGAACGCCAAAAGGAGCTCAAAATAAACAAAACGATCGCTGCCACCATTCCAGTCCCTGAATGACTTGCACCGATCAAATACCATCCTAAAAGAGTATCTAGGGCCTGTAGAAGGCTAGAGACCCAAGAGAGCTGTAACTTAGCTTACAGTGCCCTCTTGTGTCGTGTTGCACTAAAGCTGCGACACGATAAAAGAAACTACGGGAAACCACGTTCCCCGGTACTGACTGTCTTAAGGGCATGTCAGTTTCCCCGTAAGAAAGGAGCGAAAGCCCAGAGAAGTGCGGCAGAAGGCTGTACTTCTCTGGCAAAGTCAAGAACAAGGTTAAAAACAATAGCAAAAAGTTTAGGGGTTGCCACATGGAAGGAAAATTCCCTACAATTACGAAATCTTTCCTAACAGATGTCATATGCAACTCCTTCCCATTCCAATCCTGAGACCCTTCCTATAGCATTAGATGTGATATCTCAATGCTTATACCAAATCTGAGACCCTTCCTATAGCATGAGATGTGATATCCAACTTCTTCCCATTCCAATCCCGAGACCCTTCCTATAGCATGAGATGTGATGTCTCAATTCTTCTAATACCAAACCTGAGATCCTTCCTATAACATGAGATGTGATATCCAACTCCTTCCCATTCCAATCCTGAGACCCTTATGATAGCATGAGATGTGATATCTCAATGCCTCTAATACCAAACCTGAGATACTTCTGATAGCATGAGATGTGATATCTCAATGCTTCTAATACCAAACCTGAGATCCTTCCTATAACATAAGATGTGATTTCCAAATCCTTCCACTTCCAAACCTGAGACCCTACCTTTAGCATGAGATGTGATATCCAACTCCTTCCCATTCCAATCCTGAGACCCTTCTGATAGCATGAGATGTGATATTTCAATGCCTCTAATACCAAACCTGAGATCCTACCTCTAACATGAAATGTGATATCCATCTCCTTCCCTTTCCAAACCTGAGACCCTGCCTATAGCATGAGATGTGATATCCAAGTCCTTCCCATTCCAATCCTGAGACCCTTCCTATAGCATGTGATGTGATATCTCAATGCTTAGTCCAAACCTGAGACCCTTCCTATGGCATGAGATGTCATATACAACTCCTTCCCATTCCAATCCTGAGACCCTTCCTATAGCATGAGATGTGATATCTCAATGCTTATACCAAACCTGAGACCCTTCCTATAGCATGAGATGTGATATCCAACTTCTTCCCATTCCAATCCTGAGACCCTTCCTATAACATGAGATGTGATGTCTCAATGCTTCTAATACCAAACCTGAGACCCTTCCTATAACATGAGATGGGATATCCAACTCCTTCCCATTCCAATCCTGAGACCCTTCCGATAGCAGAGATGTGATATCTCAATGCTTTTACCAAACCTGAGACCCTTCCTATGGCCTGAGATGTCATATACAACTCCTTCCCATTCCAATCCTGAGACCCTTCCTATAGCATGAGATGTGATATCTCAATGCTTATACCAAATCTGAGACCCTTCCTATAGCATGAGATGTGATATCCAACTCCTTCCCATTCCAATCCTGAGACCCTTCCTATAGCATGAGATGTGATGTCTCAATGCTTCTAATACCAAACCTGAGATCCTTCCTATAACATGAGATGTGATATCCAACTCCTTCCCATTCCAATCCTGAGACCCTTATGATAGCATGAGATGTGATATCTCAATGCTTCTAATACCAAACCTGAGATCCTTCCTATAACATGAGATGTGATTTCCAAATCCTTCCCCTTCCAAACCTGAGACCCTCCCTTTAGCATGAGATGTGATATCCAACTCCTTCCCATTCCAATCCTGAGACCCATCTGATAGCATGAGATGTGATATTTCAATGCCTCTAATACCAAACCTGAGATCCTACCTCTAACATGAAATGTGATATCCATCTCCTTCCCTTTCCAAACCTGGGACCCTGCCTATAGCATGAGATTTGATATCCAAGTCCTTTCCATTCCAATCCTGAGACCCTTCCTATAGCATGTGATGTGATATCTCAATGCTTATACCAAACCTGAGACCCTTCCTATGGCATGAGATGTCATATACAACTCCTTCCCATTCCAATCCTGAGACCCTTCCTATAGCATGAGATGTGATATCTCAATGCTTATACCAAACCTGAGACCCTTCCTATAGCATGAGATGTGATATCCAACTTCTTCCCATTCCAATCCTGAGACCCTTCCTATAACATGAGATGTGATGTCGCAATGCTTCTAATACCAAACCTGAGATCTTTCCTATAACATGAGATGTGATATCCAACTCCTTCCCATTCCAATCCTGAGACCCTTCCTATAGCATGAGATGTGATATCACAATGCTTATACCAAACCTGAGACCGTTCCTATAGCTTGAGATGTGATATCCAACTCCTTCCCATTCCAATCCTGAGACCCTTCCTATAGCATGAGATGTGATATCTCAAGGCCTCTAATACCAAACCTGAGATCGTTCCTCTAACATGAAATGTGATATCCAACTCCTTCCCCTTGCAAACCAGAGAGCCTTCCTATAACATGAGATGTGATATCCAACTCCTTCCCATTCCAATCCTGAGACCCTTATGATAGCATGAGATGTGATATCTCAATACCTCTAATACCAAACCTGAGATACTTACGATAGCATGAGATGTGATATCTCAATGCTTCTAATACCAAACCTGAGATCCTTCCTATAACATGAGATGTGATTTCCAAATCCTTCCCCTTCCAAACCTGAGACCCTCCCTTTAGCATGAGATGTGATATCCAACTCCTTCCCATTCCAATCCTGAGACCCTTCTGATAGCATGAGATGTGATATTTCAATGCCTCTAATACCAAACCTGAGATCCTACCTCGAACATGAAATGTGATATCCATCTCCTTCCCTTTCCAAACCTGAGACCCTGCCTATAGCATGAGATGTGATATCCAAGTCCTTTCCATTCCAATCCTGAGACCCTTCCTATAGCATGTGATGTGATATCTCAATGCGTATACCAAACCTGAGACCCTTCCTATGGCATGAGATGTCATATACAACTCCTTCCCATTCCAAACCTGAGACCCTTCCTATAGCATGAGATGTGATATCTCAATGCTTATACCAAACCTGAGACCCTTCTTATAGCATGAGATGTGATATCCAACTTCTTCCCATTCCAATCCTGAGACCCTTCCTATAACATGAGATGTGATGTCGCAATGCTTCTAATACCAAACCTGAGATCTTTCCTATAACATGAGATGTGATATCCAACTCCTTCCCATTTCAATCCTGAGACCCTTCCTATAGCATGAGATGTGATATCACAATGCTTATACCAAACCTGAGACCGTCCCTTTAGCTTGAGATGTGATATCCAACTCCTTCCCATTCCAATCCTGAGACCCTTCCTATAGCATGAGATGTGATATCTCAAGGCCTCTAATACCAAACCTGAGATCGTTCCTCTAACATGAAATGTGATATCCAACTCCTTCCCCTTCCAAACCTGAGAGCCTTCCTATAGCATGAGATATGATAGCCAAGTCCTTCCAATTCCAATCCTGAGACCCTTCCTATAACATGAAATGTGATATCCAACTCCTTCCCATTCCAACCTGAGACCCTTCCTATAGCATGAGATGGGATATCTCAATGCTTCTAATACCAAACCTGAGACTCTTCCTATAACATGAGATGGGATATCCAACTCATTCCCATTCCAATCCTGAGACCCTTCCGATAGCAGAGATGTGATATCTCAATGCTTATACCAAACCTGAGACCCTTCCTATGGCCTGAGATGTCATATATGATATGGTATTTGTAACGCGCCTATACACAAGTGTTTCAAGGCGCGACGAGGCAGGGAGGGAGGGAAACAAGGGGAAGACAGACAAACGATCCTACTAGGCCAGGTGTCATTCAGATCGCGCAAGTGCAGAGGTAAGGGGAAAAGGAGAAAGTGCAAGGAGAGGAGGTGGGGGGGAAGTGCAGTACAAGGTAAGTAGCGTAATAAAATAACAAATAATAAATAATAAATAATAAATAAAAAGGGCCCGCTGGTGGCAAGTGCGAGGTAAGTGCAGAGCAAGTGCTGGGAAGGGGGGCTGTAGGGATACAGTGACAGTCCCACAGTGCAGGGGGAGCCAGGGAGGCAGTGCAAGTGGAGAGTGGCTGGGCCCTGGACCGAGGTCGCTGAGAGTGGCCCAGATGCAGGTTTAGTGCAGAATTCAGTGGGGAGATAAGCAGGTTTAGCAGGGGAGAGGGAGAGAGAAGGCAGAAGCGAAGAGGAAGGTTTTGAGGTACTTCCGGAACCGGAGATGGTTTTCCTCAAGTTTCAGGGAGGCAGGAAGGCTGTTCCAGAGGGAGGCCCCTGCTGCGGAGAGAGATCTACCCCCAGCTCGTTGCTTCGAGAAGCGGCTGACCATGAGGGAGTTGGAGACGGATGAGCGAAGGGCTCGTGAAGGAAGATATTTAGGAAGAGAGAGTTGAAGGTATTTAGGCCCCAGGCCCCAGAAGGCCTTGTGAACAATGCAGAGGGTTTTGAACTTAATCCTCGCAGCCACTGGGAGCCAGTGAAGAGATTTCAGTCCTGGAGAGATACGGTCCCTGGGCTTGAGGCCAAGGACAAGTCTCGCAGTTCTGTTCTGGATAAGTTGCAGAGGGCGGAGAGTGGAGGCAGGCAGATTAAGATAGAGGCTGTTACAGTAGTCCAGCCTAGAGAGAACCAGGGCTCGGGAGACAGTGAGCTTCTGGGGGAAGGAGAGGAAGGGAAGAATACCTCTGAGGAGGTGCAGCTGGTAGTGTGACTTCTTAGAGACGTCAGATATATGAGGAGAGAAGGAGAGTGTGGAGTCGAAGATGACCCCGAGGTTTTTAGCCTTGCAGGTAGGGGCGGGAAGGGGGCCAAGGGAGGCCGGCCAGAGAGCTGCAGGGAAGGAGGGAGTGGGTGTGCCGATGAGTAGAATCTCAGTCTTACTGGCGTTAAGACAGAGGTCATTGGCGGCACACCATTCCTGGATAGCAGACAGACAGTCGGAGATGAGGGAAGGAGAGGAGGAGGCCGAGGGTAGCCTGAAAATGAGCTGGGTATCGTCCGCATAGCACTGGAAGTGGGGGCAGAGAGCGGCGATGCGGTGGGCAAGGAGTGCCAGATATTGGTTGAAAAGCCAGGGAGAGAGGATGGATCCCTGGGGCACACCACAGGTGGAGAAAAAGATGTCAGAGAGGAAGGAGCCCATTTGGACCTGGGAGGGTCGACCGGAAAGGAAAGAGGTCAGCCATGCCAGAGCCTGACCAGTGATACCCAGGTTATCACGGAGACGGTTGAGCAGGATGGCATGGTTGACAGTGTCAAAGGCAGAGGAGAGATCGAGCAGAATGAGAACGCAGGGAGTGTTGGAATCGAGGTTCAGGAGCAGGTCCTCACGGATGTTCAGGAGAGCAGTTTCCGTGCTTCTGGCCGCTCTGAAGCCGGATTGATGGTCATGAAGATTACCAACAGATTCAGCATGGAGGTTAAGCTGGGAGATGGCCAGTTTCTCCAGGAGTTTGCCCAGGAAGGGAGTAATGGAGATTGGGCGATAGTTGGCCGGGCAGGAGGGGTCGGAAGAGGGTTTCTTGAGGAGGGGGTGCACAAGGGAGTGCTTGAGGGGGGATGGGAAGACTCCAGAGGCGAATGAGTGGTTGCAAAAGTCAGCCAGGGCAGGAGCCAGGGAGTCGATGTGGTCCTTGATGGTTTTGGAGGAACAGGGGTGAACCTGTTTAGACGAGGCTTTCATAGATCGGACTTGTCTGGAAACCTCATCAGCAGAAAAAGGTGGAAAAGCAGAGAAGGAGGGCGGAGGGGCGGCTGCAAGAGAGCAAGAGGAAGAGCCGGGAAGAGAGGGAGGGAGGAGAGCGGAGGAGAGCGAGGACAGGATGTCCTGAGTTTTTGAGATGAAGTGCGAGGTCAGTGCAGTGCAGAGGGCCTGGGAGGGGACAGGAGAGGTAGAGACTGCAGCAGGGTTGGCCAGCTCCTTGCAGATTTTAAAGAGTTCGGCCGAGTTGTTAGATGCCTCAGAGATGCCGGCTTGGATAAGGGCTCTCTTCTTGGTGAGAACGGAGAGCCGGTATTGCCTTTGGAGCAGGCGGCAGGCCAGTTTGTCAGAGGATGAACATGAAGCACGCCATTTCCTTTCTGCCACCCTGCACTTGCGTTTTAGGGTGACGAGATCCGAGTCATACCAGGAGTTACATTTGGCTTTGGGCTTCAGGCGGATTCTCATGACGGGGGCAAGGATATCGAGAGTATCAGATATAGAGGAATAGAGCATGGAGAGGGCTGTGTCAGGGTGGGAGTCAGCCGGGGGGGAGGAGGGGGCGAGAAGGTAGCAGCGAAGGCCTCAACTGACACGCGCTTCATGGGCCGGATGACCGAGAAGGTGGGTGGCAGTGAAGAGGGTGGCTTTGCCTGTGGGGTAGGGAGGGAGAGGTGGGAGGATAGGAGAAAGTGATCGCTCCAGGAGAGAGGAGTGGAGAGAGGGAGGGAGAGGGGAAGGTCAGAAGAGATCAGAGCATCAAGAGTGTGCCCTGCAGAGTGAGTAGGCCCAGACGGGAGAATAGAGAGTGAGAGAGAGTTGCAGAGTTCACGAAAGAGACCAGTGAGGGGACAGGAGGCATCGAGGTGGATGTTGAAGTCACCGAGAAAGAGGAGTTGGGTGGTTGAGGACAGGAGTGAGGAGGAGAGGTCAGCCCACTCAGAGAGGAAGGAGGAAATTTGACCAGGTGGCCGATAGATAGTAGCCACGGTAAGGGAATGGCTAGGAGAGAGAGAGAGTCGGCAGACAAGATATTCAAAAGAGGAGTAGGTCTGCGTAGGAGTGACAGTGGCAGGAATCCACTCAGGGAAGATAAGGGCAACACCACCCCCTGAGCGGTTGGGCCGGGGCACGGAGAGGATCTTGTAGCCGTCAGGTAGGAGTGTGTCGAAGCTGGTGGCAGAGCTGGCAGTGAACCAAGTCTCAGTGAGACCGAGGACGTCGAGGTCCAGTTCCTCAAGAAGGCGACAGATATCAGAGGAGTGCTTGATGGCAGAGCGAGAATTTAGAGTGGCAATGTGGAGAAGGTTGCCACCCTTGAAAAACTTCCGGGGAGGGGTACAGATCAGAGGTACGCCCTGCGGAGGTGTTAGAGAAGGAGTTGAAAAGGGAGCAAGAGAAGGGGCAGGGAGGGAGGGGAGAGGCAAGGTAGCCGAGGACAGAGGAGGGGGGACAGCGGGAGCGGAGAGGAAGTTGATGAGGCATGGGAAGCGTCTATCAAAGAGGTGAAGGTTGGCCTGAGGGCCTTGGACCAAGACGGTCCCGTTAGCATAGACATTAATGATGGCTTTAGAGGAGTGGAAAGGGGCCAAGAGGACATCCCAACGGGTGCCACCATTAATGGGAGAGGTGGAGAAAGGAGAGAGCACAGCGACCATGTGAGGGGTCCATAGGTCAGGTGAAGGCACGAAAAAGAGAATGTCAGTGAGAGTTTCCTTGGAGCAGGCGCTCGTGTAGGTGTCAGCGATAGGGAGGCCTGGGTTGGAGACCAGGATGTCCTTTTTAAACTTTTTCCTACCGGATTTAATGAGGAGTGCAGGATAGTCAATGGAGAAGCAGTTAGAGTAGATAGGCGAGATAGAGAGCACCATGGAGTAGGAGGGGAGGCGGACGCCACGAGTATGCAGACAGGAAGTGAGTGGAGGGCACTAGTTTACCACAATGCAGAGCAAACAGTAATGTGTAGTAGGTCAGGGCCACCTAAGTTTGAGAATCCTGCGAGGGGAGAAAAACACCCTAGTTTAACACAATGCAGAGCAAACAGTAATGCGTAGTAGGTCAGGGCCACCTAAGTTTGAGAATCCTGCGAGGGGATAAAAACACCCTAGTTTAACACAATGCAGAGCAAACAGTAATGCGTAGTAGGTCAGGGCCACCTAAGTTTGAGAATCCTGCGGGGGGAGAAAAACACCCTAGTTTAACACAATGCAGAGCAAACAGTAATGC
The DNA here is from genome assembly GCF_040938575.1 of Ambystoma mexicanum. NCBI lineage: Eukaryota > Metazoa > Chordata > Amphibia > Caudata > Ambystomatidae > Ambystoma > Ambystoma mexicanum. The sequence continues at coordinate 297,118,639 of NC_090938.1, forward strand.
GTAGTAGGTCAGGGCCACCTAAGTTTGAGAATCCTGCGGGGGGAGAAAAGCACCCTAGTTTAACACAATGCAGAGCAAACAGTAATGCGTAGTAGGTCAGGGCCACCTAAGTTTGAGAATCCTGCGGGGGGAGAAAAGCACCCTAGTTTACCAAAGAATTGGAATAGGGGGGCGAGGCATCATGCGGATGAGGTGAGCAAGGTGAGGAGGGGTGGGCCGGAAAGCGGAGGAGCTGGCGCCTGGCGTCCCCTGCGGACACCTGCAGACACACAGGGAGCCGCACTGAAGGAGTCGCCCTTGGCCTGGGGCCCTTAGCCGCGGGGGCTGCCGGGCAGAGGGCTGCCCAGGAGGGGGGAGGTTATAGGCAGAGGGAGAGGAAGGGGGGGTGTGGGCGGGCAGGGAGGCGGGGAGGGAGGGGAAGACCAGGAAGTGGGAGGGGGGAGCAGGAGCAGGCCAAACACCGCGCTGGGAGCGCGTGAAAACAATTCACTTTCCTTTCCCTTTCAAAGCACAAAGAAAACAAAAACTCACGGAGGCCCAGGCAGGGCTTTCCAGGCCTGCTGATCCCCTCAGGCCACCGGCGACCGCTCTCCACGCTCAGCTGGAGAAAAGAAGCGAGCGTGGGGAACGGCCGTCGAGTAGGCCAGAGGGGAGGCAGGCACACAGCCAATCAGAGGGGGGGGTGGGCGGGCAGGGAGGCGGGGAGGGAGGGGAAGGCCAGGAAGTGGGAGGGGGGAGCAGGAGCAGGCCAAACACCGCGCTGGGAGCGCGTGAAAACAATTCACTTTCCTTTCCCTTTCAAAGCACAAAGAAAACAAAAACTCACGGAGGCCCAGGCAGGGCTTTCCAGGCCTGCTGATCCCCTCAGGCCACCGGCGACCGCTCTCCACGCTCAGCTGGAGAAAAGAAGCGAGCGTGGGGAACGGCCGTCGAGTAGGCCAGAGGGGAGGCAGGCACACAGCCAATCAGAGGGGGGGGTGGGCGGGCAGGGAGGCGGGGAGGGAGGGGAAGACCAGGAAGTGGGAGGGGGGAGCAGGAGCAGGCCAAACACTGCGCTGGGAGCGCGTGAAAACAATTCACTTTCCTTTCCCTTTCAAAGCACAAAGAAAACAAAAACTCACGGAGGCCCAGGCAGGGCTTTCCAGGCCTGCTGATCCCCTCAGGCCACCGGCGACCGCTCTCCACGCTCAGCTGGAGAAAAGAAGCGAGCGTGGGGAACGGCCGTCGAGTAGGCCAGAGGGGAGGCAGGCACACAGCCAATCAGAGGGGGGGGTGGGCGGGCAGGGAGGCGGGGAGGGAGGGGAAGACCAGGAAGTGGGAGGGGGAGCAGGAGCAGGCCAAACACCGCGCTGGAAGCGCGTGAAAACAATTCACTTTCCTTTCCCTTTCAAAGCACAAAGAAAACAAAAACCCACGGAGGCCCAGGCAGGGCTTTCCAGGCCTGCTGATCCCCTCAGGCCACCGGCGACCGCTCTCCACGCTCAGCTGGAGAAAAACCTTTAGCATGAGATGTGATATCCAACTCCTTCCCATTCCAATCCTGAGACCCTTCTGATAGCATGAGATGTGATATCTCAATGCCTCTAATTCCAAACCTGAGATCCTACCTCTAACATGAAATGTGATATCCATCTCCTTCCCTTTCCAAACCTGAGACCCTGCCTATAGCATGAGATGTGATATCCAAGTCCTTCCCATTCCAATCCTGAGACCCTTCCTATAGCATGTGATGTGATATCTCAATGCTTATACCAAACCTGAGACCCTTCCTATGGCATGAGATGTCATATACAACTCCTTCCCATTCCAATCCTGAGACCCTTCCTATAGCATGAGATGTGATATCTCAATGCTTATACCAAACCTGAGACCCTTCCTATAGCATGAGATGTGATATCCAACTTCTTCCCATTCCAATCCTGAGACCCTTCCTATAACATGAGATGTGATGTCTCAATGCTTCTAATACCAAACCTGAGATCTTTCCTATAACATGAGATGTGATATCCAACTCCTTCCCATTCCAATCCTGAGACCCTTCCTATAGCATGAGATGTGATATCTCAAGGCCTCTAATACCAAACCTAAGATCCTTCCTCTAACATGAAATGTGATATCCAACTCTTTCCCCTTCCAAACCTGAGAGCCTTCCTATAGCATGAGATATGATATCCAAATCCTTCCCATTCCAATCCTGAGACCCTTCCTATAACATGAAATGTGATATCCTACTCCTTCCCATTCCATCCTGGGACCCTTCCTATATCATGAGATGGGATATCTCAATGCTTCTAATACCAAACCTGAGACCCTTCCTATAACATGAGATGGGAATATCCAACTCCTTCCCATTCCAATCCTGAGACACTTCCTATAGCATGAGATGTGATATCTCAATGCTTATACCAAATCTGAGACCCTTCCTATAGCATGAGATGTGATATCCAACTCCTTCCCATTCCAATCCTGAGACCCTTCCTATAGCATGAGATGTGATATCTCAAGGCCTCTAATACCAAACCTGAGATCCTTCCTCTAACATGAAATGTGATATCCAACTCTTTCCCCTTCCAAACCTGAGAGCCTTCCTATAGCATGAGATATGATAGCCAAGTCCTTCCAATTCCAATCCTGAGACCCTTCCTATAACATGAAATGTGATATCCAACTCCTTCCCATTCCAACCTGAGACCCTTCCTATAGCATGAGATGGGATGTCTCAATGCTTCTAATACCAAACCTGAGACTCTTCCTATAACATGAGATGGGATATCCAACTCATTCCCATTCCAATCCTGAGACCCTTCCGATAGCAGAGATGTGATATCTCAATGCTTATACCAAACCTGAGACCCTTCCTATGGCCTGAGATGTCATATACAACTCCTTCCCATTCCAATCCTGAGACCCTTCCTATAGCATGAGATGTGATATCTCAATGCTTATACCAAATCTGAGACCCTTCCTATAGCATGAGATGTGATATCCAACTCCTTCCCATTCCAATCCTGAGACCCTTCCTATAGCATGAGATGTGATGTCTCAATGCTTCTAATACCAAACCTGAGATCCTTCCTATAACATGAGATGTGATATCCAACTCCTTCCCATTCCAATCCTGAGACCCTTATGATAGCATGAGATGTGATATCTCAATGCCTCTAATACCAAACCTGAGATACTTCCGATAGCATGAGATGTGATATCTCAATGCTTCTAATACCAAACCTGAGATCCTTTCTATAACATGAGATGTGATTTCCAAATCCTCCCCCTTCCAAACCTGAGACCCTCCCTTTAGCATGAGATGTGATATCCAACTCCTTCCCATTCCAATCCTGAGACCCTTCTGATAGCATGAGATGTGATATCTCAATGCCTCTAATTCCAAACCTGAGATCCTACCTCTAACATGAAATGTGATATCCATCTCCTTCCCTTTCCAAACCTGAGACCCTGCCTATAGCATGAGATGTGATATCCAAGTCCTTCCCATTCCAATCCTGAGACCCTTCCTATAGCATGTGATGTGATATCTCAATGCTAATACCAAACCTGAGACCCTTCCTATGGCATGAGATGTCATATACAACTCCTTCCCATTCCAATCCTGAGACCCTTCCTATAGCATGAGATGTGATATCTCAATGCTTATACCAAACCTGAGACCCTTCCTATAGCATGAGATGTGATATCCAACTTCTTCCCATTCCAATCCTGAGACCCTTCCTATAACATGAGATGTGATGTCTCAATGCTTCTAATACCAAACCTGAGATCTTTCCTATAACATGAGATGTGATATCCAACTCCTTCCCATTCCAATCCTGAGACCCTTCCTATAGCATGAGATGTGATATCTCAAGGCCTCTAATACCAAACCTGAGATCCTTCCTCTAACATGAAATGTGATATCCAACTCCTTCCCCTTCCAAACCTGAGAGCCTTCCTATAGCATGAGATATGATATCCAAATCCTTCCCATTCCAATCCTGAGACCCTTCCTATAACATGAAATGTGATATCCTACTCCTTCCCATTCCATCCTGGGACCCTTCCTATATCATGAGATGGGATATCTCAATGCTTCTAATACCAAACCTGAGACCCTTCCTATAACATGAGATGGGAATATCCAACTCCTTCCCATTCCAATCCTGAGACCCTTCCGATAGCAGAGATGTGATATCTCAATGCTTATACCAAACCTGAGATCCTTCCTATAACATGAGATGTGATATCCAACTCCTTCCCATTCCAATCCTGAGACACTTCCTATAGCATGAGATGTGATATCTCACTGCTTATACCAAACCTGAGACCCTTCCTATAGAATGAGATGTGATATCCAACTCCTTCCCATTCCAATCCTGAGACCATTCCTATAGCATGAGATGTGATATCTCAATGCTTCTAATATCAAACTTGAGACCCTCCCTATAGCATGAGATGTGATACCCAAGTCCTTCCCATTCCAATCCTGAGACACTTCCTATAGCATGAGATGTGATATCTCAAGGCTTCTAATACCAAACCTGAGACTCTTCCTATAACATGAGATGGGATATCCAACTCCTTCCCATTCCAATCCTGAGACCCTTCCAATAGCAGAGATGTGATATCTCAATGCTTATACCAAACCTAAGACCCTTCCTATGGCATGAGATGTGATATCCAACTCCTTCCCATTCCAATCCCGAGACCCTTCCTATAGCATGAGATGTGATATCTCGATGCTTATACCAAATCTGAGACCCTTCCTATAGCATGAGATGTGATATCCAACTCCTTCCCATTCCAATCCTAAGGCCCTTCCTATAGCATGAGATGTGATGTCTCAATGCTTCTAATACCAAACCTGAGATCCTTCCTATAACATGAGATGTGATATCCAACTCCTTCCCATTCCAATCCTGAGACCCTTCCTATAGCATGAGATGTGATGTCTCAATGCTTCTAATACCAAACCTGAGAACCTTCCTACAGCATGCGATGTGATATCTCAATGCTTCTAATACCAAACCTGAGACCAGTCCTATAACATGAGATTGGATATCCAACTCCTTCCCCTTCCAAACCTGAGACCCTTCCTATAGCATGAGATGTGATATCCAACTTCTTCCCATTCCAATCCTGAGACCCTTCCTATAACATGAGATGTGATGTCTCAATGCTTCTAATACCAAACCTGAGATCTTTCCTATAACATGAGATGTAATATCCAACTCCTTCCCATTCCAATCCTGAGACCCTTCCTATAGCATGAGATGTGCTATCTCAATGCTTATACCAAACCTGAGACCCTTCCTAAAGCTTGAGATGTGATATCCAACTCCTTCCCATTCCAATCCTGAGACCCTTCCTATAGCATGATATGTGATATCTCAATGCCTCTAATACCAAACCTGAGATCCTTCCTCTAACATGAAATGTGATATCGAACTCCTTCCCTTTCCAAACCTGAGAGCCTACCTATAGCATGAGATGTGATATCCAAGTCCTTCCCATTCCAATCCTTAGACCCTTCCTACAGCATGCAATATGATATCTCAATGATTCTAATAACAAACCTGAGACCCGTCCTATAACATGAGATGTGATATCCAACTCCTTCCCGTTTCAAACCTGAGACCCTTCCTATAACATGAGATGTGATATCCAACTCCTTCCCGTTTCAAACCTGAGACCCTTCCTATAGCATATGTGATATCCAACTCCTTCCCATTCCAAACATGAGACCCTTCCTATAGCAAGAATGTAATATCCAACTCCTTCCCATTCCAATCCTGAGACCATTCCTATAGCATGAGATGTGATATCTCAATGCTTCTAATACCAAACCTGAGATCCTTCCTATGACATGAGATGTGATATCCAATTCCTCCCCATTCCAAACCTGAGAACCTTCCTACAGCATGCGATGTGATATCTCAATGCTTCTAATACCAAACCTGAGACCAGTCCTATAACATGAGATTGGATATCCAACTCCTTCCCCTTCCAAACCTGAGACCCTTCCTATAGCATGAGATGTGATATCCAACTTCTTCCCATTCCAATCCTGAGACCCTTCCTATAACATGAGATGTGATGTCTCAATGCTTCTAATACCAAACCTGAGATCTTTCCTATAACATGAGATGTGATATCCAACTCCTTCCCATTCCAATCCTGAGACCCTTCCTATAGCATGAGATGTGCTATCTCAATGCTTATACCAAACCTGAGACCCCTCCTAAAGCTTGAGATGTGATATCCAACTCCTTCCCATTCCAATCCTGAGACCCTTCCTATAACATGAAATGTGATATCCAACTCCTTCCCATTCCAACCTGAGACCCTTCCCATAGCATGAGATGGGATATCCAACTCCTTCCAAATCCAATACTGATACCCTTCCAATAGCATGAGATGTGATATCCCAATGCTTCTACCAAACCTGAGAACCATACTATGGCATGAGATGTGATATCAAACTCCTTCCCATTCCAATCCTGAGACTCTTCCTATAGCTTGAGATGTGATATCCGAAATCCTTCCCATTCCAATTCTGAGACCCTTCCTATACCATGAGACTTGATATCTCAATTCTTCTAATACCAAACCTGAGACCCGTCCTATAACATGAGATGTGATATCAAACTCCTTCCCATTCCAATCCTGAGACTCTTCCTATAGCTTGAGATCTGATATCCGAAATCCTTCCCATTCCAATTCTGAGACCCTTCCTATACCATGAGACTTGATATCTCAATGCTTCTAATACCAAACCTGAGACCCTTCCTTTATCATGAGATGTGATATCCAACTCCTTCCCATTCCAATCCTGAGACCCTTCCGATATCATGAGATTTGTTATCTCAATGCTTCTAATATCAAAATTGAGACCCGCCTATAACATGAGATGTGATATCCAAATCTTTCCCCTTCCAAATCTTAGACCCTTCCTTTATCATGAGATGGGATATCCAACTCCTTCCCATTCCAATCCTGAGACCCTTCCGATAGCAGAGATGTGATATCTCAATGCTTATACCAATCCTGAGACCCTTCCTATGGCCTGAGATGTCATATACAACTCCTTCCCAATCCAATCCTGAGACCCTTCCTATAGCATGAGATGTGATATCTCAATGCTTATACCAAATCTGAGACCCTTCCTATAGCATGAGATGTGATATCCAACTCCTTCCCATTCCAATCCTGAGACCCTTCCTATAGCATGAGATGTGATGTCTCAATGCTTCTAATACCAAACCTGAGATCCTTCCTATAACATGAGATGTGATATCCAACTCCTTCCCATTCCAATCCTGAGACCCTTCCTATAGCATGAGATGTGATGTCTCAATGCTTCTAATACCAAACCTGAGAACCTTCCTACAGCATGCGATGTGATATCTCAATGCTTCTAATACCAAACCTGAGACCAGTCCTATAACATGAGATTGGATATCCAACTCCTTCCCCTTCCAAACCTGAGACCCTTCCTATAGCATGAGATGTGATATCCAACTTCTTCCCATTCCAATCCTGAGACCCTTCCTATAACATGAGATGTGATGTCTCAATGCTTCTAATACCAAACCTGAGATCTTTCCTATAACATGAGATGTAATATCCACCTCCTTCCCATTCCAATCCTGAGACCCTTCCTATAGCATGAGATGTGATATCTCAATGCTTATACCAAACCTGAGACCCTTCCTAAAGCTTGAGATGTGATATCCAACTCCTTCCCATTCCAATCCTGAGACCCTTCCTATAGCATGAGATGTGATATCTCAATGCTTCTAATATCAAACTTGAGACCCTTCCTATAGCATGAGATGTGATATCCAACTCCTTCCCATTCCAATCCTGAGACCCTTCCTATAGCATGAGATGTGATGTCTCAATGCTTCTAATACCAAACCTGAGATCCTTCCTATAACATGAGATGTGATATCCAACTCCTTCCCATTCTAATCCCGAGACCCTTCCTATAGCATGAGATGTGATATCTCAATGCTTATACCAAACCTGAGACCCTTCCTAAAGCTTGAGATGTGATATCCAACTCCTTCCCATTCCAATCCTGAGACCCTTCCTATAGCATGAGATGTGATATCTCAATGCTTCTAATATCAAACCTGAGAGCCTACCTATAGCATGAGATGTGATATCCAAGTCCTTCCCATTCCAATCCTTAGACCCTTCCTACAGCATGCAATATGATATCTCAATGATTCTAATAACAAACCTGAGACCCATCCTATAACATGAGATGGGATATCCAACTCCTTCCTATTCCAATCCTGAGACACTTCCGATAGCAGAGATGTGATATCTCAATGCTTATACCAAACCTGAGGCCCTTCCTATAACATGAGATGTGATATCCAATTCCTTCCCGGTCCAAACCTGAGACCCTTCCTATAGCATATGTGATATCCAACTCCTTCCCATTCCAAACATGAGACCCTTCCTATAGCAAGAATGTAATATCCAACTCCTTCCCATTCCAATCCTGAGACCATTCCTATAGCATGCGATGTGATATCTCAATGCTTCTAATACCAAACCCGAGACCAGTCCTATAACATGAGATTGGATATCCAACTCCTTCCCCTTCCAAACCTGAGACCCTTCCTATAGCATGAGATGTGATATCCAACTTCTTCCCATTCCACTCCTGAGACCCTTCCTATAACATGAGATGTGATGTCTCAATGCTTCTAATACCAAACCTGAGATCTTTCCTATAACATGAGATGTGATATCCAACTCCTTCCCATTCCAATCCTGAGACCCTTCCTATAGCATGAGATGTGATATCTCAATGCTTATACCAAACCTGAGACCCTTCCTATAGCTTGAGATGTGATATCCAACTCCTTCCCATTCCAATCCTGAGACCCTTCCTATAGCATGAGATGTGATATCTCAAGGCCTCTAATACCAAACCTGAGATTCTTCCTCTAACATGAAATGTGATATCCAACTCCTTCCCCTTCCAAACCTGAGAGCCTTCCTATAGCATGAGATATGATATCCAAGTCCTTCCCATCCAATCCTGAGACCCTTCCTATAACATGAAATGTGATATCCAACTCCTTCCCATTCCAACCTGAGACCCTTCCTATAGCATGAGATGGGATATCCAATTCCTTCCAAATCCAATACTGATACCCTTCCGATTGCATGAGATGTGATATCCCAATGCTTCTACCAAACCTGAGACCCATACTATGGCATGAGATGTGATATCAAACTCCTTCCCATTCCAATCCTGAGACCCTACCTATAGCTTGAGATGTGATATCCAACTCCTTCCCATTCCAATTCTGAGACCCTTCCTATACCATGAGACTTGATATCTCAATGCTTCTAATACAAAACCTGAGACCCGTCCTATAACATGAGATGTGATATCCAAATCCTTCCCCTTCCAAACCTTAGACCCTTCCTTTATCATGAGATGTGATATCCAATTCCTTCCCATTCCAATCCTGAGACCCTTCCGATATCATGAGATTTGTTATCTCAATGCTTCTAATATCAAACTTGAGACCCTCCCTATAGCATGAGATGTGACATCCAAGTCCTCCCCATTCCAATCCTGAGACTCTTCCTATAGCATGAGATGTGATATCTCAATGCTTCTAATACCAAACCTGAGACCCTTCCTATAACATGAGATGGGATATCCAACTCCTTCCCATTCCAATCCTGAGACCCTTCCGATAGCAGAGATGTGATATCTCAATGCTTATACCAAACCTGAGACCCTTCCTATGGCCTGATTTGTCATATACAACTCCTTCCCATTCCAATCCTGAGACCCTTCCTATAGCATGAGATGTGATATCTCAATGCTTATACCAAATCCGAGACCCTTCCTATAGCATGAGATGTGATATCCAACTCCTTCCCATTCCAATCCTGAGACCCTTCCTATAGCATGAGATGTGATGTCTCAATGCTTCTAATACAAAACCTGAGATCCTTCTGATAGCATGAGATGTGATATCTCAATGCTTCTAGTACCAAACCTGAGATCCTTCCTATAACATGAGATGTGATTTCCAAATCCTTCCACTTCCAAACCTGAGACACTCCCTTTAGCATGAGATGTGATATCCAACTCCTTCCCATTCCAATCCTGAGACCCTTCTGATAGCATGAGATGTGATATTTCAATGCCTCTAATACCAAACCTGAGATCCTACCTCTAACATGAAATGTGATATCCATCTCCTTCCCTTTCCAAACCTGAGACCCTGCCTATAGCATGAGATGTGATATCAAAAGTCCTTCCCATTCCAATCCTGAGACCCTTCCTATAGCATGTGATGTGATATCTCAATGCTTATACCAAACCTGAGACCCTTCCTATGGCATGAGATGTCATATACAACTCCTTCCCATTCCAATCCTGAGACCCTTCCTATAGCATGAGATGTGATATCTCAATGCTTATACCAAACCTGAGACCCTTCCTATAGCATGAGATGTGATATCCAACTTCTTCCCATTCCAATCCTGAGACCCTTCCTATAACATGAGATGTGATGTCTCAATGCTTCTAATACCAAACCTGAGACCCTTCCTATAACATGAGATGGGATATCCAACTCCTTCCCATTCCAATCCTGAGACCGTTCCTATAGCATGAGATGTGATATCTCAATGCTTATACCAAATCTGAGACCCTTCCTATAGCATGAGATGTGATATCCAACTCCTTCCCATTCCAATCCTGAGACCCTTCCTATAGCATGAGATGTGATGTCTCAATGCTTCTAATACCAAACCTGAGATCCTTCCTATAACATGAGATGTGATATCCAACTCCTTCCCATTCCAATCCTGAGACCCTTAAGATAGCATGAGATGTGATATCTCAATGCCTCTAATACCAAACCTGAGATACTTCCGATAGCATGAGATGTGATATCTCAATGCTTCTAATACCAAACCTGAGATCCTTCCTATAACATGAGATGTGATTTCCAAATCCTTCCCCTTCCAAACCTGAGACCCTCCCTTTAGCATGAGATGTGATATCCAACTCCTTCCCATTCCAATCCTGAGACCCTTCTGATAGCATGAGATGTGATATTTCAATGCCTCTAATACCAAACCTGGGATCCTACCTCTAACATGAAATGTGATATCCATCTCCTTCCCTTTCCAAACCTGAGACCCTGCCTATAGCATGAGATGTGATATCCAAGTCCTTCCCATTACAATCCTGAGACCCTTCCTATAGCATGTGATGTGATATCTCAATGCTTATACCAAACCTGAGACCCTTCCTATGGCATGAGATGTCATATACAACTCCTTCCCATTCCAATCCTGAGACCCTTCCTATAGCATGAGATGTGATATCTCAATGCTTATACCAAACCTGAGACCCTTCCTATAGCATGAGATGTGATATCCAACTTCTTCCCATTCCAATCCTGAGACCCTTCCTATAACATGAGATGTGATGTCTCAATGCTTCTAATACCAAACCTGAGATCTTTCCTATAACATGAGATGTGATATCCAACTCCTTCCCATTCCAATCCTGAGACCCTTCCTATAGCATGAGATGTGATATCTCAAGGCCTCTAATACCAAACCTGAGATCGTTCCTCTAACATGAAATGTGATATCCAACTCCTTCCCCTTCCAAACCTGAGAGCCTTCCTATAGCATGAGATATGATAGCCAAGTCCTTCCAATTCCAATCCTGAGACCCTTCCTATAACATGAAATGTGATATCCAACTCCTTCCCATTCCAACCTGAGACCCTTCCTATAGCATGAGATGGGATATCTCAATGCTTCTAATACCAAACCTGAGACTCTTCCTATAACATGAGATGGGATATCCAACTCCTTCCCATTCCAATCCTGAGACCCTTCCGATAGCAGAGATGTGATATCTCAATGCTTATACCAAACCTGAGACCCTTCCTATGGCCTGAGATGTGATATCCAACTGCTTCCCATTCCAATCCTGAGACCCTTCCTATAGCATGAGATGTGATATCTCAATGCTTATACCAAATCTGAGACCCTTCCTATAGCATGAGATGTGATATCCAACTCCTTCCCATTCCAATCCTGAGACCCTTCCTATAGCATGAGATGTGATGTCTCAATGCTTCTAATACCAAACCTGAGATCCTTCCAATAACATGAGATGTGATATCCAACTCCTTCCGATTCCAATCCTGAGACCCTTATGATAGCATGAGATGTGATATCTCAATGCTTCTAATACCAAACCTGAGATCCTTCCTATAACATGAGATGTGATTTCCAAATCCTTCCCCTTCCAAACCTGAGACCCTCCCTTAAGCATGAGATGTGATATCCAACTCCTTCCCATTCCAATCCTGAGACCCTTCCTATAGCCTGAGATGTGATATCTCAATGCCTCTAATACCAAACCTGAGATCCTTCCTCTAACATGAAATGTGATATCCAACTCCTTCCCTTTCCAAACCTGAGAGCCTATCTATAGCATGAGATGTGATATCCAAGTCCTTCCCATTCCAATCCTGAGACACGTCCGATAGCAGAGATGTGATATCTCAATGCTTATACCAAACCTGAGACCCTTCCTATAACATGAGATGTGATATCCAACTCCTTCCCGTTCCAAACCTGAGACCCTTCCTTTAGCATGAGATGTGATATCCAGCTCCTTCCCATTCCAATCCTGAGACACTTCCGATAGCATGAGATGTGATATCTCAATGCTTCTAATATCAAAACTGAGACCCTCCCTATAGCATGATATGTGATATCTAAGTCCTTCCCATTCCAATCCTGAGACCCTTCCTATAGCATGAGATGTGATATCTCAATGCTTCTACCAAACCTGAGACCCTTCCTTTAGCATGAGATGTGATAACCAACACCTTCCCATTCCAATCCTGAGACCCTTCCTATAGCATGAGATGTGATATCTCAATACTTCTAATACCAAACCTGAGATCCTTCCGATAACATGAGATGTGATATCCAAATCCTTCCCCTTCCAAACCTGAGACCCTCCCTATAGCATGAGATGTGATATCCAACTCCTTCCCATTCCAATCCTGAGACCCTTCTGATAGCATGAGATTTGTTATCTCAATGCTTATACCAAACCTGAGACCCTTCCTATGGCCTGATTTGTCATATACAACTCCTTCCCATTCCAATCCTGAGACCCTTCCTATAGCATGAGATGTGATATCTCAATGCTTACACCAAATCCGAGACCCTTCCTATAGCATGAGATGTGATATCCAACTCCTTCCCATTCCAATCCTGAGACCCTTCCTATAGCATGAGATGTGATGTCTCAATGCTTCTAATACCAAACCTGAGATCCTTCTGATAGCATGAGATGTGATATCTCAATGCTTCTAGTACCAAACCTGAGATCCTTCCTATAACATGAGATGTGATTTCCAAATCCTTCCACTTCCAAACCTGAGACACTCCCTTTAGCATGAGATGTGATATCCAACTCCTTCCCATTCCAATCCTGAGACCCTTCTGATAGCATGAGATGTGATATTTCAATGCCTCTAATACCAAACCTGAGATCCTACCTCTAACATGAAATGTGATATCCATCTCCTTCCCTTTCCAAACCTGAGACCCTGCCTATAGCATGAGATGTGATATCAAAAGTCCTTCCCATTCCAATCCTGAGACCCTTCCTATAGCATGTGATGTGATATCTCAATGCTTATACCAAACCTGAGACCCTTCCTATGGCATGAGATGTCATATACAACTCCTTCCCATTCCAATCCTGAGACCCTTCCTATAGCATGAGATGTGATATCTCAATGCTTATACCAAACCTGAGACCCTTCCTATAGCATGAGATGTGATATCCAACTTCTTCCCATTCCAATCCTGAGACCCTTCCTATAACATGAGATGTGATGTCTCAATGCTTCTAATACCAAACCTGAGACCCTTCCTATAACATGAGATGGGATATCCAACTCCTTCCCATTCCAATCCTGAGACCGTTCCTATAGCATGAGATGTGATATCTCAATGCTTATACCAAATCTGAGACCCTTCCTATAGCATGAGATGTGATATCCAACTCCTTCCCATTCCAATCCTGAGACCCTTCCTATAGCATGAGATGTGATGTCTCAATGCTTCTAATACCAAACCTGAGATCCTTCCTATAACATGAGATGTGATATCCAACTCCTTCCCATTCCAATCCTGAGACCCTTAAGATAGCATGAGATGTGATATCTCAATGCCTCTAATACCAAACCTGAGATACTTCCGATAGCATGAGATGTGATATCTCAATGCTTCTAATACCAAACCTGAGATCCTTCCTATAACATGAGATGTGATTTCCAAATCCTTCCCCTTCCAAACCTGAGACCCTCCCTTTAGCATGAGATGTGATATCCAACTCCTTCCCATTCCAATCCTGAGACCCTTCTGATAGCATGAGATGTGATATTTCAATGCCTCTAATACCAAACCTGGGATCCTACCTCTAACATGAAATGTGATATCCATCTCCTTCCCTTTCCAAACCTGAGACCCTGCCTATAGCATGAGATGTGATATCCAAGTCCTTCCCATTACAATCCTGAGACCCTTCCTATAGCATGTGATGTGATATCTCAATGCTTATACCAAACCTGAGACCCTTCCTATGGCATGAGATGTCATATACAACTCCTTCCCATTCCAATCCTGAGACCCTTCCTATAGCATGAGATGTGATATCTCAATGCTTATACCAAACCTGAGACCCTTCCTATAGCATGAGATGTGATATCCAACTTCTTCCCATTCCAATCCTGAGACCCTTCCTATAACATGAGATGTGATGTCTCAATGCTTCTAATACCAAACCTGAGATCTTTCCTATAACATGAGATGTGATATCCAACTCCTTCCCATTCCAATCCTGAGACCCTTCCTATAGCATGAGATGTGATATCTCAAGGCCTCTAATACCAAACCTGAGATCGTTCCTCTAACATGAAATGTGATATCCAACTCCTTCCCCTTCCAAACCTGAGAGCCTTCCTATAGCATGAGATATGATAGCCAAGTCCTTCCAATTCCAATCCTGAGACCCTTCCTATAACATGAAATGTGATATCCAACTCCTTCCCATTCCAACCTGAGACCCTTCCTATAGCATGAGATGGGATATCTCAATGCTTCTAATACCAAACCTGAGACTCTTCCTATAACATGAGATGGGATATCCAACTCCTTCCCATTCCAATCCTGAGACCCTTCCGATAGCAGAGATGTGATATCTCAATGCTTATACCAAACCTGAGACCCTTCCTATGGCCTGAGATGTGATATCCAACTGCTTCCCATTCCAATCCTGAGACCCTTCCTATAGCATGAGATGTGATATCTCAATGCTTATACCAAATCTGAGACCCTTCCTATAGCATGAGATGTGATATCCAACTCCTTCCCATTCCAATCCTGAGACCCTTCCTATAGCATGAGATGTGATGTCTCAATGCTTCTAATACCAAACCTGAGATCCTTCCAATAACATGAGATGTGATATCCAACTCCTTCCGATTCCAATCCTGAGACCCTTATGATAGCATGAGATGTGATATCTCAATGCTTCTAATACCAAACCTGAGATCCTTCCTATAACATGAGATGTGATTTCCAAATCCTTCCCCTTCCAAACCTGAGACCCTCCCTTAAGCATGAGATGTGATATCCAACTCCTTCCCATTCCAATCCTGAGACCCTTCCTATAGCCTGAGATGTGATATCTCAATGCCTCTAATACCAAACCTGAGATCCTTCCTCTAACATGAAATGTGATATCCAACTCCTTCCCTTTCCAAACCTGAGAGCCTATCTATAGCATGAGATGTGATATCCAAGTCCTTCCCATTCCAATCCTGAGACACGTCCGATAGCAGAGATGTGATATCTCAATGCTTATACCAAACCTGAGACCCTTCCTATAACATGAGATGTGATATCCAACTCCTTCCCGTTCCAAACCTGAGACCCTTCCTTTAGCATGAGATGTGATATCCAGCTCCTTCCCATTCCAATCCTGAGACACTTCCGATAGCATGAGATGTGATATCTCAATGCTTCTAATATCAAAACTGAGACCCTCCCTATAGCATGATATGTGATATCTAAGTCCTTCCCATTCCAATCCTGAGACCCTTCCTATAGCATGAGATGTGATATCTCAATGCTTCTACCAAACCTGAGACCCTTCCTTTAGCATGAGATGTGATAACCAACACCTTCCCATTCCAATCCTGAGACCCTTCCTATAGCATGAGATGTGATATCTCAATACTTCTAATACCAAACCTGAGATCCTTCCGATAACATGAGATGTGATATCCAAATCCTTCCCCTTCCAAACCTGAGACCCTCCCTATAGCATGAGATGTGATATCCAACTCCTTCCCATTCCAATCCTGAGACCCTTCTGATAGCATGAGATTTGTTATCTCAATGCTTATACCAAACCTGAGACCCTTCCTATGGCCTGATTTGTCATATACAACTCCTTCCCATTCCAATCCTGAGACCCTTCCTATAGCATGAGATGTGATATCTCAATGCTTACACCAAATCCGAGACCCTTCCTATAGCATGAGATGTGATATCCAACTCCTTCCCATTCCAATCCTGAGACCCTTCCTATAGCATGAGATGTGATGTCTCAATGCTTCTAATACCAAACCTGAGATCCTTCTGATAGCATGAGATGTGATATCTCAATGCTTCTAGTACCAAACCTGAGATCCTTCCTATAACATGAGATGTGATTTCCAAATCCTTCCACTTCCAAACCTGAGACACTCCCTTTAGCATGAGATGTGATATCCAACTCCTTCCCATTCCAATCCTGAGACCCTTCTGATAGCATGAGATGTGATATTTCAATGCCTCTAATACCAAACCTGAGATCCTACCTCTAACATGAAATGTGATATCCATCTCCTTCCCTTTCCAAACCTGAGACCCTGCCTATAGCATGAGATGTGATATCAAAAGTTCTTCCCATTCCAATCCTGAGACCCTTCCTATAGCATGTGATGTGATATCTCAATGCTTATACCAAACCTGAGACCCTTCCTATGGCATGAGATGTCATATACAACTCCTTCCCATTCCAATCCTGAGACCCTTCCCATAGCATGAGATGTGATATCTCAATGCTTATACCAAACCTGAGACCCTTCCTATAGCATGAGATGTGATATCCAACTTCTTCCCATTCCAATCCTGAGACCCTTCCTATAACATGAGATGTGATGTCTCAATGCTTCTAATACCAAACCTGAGACCCTTCCTATAACATGAGATGGGATATCCAACTCCTTCCCATTCCAATCCTGAGACCCTTCCGATAGCAGAGATGTGATATCTCAATGCTTATACCAAACCTGAGACCCTTCCTATGGCCTGAGATGTCATATACAACTCCTTCCCATTCCAATCCTGAGACCGTTCCTATAGCATGAGATGTGATATCTCAATGCTTATACCAAATCTGAGACCCTTCCTATAGCATGAGATGTGATATCCAACTCCTTCCCATTCCAATCCTGAGACCCTTCCTATAGCATGATATGTGATGTCTCAATGCTTCTAATACCAAACCTGAGATCCTTCCTATAACATGAGATGTGATATCCAACTCCTTCCCATTCCAATCCTGAGACCCTTAAGATAGCATGAGATGTGATATCTCAATGCCTCTAATACCAAACCTGAGATACTTCCGATAGCATGAGATGTGATATCTCAATGCTTCTAATACCAAACCTGAGATCCTTCCTATAACATGAGATGTGATTTCCAAATCCTTCCCCTTCCAAACCTGAGACCCTCCCTTTAGCATGAGATGTGATATCCAACTCCTTCCCATTCCAATCCTGAGACCATTCTGATAGCATGAGATGTGATATTTCAATGCCTCTAATACCAAACCTGAGATCCTACCTCTAACATGAAATGTGATATCCATCTCCTTCACTTTCCAAACCTGAGACCCTGCCTATAGCATGAGATGTGATATCCAAGTCCTTCCCATTACAATCCTGAGACCCTTCCTATAGCATGAGATGTGATATCTCAATGCTTATACCAAACCTGAGACCCTTCCTATGGCATGAGATGTCATATACAACTCCTTCCCATTCCAATCCTGAGACCCTTCCTATAGCATGAGATGTGATATCTCAATGCTTATACCAAACCTGAGACCCTTCCTATAGCATGAGATGTGATATCCAACTTCTTCCCATTCCAATCCTGAGACCCTTCCTATAACATGAGATGTGATGTCTCAATGCTTCTAATACCAAACCTGAGATCTTTCCTATAACATGAGATGTGATATCCAACTCCTTCCCATTCCAATCCTGAGACCCTTCCTATAGCATGAGATGTGATATCTCAAGGCCTCTAATACCAAACCTGAGATCGTTCCTCTAACATGAAATGTGATATCCAACTCCTTCCCCTTCCAAACCTGAGAGCCTTCCTATAGCATGAGATGGGATATCTCAATGCTTCTAATACCAAACCTGAGACTCTTCCTATAACATGAGATGGGATATCCAACTCCTTCCCATTCCAATCCTGAGACCCTTCCGATAGCAGAGATGTGATATCTCAATGCTTATACCAAACCTGAGACCCTTCCTATGGCCTGAGATGTGATATCCAACTGCTTCCCATTCCAATCCTGATTCCCTTCCTATAGCATGAGATGTGATATCTCAATGCTTATACCAAATCTGAGACCCTTCCTATAGCATGAGATGTGATATCCAACTCCTTCCCATTCCAATCCTGAGACCCTTCCTATAGCATGAGATGTGATGTCTCAATGCTTCTAATACCAAACCTGAGATCCTTCCTATAACATGAGATGTGATATCCAACTCCTTCCGATTCCAATCCTGAGACCCTTATGATAGCATGAGATGTGATATCTCAATGCTTCTAATACCAAACCTGAGATCCTTCCTATAACATGAGATGTGATTTCCAAATCCTTCCCCTTCCAAACCTGAGACCCTCCCTTTAGCATTGAGATGTGATATCCAACTCCTTCCCATTCCAATCCTGAGACCCTTCTGATAGCATGAGATGTGATATCTCAATGCCTCTAATTCCAAACCTGAGATCCTACCTCTAACATGAAATGTGATATCCATCTCCTTCCCTTTCCAAACCTGAGACCCTGTCTATAGCATGAGATGTCATATACAACTCCTTCCCATTCCAATCCTGAGACCCTTCCTATAGCACGAGATGTGATATCTCAATGCTTATACCAAACCTGAGACCCTTCCTATAGCATGAGATGTGATATCCAACTCCTTCCCATTCCAATCCTGAGACCCTTCCTTTAGCATGAGATGTGATATCCAACTCCTTCCCATTCCAATCCTGAGACCCTTCCTATAGCCTGAGATGTGATATCTCAATGCCTCTAATACCAAACCTGAGATCCTTCCTCTAACATGAAATGTGATATCCAACTCCTTCCCTTTCCAAACCTGAGAGCCTATCTATAGCATGAGATGTGATATCCAAGTCCTTCCCATTCCAATCCTGAGACACTTCCGATAGCAGAGATGTGATATCTCAATGCTTATACCAAACCTGAGACCCTTCCTATAACATGAGATGTGATATCCAACTCCTTCCCGTTCCAAACCTGAGACCCTTCCTTTAGCATGAGATGTGATATCCAGCTCCTTCCCATTCCAATCCTGAGACACTTCCGATAGCATGAGATGTGATATCTCAATGCTTCTAATATCAAAACTGAGACCCTCCCTATAGCATGATATGTGATATCTAAGTCCTTCCCATTCCAATCCTGAGACCCTTCCTATAGCATGAGATGTGATATCTCAATGCTTCTACCAAACCTGAGACCCTTCCTTTAGCATGAGATGTGATAACCAACTCCTTCCCATTCCAATCCTGAGACCCTTCCTATAGCATGAGATGTGATATCTCAATACTTCTAATACCAAACCTGAGATCCTTCCGATAACATGAGATGTGATATCCAAATCCTTCCCCTTCCAAACCTGAGACCCTCCCTATAGCATGAGATGTGATATCCAACTCCTTCCCATTCCAATCCTGAGACCCTTCTGATAGCATGAGATGTGATATCTCAATGCTTCTATACCAAACCTGAGATCCTTCCGATAGCATGAGATGTGATATCTCAATGCTTCTAATACCAAACCTGAGATCCTTCCTATAACATGAGATGTGATATCCAAATCCTTCCCCTTCCAAACCTGAGACCCTCCCTTTAGCATGAGATGTGATATCCAACTCCTTCCCATTCCAATCCTGAGACCCTTCCGATATCATGAGATTTGTTATCTCAATGCTTCTAATATCAAACTTGAGACCCTCCCTATAGCATGAGATGTGACATCCAAGTCCTCCCCATTCCAATCCTGAGACTCTTCCTATAGCATGAGATGTGATATCTCAATGCTTCTAATACCAAACCTGAGACCCTTCCTATAACATATCCAACTCCTTCCCATTCCAATTCTGAGACCCTTCCTATACCATGAGACTTGATATCTCAATGCTTCTAATACCAAACCTGAGACCCGTCCTATAACATGAGATGTGATATCCAAATCCTTCCCCTTCCAAACCTTAGACCCTTCCTTTATCATGAGATGTGATATCCAACTCCTTCCCATTCCAATCTTGAGACCCTTCCGATATCATGAAATGTGATACCTCAATGCTTCTAATATCAAACTTGAGACCCTCCCTATAGCAAGAGATGTGATATCCAAGTCCTTCCCATTCCAATCCTGAGACCCTTCCTATAGCATGAGATGTGATATCTCAATGCTTCTAATACCAAACCTGAGACCCTTCCTATAACATGAGATGGGAATATCCAACTCCTTCCCATTCCAATCCTGAGACCCTTCCGATAGCAGAGATGTGATATCTCAATGCTTATACCAAACCTGAGATCCTTCCTATGACATGAGATGTGATATCCAATTCCTCCCCATTCCAAACCTGAGAACCTTCCTACAGCATGCAATGTGATATCTCAATGCTTCTAATACCAAACCTGAGACCAGTCCTATAACATGAGATTGGATATCCAACTCCTTCCCCTTCCAAACCTGAGACCCTTCCTTTAGCATGAGATGTGATATCCAACTTCTTCCCATTCCAATCCTGAGACCCTTCCTATAACATGAGATGTGATGTCTCAATGCTTCTAATACCAAACCTGAGATATTTCCTATAACATGAGATGTGATATCCAACTCCTTCCCATTCCAATCCTGAGACCCTTCCTATAGCATGAGATGTGCTATCTCAATGCTTATACCAAACCTGAGACCCTTCCTAAAGCTTGAGATGTGATATCCAACTCCTTCCCATTCCAATCCTGAGACCCTTCCTATAACATGAAATGTGATATCCAACTCCTTCCCATTCCAACCTGAGACCCTTCCCATAGCATGAGATGGGATATCCAACTCCTTCCAAATCCAATACTGATACCCTTCCAATAGCATGAGATGTGATATCCCAATGCTTCTACCAAACCTGAGAACCATACTATGGCATGAGATGTGATATCAAACTCCTTCCCATTCCAATCCTGAGACTCTTCCTATAGCTTGAGATGTGATATCCGAAATCCTTCCCATTCCAATTCTGAGACCCTTCCTATACCATGAGACTTGATATCTCAATGCTTCTAATACCAAACCTGAGACCCGTCCTATAACATGAGATGTGATATCAAACTCCTTCCCATTCCAATCCTGAGACTCTTCCTATAGCTTGAGATGTGATATCCGAAATCCTTCCCATTCCAATTCTGAGACCCTTCCTATACCATGAGACTTGATATCTCAATGCTTCTAATACCAAACCTGAGACCCTTCCTTTATCATGAGATGTGATATCCAACTCCTTCCCATTCCAATCCTGAGACCCTTCCGATATCATGAGATTTGTTATCTCAATGCTTCTAATATCAAAATTGAGACCCGCCTATAACATGAGATGTGATATCCAAATCTTTCCCCTTCCAAACCATAGACCCTTCCTTTATCATGAGATGGGATATCCAACTCCTTCCCATTCCAATCCTGAGACCCTTCCGATAGCAGAGATGTGATATCTCAATGCTTATACCAATCCTGAGACCCTTCCTATGGCCTGAGATGTCATATACAACTCCTTCCCAATCCAATCCTGAGACCCTTCCTATAGCATGAGATGTGATATCTCAATGCTTATACCAAATCTGAGACCCTTCCTATAGCATGAGATGTGATATCCAACTCCTTCCCATTCCAATCCTGAGACCCTTCGAAGGAGTTGGATATCACATCTCAAGCTATAGGAAGGGTCTCAGGTTTGGTATAAGCATTGAGATATCACATCTCATGCTATAGGAAGGGTGTCAGAATTGGAATGGGAAGGAGTTGGATATCACATCTCATGTTATAGGAAAGATCTCAGGTTTGGTATTAGAAGCATTGAGACATCAAATCTCATGTTATAGGAAGGGTCTCAGGATTGGAATGGGAAGAAGTTGGATATCACATCTCATGCTATAGGAAGGGTCTCAGGATTGGAATGGGAAGGAGTTGTATATGACGTCTCATGCCATAGGAAGGGTCTCAGGTTTGGTATAAGCATTGAGATATCACATCACATGCTATAGGAAGGGTCTCAGGATTGGAATGGGAAGGACTTGGATATCACATCTCATGCTATAGGCAGGGTCTCAGGTTTGGAAAGGGAAGGAGTTGGATATCACATTTCATGTTAGAGGTAGGATCTCTGTTTTGGTATTAGAGGCATTGAGATATCACATCTCATGCTATCAGAAGGGTCTCAGGATTGGAATGGGAAGGAGTTGGATATCACATCTCATGCTAAAGGGAGGGTCTCAGGTTTGGAAGGGGAAGGAGTTTGATATCACATCTCATGCCATAGTATGGGTCTCAGGTTTGGTAGAAGCATTGGGATATCACATCTCATGCTATCGGAAGGGTATCAGTATTGGATTTGGAAGGAGTTGGATATCCCATCTCATGCTATAGGAAGGGTCTCAGGTTGGAATGGGAAGGAGTTGGATATCACATCTCATGTTATAGGAAGGGTTTCAGGATTGGAATGGGAAGGACTTGGATATCATATCTCATGTTATAGGAAAGATCTCAGGTTTGGTATTAGAAGCATTGAGACATCAAATCTCATGTTATAGGAAGGGTCTCAGGATTGGAATGGGAATAAGTTGGATATCACATCTCATGCTATAGGAAGGGTCTCAGGTTTGGTATAAGCATTGAGATATCACATCTCATACTATAGGAAGGGTCTCAGGATTGGAATGGGAAGGAGTTGTATATGACATCTCATGCCATAGGAAGGGTCTCAGGTTTGGTATAAGCATTGAGATATCACATCACATGCTATAGGAAGGGTCTCAGGATTGGAATGGGAAGGACTTGGATATCACATCTCATGCTATAGGCAGGGTCTCAGGTTTGTAAAGGGAAGGAGTTGGATATCACATTTCATGTTAGAGGTAGGATCTCAGGTTTGGTATTAGAGGCATTGAGATATCACATCTCATGCTATCAGAAGGGTCTCAGGATTGGAATGGGAAGGAGTTGGATATCACATCTCATGCTAAAGGGAGGGTCTCAGGTTTGGAAGGGGAAGGAGTTTGATATCACATCTCATGCCATAGTATGGGTCTCAGGTTTGGTAGAAGCTTTGGGATATCACATCTCATGCTATCGGAAGGGTATCAGTATTGGATTTGGAAGGAGTTGGATATCCCATCTCATGCTATAGGAAGGGTCTCAGGTTGGAATGGGAAGGAGTTGGATATCACATCTCATGTTATAGGAAGGGTCTCAGGATTGGAATGGGAAGGACTTGGATATCATATCTCATGCTATAGGAAGGGTCTCAGAATTGGAATGGGAAGGAGTTGGATATCACATCTCATGTTATAGGAAAGATCTCAGGTTTGGTATTAGAAGCATTGAGACATCACATCTCATGTTATAGGAAGGGTCTCAGGATTGGAATGGGAAGAAGTTGGATATCACATCTCATGCTATAGGAAGGGTCTCAGGTTTGGTATAAGCATTGAGATATCACATCTCATGCTATAGGAAGGGTCTCAGGATTGGAATGGGAAGAAGTTGGATATCACATCTCATGCTATAGGAAGGATCTCAGATTTGGTATTAGAAGCATTGAGATATCACATCTCATGCTATCGGAAGGGTCTCAGGATTGGAATGGGAAGGATTTGGATATCACATCTCATGTCATAGGAAGGATCTCAGGTTTGGTATTAGAAGCATTGATATATCACATCTCATGCTATAGGAATGGTCTCAGGATTGGAATGAGTAGGAGTTGGATATTACATTCTTGCTATAGGAAGGGTCTCATGTTTGGAATGGGAAGGAGTTGGATATCACATATGCTATAGGAAGGATCTCAGGTTTGGTATTAGAAGCATTGAGATATCACATCTCATGCTATCGGAAGGGTCTCAGGATTGGAATGGGAATGATTTGGATATCACATCTCATGTTATAGGAAGGGTCTCAGGTTTGGTATAAGCATTGAGATATCACATCTCTGCTATCGGAAGTGGCTCAGGATTGGAATGGGAAGGAGTTGGATATCCCATCTCATGTTATAGGACGGGTCTCTGGTTTGGTATTAGAATCATTGAGAGATCACATCGCATGCTGTAGGAAGGGTCTAAGGATTGGAATGGGATGGACTTGGACATCACATCTCATGCTATAGGTAGGCTTTCAGGTTTGGTATAAGCATTGAGATATCACATCTCATGCTATAGGAAGGGTCTCAGGATTGGAATGGGACGGATTTGGATATCACATCTCATGCTATAGGAAGGGTCTCAGGTTTGGTATACGCATGGAGATATCACTTCTCATGCTATAGGAAGGGTCTCAGGATTGGAATGGGAAGGAGTTGGATATCACATCTCATGCTATAGGAAGGGTCTCAGATTTG
This sequence comes from Ambystoma mexicanum, assembly GCF_040938575.1. Classification (NCBI taxonomy): domain Eukaryota; kingdom Metazoa; phylum Chordata; class Amphibia; order Caudata; family Ambystomatidae; genus Ambystoma; species Ambystoma mexicanum. Next base: position 297,143,746 of record NC_090938.1, read on the forward strand.
GTATAAGCATTGAGATATCACATCTCATGCTATAGGAAGGGTCTCAGGATTGGAATGGGAAGGAGTTGTATATGACATCTCAGGCCATAGGAAGGGTCTCAGGTTTGGTATAAGCATTGAGATATCACATCTCTGCTATCGGAAGGGTCTCAGGATTGGAATGGGAAGGACTTGGATGTCACATCTCATGCTATAAGGGAGGGTCTCAAGTTTGATATTAGAAGCATTGAGATAACAAATCTCATGATATCGGAATAGTCTCACATTGGAATGGGAAGGAGTTGGATATCACATCTCATGATATAGGAAGGGTCTAAGGTTTGGAAGGGGAAGGATTTGGATATCACATCTCATGTTATAGGACGGGTCTCGGGTTTGGTATTAGAAGCATTGAGATATCAAGTCTCATGGTATAGGAAGGGTCTCAGAATTGAAATGGGAAGGAGTTTGATAACACATCTCAAGCTATAGGAAGGGTCTCAGGATTGGAATGGGAAGAAGTTTGATATCACATCTCATGCCATAGTATGGGTCTCAGGTTTGGTAGAAGCATTTGGATATCCCATCATGCTATAGGAAGGGTCTCAGGTTGGAATGGGAAGGAGTTGGATATCTCATCTCATGTTATAGGAAGGGTCTCAGGATTGGAATGGAAGGACTTGGATATCATATCTCATGCTATGGGAAGGCTCTCAGGTTTGGAAGGGGAAGGAGTTGGATATCACATCTCAAGCTATAGGAAGGGTCTCAGGTTTGGTATTAGAAGCATTGAGATATCACATCTCATGCTATAGGAAGGGTCTCAGGATTGGAATGGGATGGAGTTGGATATCACATCTCATGCTAAAGGAAGGGTCTCAGGTTTGTTAGAAGCATTGGGATATCACATCTCATGCTATCGGAAGGGTATCAGAATTGGATTTGGAAGGAGTTGGATATCCCATCTCATGCTATAGGAAGGGTCTCAGGTTGAAATGGGAAGGAGTTGGATATCACATCTCATGTTATAGGAAGGGTCTCAGGATTCGTTTTAGAGGCATTGAGATATCACATCTCATGCTATCAGAAGGGTCTCAGGATTGGAATGGGAAGGAGTTGGATTTCACATCTCATGCTAAAGGGAGGGTCTCAGGTTTGGAAGGGGAAGGATTTGGATATCACATCTCATGTTATAGGAAGGATCTCAGGTTTGGTATTAGAAGCATTGAGATATCACATCTCATGCTATCGGAAGGATCTCAGGTTTGGTATTAGAAGCATTGAGATATCACATCTCTTGCTATCAGAAGGGTCTCAGGATTGGAATGGGAAGGAGTTGGATATCACATCTCATGCTAAAGGGAGGGTCTCAGGTTTGGAAGGGGAAGGATTTGGATATCACATCTCATGTTATCGGAAGGATCTCAGGTTTGGTATTAGAAGTATTGAGATATCACATCTCATGCTATAAGAAGGGTCTCAGGATTGGAATGGGATGGAGTTGGATATCACATCTCATGCTAAAGGAAGGGTCTCAGGTTTGGTAGAATCATTGAGATATCACATCTCATGCTATCGGAAATGTCTCAGGATTGGAATGGGAAGGAGCTGGATATCACATCTCATGCTAAAGGAAGGGTCTCAGGTTTGGAACGGGAAGGAGTTGGATATCACATCTCATGCTATAGGAAGGGTCTCAGGTTAGGTATAAGCATTGAGATATCACATCTCATGCTATAGGAAGGGTCTCAGGATTGGAATGGGAAGGAGTTGTATATGACATCTCATGCCGTAGGAAGGGTCTCAGGTTTGGTATAAGCATTGAGATATCACATCTCTGCAATCGAAAGGGTCTCAGGATTGGAATGGGAAGGAGTTGGATATCCCATCTCATGTTATAGGAAGAGTCTCAGGTTTGGTATTAGAAGCATTGAGATATTACATCTCATGCTATAGGAAGTGTCTCAGGATTGGAATGGGAAGGACTTGGATATCACATCTCATGCTATAGGGAGGGTCTCAAGTTTGATATTAGAAGCTTTGAGATATCACATCTCATGCTATAGGAAGGGTCTCAGGATTAGAATGGGAAGGAGTTGGATATCACATCTCATGCTATAGGAAGGGTCTCAGGTTTGGTATAAGCAGTGAGATATCACATCTCATGCTATAGGAAGTGTCTCAGGATTGGAATGGGAAGGAGTTGGATATCACATCTCATGTTATAGGAAGGATCTCAGGTTTGGTATAAGCATTGAGATATCACATCTCTGCTATCGGAATGGTCTCAGGATTGGAATGGGAAGGAGTTGGATATTCCCATCTCATGATAAAGGAAGGGTCTAAGGTTTGGAAGGGGAAGGATTTGGATATCACATCTCATGTTATAGGACGGGTCTCAGGTTTGGTATTAGAAGCATTGAGATATCACTTCTCATGCTATAGGAAGGGTCTCAGGATTGGAATGGGAAGTGCTTGGATATCACATCTCATGCTATAGGGAGGGTCTGAAGTTTGATATTAGAAGCATTGAGATATGACATCTCATGATATCGGAAGGGTCTCAGGATTGGAATGGGAAGGAGTTGGATATCACATCTCATGATAAAGGAAGGGTCTAAGGTTTGGAAGGGGAAGGATTTGGATATCACATCTCATGTTATAGGACGGGTCTCAGGTTTGGTATTAGAAGCATTGAGATATCAAGTCTCATGGTATAGGAAGGGTCTCAGAATTGGAATGGGAAGGAGTTGGATATCACATCTCAAGCTATAGTAAGGGTCTCAGGATTGGAATGGGAAGGAGTTTGATATCACATCTCATGCCATAGTATGGGTCTCAGGTTTGGTAGAAGCATTGGGATATCACATCTCATGCTATCGGAAGGGTATCAGTATTGGATTTGGAAGGAGTTGGATATCACATCTCATGCCATAGTATGGGTCTCAGGTTTGGTAGAAGCATTGGGATATCACATCTCATGCTATCGGAAGGGTATCAGTATTGGATTTGGAAGGAGTTGGATATCCCATCTCATGTTATAGGAAGGGTCTCAGGATTGGAATGGGAAGGACTTGGATATCATATCTCATGCTATAGGAAGGCTCTCAGGTTTGGAAGGGGAAGGAGTTGGATATCACATTTCATGGTAGAGGAAGGATCTCAGGTTTGGTATAAGAGGCATTGAGATATCACATCTCATGCTATAGGAAGGGTCTCAGGTTTGGTATAAGCAGTGAGATATCACATCTCATGCTATAGGAAGTGTCTCAGGATTGGAATGGGAAGGAGTTGGATATCACATCTCATGTTATAGGAAGGATCTCAGGTTTGGTATAAGCATTGAGATATCACATCTCTGCTATCGGAATGGTCTCAGGATTGGAATGGGAAGGAGTTGGATATTCCCATCTCATGATAAAGGAAGGGTCTAAGGTTTGGAAGGGGAAGGATTTGGATATCACATCTCATGTTATAGGACGGGTCTCAGGTTTGGTATTAGAAGCATTGAGATATCACTTCTCATGCTATAGGAAGGGTCTCAGGATTGGAATGGGAAGTGCTTGGATATCACATCTCATGCTATAGGGAGGGTCTGAAGTTTGATATTAGAAGCATTGAGATATGACATCTCATGATATCGGAAGGGTCTCAGGATTGGAATGGGAAGGAGTTGGATATCACATCTCATGATAAAGGAAGGGTCTAAGGTTTGGAAGGGGAAGGATTTGGATATCACATCTCATGTTATAGGACGGGTCTCAGGTTTGGTATTAGAAGCATTGAGATATCAAGTCTCATGGTATAGGAAGGGTCTCAGAATTGGAATGGGAAGGAGTTGGATATCACATCTCAAGCTATAGTAAGGGTCTCAGGATTGGAATGGGAAGGAGTTTGATATCACATCTCATGCCATAGTATGGGTCTCAGGTTTGGTAGAAGCATTGGGATATCACATCTCATGCTATCGGAAGGGTATCAGTATTGGATTTGGAAGGAGTTGGATATCCCATCTCATGCTATAGGAAGGGTCTCAGGTTGGAATGGGAAGGAGTTGGATATCACATCTCATGTTATAGGAAGGGTCTCAGGATTGGAATGGGAAGGACTTGGATATCATATCTCATGCTATAGGAAGGCTCTCAGGTTTGGAAGGGGAAGGAGTTGGATATCACATTTCATGGTAGAGGAAGGATCTCAGGTTTGGTATAAGAGGCATTGAGATATCACATCTCATGCTATAGGAAGGGTCTCAGGTTTGGTATAAGCAGTGAGATATCACATCTCATGCTATAGGAAGTGTCTCAGGATTGGAATGGGAAGGAGTTGGATATCACATCTCATGCCATAGTATGGGTCTCAGGTTTGGTAGAAGCATTGGGATATCACATCTCATGCTATCGGAAGGGTATCAGTATTGGATTTGGAAGGAGTTGGATATCCCATCTCATGTTATAGGAAGGGTCTCAGGATTGGAATGGGAAGGCCTTGGATATCATATCTCATGCTATAGGAAGGGTCTCAGGTTTGGAAGGGAAAGGAGTTGGATATCACATCTCATGTTATAGGAAGGGTCTCAGGATTGGAATGGGAAGGACTTGGATATCATATCTCATGCTATAGGAAGGCTCTCAGGTTTGGAAGGGGAAGGAGTTGGATATCACATCTCATGCTATAGGAAGAGTCTCAGGTTTGGTATAAGCATTGAGATATCACATCTCATGCTATAGGAATGGTCTCAGGATTGGAATGGGTAGGAGTTGGATATTACATTCTTGCTATATGAAGGGTCTCATGTTTGGAATGGGAAGGAGTTGGATATCTCATATGCTATAGGAAGGATCTCAGGTTTGGTATTAGAAGCATTGAGATGTCACATCTCATGCTATCGGAAGGGTCTCAGGATTGGAATGGGAATGATTTGGCTATCACATCTCATGTTATAGGAAGGGTCTCAGGTTTGGTATAAGCATTGAGATATCACATCTCTGCTATCGGAAGTGGCTCAGGATTGGAATGGGAAGGAGTTGGATATCCCATCTCATGTTATAGGACGGGTCTCTGGTTTGGTATTAGAATCATTGAGATATCACATCGCATGCTGTAGGAAGGGTCTAAGGATTGGAATGGGATGGACTTGGACATCACATCTCATGCTATAGGTAGGCTCTCAGGTTTGGTATAAGCATTGAGATATCACATCTCATGCTATAGGAAGGGTCTCAAGATTGGAATGGGACGGATTTGGATATCACATCTCATGCTATAGGAAGGGTCTCAGGTTTGGTATACGCATGGAGATATCACTTCTCATGCTATAGGAAGGGTCTCAGGATTGGAATGAGAAGGAGTTGGATATCACATCTCATGCTATAGGAAGGGTCTCAGATTTGGTATAAGCATTGAGATATCACATCTCATGCTATAGGAAGGGTCTCAGGATTGGAATGGGCAGGAGTTGTATATGATATCTCAGGCCATAGGAAGGGTCTCAGGTTTGGTATAAGCATTGAGATATCACATCTCTGCTATCGGAAGGGTCTCAGGATTGGAATGGGAAGGACTTGGATGTCAAATCTCATGCTATAGGGAGGGTCTCAAGTTTGATATTAGAAGCATTGAGATAACAAATCTCATGATATCGGAAGGGTCTCAGGATTGGAATGGGAAGGAGTTGGATATCACATCTCATGATATATGAAGGGTCTCAGGTTTGGAAGGGGAAGGATTTGGATATCACATCTCATGTTATAGGACGGGTCTCAGGTTTGGTATTAGAAGCATTGAGATATCAAGTCTCATGGTATAGGAAGGGTCTCAGAATTGGAATGGGAAGGAGTTGGATAACACATCTCAAGCTATAGCAAGGGTCTCAGGATTGGAATGGGAAGAAGTTTGATATCACATCTCATGCCATAGTATGGGTCTCATGTTTGGTAGAAGCATTGGGATATCACATCTCATACTATCGGAAGGGTATCAGTATTGGATTTGGAAGGAGTTGGATATCCCATCATGCTATAGGAAGGGTCTCAGGTTGGAATGGGAAGGAGTTGGATATCACATCTCACGTTATAGGCGGGTCTCAGGTTTGGTATTAGAAGCATTGAGATATCACTTCTCATGCTATAGGAAGGGTCTCAGGATTGGAATGGGAAGGACTTGGATATCACATCTCATGCTATAGGGAGGGTCTGAAGTTTGATATTAGACGCATTGAGATATGACATCTCATGATATCGGAAGGGTCTCAGGATTGGAATGGGAAGGAGTTGGATATCACATCTCATGATAAAGGAAGGGTCTAGGGTTTGGAAGGGGAAGGATTTGGATATCACATCTCATGTTATAGGACGGGTCTCAGGTTTGGTATTAGAAGCATTGAGATATCAAGTCTCATGGTATAGGAAGGGTCTCAGAATTGGAATGGGAAGGAGTTGGATATCACAACTCAAGCTATAGTAAGGGTCTCAGGATTGGAATGGGAAGGAGTTTGATATCACATCTCATGCCATAGTATGGGTCTCAGGTTTGGTAGAAGCATTGGGATATCACATCTCATGCTATCGGAAGGGTATCAGTATTGGATTTGGAAGGAGTTGGATATCCCATCTCATGCTATAGGAAGGGTCTCAGGTTGGAATGGGAAGGAGTTGGATATCACATCTCATGTTATAGGAAGGGTCTCAGGATTGGAATGGGAAGGACTTGGATATCATATCTCATGCTATAGGAAGGCTCTCAGGTTTGGAAGGGGAAGGAGTTGGATATCACATTTCATGTTAGAGGAAGGATCTCAGGTTTGGTATAAGAGGCATTGAGATATCACATCTCATGCTATAGGAAGGGTCTCAGGTTTGGTATAAGCAGTGAGATATCACATCTCATGCTATAGGAAGTGTCTCAGGATTGGAATGGGAAGGAGTTGGATATCACATATCATGCCATAGTATGGGTCTCAGGTTTGGTGGAAGCATTGGGATATCACATCTCATGCTATCGGAAGGGTATCAGTATTGGATTTGGAAGGAGTTGGATATCCCATCTCATGTTATAGGAAGGGTCTCAGGATTGGAATGGGAAGGCCTTGGATATCATATCTCATGCTATAGGAAGGCTCTCAGGTTTGGAAGGGAAAGGAGTTGGATATCACATCTCATGTTATAGGAAGGGTCTCAGGATTGGAATGGGAAGGACTTGGATATCATATCTCATGCTATAGGAAGGCTCTCAGGTTTGGAAGGGGAAGGAGTTGGATATCACATCTCATGCTATAGGAAGAGTCTCAGGTTTGGTATAAGCATTGAGATATCACATCTCATGCTATAGGAATGGTCTCAGGATTGGAATGGGTAGGAGTTGGATATTACATTCTTGCTATAGGAAGGGTCTCATGTTTGGAATGGGAAGGAGTTGGATATCACATATGCTATAGGAAGGATCTCAGGTTTGGTATTAGAAGCATTGAGATGTCACATCTCATGCTATCGGAAGGGTCTCAGGATTGGAATGGGAATGATTTGGATATCACATCTCATGTTATAGGAAGGGTCTCAGGTTTGGTATAAGCATTGAGATATCACATCTCTGCTATCGGAAGTGGCTCAGGATTGGAATGGGAAGGAGTTGGATATCCCATCTCATGTTATAGGACGGGTCTCTGGTTTGGTATTAGAATCATTGAGATATCACATCGCATGCTGTAGGAAGGGTCTAAGGATTGGAATGGGATGGACTTGGACATCACATCTCATGCTATAGGTAGGCTCTCAGGTTTGGTATAAGCATTGAGATATCACATCTCATGCTATAGGAAGGGTCTCAAGATTGGAATGGGACGGATTTGGATATCACATCTCATGCTATAGGAAGGGTCTCAGGTTTGGTATACGCATGGAGATATCACTTCTCATGCTATAGGAAGGGTCTCAGGATTGGAATGAGAAGGAGTTGGATAACACATCTCATGCTATAGGAAGGGTCTCAGATTTGGTATAAGCATTGAGATATCACATCTCATGCTATAGGAAGGGTCTCAGGATTGGAATGGGAAGGAGTTGTATATGACATCTCAGGCCATAGGAAGGGTCTCAGGTTTGGTATAAGCATTGAGATATCACATCTCTGCTATCGGAAGGGTCTCAGGATTGGAATGGGAAGGACTTGGATGTCAAATCTCATGCTATAGGGAGGGTCTCAAGTTTGATATTAGAAGCATTGAGATAACAAATCTCATGATATCGGAAGGGTCTCAGGATTGGAATGGGAAGGAGTTGGATATCACATCTCATGATATATGAAGGGTCTCAGGTTTGGAAGGGGAAGGATTTGGATATCACATCTCATGTTATAGGACGGGTCTCAGGTTTGGTATTAGAAGCATTGAGATATCAAGTCTCATGGTATAGGAAGGGTCTCAGAATTGGAATGGGAAGGAGTTGGATAACACATCTCAAGCTATAGCAAGGGTCTCAGGATTGGAATGGGAAGAAGTTTGATATCACATCTCATGCCATAGTATGGGTCTCATGTTTGGTAGAAGCATTGGGATATCACATCTCATGCTATCGGAAGGGTATCAGTATTGGATTTGGAAGGAGTTGGATATCCCATCATGCTATAGGAAGGGTCTCAGGTTGGAATGGGAAGGAGTTGGATATCACATCTCATGTTATAGGAAGGGTCTCAGGATTGGAATGGGAAGGACTTGGATATCATATCTCATGCTATGGGAAGGCTCTCAGGTTTGGAAGGGGAAGGAGTTGGATATCACATCTCAAGCTATAGGAAGGGTCTCAGGTTTGGTATTAGAAGCATTGAGATATCACATCTCATGCTATAGGAAGGGTCTCAGGATTGGAATGGGAAGGAGTTGTATATGACATCTCATGCCGTAGGAAGGGTCTCAGGTTTGGTATAAGCATTGAGATATCACATCTCTGCAATCGAAAGGGTCTCAGGATTGGAATGGGAAGGAGTTGGATATCCCATCTCATGTTATAGGAAGAGTCTCAGGTTTGGTATTAGAAGCATTGAGATATTACATCTCATGCTATAGGAAGTGTCTCAGGATTGGAATGGGAAGGACTTGGATATCACATCTCATGCTATAGGGAGGGTCTCAAGTTTGATATTAGAAGCTTTGAGATATCACATCTCATGCTATAGGAAGGGTCTCAGGATTAGAATGGGAAGGAGTTGGATATCACATCTCATGCTATAGGAAGGGTCTCAGGTTTGGTATAAGCAGTGAGATATCACATCTCATGCTATAGGAAGTGTCTCAGGATTGGAATGGGAAGGAGTTGGATATCACATCTCATGTTATAGGAAGGATCTCAGGTTTGGTATAAGCATTGAGATATCACATCTCTGCTATCGGAATGGTCTCAGGATTGGAATGGGAAGGAGTTGGATATTCCCATCTCATGATAAAGGAAGGGTCTAAGGTTTGGAAGGGGAAGGATTTGGATATCACATCTCATGTTATAGGACGGGTCTCAGGTTTGGTATTAGAAGCATTGAGATATCACTTCTCATGCTATAGGAAGGGTCTCAGGATTGGAATGGGAAGTGCTTGGATATCACATCTCATGCTATAGGGAGGGTCTGAAGTTTGATATTAGAAGCATTGAGATATGACATCTCATGATATCGGAAGGGTCTCAGGATTGGAATGGGAAGGAGTTGGATATCACATCTCATGATAAAGGAAGGGTCTAAGGTTTGGAAGGGGAAGGATTTGGATATCACATCTCATGTTATAGGACGGGTCTCAGGTTTGGTATTAGAAGCATTGAGATATCAAGTCTCATGGTATAGGAAGGGTCTCAGAATTGGAATGGGAAGGAGTTGGATATCACATCTCAAGCTATAGTAAGGGTCTCAGGATTGGAATGGGAAGGAGTTTGATATCACATCTCATGCCATAGTATGGGTCTCAGGTTTGGTAGAAGCATTGGGATATCACATCTCATGCTATCGGAAGGGTATCAGTATTGGATTTGGAAGGAGTTGGATATCCCATCTCATGCTATAGGAAGGGTCTCAGGTTGGAATGGGAAGGAGTTGGATATCACATCTCATGTTATAGGAAGGGTCTCAGGATTGGAATGGGAAGGACTTGGATATCATATCTCATGCTATAGGAAGGCTCTCAGGTTTGGAAGGGGAAGGAGTTGGATATCACATTTCATGGTAGAGGAAGGATCTCAGGTTTGGTATAAGAGGCATTGAGATATCACATCTCATGCTATAGGAAGGGTCTCAGGTTTGGTATAAGCAGTGAGATATCACATCTCATGCTATAGGAAGTGTCTCAGGATTGGAATGGGAAGGAGTTGGATATCACATCTCATGTTATAGGAAGGATCTCAGGTTTGGTATAAGCATTGAGATATCACATCTCTGCTATCGGAATGGTCTCAGGATTGGAATGGGAAGGAGTTGGATATTCCCATCTCATGATAAAGGAAGGGTCTAAGGTTTGGAAGGGGAAGGATTTGGATATCACATCTCATGTTATAGGACGGGTCTCAGGTTTGGTATTAGAAGCATTGAGATATCACTTCTCATGCTATAGGAAGGGTCTCAGGATTGGAATGGGAAGTGCTTGGATATCACATCTCATGCTATAGGGAGGGTCTGAAGTTTGATATTAGAAGCATTGAGATATGACATCTCATGATATCGGAAGGGTCTCAGGATTGGAATGGGAAGGAGTTGGATATCACATCTCATGATAAAGGAAGGGTCTAAGGTTTGGAAGGGGAAGGATTTGGATATCACATCTCATGTTATAGGACGGGTCTCAGGTTTGGTATTAGAAGCATTGAGATATCAAGTCTCATGGTATAGGAAGGGTCTCAGAATTGGAATGGGAAGGAGTTGGATATCACATCTCAAGCTATAGTAAGGGTCTCAGGATTGGAATGGGAAGGAGTTTGATATCACATCTCATGCCATAGTATGGGTCTCAGGTTTGGTAGAAGCATTGGGATATCACATCTCATGCTATCGGAAGGGTATCAGTATTGGATTTGGAAGGAGTTGGATATCCCATCTCATGCTATAGGAAGGGTCTCAGGTTGGAATGGGAAGGAGTTGGATATCACATCTCATGTTATAGGAAGGGTCTCAGGATTGGAATGGGAAGGACTTGGATATCATATCTCATGCTATAGGAAGGCTCTCAGGTTTGGAAGGGGAAGGAGTTGGATATCACATTTCATGGTAGAGGAAGGATCTCAGGTTTGGTATAAGAGGCATTGAGATATCACATCTCATGCTATAGGAAGGGTCTCAGGTTTGGTATAAGCAGTGAGATATCACATCTCATGCTATAGGAAGTGTCTCAGGATTGGAATGGGAAGGAGTTGGATATCACATCTCATGCCATAGTATGGGTCTCAGGTTTGGTAGAAGCATTGGGATATCACATCTCATGCTATCGGAAGGGTATCAGTATTGGATTTGGAAGGAGTTGGATATCCCATCTCATGTTATAGGAAGGGTCTCAGGATTGGAATGGGAAGGCCTTGGATATCATATCTCATGCTATAGGAAGGGTCTCAGGTTTGGAAGGGAAAGGAGTTGGATATCACATCTCATGTTATAGGAAGGGTCTCAGGATTGGAATGGGAAGGACTTGGATATCATATCTCATGCTATAGGAAGGCTCTCAGGTTTGGAAGGGGAAGGAGTTGGATATCACATCTCATGCTATAGGAAGAGTCTCAGGTTTGGTATAAGCATTGAGATATCACATCTCATGCTATAGGAATGGTCTCAGGATTGGAATGGGTAGGAGTTGGATATTACATTCTTGCTATATGAAGGGTCTCATGTTTGGAATGGGAAGGAGTTGGATATCTCATATGCTATAGGAAGGATCTCAGGTTTGGTATTAGAAGCATTGAGATGTCACATCTCATGCTATCGGAAGGGTCTCAGGATTGGAATGGGAATGATTTGGCTATCACATCTCATGTTATAGGAAGGGTCTCAGGTTTGGTATAAGCATTGAGATATCACATCTCTGCTATCGGAAGTGGCTCAGGATTGGAATGGGAAGGAGTTGGATATCCCATCTCATGTTATAGGACGGGTCTCTGGTTTGGTATTAGAATCATTGAGATATCACATCGCATGCTGTAGGAAGGGTCTAAGGATTGGAATGGGATGGACTTGGACATCACATCTCATGCTATAGGTAGGCTCTCAGGTTTGGTATAAGCATTGAGATATCACATCTCATGCTATAGGAAGGGTCTCAAGATTGGAATGGGACGGATTTGGATATCACATCTCATGCTATAGGAAGGGTCTCAGGTTTGGTATACGCATGGAGATATCACTTCTCATGCTATAGGAAGGGTCTCAGGATTGGAATGAGAAGGAGTTGGATATCACATCTCATGCTATAGGAAGGGTCTCAGATTTGGTATAAGCATTGAGATATCACATCTCATGCTATAGGAAGGGTCTCAGGATTGGAATGGGCAGGAGTTGTATATGACATCTCAGGCCATAGGAAGGGTCTCAGGTTTGGTATAAGCATTGAGATATCACATCTCTGCTATCGGAAGGGTCTCAGGATTGGAATGGGAAGGACTTGGATGTCAAATCTCATGCTATAGGGAGGGTCTCAAGTTTGATATTAGAAGCATTGAGATAACAAATCTCATGATATCGGAAGGGTCTCAGGATTGGAATGGGAAGGAGTTGGATATCACATCTCATGATATATGAAGGGTCTCAGGTTTGGAAGGGGAAGGATTTGGATATCACATCTCATGTTATAGGACGGGTCTCAGGTTTGGTATTAGAAGCATTGAGATATCAAGTCTCATGGTATAGGAAGGGTCTCAGAATTGGAATGGGAAGGAGTTGGATAACACATCTCAAGCTATAGCAAGGGTCTCAGGATTGGAATGGGAAGAAGTTTGATATCACATCTCATGCCATAGTATGGGTCTCATGTTTGGTAGAAGCATTGGGATATCACATCTCATACTATCGGAAGGGTATCAGTATTGGATTTGGAAGGAGTTGGATATCCCATCATGCTATAGGAAGGGTCTCAGGTTGGAATGGGAAGGAGTTGGATATCACATCTTACGTTATAGGCGGGTCTCAGGTTTGGTATTAGAAGCATTGAGATATCACTTCTCATGCTATAGGAAGGGTCTCAGGATTGGAATGGGAAGGACTTGGATATCACATCTCATGCTATAGGGAGGGTCTGAAGTTTGATATTAGACGCATTGAGATATGACATCTCATGATATCGGAAGGGTCTCAGGATTGGAATGGGAAGGAGTTGGATATCACATCTCATGATAAAGGAAGGGTCTAGGGTTTGGAAGGGGAAGGATTTGGATATCACATCTCATGTTATAGGACGGGTCTCAGGTTTGGTATTAGAAGCATTGAGATATCAAGTCTCATGGTATAGGAAGGGTCTCAGAATTGGAATGGGAAGGAGTTGGATATCACAACTCAAGCTATAGTAAGGGTCTCAGGATTGGAATGGGAAGGAGTTTGATATCACATCTCATGCCATAGTATGGGTCTCAGGTTTGGTAGAAGCATTGGGATATCACATCTCATGCTATCGGAAGGGTATCAGTATTGGATTTGGAAGGAGTTGGATATCCCATCTCATGCTATAGGAAGGGTCTCAGGTTGGAATGGGAAGGAGTTGGATATCACATCTCATGTTATAGGAAGGGTCTCAGGATTGGAATGGGAAGGACTTGGATATCATATCTCATGCTATAGGAAGGCTCTCAGGTTTGGAAGGGGAAGGAGTTGGATATCACATTTCATGTTAGAGGAAGGATCTCAGGTTTGGTATAAGAGGCATTGAGATATCACATCTCATGCTATAGGAAGGGTCTCAGGTTTGGTATAAGCAGTGAGATATCACATCTCATGCTATAGGAAGTGTCTCAGGATTGGAATGGGAAGGAGTTGGATATCACATATCATGCCATAGTATGGGTCTCAGGTTTGGTGGAAGCATTGGGATATCACATCTCATGCTATCGGAAGGGTATCAGTATTGGATTTGGAAGGAGTTGGATATCCCATCTCATGTTATAGGAAGGGTCTCAGGATTGGAATGGGAAGGCCTTGGATATCATATCTCATGCTATAGGAAGGCTCTCAGGTTTGGAAGGGAAAGGAGTTGGATATCACATCTCATGTTATAGGAAGGGTCTCAGGATTGGAATGGGAAGGACTTGGATATCATATCTCATGCTATAGGAAGGCTCTCAGGTTTGGAAGGGGAAGGAGTTGGATATCACATCTCATGCTATAGGAAGAGTCTCAGGTTTGGTATAAGCATTGAGATATCACATCTCATGCTATAGGAATGGTCTCAGGATTGGAATGGGTAGGAGTTGGATATTACATTCTTGCTATAGGAAGGGTCTCATGTTTGGAATGGGAAGGAGTTGGATATCACATATGCTATAGGAAGGATCTCAGGTTTGGTATTAGAAGCATTGAGATGTCACATCTCATGCTATCGGAAGGGTCTCAGGATTGGAATGGGAATGATTTGGATATCACATCTCATGTTATAGGAAGGGTCTCAGGTTTGGTATAAGCATTGAGATATCACATCTCTGCTATCGGAAGTGGCTCAGGATTGGAATGGGAAGGAGTTGGATATCCCATCTCATGTTATAGGACGGGTCTCTGGTTTGGTATTAGAATCATTGAGATATCACATCGCATGCTGTAGGAAGGGTCTAAGGATTGGAATGGGATGGACTTGGACATCACATCTCATGCTATAGGTAGGCTCTCAGGTTTGGTATAAGCATTGAGATATCACATCTCATGCTATAGGAAGGGTCTCAAGATTGGAATGGGACGGATTTGGATATCACATCTCATGCTATAGGAAGGGTCTCAGGTTTGGTATACGCATGGAGATATCACTTCTCATGCTATAGGAAGGGTCTCAGGATTGGAATGAGAAGGAGTTGGATAACACATCTCATGCTATAGGAAGGGTCTCAGATTTGGTATAAGCATTGAGATATCACATCTCATGCTATAGGAAGGGTCTCAGGATTGGAATGGGAAGGAGTTGTATATGACATCTCAGGCCATAGGAAGGGTCTCAGGTTTGGTATAAGCATTGAGATATCACATCTCTGCTATCGGAAGGGTCTCAGGATTGGAATGGGAAGGACTTGGATGTCAAATCTCATGCTATAGGGAGGGTCTCAAGTTTGATATTAGAAGCATTGAGATAACAAATCTCATGATATCGGAAGGGTCTCAGGATTGGAATGGGAAGGAGTTGGATATCACATCTCATGATATATGAAGGGTCTCAGGTTTGGAAGGGGAAGGATTTGGATATCACATCTCATGTTATAGGACGGGTCTCAGGTTTGGTATTAGAAGCATTGAGATATCAAGTCTCATGGTATAGGAAGGGTCTCAGAATTGGAATGGGAAGGAGTTGGATAACACATCTCAAGCTATAGCAAGGGTCTCAGGATTGGAATGGGAAGAAGTTTGATATCACATCTCATGCCATAGTATGGGTCTCATGTTTGGTAGAAGCATTGGGATATCACATCTCATGCTATCGGAAGGGTATCAGTATTGGATTTGGAAGGAGTTGGATATCCCATCATGCTATAGGAAGGGTCTCAGGTTGGAATGGGAAGGAGTTGGATATCACATCTCATGTTATAGGAAGGGTCTCAGGATTGGAATGGGAAGGACTTGGATATCATATCTCATGCTATGGGAAGGCTCTCAGGTTTGGAAGGGGAAGGAGTTGGATATCACATCTCAAGCTATAGGAAGGGTCTCAGGTTTGGTATTAGAAGCATTGAGATATCACATCTCATGCTATAGGAAGGGTCTCAGGATTGGAATGGGAAGGAGTTGGATATCACATCTCAAGCTATAGGAAGGTTCTCAGGTTTGGTATAAGCATTGAGATATCACATCTCATGCTATAGGAAGGGTGTCAGAATTGGAATGGGAAGGAGTTGGATATCACATCTCATGTTATAGGAAAGATCTCAGGTTTGGTATTAGAAGCATTGAGACATCAAATCTCATGTTATAGGAAGGGTCTCAGGATTGGAATGGGAAGAAGTTGGATATCACATCTCATGCTATAGGAAGGGTCTCAGGATTGGAATGGGAAGGAGTTGTATATGACGTCTCATGCCATAGGAAGGGTCTCAGGTTTGGTATAAGCATTGAGATATCACATCACATGCTATAGGAAGGGTCTCAGGATTGGAATGGGAAGGATTTGGATATCACATCTCATGCTATAGGCAGGGTCTCAGGTTTGGAAAGGGAAGGAGTTGGATATCACATTTCATGTTAGAGGTAGGATCTCAGTTTTGGTATTAGAGGCATTGAGATATCACATCTCATGCTATCAGAAGGGTCTCAGGATTGGAATGGGAAGGAGTTGGATATCACATCTCATGCTAAAGGGAGGGTCTCAGGTTTGGAAGGGGAAGGAGTTTGATATCACATCTCATGCCATAGTATGGGTCTCAGGTTTGGTAGAAGCATTGGGATATCACATCTCATGCTATCGGAAGGGTATCAGTATTGGATTTGGAAGGAGTTGGATATCCCATCTCATGCTATAGGAAGGGTCTCAGGTTGGAATGGGAAGGAGTTGGATATCACATCTCATGTTATAGGAAGGGTTTCAGGATTGGAATGGGAAGGACTTGGATATCATATCTCATGCTATAGGAAGGGTCTCAGAATTGGAATAGGAAGGAGTTGGATATCACATCTCATGTTATAGGAAAGATCTCAGGTTTGGTATTAGAAGCATTGAGACATCAAATCTCATGTTATAGGAAGGGTCTCAGGATTGGAATGGGAATAAGTTGGATATCACATCTCATGCTATAGGAAGGGTCTCAGGTTTGGTATAAGCATTGAGATATCACATCTCATACTATAGGAAGGGTCTCAGGATTGGAATGGGAAGGAGTTGTATATGACATCTCATGCCATAGGAAGGGTCTCAGGTTTGGTATAAGCATTGAGATATCACATCACATGCTATAGGAAGGGTCTCAGGATTGGAATGGGAAGGACTTGGATATCACATCTCATGCTATAGGCAGGGTCTCAGGTTTGTAAAGGGAAGGAGTTGGATATCACATTTCATGTTAGAGGTAGGATCTCAGGTTTGGTATTAGAGGCATTGAGATATCACATCTCATGCTATCAGAAGGGTCTCAGGATTGGAATGGGAAGGAGTTGGATATCACATCTCATGCTAAAGGGAGGGTCTCAGGTTTGGAAGGGGAAGGAGTTTGATATCACATCTCATGCCATAGTATGGGTCTCAGGTTTGGTAGAAGCTTTGGGATATCACATCTCATGCTATCGGAAGGGTATCAGTATTGGATTTGGAAGGAGTTGGATATCCCATCTCATGCTATAGGAAGGGTCTCAGGTTGGAATGGGAAGGAGTTGGATATCACATCTCATGTTATAGGAAGGGTCTCAGGATTGGAATGGGAAGGACTTGGATATCATATCTCATGCTATAGGAAGGGTCTCAGAATTGGAATGGGAAGGAGTTGGATATCACATCTCATGTTATAGGAAAGATCTCAGGTTTGGTATTAGAAGCATTGAGACATCACATCTCATGTTATAAGAAGGGTCTCAGGATTGGAATAGGAAGAAGTTGGATATCACATCTCATGCTATAGGAATGGTCTCAGGTTTGGTATAAGCATTGAGTTATCACATCTCATGCTATAGGAAGGGTCTCAGGATTGGAATGGGAAGAAGTTGGATATCACATCTCATGCTATAGGAAGGATCTCAGATTTGGTATTAGAAGCATTGAGATATCACATCTCATGCTATCGGAAGGGTCTCAGGATTGGAATGGGAAGGATTTGGATATCACATCTCATGTCATAGGAAGGATCTCAGGTTTGGTATTAGAAGCATTGATATATCACATCTCATGCTATAGGAATGGTCTCAGGATTGGAATGAGTAGGAGTTGGATATTACATTCTTGCTATAGGAAGGGTCTCATGTTTGGAATGGGAAGGAGTTGGATATCACATATGCTATAGGAAGGATCTCAGGTTTGGTATTAGAAGCATTGAGATATCACATCTCATGCTATCGGAAGGGTCTCAGGATTGGAATGGGAATGATTTGGATATCACATCTCATGTTATAGGAAGGGTCTCAGGTTTGGTATAAGCATTGAGATATCACATCTCTGCTATCGGAAGTGGCTCAGGATTGGAATGGGAAGGAGTTGGATATCCCATCTCATGTTATAGGACGGGTCTCTGGTTTGGTATTAGAATCATTGAGAGATCACATCGCATGCTGTAGGAAGGGTCTAAGGATTGGAATGGGATGGACTTGGACATCACATCTCATGCTATAGGTAGGCTTTCAGGTTTGGTATAAGCATTGAGATATCACATCTCATGCTATAGGAAGGGTCTCAGGATTGGAATGGGACGGATTTGGATATCACATCTCATGCTATAGGAAGGGTCTCAGGTTTGGTATACGCATGGAGATATCACTTCTCATGCTATAGGAAGGGTCTCAAGATTGGAATGGGAAGGAGTTGGATATCACATCTCATGCTATAGGAAGGGTCTCAGATTTGGTATAAGCATTGAGATATCACATCTCATGCTATAGGAAGGGTCTCAGGATTGGAATGGGAAGGAGTTGTATATGACATCTCAGGCCATAGGAAGGGTCTCAGGTTTGGTATAAGCATTGAGATATCACATCTCTGCTATCGGAAGGGTCTCAGGATTGGAATGGGAAGGACTTGGATGTCACATCTCATGCTATAAGGGAGGGTCTCAAGTTTGATATTAGAAGCATTGAGATAACAAATCTCATGATATCGGAATAGTCTCACATTGGAATGGGAAGGAGTTGGATATCACATCTCATGATATAGGAAGGGTCTAAGGTTTGGAAGGGGAAGGATTTGGATATCACATCTCATGTTATAGGACGGGTCTCGGGTTTGGTATTAGAAGCATTGAGATATCAAGTCTCATGGTATAGGAAGGGTCTCAGAATTGGAATGGGAAGGAGTTGGATATCACATCTCAAGCTATAGGAAGGGTCTCAGGATTGGAATGGGAAGAAGTTTGATATCACATCTCATGCCATAGTATGGGTCTCAGGTTTGGTAGAAGCATTGGGATATCACATCTCATGCTATCGGAAGGGTATCAGTATTGGATTTGGAAGGAGTTGGATATCCCATCATGCTATAGGAAGGGTCTCAGGTTGGAATGGGAAGGAGTTGGATATCACATCTCATGTTATAGGAAGGGTCTCAGGATTGGAATGGGAAGGACTTGGATATCATATCTCATGCTATGGGAAGGCTCTCAGGTTTGGAAGGGGAAGGAGTTGGATATCACATCTCAAGCTATAGGAAGGGTCTCAGGTTTGGTATTAGAAGCATTGAGATATCACATCTCATGCTATAGGAAGGGTCTCAGGATTGGAATGGGAAGGAGTTGGATATCACATCTCAAGCTATAGGAAGGGTCTCAGGTTTGGTATAAGCATTGAGATATCACATCTCATGCTATAGGAAGGGTCTCAGAATTGGAATGGGAAGGAGTTGGATATCACATCTCATGTTATAGGAAAGATCTCAGGTTTGGTATTAGAAGCATTGAGACATCAAATCTCATGTTATAGGAAGGGTCTCGGGATTGGAATGGGAAGAAGTTGGATATCACATCTCATGCTATAGGAAGGGTCTCAGGTTTGGTATAAGCATTGACATATCACATCTCATGCTATAGGAAGGCTCTCAGGATTGGAATGGGAAGGAGTTGTATATGAAATCTCATGCCATAGGAAGGGTCTCAGGTTTGGTATAAGCATTGAGATATCACATCACATGCTATAGGAAGGGTCTCAGGATTGGAATGGGAAGGACTTGGATATCACATCTCATGCTATAGGCAGGGTCTCAGGTTTGGAAAGGGAAGGAGTTGGATATCACATTTCATGTTAGAGGTAGGATCTCAGGTTTGGTATTAGAGGCATTGAGATATCACATCTCATGCTATCAGAAGGGTCTCAGGATTGGAATGGAAAGGAGTTGGATATCACATCTCATGCTAAAGGGAGGGTCTCAGGTTTGGAAGGGGAAGGATTTGGATATCACATCTCATGTTATAGGAAGGATCTCAGGTTTGGTATTAGAAGCATTGAGATATCACATCTCATGCTATCGGAAGTATCTCAGGTTTGGTATTAGAGGCATTGAGATATCACATCTCATGCTATCATAAGAGTCTCAGGATTGGAATGGGAAGGAGTTGGATTTCACATCTCATGCTAAAGGGAGGGTCTCAGGTTTGGAAGGGGAAGGATTTGGATATCACATCACATGTTATAGGAAGGATCTCAGGCTTGGTATTAGAAGCATTGAGATATCACATCTCATGCTATAAGAAGGGTCTCAGGATTGGAATGGGATGGAGTTGGATATCACATCTCATGCTAAAGGAAGGGTCTCAGGTTTGGCAGAAGCATTGGGATATCACATCTCATGCTATCGGAAGGGTATCAGAATTGGATTTGGAAGGAGTTGGATATCCCATCTCATGCTATAGGAAGGGTCTCAGGTTGAAATGGGAAGGAGTTGGATATCACATCTCATGTTATAGGAAGGGTCTCAGGATTCGTTTTAGAGGCATTGAGATATCACATCTCATGCTATCAGAAGGGTCTCAGGATTGGAATGGGAAGGAGTTGGATTTCACATCTCATGCTAAAGGGAGGGTCTCAGGTTTGGAAGGGGAAGGATTTGGATATCACATCTCATGTTATAGGAAGGATCTCAGGTTTGGTATTAGAAGCATTGAGATATCACATCTCATGCTATCGGAAGGATCTCAGGTTTGGTATTAGAAGCATTGAGATATCACATCTCATGCTATCAGAAGGGTCTCAGGATTGGAATGGGAAGGAGTTGGATATCACATCTCATGCTAAAGGGAGGGTCTCAGGTTTGGAAGGGGAAGGATTTGGATATCACATCTCATGTTATCGGAAGGATCTCAGGTTTGGTATTAGAAGTATTGAGATATCACATCTCATGCTATAAGAAGGGTCTCAGGATTGGAATGGGATGGAGTTGGATATCACATCTCATGCTAAAGGAAGGGTCTCAGGTTTGGTAGAATCATTGAGATATCACATCTCATGCTATCGGAAATGTCTCAGGATTGGAATGGGAAGGAGCTGGATATCACATCTCATGCTAAAGGAAGGGTCTCAGGTTTGGAACGGGAAGGAGTTGGATATCACATCTCATGTTATAGGAAGGGTCTCAGGTTTGGTATAAGCATTGAGATATCATATCTCTGCTATCGGAAGTGTCTCAGGATTGGAATGGGAAGGAGTTGGATATCCCATCTCATGTTATAGGACGGGTCTCAGGTTTGTTATTAGAATCATTGAGATATCATATTGCATGCTGTAGGAAGGGTCTAAGTATTGGAATGGGAAGGACTTGGATATCACATCTCATGCTATAGATAGGCTCCCAGGTTTGGAAAGGGAAGGAGTTGGATATCACATTTCATGTTAGAGGAAGGATCTCAGGTTTGGTATTAGAGGCATTGAGCCATCACATCTCATGCTATAGGAAGGGTCTCAGGATTGGAATGGGAAGGAGTTGGATATCACATCTCATGCTATAGGAAGGGTCTCAGGTTAGGTATAAGCATTGAGATATCACATCTCATGCTATAGGAAGGGTCTCAGGATTGGAATGGGAAGGAGTTGTATATGACATCTCATGCCGTAGGAAGGGTCTCAGGTTTGGTATAAGCATTGAGATATCACATCTCTGCAATCGAAAGGGTCTCAGGATTGGAATGGGAAGGAGTTGGATATCCCATCTCATGTTATAGGAAGAGTCTCAGGTTTGGTATTAGAAGCATTGAGATATTACATCTCATGCTATAGGAAGTGTCTCAGGATTGGAATGGGAAGGACTTGGATATCACATCTCATGCTATAGGGAGGGTCTCAAGTTTGATATTAGAAGCATTGAGATATCACATCTCATGCTATAGGAAGGGTCTCAGGATTAGAATGGGAAGGAGTTGGATATCACATCTCATGCTATAGGAAGGGTCTCAGGTTTGGTATAAGCAGTGAGATATCACATCTCATGCTATAGGAAGTGTCTCAGGATTGGAATGGGAAGGAGTTGGATATCACATCTCATGTTATAGGAAGGATCTCAGGTTTGGTATAAGCATTGAGATATCACATCTCTGCTATCGGAATGGTCTCAGGATTGGAATGGGAAGGAGTTGGATATTCCCATCTCATGATAAAGGAAGGGTCTAAGGTTTGGAAGGGGAAGGATTTGGATATCACATCTCATGTTATAGGACGGGTCTCAGGTTTGGTATTAGAAGCATTGAGATATCACTTCTCATGCTATAGGAAGGGTCTCAGGATTGGAATGGGAAGGACTTGGATATCACATCTCATGCTATAGGGAGGGTCTGAAGTTTGATATTAGAAGCATTGAGATATGACATCTCATGATATCGGAAGGGTCTCAGGATTGGAATGGGAAGGAGTTGGATATCACATCTCATGATAAAGGAAGGGTCTAAGGTTTGGAAGGGGAAGGATTTGGATATCACATCTCATGTTATAGGAAGGGTCTCAGGTTTGGTATTAGAAGCATTGAGATATCAAGTCTCATGGTATAGGAAGGGTCTCAGAATTGGAATGGGAAGGAGTTGGATATCACATCTCAAGCTATAGTAAGGGTCTCAGGATTGGAATGGGAAGGAGTTTGATATCACATCTCATGCCATAGTATGGGTCTCAGGTTTGGTAGAAGCATTGGGATATCACATCTCATGCTATCGGAAGGGTATCAGTATTGGATTTGGAAGGAGTTGGATATCCCATCTCATGCTATAGGAAGGGTCTCAGGTTGGAATGGGAAGGAGTTGGATATCACATCTCATGTTATATGAAGATTCTCAGGATTGGAATGGGAAGGACTTGGATATCATATCTCATGCTATAGGAAGGCTCTCAGGTTTGGAAGGGGAAGGAGTTGGATATCACATTTCATGTTAGAGGAAGGATCTCAGGTTTGGTATAAGAGGCATTGAGATATCACATCTCATGCTATAGGAAGGGTCTCAGGTTTGGTATAAGCAGTGAGATATCACATCTCATGCTATAGGAAGTGTCTCAGGATTGGAATGGGAGGGAGTTGGATATCACATCTCATGCCATAGTATGGGTCTCAGGTTTGGTAGAAGCATTGGGATATCACATCTCATGCTATCGGAAGGGTATCAGTATTGGATTTGGAAGGAGTTGGATATCCCATCTCATGTTATAGGAAGGGTCTCAGGATTGGAATGGGAAGGCCTTGGATATCATATCTCATGCTATAGGAAGGCTCTCAGGTTTGGAAGGGAAAGGAGTTGGATATCACATCTCATGTTATAGGAAGGGTCTCAGGATTGGAATGGGAAGGACTTGGATATCATATCTCATGCTATAGGAAGGCTCTCAGGTTTGGAAGGGGAAGGAGTTGGATATCACATTTCATGTTAGAGGAAGGATCTCAGGTTTGGTATAAGAGGCATTGAGATATCACATCTCATGCTATAGGAAGGGTCTCAGGATTGGAATGGGAAGGAGTTGGATATCACATCTCAAGCTATAGGAAGGGTCTCAGGTTTGGTATAAGCATTGATATATCACATCTCATGCTATAGGAAGGGTCTCAGAATTGGAATGGGAAGGAGTTGGATATCACATCTCATGTTATAGGAAAGATCTCAGGTTTGGTATTAGAAGCATTGAGACATCACATCTCATGTTATAGGAAGGGTCTCAGGATTGGAATGGGAAGAAGTTGGATATCACATCTCATGCTATAGGAAGGGTCTCAGGTTTGGTATAAGCATTGAGATATCACATCCCATGCTATAGGAAGGGTCTCAGGATTGGAATGGGAAGGAGTTGTATATGACATCTCATGCCATAGGAAGGGTATCAGGTTTGGTATAAGCATTGAGATATCACATCACATGCTATAGGAAGGGTCTCAGGATTGGAATGGGAAGGACTTGGATATCACATCTCATGCTATAGGCAGGGTCTCAGGTTTGGAAAGGGAAGCAGTTGGATATAACATTTCATGTTAGAGGTAGGATCTCAGGTTTGGTATTAGAGGCATTGAGATATCACATCTCATGCTATCAGAAGGGTCTCAGGATTGGAACGGGAAGGAGTTGGATATCACATCTCATGCTAAAGGGAGGGTCTCAGGTTTGGAACGGGAAGGAGTTGGATATCACATCTCATGCTATAGGAAGGGTCTCAGGTTTGGAATGGGAAGGAATTGGATATCACATCTCATGTCATAGGAAGGATCTCAGGTTTGGTATTAGAAGCATTGAGATATCACATCTCATGCTATAGGAATGGACTCAGGATTGGAATGGGAAGGAGTTGGATATTACATTCTTGCTATAGGAAGGGTCTCATGTTTGGAATGGGAATGAGTTGGATATCACATATGCTATAGGAAGGGTCACAGGTTTGGAACGGGAAGGAGTTGGATATCACATCTCATGTTATAGGATGGGTCTCAGGTTTGGTATAAGCATTGAGATATCACATCTCTGCTATCGGAAGTGTCTCAGGATTGGAATGGGAAGGAGTTGGATATCCCATCTCATGTTATAGGACGGGTATCAGGTTTGTTATTAGAATCATTGAGATATCATATTGCATGCTGTAGGAAGGGTCTAAGGATTGGAATGGGAAGGACTTGGATATCACATCTAATGCTATAGGTAGGCTCTCAGGATTGGAAAGGAAAGGAGTTGGATATCACATTTCATGTTAGAGGAAGGATCTCAGGTTTGGTATTAGAGGCATTGAGATATCACATCTCATGCAATAGGAAGGGTCTCAGGATTGGAATGGGAAGGAGTTGGATATCACATCTCATGCTATAGGAAGGGTCTCGGGTTTGGTATAAGCATTGAGATATCACATCTCATACTATAGGAAGGGTCTCTGGATTGGAATGGGAAGGAGTTGGATATCACATCTCATGTTATAGGAAGGATCTCAGGTTTGGTATTAGAAGCATTGAGACATCACATCTCATGCTATAGGAAGGGTCTCAGGATTATAATGGGAAGGAGTTGTATATGACATCTCATGCCATAGGAAGGGTCTCAGGTTTGGTATAAGCATTGAGATATCACATCTCTGCTATCGGAAGGGTCTCAGGATTGGAATGGGAAGGAGTTGGATATCCCATCTCATGTTATAGGAAGAGTCTCAGGTTTGGTATTAGAAGCATTGAGATATCACATCTCATGCTATAGGAAGTGTCTCAGGATTGGAATGGGAAGAACTTGGATATCACATCTCATGCTATAGTGAGGGTCTCAAGTTTGATATTAGAAGCATTGAGATATCACATCTCATGCTATAGGAAGGGTCTCAGGATTGGAATGGGAAGGAGTTGGATATCACAACTCATGCTATAGGAAGGGTCTCAGGTTTGGTATAAGCAGTGAGATATCACATCTCATGCTATAGGAAGTGTCTCAGGATTGGAATGGGAAGGAGTTGGATATCGCATCTCATGTTATAGGAAGGATCTCAGGTTTGGTATAAGCATTCAGATATCACATCTCTGCTATCGGAAGGGTCTCAGGATTGGAATGGGAAGGAGTTGGATATTCCCATCTCATGTTATAGGAAGGGTCTCAGGTTTGGTATTAGAAGCATTGAGATATCACATCTCATGCTATAGGAAGGGTCTCAGGATTGGAATGGGAAGGACTTGGATATCACATCTCATGCTATAGGGAGGGTCTCAAGTTTGATATTAGAAGCATTGAGATATCACATCTCATGATATCGAAAGGGTCTCAGGATTGGAATAGGAAGGAGTTGGATATCATATCTCATGATAAAGGAAGGGTCTTAGGTTTGGAAGGGGAAGGATTTGGATATCACATCTCATGTTATAGGACGGGTCTCAGGTTTGGTATTAGAAGCATTGAGATATCAAGTCTCATGGTATAGGAAGGATCTCAGAATTGGAATGGGAAGGAGTTGGATATCACATCTCAAGCTATAGGAAGGGTCTCAGGATTGGAATGGGAATGAGTTTGATATCACATCTCATGCCATAGTATGGGTCTCAGGTTTGGTAGAAGCATTGGGATATCACATCTCATGCTATCGGAAGGGTATCAGTATTGGATTTGGAAGGAGTTGGATATCCCATCTCATGCTATAGGAAGGGTCTCAGGTTGGAATGGGAAGGAGTTGGATATCACATCTCATGTTATAGGAAGGGTCTCAGGATTGGTATTAGAGGCATTGAGATATCACATCTCATGCTATCAGAAGGGTCTCAGGATTGGAATGGGAAGGAGTTGGATATCACATCTCATGCTAAAGGGAGGGTCTCAGGTTTGGAAGGGGAAGGATTTGGATATCACATCTCATGCTAAAGGGAGGGTCTCAGGTTTGGAAGGGGAAGGAGTTTGATATCACATCTCATGTTATAGGAAGGATCTCAGGTTTGGTATTAGAAGCATTGAGATATCACATCTCATGCTATAGGAAGGGTCTCAGGATTTGAATGGGAAGGAGTTGGATATCACATCTCATGCTCTAGGAAGGGTCTCAGGATTGGAATCGAAAGGAGTTGTATATGACATCTCATGCCATAGGAAGGGTCTCAGGTTTGGTATAGGCATTGAGTTATCACATCTCTGCTATCGGAAGGGTCTCAGGATTGGAATGGGAAGGAGTTGGATATCCCATCTCGTTATAAGAAGGGTCTCAGGTTTGGTATTAGAAGCATTGCGATATCACATCTCATGCTATAGGAAGGGTCTAAGGTTTGGAAGGGGAAGGATTTGTATATCACATCTCATGGTGTAGGACCGGTCTCAGGTTTGGCATTAGAAGCATTGAGATATCAAGTCTCATGGTATAGGACGGGTCTCAGAATTGGAATGGGAAGGAGTTGGATATCACATCTCAAGCTATAGGAAGGGTCTCAGGATTGTAATGGGAAGGACTTGGATATCACATCGACATGTTATAGGAAGGGTCTCAGGTTTGGTATTAGAAGCATTGAGATATCAAGTCTCATGGTATAGGACGGGTCTCAGAATTGGAATGGGAAGGAGTTGGATATCACATCTCAAGCTATAGGAAGGGTCTCAGGATTGGAATGTGAAGGAGTTGGATATCACATCTCAAGCTATAGGATGAGTCTCCGGATTGGAATGGGAAGGAGTTTGATATCACATCTCATGCCATGGTATGGGTCTCAGGTTTTGTAGAAACATTGGGATAACACATCTCATGCTATCGGAAGGGTATCAGGATTGGATTTGGAAGGAGTTGGATATCCCATCTCATGCTATAGGAAGGGTCTAAGGTTGGAATGGGAAGGAGTTGGATATCACATCTCATGCTGTAGGAAGGCTCTCAGGTTTGGAAAGGGAAGGAGTGGGCTATCACATTTCATGTTAGAGGTAGGATCTCAGGTTTGGTATTAGAGGCATTGAGATATCACATCTCATGCTATCAGAAGGGTATCAGGATTGGAATGGGAAGGAGTTGGATATCACATCTCATGCTAAAGGGAGGGTCTCAGGTTTGGAAGGGGAAGGATTTGGATATCACATCTCATGTTATAGGAAGGATCTCAGGTTTGGTATTAG
Source organism: Ambystoma mexicanum (assembly GCF_040938575.1). Taxonomy (NCBI): domain Eukaryota; kingdom Metazoa; phylum Chordata; class Amphibia; order Caudata; family Ambystomatidae; genus Ambystoma; species Ambystoma mexicanum. The sequence goes on from NC_090938.1 coordinate 297,171,549, forward strand.
AAGCATTGAGATATCACAACTCATGCTATCGGAAGGATCTCAGCATTGGTATTAGAAGCATTGAGATATCACATCTCATGCTATAGGAAGGGTCTCAGGATTGGAATGGGAAGGAGTTGGATATCACATCTCATGTTATAGGAAGGATCTCAGGTTTGGTATTAGAAGCATTGAGATATGAAATCTCATGCTATAGGAAGGGTCTCAGGATTGGAATGGGAAGGAGTTGGATATCACATCTCATGCTAAAGGAAGGGTCTCAGTTTTGGTAGAAGCATTGAGATATCACATCTCATGCTATAGGAAGGGTCTCAGGATTGGAATGGGAAGGAGTTGGATATCACATCTCATGCTATAGGAAGGGTCTCAGGTTTGGTATAAGCATTGAGATATCACATCTCTGCTATCGGAAGGGTCTCAGGATTGGAATGGGAAGGACTTAGATATCACATCTCATGCTATAGGGAGGGTCTCAGTTTTGATATTAGAAGCATTGAGATATCACATCTCATGCTATCGGAAGGGTCTCAGGATTGGAATGGGAAGGAGTTGGATATCACATCTCATGCTGTAGGAAAGCTCTCAGGTTTGGAAAGGGAAGGAGTGGGCTATCACATTTCATGTTAGAGGTAGGATCTCAGGTTTGGTATTAGAGGCATTGAGATATCACATCTCATGCTATCAGAAGGGTATCAGGATTGGAATGGGAAGGAGTTGGATATCACATCTCATGCTAAAGGGAGGGTCTCAGGTTTGGAAGGGGAAGGATTTGGATATCACATCTCATGTTATAGGAAGGATCTCAGGTTTGGTATTAGAAGCATTGAGATATCACAACTCATGCTATCGGAAGGATCTCAGGTTTGGTACTAGAAGCATTGAGATATCACATCTCATGCTATAGGAAGGGTCTCAGGATTGGAATGGGAATGAGTTGGATATCACATCTCATGTTATAGGAAGGGTCTCAGGTTTGGTATTAGAAGCATTGAGATATCACATCTCATGCTATAGGAAGGGTCTCAGGATTGGAATGGGAAGGAGTTGGATATCACATCTCATGCTAAAGGAAGGGTCTCAGTTTTGGTAGAAGCATTGAGATATCACATCTCATGCTATAGGAAGGGTCTCAGGATTGGAATGGGAAGGAGTTGGATATCACATCTCATGCTATAGGAAGGGTCTCAGGTTTGGTATAAGCATTGAGATATCACATCTCTGCTATCGGAAGGGTCTCAGGATTGGAATGGGAAGGACTTAGATATCACATCTCATGCTATAAGGAGGGTCTCAATTTTGATATTAGAAGCATTGAGATATCACATCTCATGCTATCGGAAGAGTCTCAGGTTTGGGAAGGAAGGGATTTGGATTTCACATCTCATGTTATAGGATGGTTCTCATGTTTGGTTTTTGAAGCATTGAGATATCACATCTCATGCTATCGGAAGGGTCTCAGGTTTGGAATGGGAAGTAGTTGGATATCACATCTCATGTTATAGGAAGGGTCTCAGGATTGGAATGGGAAGGAGTTGGATATCACATCTCATGCTATAGGAAGGGTTTCAGGTTTGGTAGAAGCATTGAGCATTATTATTATTATTATTATTATTATTGAGATATCACATCTCATGCTATAGGAAGAGTCTCAGGTTTGGGAAGGAAGGGATTTGGATTTCACATCTCATGTTATAGGATGGTTCTCATGTTTGGTTTTTGAAGCATTGAAATATCACATCTCATGCTATCGGAAGGGTCTCAGGTTTGGAATGGGAAGTAGTTGGATATCACATCTCATGTTATAGGAAGGATCTCAGGTTTGGTATTAGAAGCATTGAGATATCACATCTCATGCTATAGGAAGGGTCTCAGGATTGGAATGTGAAGGATTTGGATATCACATCTCATGCTAAAGGAAGGGTCTCAGGTTTGGAATGGGAAGGAGTTGGATATGACATCTCTTGTTATAGGGAGGGTCTCAGGATTTGAATGGCAAGGAGTTGGATATCACATCTCATGCCATAGGAAGGGTCTCAGGTTTGGTATAAGCATTGAGATATCACATCTCTGCTATGGGAAGGGTCTCAGGATTGGATTGGGAAGGAGTTGGATATCCCTTCTCATACTATAGGGTCTCAGGTTGGAATGGGAAGGAGTTGGATATCACATCTCATGTTATAGGAAGGGTCTCAGGATTGGAATGGGAAGGAATTGGATATCACATCTCTTGCTATAGGAAGGGTCTAAGGTTTTTTATTAGAAACATTGAGATATCACATCTCATGCTATAGGAAGGGTTTTAGGATTGGAATGGGAAGGATTTGGATATCACATCTCATGCTAAAGGAAGGGTCTCAGGTTTGGAAGGGGAAGGATTTGGATATCATATCTCATGTTATAGGACGGGTCCCAGGTCTGGTATTAGAAGCATTGAGATATCACATCTCATGGTATAGGAAGGGTCTCAGGGTTGGAATGGGAAGGAGTTGGAGATCACATCTCATCCAATAGGAAGGGTCTCAGGTTTGGAATGGGAAGGAATTGGCTATCACATCTCATGTTATAGGAAGGATCTCAGGTTTGGTATTAGAAGCATTGAGATATCACATCTCATGCTATAGGAAGGGCCTCAGGATTGGAATATGAAGGATTTGGATATCACATCTCATGCTAAAGGAAGGGTCTCAGGTTTGGTAGAAGCATTGAGATGTCACATCTCATGCTTTAGTAGGGGTCTCAGGATTTGAATGGCAAGGAGTTGGATATCACATCTCATGCCATAGGAAGGGTCTCAGGTTTGGTATAAGCATTGTGATATCACATCTCTGCTATCGGAAGGGTCTCAGGATTGGATTGGGAAGGAGTTGGATATCCCTTCTCATGCTATAGGAAGGGTCTCAGGTTGGAATGGGAAGAAATTGGATATGACAACTCATGTTATAGGAAGGGTCTCAGGATTGGAATGGGAAGGATTTGGATATCACATCTCTTGCTATAGGAAGGGTCTCAGGATTGGAATGGGAAGGATTTGGATATCACATCTCATGTCATAGGAAGGATCTCAGGTTTGGTATTAGAAGCATTGATATATCACATCTCATGCTATAGGAATGGTCTCAGGATTGGAATGGGTAGGACTTGGATATTACATTCTTGCTATAGGAAGGGTCTAATGTTTGGAATGGGAAGGAGTTGGATATCACATATGCTATAGGAAGTGTCTCAGGTTTGGAACGGGAAGGAGTTGCATATCACATCTCATGTTATAGGAAGGGTCTCAGGTTTGGTATAAGCATTGAGATATCACATCTCTACTATTGAAAGTGGCTCAGGATTGGAATGAGAAGGAGTTGGATATCCCATCTCATGTTATAGGACGGGTCTCTGGTTTGGTATTAGAATCATTGAGATATCACATCGCATGCTGTAGGAAGGGTCTAAGGATTGGAATGGGATGGACTTGGATATCACATCTCATGCTATAGATAGGCACTCAGGATTGGGATAAGCATTGAGATATTACATCTCATGCTATAGGAAGGGTCTCAGGATTGGAATGGGAAGGAGTTGGATATCACATCTCATGCTATAGGAAGGGTCTCAGATTTGGTATAAGCATTGAGATATCACATCCCATGCTATAGGAAGGGTCTCAGGATTGGAATGGGAAGGAGTTGTATATGACATCTCAGGCCATAGGAAGGGTCTCAGGTTTGGTATAAGCATTGAGATATCACATCTCTGCTATCGGAAGGGTCTCAGGATTGGAATGGGAAGGAGTTGGATATCCCATCTCATGTTATAGGAAGGGTCTCAGGTTTGGTATTAGAAGCACTGAGATATCACATCTCATGCTATAGGATGGGTCTCAGGATTGGAATGGGAAGGACTTAGATGTCACATCTCATGCTATAGGGAGGGTCTCAAGTTTGATATTAGAAGCATTGAGATAACAAATCTCATGATATCGGAAGGGTCTCAGGATTGGAATGGGAAGGATTTGGATATCACATCTCATGATAAAGGAAGGGTCTAAGGTTTGGAAGGGGAAGGATTTGGATATCACATCTCATGTTATAGGAAGGGTCTCAGGATTGGAATGGGAAGGAGTTGGATATCACATCTCATGTTATAGGAAGGGTCTCAGGATTGGAATGGGAAGGACTTGGATATCATATCTCATGCTATGGGAAGGCTCTCAGGTTTGGAAGGGGAAGGAGTTGGATATCACATTTCATGTTATAGGAAGGATCTCAGGTTTGGTATTAGAAGCATTCAGACATCACATCTCATGCTATAGGAAGGGTCTCAGGATTGGAATGGGAAGGAGTTGGATATCCCATCTCATGCTATAGGAAGGGTCTCAGGTTGGAATGGGAAGGAGTTGGATATCACATCTCATGCTATAGGAAGGGTCTCAGGATTGGAATGGGAAGGAGTTGTATATGAAATCTCAGGCCATAGGAAGGGTCTCAGGTTTGGTATAAGCATGGAGATATCACTTCTCATGCTATAGGAAGGGTCTCAGGATTGGAATGGGAAGGAGTTGGATATCACATCTCATGTTATAGGAAGGATCTCAGGTTTGGTATTAGAAGCATTCAGACATCAGATCTCATGCTATAGGAAGGGTCTCAGGATTGGAATGGGAAGGAGTTGGATATTACATCTCATGCTATAGGAAGGGTCTCAGATTTGGTATAAGCATTGAGATATCACATCTCATGCTATAGGAAGGGTCTCAGGATTTTAATGGGAAGGAGTTGTATATGACATCTCAGGCCATAGGAAGGGTCTCAAGTTTGATATTAGAAGCATTGAGATAACAAATCTCATGATATCGTAAGGGTCTCAGGATTGGAAAGGGAAGGAGTTGGATATCACATCTCATGATAAAGGAAGGGTGTAAGGTTTGGAAGGGGAAGGATTTGGATATCACATCCCACGTTATAGGATGGGTCTCAGGTTTGGTATTAGAAGCATTGAGATATCAAGTCTCATGGTATAGGAAGGGTCTCAGAATTGGAATGGGAAGGAGTTGGATATCACATTTCAAGCTATAGGAAGGGTCTCAGTATTGGAATGGGAAGGAGTTTGATATCACATCTCATGCCATAGTATGGGTCTCAGGTTTGGTAGAAGCATTGGGATATCACATCTCATGCTATCGGAAGGGTATCAGGATTGGATTTGGAAGGAGTTGGATATCCCATCTCATGCTATAGGAAGGGTCTCATGTTGGAATGGGAAGGAGTTGGATATCACATCTCATTTTATAGGAAGGGTCTCAGGATTGGAATGGGAAGGACTTGGATATCATATCTCATGCTATGGGAAGGCTCTCAGGTTTGGAAGGGGAAGGAGTTGGATATCACATTTCATGTTAGAGGAAGGATCTCAGGTTTGGTATTAGAGGCATTGAGATATCACATCTCACGCTATAGGAAGGGTCTCAGGATTGGAATGGGAAGGAGTTGGATATCACATCTCAAGCTATAGGAAGGGTCTCAGGTTTGGTATAAGCATTGAGATATCACATCTCATGCTATTGGAAGGGTCTCAGAATTGGAATGGGAAGGAGTTGGATATCACATCTCATGTTATAGGAAAGATCTCAGGTTTGGTATTAGAAGCATTGAGACATCACATCTCATGTCATAGGAAGGATCTCAGGTTTGGTATTAGAAGCATTGATATATCACATCTCATGCTATAGGAATGGTCTCAGGATTGGAATGGGTAGGAGTTGGATATTAAATTCTTGCTATACGAAGGGTCTCATGTTTGGAATGGGAAGGAGTTGGATATCACATATGCTATAGGAAGTGTCTCAGGTTTGGAACGGGAAGGAGTTGGATATCACATCTTATGTTATAGGAAGGGTCTCAGGTTTGGTATAAGCATTGAGATATCACATCTCTGCTATCGGAAGTGGCTCAGGATTGGAATGGGAAGGAGTTGGATATCCCATCTCATGTTATAGGACGGGTCTCTGGTTTGGTATTAGAATCATTGAGATATCACATCGCATGCTGTAGGAAGGGTCTAAGGATTGGAATGGGATGGACTTGGATATCACATCTCATGCTATAGGTAGGCTCTCAGGTTTGGTATAAGCATTGAGATATCACATCTCATGCTATAGGAAGGGTCTCAGGATTGGAATGGGAAGGATTTGGATATCACATCTCATGCTATAGGAAGGGTCTCAGGTTTGGTATAACCATGGAGATAGCACTTCTCATGCTACAGGAAGGGTCTCAGGATTGGAATGGGAAGGAGTTGGATATCACATCTCATGTTATAGGAAGGATCTCAGGTTTGGTATTAGAAGCATTGAGACGTCACATCTCATGCTATAGGAAGGGTCTCAGGATTGGAATGGGAAGGAGTTGGATATCACATCTCATGCTATAGGAAGGGTCTCAGATTTGGTATAAGCATTGAGATATCACATCTCATGCTATAGGAAGGGTCTCAGGATTGGAATGGGAAGGAGTTGTATATGACATCTCAGGCCATAGGAAGGGTCTCAGGTTTGGTATAAGCATTGAGATATCACATCTCTGCTATCGGAAGGGTCTCAGGATTTTAATGGGAAGGACTTGGATGTCACATCTCATGCTATAGGGAGGGTCTCAAGTTTGATATTAGAAGCATTGAGATATCACATCTCATGCTATCGGAAGGATCTCAGCTTTGGTATTAGAAGCATTGAGATATCACATCTCATGCTATCAGAAGGGTCTCAGGATTGGAATGGGAAGGAGTTGGATATCACATCTCATGCTAAAGGGAGGGTCTCAGGTTTGGAAGGGGAAGGATTTGGATATCACATCTCATGTTATCGGAAGGATCTCAGGTTTGGTATTAGAAGTATTGAGATATCACATCTCATGCTATAGGAAGGGTCTCAGGATTGGAATGGGAAGGAGTTGTATATGACATCTCAGGCCATAGGAAGGGTCTCAGGTTTGGTATAAGCATTGAGATATCACATCTCTGCTATCGGAAGGATCTCAGGATTTTAATGGGAAGGACTTGGATGTCACATCTCATGCTATAGGGAGGGTCTCAAGTTTGATATTAGAAGCATTGAGATATCACATCTCATGCTAAAGGAAAAGTCTCAGGTTTGGTAGAATCATTGAGATATCACATCTCATGCTATCGGAAATGTCTCAGGATTGGAATGGGAAGGAGCTGGATATCACATCTCATGCTAAAGGAAGGGTCTCAGGTTTGGAACGGGAAGGAGTTGGATATCACATCTCATGTTATAGGAAGGGTCTCAGGTTTGGTATAAGCATTGAAATATCATATCTCTGCTATCGGAAGTGTCTCAGGATTGGAATGGGAAGGAGTTGGATATCCCATCTCATGTTATAGGACGGGTCTCAGGTTTGTTATTAGAATCATTGAGATATCATATTGCATGCTGTAGGAAGGGTCTAAGTATTGGAATGGGAAGGACTTGGATATCACATCTCATGCTATAGATAGGCTCTCAGGTTTGGAAAGGGAAGGAGTTGGATATCACATTTCATGTTAGAGGAAGGATCTCAGGTTTGGTATTAGAGGCATTGAGACATCACATCTCATGCTATAGGAAGGGTTTTAGGATTGGAATGTGAAGGAGTTGGATATCACATCTCATGCTATAGGAAGGGTCTCAGGTTAGGTATAAGCATTGAGATATCACATCTCATGCTATAGGAAGGGTCTCAGGATTGGAATGGGAAGGAGTTGTATATGACATCTCATGCCGTAGGAAGGGTCTCAGGTTTGGTATAAGCATTGAGATATCACATCTCTGCAATTGAAAGGGTCTCAGGATTGGAATGGGAAGGAGTTGGATATCCCATCTCATGTTATAGGAAGAGTCTCAGGTTTGGTATTAGAAGCATTGAGATATTACATCTCATGCTATAGGAAGTGTCTCAGGATTGGAATGGGAAGGACTTGGATATCACATCTCATGCTATAGGGAGGGTCTCAAGTTTGATATTAGAAGCATTGAGATATCACATCTCATGCTATAGGAAGGGTCTCAGGATTAGAATGGGAAGGAGTTGGATATCACATCTCATGCTATAGGAAGGGTCTCAGGTTTGGTATAAGCAGTGAGATATCACATCTCATGCTATAGGAAGTGTCTCAGGATTGGAATGGGAAGGAGTTGGATATCACATCTCATGTTATAGGAAGGATCTCAGGTGTGGTATAAGCATTGAGATATCACATCTCTGCTATCGGAATGGTCTCAGGATTGGAATGGAAAGGAGTTGGAAATTCCCATCTCATGTTATAGGAAGGGTCTCAGGTTTGGTATTAGAAGCATTGAGATATCACTTCTCATGCTATAGGAAGGGTCTCAGGATTGGAATGGGAAGGCCTTGGATATCATATCTCATGCTATAGGAAGGCTCTCAGGTTTGGAAGGGAAAGGAGTTGGATATCACATCTCATGTTATAGGAAGGGTCTCAGGATTGGAATGGGAAGGACTTGGATATCATATCTCATGCTATAGGAAGGCTCTCAGGTTTGGAAGGGGAAGGAGTTGGATATCACATCTCATGCTATAGGAAGAGTCTCAGGTTTGGTATAAGCATTGAGATATCACATCTCATGCTATAGGAATGGTCTCAGGATTGGAATGGGTAGGAGTTGGATATTACATTCTTGCTATAGGAAGGGTCTCATGTTTGGAATGGGAAGGAGTTGGATATCTCATATGCTATAGGAAGGATCTCAGGTTTGGTATTAGAAGCATTGAGATGTCACATCTCATGCTATCGGAAGGGTCTCAGGATTGGAATGGGAATGATTTGGATATCACATCTCATGTTATAGGAAGGGTCTCAGGTTTGGTATAAGCATTGAGATATCACATCTCTGCTATCGGAAGTGGCTCAGGATTGGAATGGGAAGGAGTTGGATATCCCATCTCATGTTATAGGACGGGTCTCTGGTTTGGTATTAGAATCATTGAGATATCACATCGCATGCTGTAGGAAGGGTCTAAGGATTGGAATGGGATGGACTTGGACATCACATCTCATGCTATAGGTAGGCTCTCAGGTTTGGTATAAGCATTGAGATATCACATCTCATGCTATAGGAAGGGTCTCAAGATTGGAATGGGACGGATTTGGATATCACATCTCATGCTATAGGAAGGGTCTCAGGTTTGGTATACGCATGGAGATATCACTTCTCATGCTATAGGAAGGGTCTCAGGATTGGAATGAGAAGGAGTTGGATATCACATCTCATGCTATAGGAAGGGTCTCAGATTTGGTATAAGCATTGAGATATCACATCTCATGCTATAGGAAGGGTCTCAGGATTGGAATGGGAAGGAGTTGTATATGACATCTCAGGCCATAGGAAGGGTCTCAGGTTTGGTATAAGCATTGAGATATTACATCTCTGCTATCGGAAGGGTCTCAGGATTGGAATGGGAAGGACTTGGATGTCAAATCTCATGCTATAGGGAGGGTCTCAAGTTTGATATTAGAAGCATTGAGATAACAAATCTCATGATATCGGAAGGGTCTCAGGATTGGAATGGGAAGGAGTTGGATATCACATCTCATGATATATGAAGGGTCTCAGGTTTGGAAGGGGAAGTATTTGGATATCACATCTCATGTTATAGGACGGGTATCAGGTTTGGTATTAGAAGCATTGAGATATCAAGTCTCATGGTATAGGAAGGGTCTCAGAATTGGAATGGGAAGGAGTTGGATAACACATCTCAAGCTATAGCAAGGGTCTCAGGATTGGAATGGGAAGAAGTTTGATATCACATCTCATGCCATAGTATGGGTCTCATGTTTGGTAGAAGCATTGGGATATCACATCTCATGCTATCGGAAGGGTATCAGTATTGGATTTGGAAGGAGTTGGATATCCCATCATGCTATAGGAAGGGTCTCAGGTTGGAATGGGAAGGAGTTGGATATCACATCTCATGTTATAGGAAGGGTCTCAGGATTGGAATGGGAAGGACTTGGATATCATATCTCATGCTATGGGAAGGCTCTCAGGTTTGGAAGGGGAAAGAGTTGGATATCACATCTCAAGCTATAGGAAGGGTCTCAGGTTTGGTATTAGAAGCATTGAGATATCACATCTCATGCTATAGGAAGGGTCTCAGGATTGGAATGGGAAGGAGTTGGATATCACATCTCATGCTAAAGGAAGGGTCTCAGGTTTGGAACGGGAAGGAGTTGGATATCACATCTCATGTTATAGGAAGGGTCTCATGTTTGGTATAAGCATTGAGATATCATATCTCTGCTATCGGAAGTGTCTCAGGATTGGAATGGGAAGGAGTTGGATATCCCATCTCATGTTATAGGATGGGTCTCAGGTTTGTTATTAGAATCATTGAGATATCATATTGCATGCTGTAGGAAGGGTCTAAGTATTGGAATGGGAAGGACTTGGATATCACATCTCATGCTATAGATAGGCTCTCAGGTTTGGAGGAAAGGGAAGGAGTTGGATATCACATTTCATGTTAGAGGAAGGATCTCAGGTTTGGTATTAGAGGCATTGAGACATCACATCTCATGCTATAGGAAGGGTCTCAGGATTGGAATGGGAAGGAGTTGGATATCACATCTCATGCTATAGGAAGGGTCTCAGGTTAGGTATAAGCATTGAGATATCACATCTCATGCTATAGGAAGGGTCTCTGGTTTGGTATTAGAATCATTGAGATATCACATCGCATGCTGTAGGAAGGGTCTAAGGATTGGAATGGGATGGACTTGGATATCACATCTCATGCTATAGGTAGGCTCTCAGGTTTGGTATAAGCATTGAGATATCACATCTCATGCTATAGGAAGGGTCTCAGGATTGGAATGCGAAGGAATTGGATATCACATCTCATGCTATAGGAAGGGTCTCAGATTTGGTATAAGCATTGAGATATCACATCTCATGCTAAAGGAAGGGTCTCAGGATTGGAATGGGAAGGAGTTGTATATGACATCTCATGCCGTAGGAAGGGTCTCAGGTTTGGTATAAGCATTGAGATATCACATCTCTGCAATCGAAAGGGTCTCAGGATTGGAATCGGAAGGAGTTGGATATCCCATCTCATGTTATAGGAAGAGTCTCAGGTTTGGTATTAGAAGCATTGAGATATTACATCTCATGCTATAGGAAGTGTCTCAGGATTGGAATGGGAAGGACTTGGATATCACATCTCATGCTATAGGGAGGGTCTCAAGTTTGATATTAGAAGCATTGAGATATCACATCTCATGCTATAGGAAGGGTCTCAGGATTAGAATGGGAAGGAGTTGGATATCACATCTCATGTTATAGGAAGGGTCTCATTTTTGGTATTAGAAGCATAGAGATATCACATCTCATGCTATAGGAAGGGTCTCAGGATTGGAATGGGAAGGACTTGGATGTCACATCTCATGCTATAGGGAGGGTCTCAAGTTTTATATTAGAAGCATTGAGATAACAAATCTCATGATATCGGAAGGGTCTCAGGATTGGAATGGGAAGGAGTTGGATATTCCCATCTCATGATAAAGGAAGGGTCTAAGGTTTGGAAGGGGAAGGATTTGGATATCACATCTCATGTTATAGGACGGGTCTCAGGTTTGGTATTAGAAGCATTGAGATATCACTTCTCATGCTATAGGAAGGGTCTCAGGATTGGAATGGGAAGGACTTGGATATCACATCTCATGCTATAGGGAGGGTCTGAAGTTTGATATTAGAAGCATTGAGATATGACATCTCATGATATCGGAAGGGTCTCAGGATTGGAATGGGAAGGAGTTGGATATCACATCTCATGATAAAGGAAGGGTCTAAGGTTTGGAAGGGGAAGGATTTGGATATCACATCTCATGTTATAGGACGGGTCTCAGGTTTGGTATTAGAAGCATTGAGATATCAAGTCTCATGGTATAGGAAGGGTCTCAGAATTGGAATGGGAAGGAGTTGGATATCACAACTCAAGCTATAGTAAGGGTCTCAGGATTGGAATGGGAAGGAGTTTGATATCACATCTCCTGCCATAGTATGGGTCTCAGGTTTGGTAGAAGCATTGGGATATCACATCTCATGCTATCGGAAGGGTATCAGTATTGGATTTGGAAGGAGTTGGATATCCCATCTCATGCTATAGGAAGGGTCTCAGGTTGGAATGGGAAGGAGTTGGATATCACATCTCATGTTATAGGAAGGGTCTCAGGATTGGAATGGGAAGGACTTGGATATCATATCTCATGCTATAGGAAGGCTCTCAGGTTTGGAAGGGGAAGGAGTTGGATATCACATTTCATGGTAGAGGAAGGATCTCAGGTTTGGTATAAGAGGCATTGAGATATCACATCTCATGCTATAGGAAGGGTCTCAGGTTTGGTATAAGCAGTGAGATATCACATCTCATGCTATAGGAAGTGTCTCAGGATTGGAATGGGAAGGACTTGGATATCATATCTCATGCTATAGGAAGGCTCTCAGGTTTGGAAGGGGAAGGAGTTGGATATCACATCTCATGCTATAGGAAGGGTCTCAGGTTTGGAAGGGAAAGGAGTTGGATATCACATCTCATGTTATAGGAAGGGTCTCAGGATTGGAATGGGAAGGACTTGGATATCATATCTCATGCTATAGGAAGGCTCTCAGGTTTGGAAGGGGAAGGAGTTGGATATCACATCTCATGCTATAGGAATGGTCTCAGGATTGGAATGGGTAGGAGTTGGATATTACATTCTTGCTATAGGAAGGGTCTCATGTTTGGAATGGGAAGGAGTTGGATATCTCATATGCTATAGGAAGGATCTCAGGTTTGGTATTAGAAGCATTGAGATGTCACATCTCATGCTATCGGAAGGGTCTCAGGATTGGAATGGGAATGATTTGGCTATCACATCTCATGTTATAGGAAGGGTCTCAGGTTTGGTATAAGCATTGAGATATCACATCTCTGCTATCGGAAGTGGCTCAGGATTGGAATGGGAAGGAGTTGGATATCCCATCTCATGTTATAGGACGGGTCTCTGGTTTGGTATTAGAATCATTGAGATATCACATCGCATGCTGTAGGAAGGGTCTAAGGATTGGAATGGGATGGACTTGGACATCACATCTCATGCTATAGGTAGGCTCTCAGGTTTGGTATAAGCATTGAGATATCACATCTCATGCTATAGGAAGGGTCTCAAGATTGGAATGGGACGGATTTGGATATCACATCTCATGCTATAGGAAGGGTCTCAGGTTTGGTATACGCACGGAGATATCACTTCTCATGCTATAGGAAGGGTCTCAGGATTGGAATGAGAAGGAGTTGGATATCACATCTCATGCTATAGGAAGGGTCTCAGATTTGGTATAAGCATTGAGATATCACATCTCATGCTATAGGAAGGGTCTCAGGATTGGAATGGGAAGGAGTTGTATATGACATCTCAGGCCATAGGAAGGGTCTCAGGTTTGGTATAAGCATTGAGATATCACATCTCTGCTATCGGAAGGGTCTCAGGATTGGAATGGGAAGGACTTGGATGTCAAATCTCATGCTATAGGGAGGGTCTCAAGTTTGATATTAGAAGCATTGAGATAACAAATCTCATGATATCGGAAGGGTCTCAGGATTGGAATGGGAAGGAGTTGGATATCACATCTCATGATATATGAAGGGTCTCAGGTTTGGAAGGGGAAGGATTTGGATATCACATCTCATGTTATAGGACGGGTCTCAGGTTTGGTATTAGAAGCATTGAGATATCAAGTCTCATGGTATAGGAAGGGTCTCAGAATTGGAATGGGAAGGAGTTGGATAACACATCTCAAGCTATAGCAAGGGTCTCAGGATTGGAATGGGAAGAAGTTTGATATCACATCTCATGCCATAGTATGGGTCTCATGTTTGGTAGAAGCATTGGGATATCACATCTCATACTATCGGAAGGGTATCAGTATTGGATTTGGAAGGAGTTGGATATCCCATCATGCTATAGGAAGGGTCTCAGGTTGGAATGGGAAGGAGTTGGATATCACATCTCATGTTATAGGACGGGTCTCAGGTTTGGTATTAGAAGCATTGAGATATCACTTCTCATGCTATAGGAAGGGTCTCAGGATTGGAATGGGAAGGACTTGGATATCACATCTCATGCTATAGGGAGGGTCTGAAGTTTGATATTAGACGCATTGAGATATGACATCTCATGATATCGGAAGGGTCTCAGGATTGGAATGGGAAGGAGTTGGATATCACATCTCATGATAAAGGAAGGGTCTAAGGTTTGGAAGGGGAAGGATTTGGATATCACATCTCATGTTATAGGACGGGTCTCAGGTTTGGTATTAGAAGCATTGAGATATCAAGTCTCATGGTATAGGAAGGGTCTCAGAATTGGAATGGGAAGGAGTTGGATATCACAACTCAAGCTATAGTAAGGGTCTCAGGATTGGAATGGGAAGGAGTTTGATATCACATCTCATGCCATAGTATGGGTCTCAGGTTTGGTAGAAGCATTGGGATATCACATCTCATGCTATCGGAAGGGTATCAGTATTGGATTTGGAAGGAGTTGGATATCCCATCTCATGCTATAGGAAGGGTCTCAGGTTGGAATGGGAAGGAGTTGGATATCACATCTCATGTTATAGGAAGGGTCTCAGGATTGGAATGGGAAGGACTTGGATATCATATCTCATGCTATAGGAAGGCTCTCAGGTTTGGAAGGGGAAGGAGTTGGATATCACATTTCATGTTAGAGGAAGGATCTCAGGTTTGGTATAAGAGGCATTGAGATATCACATCTCATGCTATAGGAAGGGTCTCAGGTTTGGTATAAGCAGTGAGATATCACATCTCATGCTATAGGAAGTGTCTCAGGATTGGAATGGGAAGGATTTGGATATCACATCTCATGCCATAGTATGGGTCTCAGGTTTGGTAGAAGCATTGGGATATCACATCTCATGCTATCGGAAGGGTATCAGTATTGGATTTGGAAGGAGTTGGATATCCCATCTCATGTTATAGGAAGGGTCTCAGGATTGGAATGGGAAGGCCTTGGATATCATATCTCATGCTATAGGAAGGCTCTCAGGTTTGGAAGGGAAAGGAGTTGGATATCACATCTCATGTTATAGGAAGGGTCTCAGGATTGGAATGGGAAGGACTTGGATATCATATCTCATGCTATAGGAAGGCTCTCAGGTTTGGAAGGGGAAGGAGTTGGATATCACATCTCATGCTATAGGAAGAGTCTCAGGTTTGGTATAAGCATTGAGATATCACATCTCATGCTATAGGAATGGTCTCAGGATTGGAATGGGTAGGAGTTGGATATTACATTCTTGCTATAGGAAGGGTCTCATGTTTGGAATGGGAAGGAGTTGGATATCACATATGCTATAGGAAGGATCTCAGGTTTGGTATTAGAAGCATTGAGATGTCACATCTCATGCTATCGGAAGGGTCTCAGGATTGGAATGGGAATGATTTGGATATCACATCTCATGTTATAGGAAGGGTCTCAGGTTTGGTATAGCATTGAGATATCACATCTCTGCTATCGGAAGTGGCTCCGGATTGGAATGGGAAGGAGTTGGATATCCCATCTCATGTTATAGGACGGGTCTCTGATTTGGTATTAGAATCATTGAGATATCACATCGCATGCTGTAGGAAGGGTCTAAGGATTGGAATGGGATGGACTTGGACATCACATCTCATGCTATAGGTAGGCTCTCAGGTTTGGTATAAGCATTGAGATATCACATCTCATGCTATAGGAAGGGTCTCAAGATTGGAATGGGACGGATTTGGATATCACATCTCATGCTATAGGAAGGGTCTCAGGTTTGGTATACGCATGGAGATATCACTTCTCATGCTATAGGAAGGGTCTCAGGATTGGAATGAGAAGGAGTTGGATAACACATCTCATGCTATAGGAAGGGTCTCAGATTTGGTATAAGCATTGAGATATCACATCTCATGCTATAGGAAGGGTCTCAGGATTGGAATGGGAAGGAGTTGTATATGACATCTCAGGCCATAGGAAGGGTCTCAGGTTTGGTATAAGCATTGAGATATCACATCTCTGCTATCGGAAGGGTCTCAGGATTGGAATGGGAAGGACTTGGATGTCAAATCTCATGCTATAGGGAGGGTCTCAAGTTTGATATTAGAAGCATTGAGATAACAAATCTCATGATATCGGAAGGGTCTCAGGATTGGAATGGGAAGGAGTTGGATATCACATCTCATGATATATGAAGGGTCTCAGGTTTGGAAGGGGAAGGATTTGGATATCACATCTCATGTTATAGGACGGGTCTCAGGTTTGGTATTAGAAGCATTGAGATATCAAGTCTCATGGTATAGGAAGGGTCTCAGAATTGGAATGGGAAGGAGTTGGATAACACATCTCAAGCTATAGCAAGGGTCTCAGGATTGGAATGGGAAGAAGTTTGATATCACATCTCATGCCATAGTATGGGTCTCATGTTTGCTAGAAGCATTGGGATATCACATCTCATGCTATCGGAAGGGTATCAGTATTGGATTTGGAAGGAGTTGGATATCCCATCATGCTATAGGAAGGGTCTCAGGTTGGAATGGGAAGGAGTTGGATATCACATCTCATGTTATAGGAAGGGTCTCAGGATTGGAATGGGAAGGACTTGGATATCATATCTCATGCTATGGGAAGGCTCTCAGGTTTGGAAGGGGAAGGAGTTGGATATCACATCTCAAGCTATAGGAAGGGTCTCAGGTTTGGTATTAGAAGCATTGAGATATCACATCTCATGCTATAGGAAGGGTCTCAGGATTGGAATGGGAAGGAGTTGGATATCACATCTCAAGCTATAGGAAGGGTCTCAGGTTTGGTATAAGCATTGAGATATCACATCTCATGCTATAGGAAGGGTGTCAGAATTAGAATGGGAAGGAGTTGGATATCACATCTCATGTTATAGGAAAGATCTCAGGTTTGGTATTAGAAGCATTGAGACATCAAATCTCATGTTATAGGAAGGGTCTCAGGATTGGAATGGGAAGAAGTTGGATATCACATCTCATGCTATAGGAAGGGTCTCAGGATTGGAATGGGAAGGAGTTGTATATGACGTCTCATGCCATAGGAAGGGTCTCAGGTTTGGTATAAGCATTGAGATATCACATCACATGCTATAGGAAGGGTCTCAGGATTGGAATGGGAAGGATTTGGATATCACATCTCATGCTATAGGCAGGGTCTCAGGTTTGGAAAGGGAAGGAGTTGGATATCACATTTCATGTTAGAGGTAGGATCTCAGTTTTGGTATTAGAGGCATTGAGATATCACATCTCATGCTATCAGAAGGGTCTCAGGATTGGAATGGGAAGGAGTTGGATATCACATCTCATGCTAAAGGGAGGGTCTCAGGTTTGGAAGGGGAAGGAGTTTGATATCACATCTCATGCCATAGTATGGGTCTCAGGTTTGGTAGAAGCATTGGGATATCACATCTCATGCTATCGGAAGGGTATCAGTATTGGATTTGGAAGGAGTTGGATATCCCATCTCATGCTATAGGAAGGGTCTCAGGTTGGAATGGGAAGGAGTTGGATATCACATCTCATGTTATAGGAAGGGTTTCAGGATTGGAATGGGAAGGACTTGGATATCATATCTCATGCTATAGGAAGGGTCTCAGAATTGGAATAGGAAGGAGTTGGATATCACATCTCATGTTATAGGAAAGATCTCAGGTTTGGTATTAGAAGCATTGAGACATCAAATCTCATGTTATAGGAAGGGTCTCAGGATTGGAATGGGAATAAGTTGGATATCACATCTCATGCTATAGGAAGGGTCTCAGGTTTGGTATAAGCATTGAGATATCACATCTCATACTATAGGAAGGGTCTCAGGATTGGAATGGGAAGGAGTTGTATATGACATCTCATGCCATAGGAAGGGTCTCAGGTTTGGTATAAGCATTGAGATATCACATCACATGCTATAGGAAGGGTCTCAGGATTGGAATGGGAAGGACTTGGATATCACATCTCATGCTATAGGCAGGGTCTCAGGTTTGTAAAGGGAAGGAGTTGGATATCACATTTCATGTTAGAGGTAGGATCTCAGGTTTGGTATTAGAGGCATTGAGATATCACATCTCATGCTATCAGAAGGGTCTCAGGATTGGAATGGGAAGGAGTTGGATATCACATCTCATGCTAAAGGGAGGGTTTCAGGTTTGGAAGGGGAAGGAGTTTGATATCACATCTCATGCCATAGTATGGGTCTCAGGTTTGGTAGAAGCTTTGGGATATCACATCTCATGCTATCGGAAGGGTATCAGTATTGGATTTGGAAGGAGTTGGATATCCCATCTCATGCTATAGGAAGGGTCTCAGGTTGGAATGGGAAGGAGTTGGATATCACATCTCATGTTATAGGAAGGGTCTCAGGATTGGAATGGGAAGGACTTGGATATCATATCTCATGCTATAGGAAGGGTCTCAGAATTGGAATGGGAAGGAGTTGGATATCACATCTCATGTTATAGGAAAGATCTCAGGTTTGGTATTAGAAGCATTAAGACATCACATCTCATGTTATAAGAAGGGTCTCAGGATTGGAATGGGAAGAAGTTGGATATCACATCTCATGCTATAGGAAGGGTCTCAGGTTTGGTATAAGCATTGAGTTATCACATCTCATGCTATAGGAAGGGTCTCAGGATTGGAATGGGAAGAAGTTGGATATCACATCTCATGCTATAGGAAGGATCTCAGATTTGGTATTAGAAGCATTGAGATATCACATCTCATGCTATCGGAAGGGTCTCAGGATTGGAATGGGAAGGATTTGGATATCACATCTCATGTCATAGGAAGGATCTCAGGTTTGGTATTAGAAGCATTGATATATCACATCTCATGCTATAGGAATGGTCTCAGGATTGGAATGAGTAGGAGTTGGATATTACATTCTTGCTATAGGAAGGGTCTCATGTTTGGAATGGGAAGGAGTTGGATATCACATATGCTATAGGAAGGATCTCAGGTTTGGTATTAGAAGCATTGAGATATCACATCTCATGCTATCGGAAGGGTCTCAGGATTGGAATGGGAATGATTTGGATATCACATCTCATGTTATAGGAAGGGTCTCAGGTTTGGTATAAGCATTGAGATATCACATCTCTGCTATCGGAAGTGGCTCAGGATTGGAATGGGAAGGAGTTGGATATCCCATCTCATGTTATAGGACGGGTCTCTGGTTTGGTATTAGAATCATTGAGAGATCACATCGCATGCTGTAGGAAGGGTCTAAGGATTGGAATGGGATGGACTTGGACATCACATCTCATGCTATAGGTAGGCTTTCAGGTTTGGTATAAGCATTGAGATATCACATCTCATGCTATAGGAAGGGTCTCAGGATTGGAATGGGACGGATTTGGATATCACATCTCATGCTATAGGAAGGGTCTCAGGTTTTGTATACGCATGGAGATATCACTTCTCATGCCATAGGAAGGGTCTCAGGATTGGAATGGGAAGGAGTTGGATATCACATCTCATGCTATAGGAAGGGTCTCAGATTTGGTATAAGCATTGAGATATCACATCTCATGCTATAGGAAGGGTCTCAGGATTGGAATGGGAAGGAGTTGTATATGACATCTCAGGCCATAGGAAGGGTCTCAGGTTTGGTATAAGCATTGAGATATCACATCTCTGCTATCGGAAGGGTCTCAGGATTGGAATGGGAAGGACTTGGATGTCACATCTCATGCTATAAGGGAGGGTCTCAAGTTTGATATTAGAAGCATTGAGATAACAAATCTCATGATATCGGAAGGGTCTCAGGATTGGAATGGGAAGGAGTTGGATATCACATCTCATGATATATGAAGGGTCTCAGGTTTGGAAGGGGAAGGATTTGGATATCACATCTCATGTTATAGGACGGGTCTCAGGTTTGGTATTAGAAGCATTGAGATATCAAGTCTCATGGTATAGGAAGGGTCTCAGAATTGGAATGGGAAGGAGTTGGATAACACATCTCAAGCTATAGCAAGGGTCTCAGGATTGGAATGGGAAGAAGTTTGATATCACATCTCATGCCATAGTATGGGTCTCATGTTTGGTAGAAGCATTGGGATATCACATCTCATACTATCGGAAGGGTATCAGTATTGGATTTGGAAGGAGTTGGATATCCCATCATGCTATAGGAAGGGTCTCAGGTTGGAATGGGAAGGAGTTGGATATCACATCTCATGTTATAGGACGGGTCTCAGGTTTGGTATTAGAAGCATTGAGATATCACTTCTCATGCTATAGGAAGGGTCTCAGGATTGGAATGGGAAGGACTTGGATATCACATCTCATGCTATAGGGAGGGTCTGAAGTTTGATATTAGACGCATTGAGATATGACATCTCATGATATCGGAAGGGTCTCAGGATTGGAATGGGAAGGAGTTGGATATCACATCTCATGATAAAGGAAGGGTCTAAGGTTTGGAAGGGGAAGGATTTGGATATCACATCTCATGTTATAGGACGGGTCTCAGGTTTGGTATTAGAAGCATTGAGATATCAAGTCTCATGGTATAGGAAGGGTCTCAGAATTGGAATGGGAAGGAGTTGGATATCACAACTCAAGCTATAGTAAGGGTCTCAGGATTGGAATGGGAAGGAGTTTGATATCACATCTCATGCCATAGTATGGGTCTCAGGTTTGGTAGAAGCATTGGGATATCACATCTCATGCTATCGGAAGGGTATCAGTATTGGATTTGGAAGGAGTTGGATATCCCATCTCATGCTATAGGAAGGGTCTCAGGTTGGAATGGGAAGGAGTTGGATATCACATCTCATGTTATAGGAAGGGTCTCAGGATTGGAATGGGAAGGACTTGGATATCATATCTCATGCTATAGGAAGGCTCTCAGGTTTGGAAGGGGAAGGAGTTGGATATCACATTTCATGTTAGAGGAAGGATCTCAGGTTTGGTATAAGAGGCATTGAGATATCACATCTCATGCTATAGGAAGGGTCTCAGGTTTGGTATAAGCAGTGAGATATCACATCTCATGCTATAGGAAGTGTCTCAGGTTTGGAATGGGAAGGAGTTGGATATCACATCTCATGCCATAGTATGGGTCTCAGGTTTGGTAGAATATCACATCTCATGATAAAGGAAGGGTCTAAGGTTTGGAAGGGGAAGGATTTGGATATCACATCTCATGCCATAGTATGGGTCTCAGGTTTGGTAGAAGCATTGGGATATCACATCTCATGCTATCGGAAGGGTATCAGTATTGGATTTGGAAGAAGTTGGATATCCCATCTCATGCTATAGGAAGGGTCTCAGGTTGGAATGGGAAGGAGTTGGATATCACATTTCATGTTATAGGAAGGGTCTCAGGATTGGAATGGGAAGGACTTGGATATCATATCTCATGCTATAGGAAGGCTCTCAGGTTTGGAAGGGGAAGGAGTTGGATATCACATTTCATGTTAGAGGAAGGATCTCAGATTTGGTATTAGAGGCCTTGAGATATCACATCTCATGCTATAGGAAGGGTCTCAGGATTGGAATGGGAAGGAGTTGGATATCACATCTCAAGCTATAGGAAGGGTCTCAGGTTTGGTATAAGCATTGAGATATCACATCTCATGCTATAGGAAGGGTCTCAGGATTGGAATGGGAAGGAGTTGGATATCACATCTCATGTTATAGGAAATATCTCAGGTTTGGTATTAGAAGCATTGAGACATCACATCTCATGTTATAGGAAGGGTCTCAGGATTGGAATGGGAAGAAGTTGGATATCACATCTCATGCTATAGGAAGGGTCTCAGGTTTGGTATAAGCATTGAGATATCACATCTCATGCTATAGGAAGGGTCTCAGGATTGGAATGGGAAGGAGTTGTATATGACATCTCATGCCATAGGAAGGGTCTCAGGTTTGGTATAAGCATTGAGATATCACATCACATGCTATAGGAAGGGTCTCAGGATTGGAATGGGAAGGACTTGGATATCACATCTCATGCTATAGGCAGGGCCTCAGGTTTGGAAAGGGAAGGAGATGGATATCACATTTCATGTTAGAGATAGGATCTCAGGTTTGGTATTAGAGGCATTGAGATATCACATCTCATGATATCAGAAGGGTCTCAGGATTGGAATGGGAAGGAGTTGTATATCACATCTCATGCTAAATGGAGGGTCGAAGGTTTGGAAGGGGAAGGATTTGGAAATCACATCTCATGTTATAGGAAGGATCTCAGGTTTGGTATTAGAAGCATTGAGATATCACATCTCATGCTATCGGAAGTATCTCAGGTTTGGTATTAGAGGCATTGAGATATCACATCTCATGCTATCATAAGGGTATCAGGATTGGAATGGGAAGGAGTTGGATATCACATCTCATGTTATTGGAAGGATCGCAGGTTTGGTATTAGAAGCATTGAGACATCACATCTCATGCTATAGGAAGGATCTCAGGATTGGAATGGGAAGGAGTTGGATATCACATCTCATGCTATAGGAAGGGTCTCAGATTTGGTATAAGCATTGAGATATCACATCTCATGCTATAGGAAGGGTCTCAGGATTGGATTGGGAAGGAGTTGTATATGACATCTCATGTTATAGGAAGGCTCTCAGGTTTGGTATTAGAAGCATTGAGATATCACATCTCATGCTATAGGAAGGGTCTCAGGATTGGAATGGGGAGGACTTGGATGTCACATCTCATGCTATAGGGAGGGTCTCAAGTTTGATATTAGAAGCATTGAGATAACAAATCTCATGATATCGGAAGGGTCTCAGGATTGGAATGGGAACGAGTTGGATATCACATCTCATGATAAAGGAAGGGTCTAAGGTTTGGAAGGGGAAAGATTTGGATATCACATCTCATGTTATAGGACGGGTCTCAGGTTTGGTATTAGAAGCATTGAGATATCAAGTCTCATGGCATAGGAAGGGTCTCAGAATTGGAATGGGAAGGAGTTGGATATCACATCTCAAGCTATAGGAAGAGTCTCAGGATTGGAATGGGAATGAGTTTGATATCACATCTCATGCCATAGTATGGGTCTCAGGTTTGGTAGAAGCATTGGGATATCACAATTCATGCTATTGGAAGGGTATCAGTATTGGATTTCGAAGGAGTTGGATATCCCATCTCATGCTATAGGAAGGGTCTCAGGTTGGAATGGGAAGGAGTTGGATATCACATTTCATGTTATAGGAAGGGTCTCAGGATTGGAATGGGAAGGACTTGGATATCACATCTCATGCTATAGGAAGGCTCTCAGGTTTGGAAGGGGAAGGAGTTGGATATCACATTTCATGTTAGAGGAAGGATCTCAGGTTTGGTATTAGAGGCCTTGAGATATCACATCTCATGCTAGAGGAAGGGTCTCAGGATTGGAATGGGAAGGAGTTGGATATCACATCTCAAGCTTTAAGAAGGGTCTCAGGTTTGGTATAAGCATTGCGATAGCACATCACATGCTATAGGAAGGGTCTCAGGATTGGAATGGGAAGGAGTTGGATATCACATCTCATGTTATAGGAAAGATCTCAGGTTTGGTATTAGAAGCATTGAGACATCACATCTCATGTTATAGGAAGGGTCTCAGGATTGGAATGGGAAGAAGTTGGATATCACATCTCATGCTATAGGAAGGGTCTCAGGTTTGGAAGGGGAAGGAGTTGGATATCCAATCTCATGTTATAGGACTGGTCTCAGGTTTGGTATTAGAAGCATTGAGATATCACATCGCATGCTGTAGGAAGGTTCTCAGGTTTAGTATTAGAAGCATTGAGACATCACATCTCATGCTATAGGAAGGGTCTCAGGATTGGAATGGGAAGGAGTTGGATATCACATCTCATGTTATAGGAAGGATCTCAGGTTTGGTATTAGAAGCATTGAGACATCACATCTTATGCTATAGGAAGGGTCTCAGGATTGGAATGGGAAGGAGTTGGATATCACATCTCATGCTATAGGAAGGGTCTCACATTTGGTATAAGCATTGAGATATCACATCCCATGCTATAGGAAGGGTCTCAGGATTGGATTGGGAAGGAGTTGTATATGACATCTCAGGCCATAGGAAGGGTCTCAGGATTGGTATAAGCATTGAGATATCACATCTCTGCTATCGGAAGGGTCTCAGGATTGGAATGGGAAGGAGTTGGATATCCCATCTCATGTTATACGAAGGGTCTCAGGTTTGGTATTAGAAGCATTGAGATATCACATCTCATGCTATAGGAAGGGTCTCAGGATTGGAATGGGGAGGACTTGGATGTCACATCTCATGCTATAGGGAGGGTCTCAAGTTTGATATTAGAAGCATTGAGATAACAAATCTCATGATATCGGAAGGGTCTCAGGATTGGAATGGGAAGGAGTTGGATATCACATCTCATGATAAAGGAAGGGTCTAAGGTTTGGAAGGGGAAAGATTTGGATATCACATCTCATGTTATAGGAGGGGTCTCAGGTTTGGTATTAGAAGCATTGAGATATCAAGTCTCATGGCATAGGAAGGGTCTCAGAATTGGAATGTGAAGGAGTTGGATATCACATCTCAAGCTATAGGAAGAGTCTCAGGATTGGAATGGGAAGGAGTTTGATATCACATCTCATGCCATAGTATGGGTCTCAGGTTTGGTAGAAGCATTGGGATATCACATCTCATGCTATTGGAAGGGTATCAGTATTGGATTTGGAAGGAGTTGGATATCACATTTCATGTTATAGGAAGGGTCTCAGGTTGGAATGGGAAGGAGTTGGATATCACATTTCATGTTATAGGAAGGGTCTCAGGATTGGAATGGGAAGGACTTGGATATCATATCTCATGCCATAGGAAGGCTCTCAGGTTTGGAAGGGGAAGGAGTTGGATATCACATTTCATGTTAGAGGAAGGATCTCAGGTTTGGTATTAGAGGCCTTGAGATATCACATCTCATGCTATAGGAAGGGTCTCAGGATTGGAATGGGAAGGAGTTGGATATCACATCTCAAGCTTTAGGAAGGGTCTCAGGTTTGGTATAAGCATTGAGATAGCACATCTCATGCTATAGGAAGGGTCTCAGGATTGGAATGGGAAGGAGTTGGATATCACATCTCATGTTATAGGAAGGATCTCAGGTTTGGTATTAGAAGCATTGAGACATCACATCTCATGCTATAGGAAGGGTCTCAGGATTGGAATGGGAAGGAGTTGGATATCACATCTCATGCTATAGGAAGGGTCTCAGATTTGGTATAAGCATTGAGATATCACATCTCTGCTATCGGAAGGGTCTCAGGATTGGAATGGGAAGGAGTTGGATATCCCATCTCATGCTATAGGGAGGGTCTCAATTTTGATATTAGAAGCATTGAGATAACAAATCTCATGATATCGGAAGGGTCTCAGGATTGGAATGGGAAGGAGTTGGATATCACATCTCATGATAAAGGAAGGGTCTAAGGTTTGGAAGGGGAAAGATTTGGATATCACATCTCATGTTATAGGACGGGTCTCAGGTTTGGTATTAGAAGCATTGAGATATCAAGTCTCATGGTATAGGAAGGGTCTCAGAATTGGAATGGGAAGGAGTTGGATATCACATCTCAAGCTATAGGAAGAGTCTCAGGATTGGAATGGGAAGGAGTTTGATATCACATCTCATGCCATAGTATGGTTCTCAGGTTTGATAGAAGCATTGGGATATCACATCTCATGCTATTGGAAGGGTATCAGTATTGGATTTGGAAGGAGTTGGATATCCCATCTCATGCTATAGGAAGGGTCTCAGGTTGGAATGGGAAGGAGTTGGATATCACATTTCATGTTATAGGAAGGGTCTCAGGATTGGAATGGGAAGGACTTGGATATCATATCTCATGCTATAGGAAGGCTCTCAGGTTTGGAAGGAGAAGGAGTTGGATATCACATTTCATGTTAGAGGAAGGATCTCAGGTTTGGTATTAGAGGCCTTGAGATATCACATCTCATGCTATAGGAAGGGTCTCAGGATTGGAATGGGAAGTAGTTGGATATCACATCTCATGCTATAGATAGGCTCTTAGGTTTGGAAAGGGAAGGAGTTGGATATCACATTTCATGTTAGAGGAAGGATCTCAGGTTTGGTATTAGAAGCATTGAGATATCACATCTCATGCTATAGGAAGGGTCTCAGGATTGGAATGGGAAGTAGTTGGATATCACATCTCATCCAATAGGAAGGGTCTCAGGTTTGGTATAAGCATTGAGATATCACATCTCATGCTATAGGACGGGTCTCAGGATTGGAATGGAAGGAGTTGGATATCACATCTCATGTTATAGGAAGGATCTCAGGTTTGGTATTAGAAGCATTGAGACATCACATCTCATGCTATAGGAAGGGTCTCAGGGTTGGAATGGGAAGGAGTTGGATATCACATCTCATCCAATAGGAAGGGTCTCAGGTTTGGAATGGGAAGGAATTGGATATCACATCTCATGTTATAGGAAGGATCTCAGGTTTGGTATTAGAAGCATTGAGATATCACATCTCATGCTATAGGAAGGGTCTCAGGATTGGAATGTGAAGGATTTAGATATCACATCTCATGCTAAAGGAAGGGTCTCAGGTATGGTAGAAGCATTGAGATATCACGTCTCTGCTATCGGAAGGGTCTCAGGATTGGATTGGGAAGGAGTTGGATATCCCTTCTCATGCTATAGGAAGGGTCTCAGGATTTGAATGGGAAGGAGTTGGATATCCCTTCTCATGCTATAGGAAGTGTCTCAGGTTGGAATGGGAAGGAGTTGGATATCACATCTCATGTTATAGGAAGGGTCTCAGGATTGGAATGGGAAGGATTTGGATATCACATCTCTTGCTATAGGAAGGGTCTCAGGATTGGAATGGGTAGGAGTTGGATATTACTTTCTTGCTATAGGAAGGGTCTCATGTTTGGAATGGGAAGGAGTTGGATATCACATATGCTATAGTTAGTGTCTCAGGTTTGGAACGGGAAGGAGTTGGATATCACATCTCATGTTATAGGAAGGGTCTCAGGTTTGGTATAAGCATTGAGATATCACATCTCTGCTATCGGAAGCGGCTCAGGATTGGAATGGGAAGGAGTTGGATATCCCATCTCATGTTATAGTAAGAGTCTCTGGTTTGGTATTAGAATCATTGAGATATCACATCGCATGCTGTAGGAAGGGTCTAAGGATTGGAATGGGATGGACTTGGATATCACATCTCATGCTATAGGTAGGCTCTCAGGTTTGGTATAAGCATTGAGATATCACATCTCATGCTATAGGAAGGGTCTCAGGATTGGAATGGGAAGGATTTGGATATCACATCTCATGCTATAGGAAGGGTCTCAGATTTGGTATAAGCATTGAGATATCACATCTCATGCTAAAGGAAGGGTCTCAGGATTGGAATGGGAAGGAGTTGTATATGACATCACAGGCCATAGGAAGGGTCTCAGGTTTGGTATAAGCATTGAGATATCACATCTCTGCTATCGGAAGGGTCTCAGGATTGGAATGGGAAGGAGTTGGATATCCCATCTCATGTTATAGGAAGGGTCTCAGGTTTGGTATTAGAAGCATAGAGATATCACATCTCATGCTATAGGAAGGGTCTCAGGATTGGAATGGGAAGGACTTGGATGTCACATCTCATGCTATAGGGAGGGTCTCAAGTTTGATATTAGAAGCATTGAGATAACAAATCTCATGATATCGGAAGGGTCTCAGGATTGGAATGGGAAGGAGTTGGATACCACATCTCATGATAAAGGAAGGGTCTAAGGTTTGGAAGGGGAAGGATTTGGATATCACATCTCATGTTATAGGACGGGTCTCAGGTTTGGTATTAGAAGCATTGAGATATCAAGTCTCATGGTATAAGAAGGGTCTCAGAATTGGAATGGGAAGGAGTTGGATATCACACCTCAAGCTATAGGAAGGGTCTCAGGATTGGAATGGGAAGGAGTTTGATATCACATCTCATGCCATAGTATGGGTCTCAGGTTTGGTAGAAGCATTGGGATATCACATATCATGCTATCGGAAGGGTATCAGTATTGGATTTGGAAGAAGTTGGATATCCCATCTCATGCTATAGGAAGGGTCTCAGGTTGGAATGGGAAGGAGTTGGATATCACATTTCATGTTATAGGAAGGGTCTCAGGATTGGAATGGGAAGGACTTGGATATCATATCTCATGCTATAGGACGGGTCTCAGGTTTGTTATTAGAATAATTGATATATCATATTGTATGCTGTTGGAAGGGTCTAAGGATTGGAATGGGAAGGACTTGGATATCACATCTCATGCTATAGATAGGGTCTTAGGTTTGGAAAGGGAAGGAGTTGGATATCACATTTCATGTTAGAGGAAGGATCTCAGGTTTGGTATTAGAAGCATTGAGATATCACATCTCATGCTATAGGAAGGGTCTCAGGATTGGAATGGGAAGTAGTTGGATATCACATCTCATGCTATAGGAAGGGTCTCAGGTTTGGTATAAGCATTGAGATATCACATCTCATGCTATAGGACGGGTCTCAGGATTGGAATGGAAGGAGTTGGATATCACATCTCATGTTATAGGAAGGATCTCAGGTTTGGTATTAGAAGCATTGAGACATCACATCTCATGCTATAGGATGGGTCTCAGGGTTGGAATGGGAAGGAGTTGGATATCACATCTCATCCAATAGGAAGGGTCTCAGGTTTGGAATGGGAAGGAATTGGATATCACATCTCATGTTATAGGAAGGATCTCAGGTTTGGTATTAGAAGCATTGAGATATCACATCTCATGCTATAGGAAGGGTCTCAGGATTGGAATGTGAAGGATTTGGATATCACATCTCATGCTAAAGGAAGGGTCTCAGGTATGGTAGAAGCATTGAGATATCACGTCTCTGCTATCGGAAGGGTCTCAGGATTGGATTGGGAAGGAGTTGGATATCCCTTCTCATGCTATAGGAAGGGTCTCAGGATTTGAATGGGAAGGAGTTGGATATCACATCTCATGTTATAGGAAGGGTCTCAGGATTAAAATGGGAAGGATTTGGATATCACATCTCTTGCTATAGGAAGGGTCTCAGGATTGGAATGGGTAGGAGTTGGATATTACTTTCTTGCTATAGGAAGGGTCTCATGTTTGGAATGGGAAGCAGTTGGATATCACATATGCTATAGTTAGTGTCTCAGGTTTGGAACGGGAAGGAGTTGGATATCACATCTCATGTTATAGGAAGGGTCTCAGGTTTGGTATAAGCATTGAGATATCACATCTCTGCTATCGGAAGCGGCTCAGGATTGGAATGGGAAGGAGTTGGATATCCCATCTCATGTTATAGGAAGAGTCTCTGGTTTGGTATTAGAATCATTGAGATATCACATTGCATGCTGTAGGAAGGGTCTAAGGATTGGAATGGGATGGACTTGGATATCACATCTCATGCTATAGGTAGGCTCTCAGGTTTGGTATAAGCATTGAGATATCACATCTCATGCTATAGGAAGGGTCTCAGGATTGCAATGGGAAGGAATTGGATATCACATCTCATGCTGTAGGAAGGGTCTCAGATTTGGTATAAGCATTGAGATATCACATCTCATGCTAAAGGAAGGGTCTCAGGATTGGAATGGGAAGGAGTTGTATATGACATCTCAGGCCATAGGAAGGGTCTCAGGTTTGGTATAAGCATTGAGATATCACATCTCTGCTATCGGAAGGGTCTCAGGATTGGAATGGGAAGGAGTTGGATATCCCATCTCATGTTATAGGAATGGTCTCAGGTTTGGTATTAGAAGCATAGATATATCACATCTCATGCTATAGGAAGGGTCTCAGGATTGGAATGGGAAGGACTTGGATGTCACATCTCATGCTGTAGGGAGGGTCTCAAGTTTGATATTAGAAGCATTGAGATAACAAATCTCATGATATCGGAATTGTCTCAGGATTGGAATGGGAAGGAGTTGGATATCACATCTCATGATAAAGGAAGGGTCTAAGGTTTGGAAGGGGAAGGATTTGGATATCACATCTCATGCCATAGTATGGGTCTCAGGTTTGGTGGAAGCATTGGGATATCACATCTCATGCTATCGGAAGGGTATCAGTATTGGATTTGGAAGAAGTTGGATATCCCATCTCATGCTATAGGAAGGGTCTCAGGTTGGAATGGGAAGGAGTTGGATATCACATTTCATGTTATAGGAAGGGTCTCAGGATTGGAATGGGAAGGACTTGGATATCATATCTCATGCTATAGGAAGGCTCTCAGGTTTGGAAGGGGAAGGAGTTGGATATCACATTTCATGTTAGAGGAAGGATCTCAGGTTTGGTATTAGAGGCCTTGAGATATCACATCTCATGCTATAGGAAGGGTCTCAGGATTGGAATGGGAAGGAGTTGGATATCACATCTCAAGCTATAGGAAGGGTCTCAGGTTTGGTATAAGCATTGAGATATCACATCTCATGCTATAGGAAGGGTCTCAGGATTGGAATGGGAAGGAGTTGGATATCACATCTCATGTTATAGGAAATATCTCAGGTTTGGTATTAGAAGCATTGAGACATCACATCTCATGTTATAGGAAGGGTCTCAGGATTGGAATGGGAAGAAGTTGGATATCACATCTCATGCTATAGGAAGGGTCTCAGGTTTGGTATAAGCATTGAGATATCACATCTCATGCTATAGGAAGGGTCTCAGGATTGGAATGGGAAGGAGTTGTATATGACATCTCATGCCATAGGAAGGGTCTCAGGTTTGGTATAAGCATTGAGATATCACATCACATGCTATAGGAAGGGTCTCAGGATTGGAATGGGAAGGACTTGGATATCACATCTCATGCTATAGGCAGGGCCTCAGGTTTGGAAAGGGAAGGAGATGGATATCACATTTCATGTTAGAGATGGGATCTCAGGTTTGGTATTAGAGGCATTGAGATATCACATCTCATGCTATCAGAAGGGTCTCAGGATTGGAATGGGAAGGAGTTGTATATCACATCTCATGCTAAATGGAGGGTCTCAGGTTTGGAAGGGGAAGGATTTGGAAATCACATCTCATTTTATAGGAAGGATCTCAGGTTTGGTATTAGAAGCATTGAGATATCACATCTCATGCTATCGGAAGTATCTCAGGTTTGGTATTAGAGGCATTGAGATATCACATCTCATGCTATCATAAGGGTCTCAGGATTGGAATGGGAAGGAGTTGGATATCACATCTCATGCTATAGGAAGGGTCTCAGATTTGGTATAAGCATTGAGATATCACATCTCATGCTATAGGAAGGGTCTCAGGATTGGATTGGGAAGGAGTTGTATATGACATCTCATGTTATAGGAAGGGTCTCAGGTTTGGTATTAGAAGCATTGAGATATCACATCTCATGCTATAGGAAGGGTCTCAGGATTGGAATGGGGAGGACTTGGATGTCACATCTCATGCTATAGGGAGGGTCTCAAGTTTGATATTAGAAGCATTGAGATAACAAATCTCATGATATCGGAAGGGTCTCAGGATTGGAATGGGAACGAGTTGGATATCACATCTCATGATAAAGGAAGGGTCTAAGGTTTGGAAGGGGAAAGATTTGGATATCACATCTCATGTTATAGGACGGGTCTCAGGTTTGGTATTAGAAGCATTGAGATATCAAGTCTCATGGCATAGGAAGGGTCTTAGAATTGGAATGGGAAGGAGTTGGATATCACATCTCAAGCTATAGGAAGAGTCTCAGGATTGGAATGGGAATGAGTTTGATATCACATCTCATGCCATAGTATGGGTCTCAGGTTTGGTAGAAGCATTGGGATATCACAATTCATGCTATTGGAAGGGTATCAGTATTGGATTTCGAAGGAGTTGGATATCCCATCTCATGCTATAGGAAGGGTCTCAGGTTGGAATGGGAAGGAGTTGGATATCACATTTCATGTTATAGGAAGGGTCTCAGGATTGGAATGGGATTACTTGGATATCATATCTCATGCTATAGGAAGGCTCTCAGGTTTGGAAGGGGAAGGAGTTGGATATCACATTTCATGTTAGAGGAAGGATCTCAGGTTTGGTATTAGAGGCCTTGAGATATCACATCTCATGCTATAGGAAGGGTCTCAGGATTGGAATGGGAAGGAGTTGGATATCACATCTCAAGCTTTAAGAAGGGTCTCAGGTTTGGTATAAGCATTGCGATAGCACATCTCATGCTATAGGAAGGGTCTCAGGATTGGAATGGGAAGGAGTTGGATATCACATCTCATGTTATAGGAAAGATCTCAGGTTTGGTATTAGAAGCATTGAGACATCACATCTCATGTTATAGGAAGGGTCTCAGGATTGGAATGGGAAGAAGTTGGATATCACATCTCATGCTATAGGAAGGGTCTCAGGTTTGGAAGGGGAAGGAGTTGGATATCCAATCTCATGTTATAGGACTGGTCTCAGGTTTGGTATTAGAAGCATTGAGATATCACATCGCATGCTGTAGGAAGGTTCTCAGGTTTAGTATTAGAAGCATTGAGACATCACATCTCATGCTATAGGAAGGGTCTCAGGATTGGAATGGGAAGGAGTTGGATATCACATCTCATGTTATAGGAAGGATCTCAGGTTTGGTATTAGAAGCATTGAGACATCACATCTCATGCTATAGGAAGGGTCTCAGGATTGGAATGGGAAGGAGTTGGATATCACATCTCATGCTATAGGAAGGGTCTCACATTTGGTATAAGCATTGAGATATCACATCCCATGCTATAGGAAGGGTCTCAGGATTGGATTGGGAAGGAGTTGTATATGACATCTCAGGCCATAGGAAGGGTCTCAGGATTGGTATAAGCATTGAGATATCACATCTCTGCTATCGGAAGGGTCTCAGGATTGGAATGGGAAGGAGTTGGATATCCCATCTCATGTTATACGAAGGGTCTCAGGTTTGGTATTAGAAGCATTGAGATATCACATCTCATGCTATAGGAAGGGTCTCAGGATTGGAATGGGGAGGACTTGGATGTCACATCTCATGCTATAGGGAGGGTCTCAAGTTTGATATTAGAAGCATTGAGATAACAAATCTCATGATATCGGAAGGGTCTCAGGATTGGAATGGGAAGGAGTTGGATATCACATCTCATGATAAAGGAAGGGTCTAAGGTTTGGAAGGGGAAATATTTGGATATCACATCTCATGTTATAGGACGGGTCTCAGGTTTGGTATTAGAAGCATTGAGATATCAAGTCTCATGGCATAGGAAGGGTCTCAGAATTGGAATGTGAAGGAGTTGGATATCACATCTCAAGCTATAGGAAGAGTCTCAGGATTGGAATGGGAAGGAGTTTGATATCACATCTCATGCCATAGTATGGGTCTCAGGTTTGGTAGAAGCATTGGGATATCACATCTCATGCTATTGGAAGGGTATCAGTATTGGATTTGGAAGGAGTTGGATATCACATTTCATGTTATAGGAAGGGTCTCAGGTTGGAATGGGAAGGAGTTGGATATCACATTTCATGTTATAGGAAGGGTCTCAGGTTTGGTATAAGCATTGAGATATCACATCTCTGCTATCGGAAGCGGCTCAGGATTGGAATGGGAAGGAGTTGGATATCCCATCTCATGTTATAGGAAGAGTCTCTGGTTTGGTATTAGAATCATTGAGATATCACATTGCATGCTGTAGGAAGGGTCTAAGGATTGGAATGGGATGGACTTGGATATCACATCTCATGCTATAGGTAGGCTCTCAGGTTTGGTATAAGCATTGAGATATCACATCTCATGCTATAGGAAGGGTCTCAGGATTGGAATGGGAAGGAATTGGATATCACATCTCATGCTGTAGGAAGGGTCTCAGATTTGGTATAAGCATTGAGATATCACATCTCATGCTAAAGGAAGGGTCTCAGGATTGGAATGGGAAGGAGTTGTATATGACATCTCAGGCCATAGGAAGGGTCTCAGGTTTGGTATAAGCATTGAGATATCACATCTCTGCTATCGGAAGGGTCTCAGGATTGGAATGGGAAGGAGTTGGATATCCCATCTCATGTTATAGGAATGGTCTCAGGTTTGGTATTAGAAGCATAGATATATCAGATCTCATGCTATAGGAAGGGTCTCAGGATTGGAATGGGAAGGACTTGGATGTCACATCTCATGCTGTAGGGAGGGTCTCAAGTTTGATATTAGAAGCATTGAGATAACAAATCTCATGATATCGGAAGGGTCTCAGGATTGGAATGGGAAGGAGTTGGATATCACATCTCATGATAAAGGAAGGGTCTAAGGTTTGGAAGGGGAAGGATTTGGATATCACATCTCATGCCATAGTATGGGTCTCAGGTTTGGTAGAAGCATTGGGATATCACATCTCATGCTATCGGAAGGGTCTCAGGTTGGAATGGGAAGGAGTTGGATATCACATTTCATGTTATAGGAAGGGTCTCAGGATTGGAATGGGAAGGACTTGGATATCATATCTCATGCTATAGGAAGGCTCTCAGGTTTGGAAGGGGAAGGAGTTGGATATCACATTTCATGTTAGAGGAAGGATCTCAGGTTTGGTATTAGAGGCCTTGAGATATCACATCTCATGCTATAGGAAGGGTCTCAGGATTGGAATGGGAAGGAGCTGGATATCACATCTCAAGCTATAGGAAGGGTCTCAGGTTTGGTATAAGCATTGAGATATCACATCTCATGCTATAGGAAGGGTCTCAGGATTGGAATGGGAAGGAGTTGGATATCACATCTCATGTTATAGGAAATATCTCAGGTTTGGTATTAGAAGCATTGAGACATCACATCTCATGTTATAGGAAGGGTCTCAGGATTGGAATGGGAAGAAGTTGGATATCACATCTCATGCTATAGGAAGGGTCTCAGGTTTGGTATAAGCATTGAGATATCACATCTCATGCTATAGGAAGGGTGTCAGGATTGGAATGGGAAGGAGTTGTATATGACATCTCATGCCATAGGAAGGGTCTCAGGTTTGGTATAAGCATTGAGATATCACATCACATGCTATAGGAAGGGTCTCAGGATTGGAATGGGAAGGACTTGGATATCACATCTCATGCTATAGGCAGGGCCTCAGGTTTGGAAAGGGAAGGAGATGGATATCACATTTCATGTTAGAGATAGGATCTCAGGTTTGGTATTAGAGGCATTGAGATATCACATCTCATGCTATCAGAAGGGTCTCAGGATTGGAATGGGAAGGAGTTGTATATCACATCTCATGCTAAATGGAGGGTCTCAGGTTTGGAAGGGGAAGGATTTGGAAATCACATCTCATGTTATAGGAAGGATCTCAGGTTTGGTATTAGAAGCATTGAGATATCACATCTCATGCTATCGGAAGTATCTCAGGTTTGGTATTAGAGGCATTGAGATATCACATCTCATGCTATCATAAGGGTCTCAGGATTGGAATGGGAAGGAGTTGGATATCACATCTCATGTTATTGGAAGGATCGCAGGTTTGGTATTAGAAGCATTGAGACATCACATCTCATGCTATAGGAAGGATCTCAGGATTGGAATGGGAAGGAGTTGGATATCACATCTCATGCTATAGGAAGGGTCTCAGATTTGGTATAAGCATTGAGATATCACATCTCATGCTATAGGAAGGGTCTCAGGATTGGATTGGGAAGGAGTTGTATATGACATCTCATGTTATAGGAAGGGTCTCAGGTTTGGTATTAGAAGCATTGAGATATCACATCTCATGCTATAGGAAGGGTCTCAGGATTGGAATGGGGAGGACTTGGATGTCACATCTCATGCTATAGGGAGGGTCTCAAGTTTGATATTAGAAGCATTGAGATAACAAATCTCATGATATCGGAAGGGTCTCAGGATTGGAATGGGAACGAGTTGGATATCACATCTCATGATAAAGGAAGGGTCTAAGGTTTGGAAGGGGAAAGATTTGGATATCACATCTCATGTTATAGGACGGGTCTCAGGTTTGGTATTAGAAGCATTGAGATATCAAGTCTCATGGCATAGGAAGGGTCTCAGAATTGGAATGGGAAGGAGTTGGATATCACATCTCAAGCTATAGGAAGAGTCTCAGGATTGGAATGGGAATGAGTTTGATATCACATCTCATGCCATAGTATGGGTCTCAGGTTTGGTAGAAGCATTGGGATATCACAATTCATGCTATTGGAAGGGTATCAGTATTGGATTTCGAAGGAGTTGGATATCCCATCTCATGCTATAGGAAGGGTCTCAGGTTGGAATGGGAAGGAGTTGGATATCACATTTCATGTTATAGGAAGGGTCTCAGGATTGGAATGGGAAGGACTTGGATATCATATCTCATGCTATAGGAAGGCTCTCAGGTTTGGAAGGGGAAGGAGTTGGATATCACATTTCATGTTAGAGGAAGGATCTCAGGTTTGGTATTAGAGGCCTTGAGATATCACATCTCATGCTATAGGAAGGGTCTCAGGATTGGAATGGGAAGGAGTTGGATATCACATCTCAAGCTTTAAGAAGGGTCTCAGGTTTGGTATAAGCATTGCGATAGCACATCTCATGCTATAGGAAGGGTCTCAGGATTGGAATGGGAAGGAGTTGGATATCACATCTCATGTTATAGGAAAGATCTCAGGTTTGGTATTAGAAGCATTGAGACATCACATCTCATGTTATAGGAAGGGTCTCAGGATTGGAATGGGAAGAAGTTGGATATCACATCTCATGCCATAGGAAGGGTCTCAGGTTTGGAAGGGGAAGGAGTTGGATATCCAATCTCATGTTATAGGACTGGTCTCAGGTTTGGTATTAGAAGCATTGAGATATCACATCGCATGCTGTAGGAAGGTTCTCAGGTTTAGTATTAGAAGCATTGAGACATCACATCTCATGCTATAGGAAGGGTCTCAGGATTGGAATGGGAAGGAGTTGGATATCACATCTCATGTTATAGGAAGGATCTCAGGTTTGGTATTAGAAGCATTGAGACATCACATCTCATGCTATAGGAAGGGTCTCAGGATTGGAATGGGAAGGAGTTGGATATTACATCTCATGCTATAGGAAGGGTCGCACATTTGGTATAAGCATTGAGATATCACATCCCATGCTATAGGAAGGGTCTCAGGATTGGATTGGGAAGGAGTTGTATATGACATCTCAGGCCATAGGAAGGGTCTCAGGATTGGTATAAGCATTGAGATATCACATCTCTGCTATCGGAAGGGTCTCAGGATTGGAATGGGAAGGAGTTGGATATCCCATCTCATGTTATACGAAGGGTCTCAGGTTTGGTATTAGAAGCATTGAGATATCACATCTCATGCTATAGGAAGGGTCTCAGGATTGGAATGGGGAGGACTTGGATGTCACATCTCATGCTATAGGGAGGGTCTCAAGTTTGATATTAGAAGCATTGAGATAACAAATCTCATGATATCGGAAGGGTCTCAGGATTGGAATGGGAAGGAGTTGGATATCACATCTCATGATAAAGGAAGGGTCTAAGGTTTGGAAGGGGAAAGATTTGGATATCACATCTCATGTTATAGGACGGGTCTCAGGTTTGGTATTAGAAGCATTGAGATATCAAGTCTCATGGCATAGGAAGGGTCTCAGAATTGGAATGTGAAGGAGTTGGATATCACATCTCAAGCTATAGGAAGAGTCTCAGGATTGGAATGGGAAGGAGTTTGATATCACATCTCATGCCATAGTATGGGTCTCAGGTTTGGTAGAAGCATTGGGATATCACATCTCATGCTATTGGAAGGGTATCAGTATTGGATTTGGAAGGAGTTGGATATCACATTTCATGTTATAGGAAGGGTCTCAGGTTGGAATGGGAAGGAGTTGGATATCACATTTCATGTTATAGGAAGGGTCTCAGGATTGGAATGGGAAGGACTTGGATATCATATCTCATGCCATAGGAAGGCTCTCAGGTTTGGAAGGGGAAGGAGTTGGATATCACATTTCATGTTAGAGGAAGGATCTCAGGTTTGGTATTAGAGGCCTTGAGATATCACATCTCATGCTATAGGAAGGGTCTCAGGATTGGAATGGGAAGGAGTTGGATATCACATCTCAAGCTTTAGGAAGGGTCTCAGGTTTGGTATAAGCATTGAGATAGCACATCTCATGCTATAGGAAGGGTCTCAGGATTGGAATGGGAAGGAGTTGGATATCACATCTCATGTTATAGGAAGGATCTCAGGTTTGGTATTAGAAGCATTGAGACATCACATCTCATGCTATAGGAAGGGTCTCAGGATTGGAATGGGAAGGAGTTGGATATCACATCTCATGCTATAGGAAGGGTCTCAGATTTGGTATAAGCATTGAGATATCACATCTCTGCTATCGGAACGGTCTCAGGATTGGAATGGGAAGGAGTTGGATATCCCATCTCATGCTATAGGGAGGGTCTCAATTTTGATATTAGAAGCATTGAGATAACAAATCTCATGATATCGGAAGGGTCTCAGGATTGGAATGGGAAGGAGTTGGATATCACATCTCATGATAAAGGAAGGGTCTAAGGTTTGGAAGGGGAAAGATTTGGATATCACATCTCATGTTATAGGACGGGTCTCAGGTTTGGTATTAGAAGCATTGAGATATCAAGTCTCATGGTATAGGAAGGGTCTCAGAATTGGAATGGGAAGGAATTGGATATCACATCTCAAGCTATAGGAAGAGTCTCAGTATTGGAATGGGAAGGAGTTTGATATCACATCTCATGCCATAGCATGGTTCTCAGGTTTGATAGAAGCATTGGGATATCACATCTCATGCTATTGGAAGGGTATCAGTATTGGATTTGGAAGGAGTTGGATATCCCATCTCATGCTATAGGAAGGGTCTCAGGTTGGAATGGGAAGGAGTTGGATATCACATTTCACGTTATAGGAAGGGTCTCAGGATTGGAATGGGAAGGACTTGGATATCATATCTCATGCTATAGGAAGGCTCTTAGGTTTGGAAGGAGAAGGAGTTGGATATCACATTTCATGTTAGAGGAAGGATCTCAGGTTTGGTATTAGAGGCCTTGAGATATCACATCTCATGCTATAGGAAGGGTCTCAGGTTGGAATGGGAAGGAGTTGGATATCACATTTCATGTTATAGGAAGGGTCTCAGGATTGGAATGGGAAGGAGTTGGATATCACATCTCAAGCTTTAGGAAGGGTCTCAGGTTTGGTATAAGCATTGAGATAGCACATCTCATGCTATAGGAAGGGTCTCAGGATTGGAATGGGAAGGAGTTGGATATCACATCTCATGTTATAGGAAAGATCTCAGGTTTGGTATTAGAAGCATTGAGACATCACATCTCATGTTATAGGAAGGGTCTCAGGATTGGAATGGGAAGAAGTTGGATATCACATCTCATGCTATAGGAAGGGTCTCAGGTTTGGAAGGGGAAGGAGTTGGATATCCAATCTCATGTTATAGGACTGGTCTCAGGTTTGGTATTAGAAGCATTGAGATATCACATCGCATGCTGTGGGAAGGTTCTCAGGTTTGGAATGGGGAGGAATTGGATATCACATCTCATGTCATAGGAAGGATCTCAGGTTTGGTATTAGAAGCATTGAGATATCACATCTCATGCTATAGGAATGGTCTCAGGATTGGAATGGGAAGGAGTTGGATATTACATTCCTGCTATAGGAAGGGTCTCATGTTTGGAATGGGAATGTGTTGGATATCACATATGCTATAGGAAGGGTCTCAGGTTTGGAACGGGAAGGAGTTGGATATCACATCTCATGTTATAGGAAGGGTCTCAGGTTTGGTATAAGCATTGAGATATCACATCTCTGCTATCGGAAGTGTCACAGGATTGGAATGGGAAGGTGTTGGATATCCCATCTCATGTTATAGGACGGGTCTCAGGTTTGTTTTTAGAATCATTGAGATATCATATTGCATGCTGTAGGAAGGGTCTAAGGATTGGAATGGGAAGGAGTTGGATATCCCATCTCATGTTATAGGAAGGGTCTCAGGTTTGGTATAAGCATTGAGATATCACATCTCATGCTATAGGAAGGGTCTCAGGATTGGAATGGGAAGGAGTTGGATATCACATCTCATGTTATAGGAAGGATCTCAGGTTTGGTATTAGAAGCATTGAGACATCACATCTCATGCTATCGGAAGGGTCTCAGGATTGGAATGGGAAGGACTTGGATATCACATCTCATGCTATAGGGAGGGTCTCAAGTTTGATATTAGAAGCATTGAGATATCATATCTCATGCTATAGGAAGGGTCTCAGGATTGGAATGGGAAGGAGTTGGATATCACATCTCATGCTATAGGAAGGGTCTCAGGTTTGGTATAAGCAGTGAGATATCACATCTCATGCTATAGGAAGTGTCTCAGGATTGGAATGGGAAGGAGTTGGATATCACATCTCATGTTATAGGAAGGATCTCAGGTTTGGTATAAGCATTGAGATATCACATCTCTACTATCGGAAGGGTCTCAGGATTGGAATGGGAAGGAGTTGGATATTCCCATCTCATGTTATAGGAAGGGTCTCAGGTTTGGTATTAGAAGCATTGAGATATCACATCTCATGCTATAGGAAGGGTCTCAGGATTGGAATGGGAAGGACTTGGATATCACATCTCATGCTATAAGGAGGGTCTCAAGTTTGATATTAGAAGCATTGAGATATCACATCTCATGATATCGGAAGGGTCTCAGGGATGGAATGGGAAGGAGTTGGATATCACATCTCATGATAAAGGAAGTGTCTAAGGTTTGGAAGGGGAAGGAGTTTGATATCACATCTCATGCCATAGTATGGGTCTCAGGTTTGGTAGAAGCATTGGGATATCACATCTCATGCTATCGGAAGGGTATCAGGATTGGATTTGGAAGGAGTTGGATATCCCATCTCATGCTATAGGAAGGGTCTCAGTTTGGAATGGGAAGGAGTTGGATATCACTTCTCATGTTATAGGAAGGGTCTCAGGATTGGAATTAGAAGGACTTGGATATCACATCTCATGCTATAGGAAGGCTCTCAGGTTTGGAAGGGGAAAGAGTTGGATATCACATTTCATGTTAGAGGTAGGATCTCAGGTTTGGTATTAGAGGCATTGAGATATCACATCTCATGCTATCAGAAGAGTCTCAGGATTGGAATGGGAAGGAGTTGGATATCACATCTCATGCTAAAGGGAGGGTCTCAGGTTTGGAAGGGGAAGGATTTGGATATCACATCTCATGTTATAGGAAGGATCTCAGGTTTGGTATTAGAAGCATTGAGATATCACATCTCATGCTATCG
Source organism: Ambystoma mexicanum (assembly GCF_040938575.1). Taxonomy (NCBI): domain Eukaryota; kingdom Metazoa; phylum Chordata; class Amphibia; order Caudata; family Ambystomatidae; genus Ambystoma; species Ambystoma mexicanum. The sequence goes on from NC_090938.1 coordinate 297,212,948, forward strand.
GAAGGATCTCAGGTTTGGTATAGAAGCATTGAGATATCACATCTCATGCTATCAGAAGGTTCTCAGGATTGGAATGGGAAGGAGTTGGATATCACATCTCATGCTAAAGGGAGGGTCTCAGGTTTGGAAGGGGAAGGATTTGGATATCACATCTCATGTTATCGGAAGGATCTCACGTTTGGTATTAGAAGTATTGAGATATCATATCTCATGCTATAGGAAGGGTCTCAGGATTGGAATGGGAAAGAGTTGGATATCACATCTCATGCTATAGGGAGTGTCTCAGGATTGGAATGGAAAGGACTTAGATATCACATATCATGCTATAGGGAGGGTCTCAGTTTTGATATTAGAAGCATTGAGATATCACATCTCATGCTATCGGAAGTGTCTCAGGATTGGAATGGGAAGGAGCTGGATATCACATCTCATGCTAAAGGAAGGGTCTCAGGTTTGGAACGGGAAGGAGTTGGATATCACATCTCATGCTAAAGGAAGGGTCTCAGGTTTGGAACGGGAAGGATTTGGATATCACATCTCATGTTATAGGAAGGGTCTCAGGTTTGGTATAAGCATTGAGATATCACATCTCTGCTATCGGAAGTGTCTCAGGATTGGAATGGGAAGGAGTTGGATATCCCATCTCATGTTATAGGACGGGTCTCAGGTTTGTTATTAGAATCATTGAGATATCATATTGCATGCTGTAGGAAGGGTCTAAGGGTTGGAATGGGAAGGACTTGGATATCACATCTCATGCTATAGATAGGCTCTTAGGTTTGGAAAGGGAAGGAGTTGGATATCACATTTCATGTTAGAGGAAGGATCTCAGGTTTGGTATTAGAAGCATTGAGATATCACATCTCATGCTATAGGAAGGGTCTCAGGATTGGAATTTGAAGTAGTTGGATATCACATCTCATGCTATAGGAAGGGTCTCAGGTTTGGTATAAGCATTGAGATATCACATCTCATGCTATAGGACGGGTCTCAGGATTGGAATGGAAGGAGTTGGATATCACATCTCATGTTATAGGAAGGATCTCAGGTTTGGTATTAGAAGCATTGAGACATCACATCTCATGCTATAGGAAGGGTCTCAGGGTTGGAATGGGAAGGAGTTGGATATCACATCTCATCCAATAGGAAGGGTCTCAGGTTTGGAATGGGAAGGAATTGGATATCACATCTCATGTTATAGGAAGGATCTCAGGTTTGGTATTAGAAGCATTGAGATATAACATCTCATGCTATAGGAAGGGTCTCAGGATTGGAATGTGAAGGATTTGGATATCACATCTCATGCTAAAGGAAGGGTCGCAGGTTTGGTAGAAGCATTGAGATATCACGTCTCTGCTATCGGAAGGGTCTCAGGATTGGATTGGGAAGGAGTTGGATATCCCTTCTCATGCTATAGGAAGGATCTCAGGATTTGAATGGCAAGGAGTTGGATATCACATCTCATGCCATAGGAAGGGTCTCAGGTTTGGTATAAGCATTGAGATATCACATCTCTGCTATCGGAAGGGTCTCAGGATTGGATTGGGAATTAGTTGGATATCCCTTCTCATGCTATAGGAAGTGTCTCAGGTTGGAATGGGAAGGAGTTGGATATCACATCTCATGTTATAGGAAGGGTCTCAGGATTGGAATGGGAAGGATTTGGATATCACATCTCTTGCTATAGGAAGGATCTCAGGATTGGAATGGGTAGGAGTTGGATATTACTTTCTTGCTATAGGAAGGGTCTCATGTTTGGAATGGGAAGCAGTTGGATATCACATATGCTATAGTTAGTGTCTCAGGTTTGGAACGGGAAGGAGTTGGATATCACATCTCATGTTATAGGAAGGGTCTCAGGTTTGGTATAAGCATTGAGATATCACATCTCTGCTATCGGAAGTGGCTCAGGATTGGAATGGGAAGGAGTTGGATATCCCATCTCATGTTATAGGAAGAGTTTCTGGTTTGGTATTAGAATCATTGAGATATCACATTGCATGCTGTAGGAAGGGTCTAAGGATTGGAATGGGATGGACTTGGATATCACATCTCATGCTATAGGTAGGCTCTCAGGTTTGGTATAAGCATTGAGATATCACATCTCATGCTATAGGAAGGGTCTCAGGATTGGAATGGGAAGGAATTGGATATCACATCTCATGCTGTAGGAAGGGTCTCAGATTTGTTATAAGCATTGAGATATCACATCTCATGCTAAAGGAAGGGTCTCAGGATTGGAATGGGAAGGAGTTGTATATGACATCTCAGGCCATAGGAAGGGTCTCAGGTTTGGTATAAGCATTGAGATATCACATCTCTGCTATCGGAAGGGTCTCAGGATTGGAATGGGAAGGAGTTGGATATCCCATCTCATGTTATAGGAATGGTCTCAGGTTTGGTATTAGAAGCATAGATATATCACATCTCATGCTATAGGAAGGGTCTCAGGATTGGAATGGGAAGGACTTGGATGTCACATCTCATGCTGTAGGGAGGGTCTCAAGTTTGATATTAGAAGCATTGAGATAACAAATCTCATGATATCGGAAGGGTCTCAGGATTGGAATGGGAAGGAGTTGGATATCACATCTCATGATAAAGGAAGGGTCTAAGGTTTGGAAGGGGAAGGATTTGGATATCACATCTCATGCCATAGTATGGGTCTCAGGTTTGGTAGAAGCATTGGGATATCACATCTCATGCTATCGGAAGGGTATCAGTATTGGATTTGGAAGAAGTTGGATATCCCATCTCATGCTATAGGAAGGGTCTCAGGTTGGAATGGGAAGGAGTTGGATATCACATTTCATGTTATAGGAAGGGTCTCAGGATTGGAATGGGAAGGACTTGGATATCATATCTCATGCTATAGGAAGGCTCTCAGGTTTGGAAGGGGAAGGAGTTGGATATCACATTTCATGTTAGAGGAAGGATCTCAGGTTTGGTATTAGAGGCCTTGAGATATCACATCTCATGCTATAGGAAGGGTCTCAAGTTTGATATTAGAAGCATTGAGATAACAAATCTCATGATATCGGAAGGGTCTCAGGATTGGAATGGGAACGAGTTGGATATCACATCTCATGATAAAGGAAGGGTCTAAGGTTTGGAAGGGGAAAGATTTGGATATCACATCTCATGTTATAGGACGGGTCTCAGGTTTGGTATTAGAAGCATTGAGATATCAAGTCTCATGGGATAGGAAGGGTCTCAGAATGGGAATGGGAAGGAGTTGGATATCACATCTCAAGCTATAGGAAGAGTCTCAGGATTGGAATGGGAATGAGTTTGATATCACATCTCATGCCATAGTATGGGTCTCAGGTTTGGTAGAAGCATTGGGATATCACAATTCATGCTATTGGAAGGGTATCAGTATTGGATTTCGAAGGAGTTGGATATCCCATCTCATGCTATAGGAAGGGTCTCAGGTTGGAATGGGAAGGAGTTGGATATCACATTTCATGTTATAGGAAGGGTCTCAGGATTGGAATGGGAAGGACTTGGATATCATATCTCATGCTATAGGAAGGCTCTCAGGTTTGGAAGGGGAAGGAGTTGGATATCACATTTCATGTTAGAGGAAGGATCTCAGGTTTGGTATTAGAGGCCTTGAGATATCACATCTCATGCTATAGGAAGGGTCTCAGGATTGGAATGGGAAGGAGTTGGATATCACATCTCAAGCTTTAGGAAGGGTCTCAGGTTTGGTATAAGCATTGCGATAGCACATCTCATGCTATAGGAAGGGTCTCAGGATTGGAATGGGAAGGAGTTGGATATCACATCTCATGTTATAGGAAAGATCTCAGGTTTGGTATTAGAAGCATTGAGACATCACATCTCATGTTATAGGAAGGGTCTCAGGATTGGAATGGGAAGAAGTTGGATATCACATCTCATGCTATAGGAAGGGTCTCAGGTTTGGAAGGGGAAGGAGTTGGATATCCAATCTCATGTTATAGGACTGGTCTCAGGTTTGGTATTAGAAGCATTGAGATATCACATCGCATGCTGTAGGAAGGTTCTCAGGTTTGGTATTAGAAGCATTGAGACATCACATCTCATGCTATAGGAAGGGTCTCAGGATTGGAATGGGAAGGAGTTGGATATCACATCTCATGTTATAGGAAGGATCTCAGGTTTGGTATTAGAAGCATTGAGACATCACATCTCATGCTATAGGAAGGGTCTCAGGATTGGAATGGGAAGGAGTTGGATATCACATCTCATGCTATAGGAAGGGTCTCACATTTGGTATAAGCATTGAGATATCACATCTCATGCTATAGGAAGGGTCTCAGGATTGGATTGGGAAGGAGTTGTATATGACATCTCAGGCCATAGGAAGGGTCTCAGGATTGGTATAAGCATTGAGATATCACATCTCTGCTATCGGAAGGGTCTCAGGATTGGAATGGGAAGGAGTTGGATATCCCATCTCATGTTATACGAAGGGTCTCAGGTTTGGTATTAGAAGCATTGAGATATCACATCTCATGCTATAGGAAGGGTCTCAGGATTGGAATGGGGAGGACTTGGATGTCACATCTCATGCTATAGGGAGGGTCTCAAGTTTGATATTAGAAGCATTGAGATAACAAATCTCATGATATCGGAAGGGTCTCAGGATTGGAATGGGAAGGAGTTGGATATCACATCTCATGATAAAGGAAGGGTCTAAGGTTTGGAAGGGGAAAGATTTGGATATCACATCTCATGTTATAGGACGGGTATCAGGTTTGGTATTAGAAGCATTGAGATATCAAGTCTCATGGCATAGGAAGGGTCTCAGAATTGGAATGTGAAGGAGTTGGATATCACATCTCAAGCTATAGGAAGAGTCTCAGGATTGGAATGGGAAGGAGTTTGATATCACATCTCATGCCATAGTATGGGTCTCAGGTTTGGTAGAAGCATTGGGATATCACATCTCATGCTATTGGAACGGTATCAGTATTGGATTTGGAAGGAGTTGGATATCACATTTCATGTTATAGGAAGGGTCTCAGGATTGGAATGGGAAGGAGTTTGATATCACATCTCATGCCATAGTATGGGTCTCAGGTTTGGTAGAAGTATTGGGGTATCACATCTCATGCTATCGGAAGGGTATCAGTATTGGATTTGGAAGGAGTTGGATATCCCATCTCATGTTATAGGAAGGGTCTCAGGTTTGGAAGGGGAAGGAGTTGGATATCAAATGTGATATCTCAATGCTTATACCAAACCTGAGACCCTTCCTATAGCTTGAGATGTGATATCCAACTCCTTCGCATTCCAATCCTGAGACCCTTCCTATAGCATGAGATGTGATGTCTGAATGCTTCTAATACCAAACCTGAGATCCTTCCTATAACATGAAATGTGATATCCAACTCCTTCCCCTTCCAAACCTGAGAGCCTTCCCATAGCATGAGATATGATATCCAAGTCCTTCCCATTCCAATCCTGAGACCCTTCCTATAACATGAGATGTGATATCCAACTCCTTCCCATTCCAATCCTGAGACCCTTCCTATAACATGAGATGTGATATCCAACTCCTTCCCATTCCAACCTGAGACCCTTCCGATAGCATGAGATGTGATATCCCAATGCTTCTACCAAACCTGAGACCCATACTATGGCATGAGATGTAATATCAAACTCCTTCCCATTCCAATCCTGAGACCCTTCCTATAGCTTGAGATGTGATATCCAACTCCTTCCCATTCCAATTCTGAGACCCTTCCTATACCATGAGACTTGATATCTCAATGCTTCTAATACCAAACCTGAGACCCATCCTATAACATGGGATGTGATATCCAAATCCTTCCCCTTCCAAACCTTAGACCCTTCCTTTATCATGAGATGTGATATCCAACTCCTTCCCATTCCAATCCTGAGACCCTTCCTATAGCATGAGAAGTGATATCTCCATGCTTATACCAAACCTGAGACCCTTCCTATGGCCTGAGATGTCATATACAACTCCTTCCCATTCCAATCCTGAGACCCTTCCTATAGCACGAGATGTGATATCCAACTCCTTCCCATTCCAACCTGAGACCCTTCCTATAGCATGAGATGGGATATCCAACTCCTTCCAAATCCAATACTGATACCCTTCCGATAGCATGAGATGTGATATCCCAATGCTTCTACCAAACCTGAGACCCATACTATGGCATGAGATGTGATATCAAACTCCTTCCCATTCCAATCCTGAGACCCTTCCTATAACTTGAGATGGGATATCCAACTCCTTCCCATTTCAATTCTGAGACCCTTCCTATACTATGAGACGTGATATCTCAATGCTTCTAATACCAAACCTGAGACCCATCCTATAACATGGGATGTGATATCCAAATCCTTCCCCTTCCAAACCTTAGACCCTTCCTTTATCATGAGATGTGATATCCAACTCCTTCCCATTCCAATCCTGAGACCCTTCCGATATCATGAGATTTGTTATCTCAATGCTTCTAATATCAAACTTGAGACCCTCCCTATAGCATGAGATGTGACACCCAAGTCCTTCCCATTAGAATCCTGAGACCCTTCCGATAGCAGAGATGTGATATCTCAATGCTTATACCAAACCTGAGACCCTTCCTATGGCCTGAGATGTCATATACAACTCCTTCTTATTAAAATCCTGAGACCCTTCCTATAGCATGAGATTTGATATCCAACTCCTTCCCATTCCAATCCTGAGACCCTTCCTATAACATGAGATGTGATGTCTCAATGCTTCTAATACCAAACCTGAGATCCTTCCTATAACATGAGATGTGATATCCAACTCCTTCCCATTCCAATCCTGAGACCCTTCCTATAGCATGAGAAGTGATATCTCCATGCTTATACCAAACCTGAGACCCTTCCTATGGCCTGAGATGTCATATACAACTCCTTCCCATTCCAATCCTGAGACCCTTCCTATAGCATGAGATGTGATATCCAACTCCTTCCCATTCCAACCCGAGACCCTTCCTATAGCATGAGATGGGATATCCAACTCCTTCCAAATCCAATACTGATACCCTTCCGATAGCATGAGATGTGATATCCCAATGCTTCTACCAAACCTGAGACCCATACTATGGCATGAGATGTGATATCAAACTCCTTCCCATTCCAATCCTGAGACCCTTCCTATAACTTGAGATGGGATATCCAACTCCTTCCCATTTCAATTCTGAGACCCTTCCTATACTATGAGACGTGATATCTCAATGCTTCTAATACCAAACCTGAGACCCGTCCTATAACATGAGATGTGATATCCAAATCCTTCCCCTTCCAAACCTTAGACCCTTCCTTTATCATGAGATGTGATATCCAACTCCTTCCCATTCCAATCCTGAGACCCTTCCGATATCATGAGATTTGTTATCTCAATGCTTCTAATATCAAACTTGAGACCCTCCCTATAGCATGAGATGTGACATCTAAGTCCTTCCCATTCCAATCCTGAGACCCTTCCTATAGCATGAGATGTGATATCTCAATGCTTCTAATACCAAACCTGAGACCCTTCCTATAACATGAGATGGGATATCCAACTCCTTCCCATTCCAATCCTGAGACCCTTCCGATAGCAGAGATGTGATATCTCAATGCTTATACCAAACATGAGACCCTTCCTATGGCCTGAGATGTCATATACAACTCCTTCCCATTCCAATCCTGAGACCCTTCCTATAGCATGAGATGTGATATCTCAATGCTTATACCAAATCTGAGACCCTTCCTATAGCATGAGATGTGATATCCAACTCCTTCCCATTCCAATCCTGAGACCCTTCCTATAGCATGAGATGTGATGTCAAAATGCTTCTAATACCAAACCTGAGATCCTTCCTATAACATGAGATGTGATATCCAACTCCTTCCCATTCCAATCCTGAGACCCTTCCTATAGCATGAGAAGTGATATCTCCATGCTTATACCAAACCGGAGACCCTTCCTCTAGCATGAGATGTGATATCCAAATCCTTCCCATTCCAATCCTGAGACCCTTCCTATAGCATGAGATGTAATATCTCAATGCTTATCCCAAACCTGAGAGCCTACCTATAGCATGAGATGTGATATCCAAGTTCATCCCATTCCAATCCTTAGACCCTTCCCACAGCATGCGATGTGATATCTCAATGATTCTAATACCAATCCTGAGACCCTTCCTATAACATGAGATGTGATATCCAACTCCTTCCCGTTCCAAACCTGAGACACTTCCTATAGCATATGTGATATCCAACTCCTTCCCATTCCAAACATTAGACCCTTCCTATAGCAAGAATGTAATATCCAACTCCTACCCATTCCAATCCTGAGACCATTCCTATAGCATGAGATTTGATATATCAATGCTTCTAATACCAAACCTGAGATCCTTCCTATGACATGAGATGTGATATCCAAATCCTTCCCATTCCAATCCTGAGACCCTTCCTATAGCAAGAGATGTGATATCCAAATCCTTCCCATTCCAATCCTGAGACCCTTCCTATAACATGAGTTGTGATATCCAATTCCTTCCCATTCCAACCTGAGACCCTTCCTATAGCATGAGAAGGGATATCCAACTCCTTCCCAATCTAATCCTGAGACCCTTCCGATAGCAGAGATGTGATATCACAATGCTTATACCAAACCTGAGACCCTTCCTATGGCATGAGATGTGATATCCAACTCCTTGCCATTCAAATCCTGAGACCCCTACTATAGCATGAGATGTGATATCTCAATGCTTCTACCAAACCTGAGACCCTTCCTTTAGCATGAGATGTGATATCCAAATCCTTCCCATTCCAATTCTGAGACCCTTCCTATACCATGAGACTTGATATCTCAATGCTTCTAATACCAAACCAGAGACCCATCCTATAACATGGGATGTGATATCCAAATCCTTCCCCTTCCAAACCTTAGACCCTTCCTTTATCATGAGATGTGATATCCAACTCCTTCCCATTCCAATCCTGAGACCCTTCCGATATCATGAGATTTGTTATCTCAATGCTTCTAATATCAAACTTGAGACCCTCCCTATAGCATGAGATGTGACACCCAAGTCCTTCCCATTAGAATCCTGAGACCCTTCCGATAGCAGAGATGTGATATCTCAATGCTTATACCAAACCTGAGACCCTTCCTATGGCCTGAGATGTCATATACAACTCCTTCTTATTAAAATCCTGAGACCCTTCCTATAGCATGAGATTTGATATCCAACTCCTTCCCATTCCAATCCTGAGACCCTTCCTATAACATGAGATGTGATATCCAACTCCTTCCCGTTCCAAACCTGAGACACTTCCTATAGCATATGTGATATCCAACTCCTTCCCATTCCAAACATTAGACCCTTCCTATAGCAAGAATGTAATATCCAACTCCTACCCATTCCAATCCTGAGACCATTCCTATAGCATGAGATTTGATATATCAATGCTTCTAATACCAAACCTGAGATCCTTCCTATGACATGAGATGTGATATCCAAATCCTTCCCATTCCAATCCTGAGACCCTTCCTATAGCAAGAGATGTGATATCCAAATCCTTCCCATTCCAATCCTGAGACCCTTCCTATAACATGAGTTGTGATATCCAATTCCTTCCCATTCCAACCTGAGACCCTTCCTATAGCATGAGAAGGGATATCCAACTCCTTCCCAATCTAATCCTGAGACCCTTCCGATAGCAGAGATGTGATATCACAATGCTTATACCAAACCTGAGACCCTTCCTATGGCATGAGATGTGATATCCAACTCCTTGCCATTCAAATCCTGAGACCCCTACTATAGCATGAGATGTGATATCTCAATGCTTCTACCAAACCTGAGACCCTTCCTTTAGCATGAGATGTGATATCCAAATCCTTCCCATTCCAATTCTGAGACCCTTCCTATACCATGAGACTTGATATCTCAATGCTTCTAATACCAAACCTGAGACCCATCCTATAACATGGGATGTGATATCCAAATCCTTCCCCTTCCAAACCTTAGACCCTTCCTTTATCATGAGATGTGATATCCAACTCCTTCCCATTCCAATCCTGAGACCCTTCCGATATCATGAGATTTGTTATCTCAATGCTTCTAATATCAAACTTGAGACCCTCCCTATAGCATGAGATGTGACACCCAAGTCCTTCCCATTAGAATCCTGAGACCCTTCCGATAGCAGAGATGTGATATCTCAATGCTTATACCAAACCTGAGACCATTCCTATGGCCTGAGATGTCATATACAACTCCTTCTTATTAAAATCCTGAGACCCTTCCTATAGCATGAGATTTGATATCCAACTCCTTCCCATTCCAATCCTGAGACCCTTCCTATAACATGAGATGTGATGTCTCAATGCTTCTAATACCAAACCTGAGATCCTTCCTATAACATGAGATGTGATATCCAACTCCTTCCCATTCCAATCCTGAGACCCTTCCTATAGCATGAGAAGTGATATATCCATGCTTATACCAAACCTGAGACCCTTCCTATGGCCTGAGATGTCATATACAACTCCTTCCCATTCCAATCCTGAGACCCTTCCTATAGCATGAGATGTGATATCCAACTCCTTCCCATTCCAACCTGAGACCCTTCCTATAGCATGAGATGGGATATCCAACTCCTTCCAAATCCAATACTGATACCCTTCCGATAACATGAGATGTGATATCCCAATGCTTCTACCAAACCTGAGACCCATACTATGGCATGAGATGTGATATCAAACTCCTTCCCATTCCAATCCTGAGACCCTTCCTATAACTTGAGATGTGATATCCAACTCCTTCCCATTTCAATTCTGAGACCCTTCCTATACTATGAGACGTGATATCTCAATGCTTCTAATACCAAACCTGAGACCCGTCCTATAACATGAGATGTGATATCCAAATCCTTCCCCTTCCAAACCTTAGACCCTTCCAATAGCATGAGATGTGATATCTCAATGCTTATACCAAACCTGAGACCCTTCCTATAGCTTGAGATGTGATATCCAACTCCTTCCCATTCCAATCCTGAGACCCTTCCTATAGCGTGAGATGTGATATCTCAATGCCTCTAATACCAAACCTGAGATCCTTCCTCTAACATGAAATGTGATATCCAACTCCTTCCCCTTCCAAACCTGAGAGCCTTCCCATAGCATGAGATATGATATCCAAGTCCTTCCCATTCCAATCCTGAGACCCTTCCTATAAAATGAGATGTGATATCCAACTCCTTCCCATTCCAACATGAGACCCTTCCTATAGCATGAGATGGGATATCCAACTCCTTCCAAATCCAATCCTGATACCCTTCCGATAGCATGAGATGTGATATCCCAATGCTTCTACCAAACCTGAGACCCATACTATGGCATGAGATGTGATATCAAACTCCTTCCCATTCCAATACTGAGACCCTTCCTATAGCTTGAAATGTGATATCCAACTCCTTCCCATTCCAATTCTGAGACCCTTCCTATACCATGAGACTTGATATCTCATTGCTTCTAATACCAAACCTGAGACCCATCCTATAACGTGGGATGTGATATCCAAATCCTTCCCCTTCCAAACCTTACACCCTTCCTTTATCATGAGATGTGATATCCAACTCCTTCCCTTTCCAATCCTGAGACCCTTACGATATCATGAGATTTGTTATCTCAATGCTTCTAATATCAAACTTGAGACCCTTCCTATGGCCTGAGATGTCATATACAACTCCTTCCCATTAAAATCCTGAGACCCTTCCTATAGCATGAGATGTGATATCTCAATGCTTATACCAAATCTGAGACCCTTCCTATAGCATGAGATGTGATATCCAACTCCTTCCCATTCCAATCCTGAGACCCTTCCTATAGCATGAGATCTGATGTCTGAATGCTTCTAATACCAAACCTGAGATCCTTCCTATAACATGAGATGTGATATCCAACTCCTTCCCATTCCAATCCTGAGACCCTTCCTATAGCATGAGAAGTGATATCTCCATGCTTATACCAAACCTGAGACCCTTCCTATGGCCTGAGATTTCATATACAACTCCTTCCCATTCCAATCCTGAGACCCTTCCTATAGCATGAGATGTGATATCCAACTCCTTCCCATTCCAACCTGAGACCCTTCCTATAGCATGAGATGGGATATCCAACTCCTTCCCATTCCAATCCTGAGACCCTTCCTATAGCATGAGATGTGATGTCTGAATGCTTCTAATACCAAACCTGAGATCCTTCCTATAACATGAAATGTGATATCCAACTCCTTCCCCTTCCAAACCTGAGAGCCTTCCCATAGCATGAGATATGATATCCAAGTCCTTCCCATTCCAATCCTGAGACCCTTCCTATAACATGAGATGTGATATCCAACTCCTTCCCATTCCAATCCTGAGACCCTTCCTATAACATGAGATGTGATATCCAAATCCTTCCCCTTCCAAACCTTAGACCCTTCCTTTATCATGAGATGTGATATCCAACTCCTTCCCATTCCAATCCTGAGACCCTTCCGATATCATGAGATTTGTTATCTCAATGCTTCTAATATCAAACTTGAGACCCTCCCTATAGCATGAGATGTGACATCTAAGTCCTTCCCATTCCAATCCTGAGACCCATCCTATAGCATGAGATGTGATATCTCAGTGCTTCTAATACCAAACATGAGACCCTTCCTATAACATGAGATGGGATATCCAACTCCTTCCCATTCCAATCCTGAGACCCTTCCGATAGCAGAGATGTGATATCTCAATGCTTATACCAAACCTGAGACCCTTCCTATGGCCTGAGATGTCATATACAACTCCTTCCCATTCCAATCCTGAGACCCTTCCTATAGCATGGGATGTGATATCTCAATGCTTATACCAAATCTGAGACCCTTCCTATAGCATGAGATGTGATATCCAACTCCTTCCCATTCCAATCCTGAGACCCTTCCTATAGCATGAGATGTAATATCTCAATGCTTATCCCAATCCTGAGTGCCTATCTATAGCATGAGATGTGATATCCAAGTCCATCCCATTCCAATCCTTAGACCCTTCCTACAGCATGCGATGTAATATCTCAATGATTCTAATACCAAACCAGAGACCCGTCCTATAACATGAGATGGGATATCCAACTCCTTCCCATTCCAATCCTGAGCCACTTTCAATAGTAGAGATGTGATATCTCAATGCTTATACCAAACCTGAGACCCTTCCTATAACATGAGATGTGATATGCAACTCCTTCCCGTTCCAAACCTGAGACACTTCCTATAGCATATGTGATATCCAACTCCTTCCCATTCCAAACATTAGACCCTTCCTATAGCAAGAATGTAATATCCAACTCCTACCCATTCCAATCCTGAGACCATTCCTATAGCATGAGATGTGATATATCAATGCTTCTAATACCAAACCTGAGATCCTTCCTATGACATGAGATGTGATATCCAAATCCTTCCCATTCCAATCCTGAGACCCTTCCTATAGCAAGAGATGTGATATCCAAATCCTTCCCATTCCAATCCTGAGACCCTTCCTATAACATGAGTTGTGATATCCAATTTCTTCCCATTCCAACCTGAGACCCTTCCTATAGCATGAGAAGGGATATCCAACTCCTTCCCAATCCAATCCTGAGACCCTTCCGATAGCAGAGATGTGATATCACAATGCTTATACCAAACCTGAGACCCTTCTTATGGCATGAGATGTGATATCCAACTCCTTGCCATTCAAATCCTGAGACCCCTACTAAAGCATGAGATGTGACATCTCAATGCTTCTACCAAACCTGAGACCCTTCCTTTAGCATGAGATGTGATATCCAAATCCTTCATATTCCAATCCTGAGGCCCTTCCTATAGCATGAGATGTGATATCTCAATGCTTCTAATACCAAACCTGAGATCCTTCCTATAACATGAGATGTGATAGCCAATTCCTTCCCATTCCAAACCTGAGACCCTTCCTATTGGATGAGATGTGATCTCCAACTCCTTCCCATTCCAACCCTGAGACCCTTCCTATACCATGAGATGTGATATCTCAATGCTTCTAATACCAAACCTGGGACCCGTCCTATAACATGAGATATGATATCCAAATCCTTCCCCTTCCAAACCTGAGACCCTTCCTTTAGCATGAGATGTGATATCCAAATCCTTCCCATTCCAATCCTAAAACCCTTCCTATAGCATGAGATGTGATATCTCAATGTTTCTAATAAAAAACCTTAGACCCTTCCTATAGCAAGAGATGTGATATCCAAATCCTTCCCATTCCAATCCTGAGACCCTTCCTATAACATGAGATGTGATATCCAACTCCTTCCCATTCCAACCTGAGACCCTATAGTATGAGAAGGGATATCCAACTCCTTCCCAATCCAATCCTGAGACCCTTCCCATAGCAGAGATGTGATATCTCAATGCTTATACCAAACCTGAGACCTGTAGGGTATTTTGTGGAGATTTGGGGCCTGACGGTATTTTATTACCGCCGAAAAATAACTTAGCAATAATCACTCTTTGTATTCAGATTTGGCCATGTGCAACAATAATACAATGGACATGCATTATTTCAGCACCCAGACCTGCTTATTTGGTATACGTGGTTGGTGGTATTTTGGTGAGCATAATTCCCTTGTTTTATTTGTGGCCCCAATGTCCAGAATCCCTTATCTTCGCTTAGATTTTTCGTGTGATCACTAGAGAGACCTCAGACCTGCATTCTAGAGATACCACATTTTCCAGTGATAGTGTTGGTGCGCCACCATGGGCAAACTCACTGACTTATTTACGACAGAGAGCTATATGTGGTAGTCTTGTGGTAATTTCCACTACCTTATATACGGTAGGGAGCTATGTTCAGAGAGTCTCTCTTCCTGTTGGCTCATGTACCTCCAACAAGTTATACTACAGTCACTCACAATTATTCATACTGATTCTGACATACACACATCTGTCTTAAAATGACCATTGCACTGTTTAAAAATCTCCCCACATCATTGGCATTGTAATGGTAAATAGAAAATAAACCACCCGTCTGTTTTCAAATATTTTCTGTATTATAAAAGTTGCACTTAGACATGATCTCATTCTTTACAGAAATAAATAAAATGGTACAGTAAAAGCATTTTCTATGTCACACTGCAAAGAGCGTGGCGGAGAACAAAACTCAAATTGCAACATTGGTATTTGATTAAGACACGCACAGGAATCCTACACTGACTGCATAATTTCGTGCACACACCCGGCTCCCACGCTTAGGTAATTACCTTATCTGAGTGTTCTTCAGTTGTTCTCTTTGTGAATGTGGCTCTCTTGGATTAACTCCAGCAAAAAGGAACGCTTGCCTTCTCAAGCCGGGGTCATTGCCTGGAATTCTCAGCTTTTTCAGATAGGAATGCCTCAGCCAGTGGAAAGGTTTTTCTTTCAGCTCTCCCCAGTCTCGACTGCAGCAGGACACCGGAATTTGCATTCAGTCAGGACCCCACAGCCAGGTCTTCTCCCCAGTAGTGCAGAAAGATGTCTGCCTGTCTTTTTCCCTGATACTGCCCACTAAAACTTTCCTCTCAGCCCTCTTTATGACGTGTCCCAATGAAATCCATCATCTCTCATCCTCCTACTCTTCAACAATAGCTTCGCTTATACATTTGCAATTGTTGCAAATCTGACTTCCTCCTTCCTGCAGTTATTGTGCACAAAAACACGGAGAATCAGGCAGAGAAGAGAAGAGAAAAATCTGCACACTCATTTAAATGGTTTTCAGAGTATGCCTAATTCTGCAGTAGAGAACACATTTTATTAGTGGGTTATATTAAAATAAGGTTTTATTAGTCAGGTTAATGGTTAATAGGTTAGCTGTTAATTTTCAAATGTGTCTCTAGCAATATAGGCATTTCAGGTGAAAAATAGTGTGCATTTTTAAATGAACACGTGTGCTTTTAACTGTAAAAATAGATTTGCATCTTATATGTTAAAATCGTTTTTTACTGAATAGTCTGTCTTTCCTTGTTAATCTGCTAACCCATATAGCAATGCACCGCACCCTTGTGGTGGTGGTGCTGCAAAAAAAATGGTGCTACTTGTGCAGTATTGCTGTACTGTGTACTGTAACACACCAAATATCCTTACATATACCCTCCTTTTGTTTTTAGAACTTGGCTATAATCCAAGCCAATTCCTAAAAACAACTTGTTCTATTTTTTTTTACAATATAGCAATCCAACAAAATGAATATTCATGTGCATCAATGAAAATTTGCAATCAACATTTCATCTGAGTCCATCAGTTCATAAAATGTTCCACATTTGCCTTCTCAGTGGAAGTGGCATTACTTTAAGTTTAAATTTTCCAAGTCAATCAAAAACAATGAAATAAAACAACTAACTAAAACAAATAAGTAATATAATAAGTTAAAATAAATAATTAAAATAATAAATACGTGGAACTTCATATGCCGGAACTTTTGCTTTGTCTCTTTTGGTATGTCTCGACCAGCGATGTTATTCGGTTCATTCGAGTACTCTTTCATCTTGGCAATCTTGAATCCACAGTAGTCATCTCTTTTGGCATTCCGGTTATTTTGTCTTCACCTCCACCTTGTAGGGTATTTTGTGGAGATTTGGGGCCTGACGGTATTTTATTACCGCCGAGAAATAACTTAGCAATAATCACTCTTTGTATTCAGATTTGGCCATGTGCAACAATAATACAATGGACATGCATTATTTCAGCACCCAGACCTGCATATTTGGTATACGTGGTTGGTGGTATTTTGGTGAGCATAATTCCCTTGTTTTATTTGTGGCCCCAATGTCCAGAATCCCTTATCTTCGCTTAGATTTTTCGTGTGATCACTAGAGAGACCTCAGACCTGCATTCTAGGGAAACCACAATTTCCAGGGATAGTGTTGGTGCGCCACCATGGGCAAACTCACTGACTTATTTACGACAGAGAGCTATATGTGGTAGTCTTGTGGTAATTTCCACTACCTTATATACGGTAGGGAGCTATGTTCAGAGAGTCTCTCTTCCCGTTGGCTCATGTACCTCCAACAAGTTATACTACAGTCACTCACAATTATTCATACTGATTCTGACATACACACATCTGTCTTAAAATGACCATTGCACTGTTTAAAAATCTCCCCACATCATTGGCATTGTAATGGTAAATAGAAAATAAACCACCCGTCTGTTTTCAAATATTTTCTGTATTATAAAATTTGCATTTAGACATGATCTCATTCTTTACAGCAATAAAAGGGAACAATCAAAGCATTTTCAATGACACACTGCAATTATAGTGGCGGAGAACAGAACTTAAATTGCAACATTAGCACTTGATTAAGACACGCACGGGACTTTCATTTTTCTACACTGACTGCATACTTTCGTGCACACACACAGCTCCCCCAGTTAGGTAATTACCTTATCTGTTCAGAGGATTCTCTCTGTGAATGTGGCTCTCTTGGCTTAACTCCAACAAAAAGGAACGCTTGCCTTCTCAAGCCGGGGTCATTGCCTGGAATTCTCAGCTTTTTCAGATAGGACTGCCTCTGCCAGTGGAAAGGTAATTCTTTCAGCTTTCCCCAGTCTCGACTGCAGCAGGACACCCCCACAGCCAGGTCTTCTCCCCAGTAGTGCAGAAAGATGTCTGCCTCTCTTTTTCCCTGCTACTGCCCACTAAAACTTTCCTCTCAGCCCTCTTTATGACGTGTTCCAATGAAATCAATCATCTCTCATCCTCCTACTTTTAAACAATAGCTTCGCTTATACATTTGCAATTGTTGCAAATCTGACTTCCTTCCTCCTGCAGTTACTGTGCACAACAACACGGATAATCCGGCAGAGAAGAGAGGAAAAATCTGCACACTCATTTAACTGGTTTTCAAAGTATGCCTAATTCTGCAGTAGAGAACACATTTTATTAGTGATTTATATTAAAATAAGGTTTTATTAGTCAGGTTAATGGTTAATATGTTAGCTGTTAATTTTCAAATGTGTCTCTAGCAATATAGGCATTTCAGGTGAAAAATAGTGTGCATTTTTAAATGAACACGTGTGCTTTTAACTGTAAAAATAGATTTGCATCTTATATGTTAAAATCGTTTTTGACTGAATAGTCTGTCTTTCCTTGTTAATCTGCTAACCCATATAGCAATGCACCGCACCCTTGTGGTGGTGCTGCAAAAAAAAAAATGCTACTTGTGCAGTAGTACTGTACTCTGTGCTGTAACATGCCAAATATCCTTACAAATACCCTCCTTTTGTTTTTAGAACTTGGCTATAATCCAAGCCAATCTCTAAAAACAACTTGTTCTTTCTTTTTCTCTTAAAATGCATGTGTATTGGGATATCTTTCTCTTCCTGACGTAGTCAGTAAAATCAGTAACATTTTCATTTTTACTGATAGCACAATCAACCATCCACCCATGATTAGCACCAAGATAGCCAAACCCACTATTGAGCGTTCCCCCCAGGTTCCCCAATTAAATCTTTCCACTTCTATTATGCCCAGATTACTAATTGTAATATTGTTTTTTCGCAAATTCATTTTCATAACATGTCTTTCTTTGTGATTCAATAAATATTCCACATCTGGATCTATTGGAAAAGTATCCCTTTGAAAAAAATCGATATTTTCCACTTGGCTTTCCCAAACATCATTTGTTACATGGAACAATGTTAATCCCCCAATTGACACAATTGCATCCTTTGGAACCTGTAAATAAAAAACATTATATTTTACCTGTTTAACCACGTATGTTCCATGGTTTAAATGTACTACCGTCATGTTCTTTAAACAGGTACTGACCAACCATTTACCTCTGACCATCTTAGCCTGTGCCATTTCTTCACTCCCCATATTACTAATAATCACTTCACATCCCTCTGATATACTTGGGTCAGATTTCAATCCACAAATAGCATCTGTGGCATCAGGAACAAACGGTTTACCTGGACACATATAATTTTGTTCTTTAAATGTTACACATGTTTCCAGGTTTGGTATTAAATAAACTTCAGGTTCCCATGACTGAAATGCCACCACTTCTGGAGTCTTAATCTTAATGAATTTGTCCTCTTGCCAAAATCCCACGTTGTGTACCCACTTCGTTTGATAAATAAGTTCAGGGGCTACAAATGGGATGCATAGCAAAAATCCGATCTCTAGTCTTTCCAAGTCCACATATAACGGCATTGCATTCCCCATTTCGAATGCAATTCTTATCTGTATAAGGTCAATTTCCCTCCTGGTCAATCTTTCTATCATTTGCCGAATGATATCCTGCGAAACAAAATACAAGGGAATATGTCCTTGAATCAATTGTGAAACTGCAGTTTGAACTTCTCTCATATAATTCGTTAATAGTCTATCAACAGGACTCATTATGTTCAATATTTCATTTAAAGTTCTGTCATGCTTAAGTATTATTTTAGTCGCCCGTTGCATCACATCCGCTTGTTCATTTAGAATGATTGCAGTTTCATTTATGAATCTTACTTGTTCATCCAGTCCCCCTCTAATTCCATCTAATGTCTTTTGTATTATTTCTAGGTCAATACTCAGTTGTTGTGCTTTAGTACTCAGTGTTCCTACCGAAATAGAATTGGCTGTTGATATTGTAGTACCTATTATTGCTCCAATTATAGACATTACCATTGATATCGCGAGCATCACCGCACCTCTCCTTCCTCTCTTCTTCTTAATGTCTGCTGAATTCACGAATGTTTTTTCCAATTGCATTAATATATCTCTTATTGACTGCTTAGCGTCCTCTTTTCTTATTTCCAGCCACTCTTTAGTCTGTTCAATCTTAATTCCGGTATTGTTCAAATGTTTTTCAATCAAAATCTCAGGATTCAATGGTATGTAGATATTTTGGAAAATCATCCTTCTATCACTCATGATGAATCCTGGTGCTTCTTCTACCGCGATACCAGATGCTGGTCCAGGTTCAATGACAACCTGTGCTTCTGAATTCTTGAAGATCCCTCCAAATATCACTATCGTTAAACATGTCATCGGTATCATCTTCAATGCTGATCGCTTTGTAGCCTTGGTCTTCACCCCTCTTTGGGGCTTTCCCGGAATCCGTCCTTGCGGTCTCCAGGACTCCATCGTCTCCCGTGGCCTCTGGTCCCAGAACCTCCGACCAAATAATGTTAATTGTCTAAATCAAAATAGAAAATAAACAGATTAAGTACATAGCACAATACTAACTTCATCCTTTTGCCAAAAATAAAACATGCTCGGTAAAAATACTTCGTTTTTTTTTTTTTTTTTTTTTTTTTTTTTCTGAAATTAAACAAAGTTAAAAGAAAACAAACACATATAAAACAGCATTCAATATTTAATACACTTTCTCTCTGCACACCAACCACGAGCTTCCGTTATATGTGCATTTATTTATTTATTTATTTATTTATTTATTTATTTATATTATATATTTTCACATATATTACAGTGTTTATGTGCCATCATAACAATCAACTTTTTTTTTTTTTTTTTTTCTTTGTCACTGCCTCCTGATCACACCCATTTATTTTCTCAAGGGACTCTATCCGTTTCCACATGCTCAAGCTGCCTGATCTCATGTCTGGGATGGCATGGTTTGATTTGATTTACATGGACAAACTGCTCTATTGCTGTTTCACCTTCATTTTTCAAAATTTTATACACTACAGGAGAGACTTTATCTATAATTCGGAATGGCCCCTGCCAGGCTGCCAGAAATTTAGAATTTTTCTGTTTACTTTTTCCAAAATGAAACTTGTACACCTGATCCCCTACATTGTATTCCTTTACTGATGTCTTTTTGTCATAATATGACTTAGCACTGTCAGCAGCTCTTTCCAGATTTCTCTGCACAAAAGCAAAGGCATGTTGCAAATGCCTCCTCAGTTCATCAATATATTCATGAACTGTGGATGCACTCACTAGAGTTTGCTCATGTGTTCTGTATAGTAGGTGTTGTGGTAACACCATTTTCCTACCTGTTAATACCTCATGGGGGCTAACACCTGTTGCTTTGGCAGGAGTCGACCTGATTGCCATCAGAACCAATGGTAAACGCAAATCCCAGCTGGAACCTGCTTCTGCCACAAATTTCTTTAAAATGTCCACAACAGACCTATTGCTTCTTTCAACTGTACCTGACGACGCCGCCCGATATGCGATATGTAGTTTCCTTTTCACACCTAGTATTTGCCATACCTTACTCATTAGAGTACTTGTGAAATGACTTCCTCTGTCTGACTCAATTCTTTGTGGCAACCCAAACCTTGAGAACACATGGTTCACCAGCAATGTGGCTGCTGTTTGCGCACTACAATCTGGTGCGGGAATGCACTCAATCCACTTTGACATCAAACATACCACACTCAAAATATAGCGGTGTCCCCTGCTTGACCTTTTTAAAGGACCTACATAGTCTATTTGCAAATCTGACCATGGGAGAGTTAGGCCTCTTTTCATCAATGGTGCTCTATGCATTGGTGAAGCAGGTTTAAATTGGGCGCATACTAGACATCCTCTAGTATATAATTCCACATCTTGGGACATATGTGGCCAGTAAGCATAATCTTTTAGTATTTCTAATGTCTTTTGTGAACCTCTATGGCCTGCAGTTATGGCATCGTGTGCATGGTGTAGCATTAGTCCTCTGAATGAAAGGGGTACTACCCACTGTATTTGCCCTGTTATGGACTCTCTAATCATGAGTCCATCCTGTAATCTAATTCGTGTTTTGTTCTTTAATAACACCCTCAATTCTTCTTTTCCCATGCAATCATTTTCTGTTAAAGGATTTTGTTCAGGATCTATCAAATGATTATAATAGATTCCCAAAATTTGATCATTCTTTTGTGCCTCAATCAAATCTTGGTCTGGCGTGTCATGACTCCACTGCACCACCGGTTGATCTACCTCCTTTGGTGCTTTAGAACGTGTGACTGCATCAATTTGTATTTCACCCATTAAATAATCAATAGGTAGCAATTCTCCCATCACAGCCCCAATCTTAGCCAGATGGTCTGCCTTATCATTTCCCTCCTTATCCTCTCCTGGTGTTTTTAAATGCCCACGAATTTTTCTCCAGTATATTGTTAAATTATTTTCTGACACCAATTTGTCTATGGCTTGTATCATTTTTCCATGTTTAAGTGGCTTTTTGTTGTATGTAACCATGCCTCTTGCTTTCCAACCAGGCAAATACTCCACAAAGCTATTCCGTGCATAGTCAGAATCAGTCACCAGGACAATTTCACTGAACTTTTTATCAACTGCAGTAGCAATTGCTTTATAGATGGCTGCCAATTCCGCCACCTGACTGCTCCTATCTCCAATCCTCATCCCTATACTAGGAACGCCTTCACATTTCAACCAGACATTTCCTATTCCTGCCACTAATTGTTTATTACTGTCATTTTCAATGTGAAAAGCACAACCATCCACATATACAGTTGGCAAATCCTTGCATGTTTTTTCATCAAAAGCTTTGTGTGGTGATTGTTCAAATTCCTGCAAACTAGCTTCCACTTCCATTTCATTTGGTATTTGTTCAGCTGCACAGTCATGTAAGTCAGCTAACCCTTGAGCAATTGGGCTCTTTTTATTTTGTCCATATCTTACTTCTACGGGAAAACCTTGTAATGCCAGCGTCCATGAAGTGATTCTGGATTGCGCTAGATTGCCTGATCTAATTCTTTTACTCTCTAAAAATTGCAAAGGTTGATGATTTGTTTCAATAATCACCTTTTCTCCCTGAACAATGGGGCGGAAATGTTGTAGCGCCCACACAGTGGTTAATAGGGCCTTTTCGCATTCATTAAATTTCATTTCAACTTGGGAAAATGCCTTACTTGCATATGCAATGGTTTTGTGATTCAAATCGTGTTTTTGTGATAACACTGCTGACATACAATGTTCAGAAAAGCCTATTTCTATAAAGAAATCCCTGTCCTTTATGGGGTATGCTAAACATGGTGCCTTTACAAGACATTCCTTCAATCTAGCCACTGCATCAGACTGCTCTCTTTCCCATTTCCAGGGAGTATTTAGTTTAAGCAGTTTAGTCAATGGTTGAGTGATTTCTGCATAATTCTCAATGAACTTTCTGTTATAGCCTGTCATCCCTTCTCTTGTCTCTTTCTTGAATCATTTTAATCATTTCTTGTTCTGCACTCTGGAGATCACCTTCTTTTTCGCAATGTTCTTTTTGTAAAATCTGCATTTCTGAAACAACCTCATCTTTATCCTGCCTAATGTGATCCACTAAGGCTTTTAAGTGTGTCAATTCTTGCTCACTATCTTCAAATTGTTTCTTGCTTTTGGATAACTGAGTATCAAAGTCTCTGCATTTTAATTGCATGTCTTTTTGGCATACATCCAATTCTGCTCTCAACATTTCCTGATTTTTACTTGCCCCATCTAATTCAGTCTTTAACCTGTTAATTAGCTGAGTATCATTCTCTTGCATTCGCAGGGACTTGTTTAAAATAAACCATATTTTGCCGCATAGCCGTATTAAACAGTCTTTCTCTGCACTTTTATCGGCTGCATTCAATAATCTTGTAAGGCAGACCTGAATTATGCTGCCTTCTGCAAAAATATTGTCTAGTTTTTCTTTCTGCACCTCACCCTGAATGCGGTTACTCCATTCTAAGGTACTGTTCGAAGACCAATTCCCATGTGCAAATAACTTTGCCTCTAAATATTGCACTAGATCTGAGAATGTGGTTTCCCTTTGTGACATTCTGAAATTCGTTTTTAGTGGCACACTGCTATTATAAAATGGGTTCCCTTTAATGTGCAAATGGCAGTGTGGGACACGCTTGCCACGCCCAGTAGGTACTCTGTGATCACTTTCCCGGCCTGCAACGCACCATAAATATGTAGGGTATTTTGTGGAGATTTGGGGCCTGACGGTATTTTATTACCGCCGAGAAATAACTTAGCAATAATCACTCTTTGTATTCAGATTTGGCCATGTGCAACAATAATACAATGGACATGCATTATTTCAGCACCCAGACCTGCATATTTGGTATACGTGGTTGGTGGTATTTTGGTGAGCATAATTCCCTTGTTTTATTTGTGGCCCCAATGTCCAGAATCCCTTATCTTCGCTTAGATTTTTCGTGTGATCACTAGAGAGACCTCAGACCTGCATTCTAGGGAAACCACAATTTCCAGGGATAGTGTTGGTGCGCCACCATGGGCAAACTCACTGACTTATTTACGACAGAGAGCTATATGTGGTAGTCTTGTGGTAATTTCCACTACCTTATATACGGTAGGGAGCTATGTTCAGAGAGTCTCTCTTCCCGTTGGCTCATGTACCTCCAACAAGTTATACTACAGTCACTCACAATTATTCATACTGATTCTGACATACACACATCTGTCTTAAAATGACCATTGCACTGTTTAAAAATCTCCCCACATCATTGGCATTGTAATGGTAAATAGAAAATAAACCACCCGTCTGTTTTCAAATATTTTCTGTATTATAAAATTTGCATTTAGACATGATCTCATTCTTTACAGCAATAAAAGGGAACAATCAAAGCATTTTCAATGACACACTGCAATTATAGTGGCGGAGAACAGAACTTAAATTGCAACATTAGCACTTGATTAAGACACGCACGGGACTTTCATTTTTCTACACTGACTGCATACTTTCGTGCACACACACAGCTCCCCCAGTTAGGTAATTACCTTATCTGTTCAGAGGATTCTCTCTGTGAATGTGGCTCTCTTGGCTTAACTCCAACAAAAAGGAACGCTTGCCTTCTCAAGCCGGGGTCATTGCCTGGAATTCTCAGCTTTTTCAGATAGGACTGCCTCTGCCAGTGGAAAGGTAATTCTTTCAGCTTTCCCCAGTCTCGACTGCAGCAGGACACCCCCACAGCCAGGTCTTCTCCCCAGTAGTGCAGAAAGATGTCTGCCTCTCTTTTTCCCTGCTACTGCCCACTAAAACTTTCCTCTCAGCCCTCTTTATGACGTGTTCCAATGAAATCAATCATCTCTCATCCTCCTACTTTTAAACAATAGCTTCGCTTATACATTTGCAATTGTTGCAAATCTGACTTCCTTCCTCCTGCAGTTACTGTGCACAACAACACGGATAATCCGGCAGAGAAGAGAGGAAAAATCTGCACACTCATTTAACTGGTTTTCAAAGTATGCCTAATTCTGCAGTAGAGAACACATTTTATTAGTGATTTATATTAAAATAAGGTTTTATTAGTCAGGTTAATGGTTAATATGTTAGCTGTTAATTTTCAAATGTGTCTCTAGCAATATAGGCATTTCAGGTGAAAAATAGTGTGCATTTTTAAATGAACACGTGTGCTTTTAACTGTAAAAATAGATTTGCATCTTATATGTTAAAATCGTTTTTGACTGAATAGTCTGTCTTTCCTTGTTAATCTGCTAACCCATATAGCAATGCACCGCACCCTTGTGGTGGTGCTGCAAAAAAAAAAATGCTACTTGTGCAGTAGTACTGTACTCTGTGCTGTAACATGCCAAATATCCTTACAACCTGGAGGCAGGCATCTTTTGGTCTTCATCCAGGGGACTCCAGGACTCCATCGTCTCCCGTGGCCTCTGATCCCGGAACCTCCGACCAAATAATGTTAATTGTCTAAATCAAAATAGAAAATAAACAGATTAAGTACATAGCACAATACTAACTTCATCCTTTTGCCAAAAATAAAACATGCTTGGTAAAAATACTTCGTTTTTTTTTTCTTTTTTCTGAAATTAAACACAAGTTAAAAGAAAACAAACACATATAAAACAGCATTCAATATTTAATACACTTTCTCTCTGCACACCAACCACGAGCTTCCGTTATATGTGTATTTATTTATTTATTTATTTATTTATTTATTTATTTATTTATATTATATATTTTTACATATATTACAGTGTTTATGTGCCATCATAACAATCAACTTTTTTTTAACTTCTTTGTCACTGCCTCCTGATTACACCCATTTATTTTCTCAAGGGACTCTATCCGTTTCCACATGCTCAAGCTGCCTGATCTCATGTCTGGGATGGCATGGTTTGATTTGATTTACATGGACAAACTGCTCTATTGCTGTTTCACCTTCATTTTTCAAAATTTTATACACTACAGGAGAGACTTTATCTATAATTCGAAATGGCCCCTGCCAGGCTGCCAGAAATTTAGAATTTTTCTGTTTACATTTTCCAAAATGAAACTTGTACACCTGATCCCCTACACTGTATTCCTTTACTGATGTCTTTTTATCATAATATGACTTTGCACTGTCAGCAGCTCTTTCCAGATTTCTCTGCACAAAAGCAAATGCATGTTGCAAATGCCTCCTCAGTTCATCAATATATTCATGAACTGTGGATGCACTCACTAGAGTTTGCTCATGTGTTCTGTATAGTAGGTGTTGTGGTAACACCATTTTCCTACCTGTTAAGACCTCATGGGGGCTAACACCTGTTGCTTTGGCAGGAGTCGACCTGATTGCCATCAAAACCAATGGTAAACGCAAATCCCAGCTGGAACCTGCTTCTGCCACAAATTTCTTTAAAATATCCACAACAGACCTATTGCTTCTTTCAACTGTACCTGAAGACGCCGCCCGATATGCGATATGTAGTTTCCTTTTCACACCTAGTATTTGCCATACCTTACTCATTAGAGTACTTGTGAAATGACTTCCTCTGTCTGACTCAATTCTTTGTGGCAACCCAAACCTTGAGAACACATGGTTCACCAGCAATGTGGCTGCTGTTTGCGCACTACAATCTGGTGCGGGAATGCACTCAATCCACTTTGACATCAAACATACCACACTCAAAATATAGCGGTGTCCCCTGCTCGACCTTTTTAAAGGACCTACATAGTCTATTTGCAAATCTGACCATGGGAGAGTTAGGCCTCTTTTCATCAATGGTGCTCTATGCATTGGTGAAGCAAGTTTAAATTGGGCGCATACTAGACATCCTCTAGTATATAATTCCACATCTTGGGACATATGAGGCCAGTAAGCATAATCTTTTAGTATTTCTAATGTTTTTAGTGAACCTCTATGGCCTGCAGTTATGGCATCGTGTGCATGGTGTAGCATTAGTCCTCTGAATGAAAGGGGTACTACCCACTGTATTTGCCCTGTTATGGACTCTCTAATCATGAGTCCATCCTGTAATCTAATTCGTGTTTTGTTCTTTAATAACACCCTCAACTCTTCTTTTCCCATACAATCATTTTCTGTTAAAGGATTTTGTTCAGGATCTATCAAATGATTATAATAGATTCCCAAAATTTGATCATTCTTTTGTGCCTCAATCAAATCTTGGTCTGGCGTGTCATGACTCCACTGCACCACCGGTTGATCTACCTCCTTTGGTGCTTTAGAACGTGTGACTGCATCAATTTGTATTTCACCCATTAAATAATCAATAGGTAGCAATTCTCCCATCACAGCCCCAATCTTAGCCAGATGGTCTGCCTTATCATTTCCCTCCTTATCCTCTCCTGGTGTTTTTAAATGCCCACGAATTTTTCTCCAGTATATTGTTAAATTATTTTCTGACACCAATTTGTCTATGGCTTGTATCATTTTTCCATGTTTAAGTGGCTTTTTGTTGTATGTAACCATGCCTCTTGCTTTCCAACCAGGCAAATACTCCACAAAGCTATTCCGTGCATAGTCAGAATCAGTCACCAGGACAATTTCACTGAACTTTTTATCAACTGCAGTAGCAATTGCTTTATAGATGGCTGCCAATTCCGCCACCTGACTGCTCCTATCTCCAATCCTCATCCCTATACTAGGAACGCCTTCACATTTCAACCAGACATTTCCTATTCCTGCCACTAATTGTTTATTACTGTCATTTTCAATGTGAAAAGCACAACCATCCACATATACAGTTGGCAAATCCTTGCATGTTTTTTCATCAAAAGCTTTGTGTGGTGATTGTTCAAATCCCTGTAAACTAGCTTCCACATCCATTTCATTTGTTATTTGTTCAGCTGCACAGTCATGTAAGTCAGCTAACCCTTGAGCAATTGGGCTCTTTTTATTTTGTCCATATCTTACTTCTACGGGAAAACCTTGTAATGCCAGCGTCCATGAAGTGATTCTGGATTGCGCTAGATTGCCTGATCTAATTCTTTTACTCTCTAAAAATTGCAAAGGTTGATGATTTGTTTCAATAATCACCTTTTCTCCCTGAACAATGGGGCGGAAATGTTGTAGCGCCCACACAGTGGTTAATAGGGCCTTTTCGCATTCATTAAATTTCATTTCAACTTGGGAAAATGCCTTACTTGCATATGCAATGGTTTTGTGATTCAAATCGTGTTTTTGTGATAACACTGCTGACATACAATGTTCAGAAAAGCCTATTTCTATAAAGAAATCCCTGTCCTTTATGGGGTATGCTAAACATGGTGCCTTTACAAGACATTCCTTCAATCTAGCCACTGCATCAGACTGCTCTCTTTCCCATC
Source organism: Ambystoma mexicanum (assembly GCF_040938575.1). Lineage (NCBI taxonomy): Eukaryota > Metazoa > Chordata > Amphibia > Caudata > Ambystomatidae > Ambystoma > Ambystoma mexicanum. Next base: position 297,241,488 of record NC_090938.1, read on the forward strand.
TCCAGGGAGTATTTAGTTTAAGCAGTTTAGTCAATGGTTGAGTGATTTCTGCATAATTCTCAATGAACTTTCTGTTATAGCCTGTTATCCCTAATAAACTTTTTACTCCTTTCACATTTTTAGGATCTTTTAATCTTTGTATGGCCTCTATTTTCTTCCTTTGTGGATTTAGCCCATGTTCAGTCACTTCATGCCCTAGAAAGTTCACTTTTTTCTTGCACCATTGTGCTTTTTGCAAAGATACTTTGGCGCCTGCTTTCTGCAATTGGCCAAGCACATGTCTTATTTCATCAAAATGGCTTTTAAGGTTTTCATTTTTTATCAAGACATCATCCACATAAACTATTGTTCCTCTTTCCGCTGCATCTGGCATGGCCTTTCTCAAAAATATGCCAAATTCACTCCCACTATTGATGTACCCGAACGGAGCTCTAAGCCAGGCATATTGAGTCCTGTCAAATGTAAAGGAAAATAGGTGTTGTATCTCCTCTGCCAATGGCACACACCAATATCCAGATGTGAGATCTAACGTGGTAAATACATTTGAACCATGTATCTGAGCTAGGCCCTGATCAATGAATGGTAGTGGCCATCTAGATACTGGTACTCTTTTATTTAACTCTCTTAAGTCTGCACACAGCCGCCATTGACCATTTGGCTTTAACACACCTAAAATAGGCGTATTGGATGTGCTATGAATGGGCCTAATTATTCCCCGTGATTCCAAATTTTTAATAATCTCTGCCAATGATTCTAAACATGCCAGCGGTAGTCTATACTGGCGTACAAACACTGGATTTCTGCTACAACCTTCTGGTAGTGTGGCCACATGTAAATCAGTTAAACCACAATCATAAGCATCTTTTGCAAATACATCCTTAAACTCCATAAATATTTCCCTCAGTTTGCGTCGATCCTCATCGCTGTCACATGCATCCGCTAAGGAGATCTGCTCTTCTACCATTCTGGAAAATTCTGGAAACTCTTCTGGTAAAGGAATCTCAGCGCTTTCCTCTAACTGTGTGGCTGTGTCTTTTTGTAGAGCTGCCACTTTCAAATATTTTGGCATATCAGCTTCCACTTCAATGGGCTGATTTCCTGTTTCATTTTCATTTAAATTAAATATTATGCAATCCTCTTGATGGCAGCACACTGTCTCATTTGAATCATAAGGATACACAGAATGAATTTTAAATATTCCTTTGGGCTGAGAGTCCAGGTGTTCTGGCAACTCGCCCTTGGCATCTACATATTTTTCAGGAATATTCCCAATCACCATGTTATTTAAATCTGCCGTATAATGTGATTTTTGTATGGCCAGTCCTAATGGGGAGTTTTCCTCTAAATGAATGTCCTGACAACCTTTATTATTTACCATGATTTTTACAGATCCTTCACCAATGTCTACCAATGGAATGTATTCATAATCCAGGCCTTGCTGTTTTATGGATTCATTCAGGCATACAAATGCATCAGAGCCTTTCATCTGCTGTCCATTTTTGCATTTCAGTGTTATTGCAAACTGTTTTGTAAATGCAGGAACAATAGTATTTTTCCTCATCTGTAATTCGACTGCATAAGGAACTAGTTGTGCACAATGATAAGCCCTTCTTTTGTCTTCAAATTCAGGCGCCGGCCCACCTAGGCGTGACCATATTTTTTGATTAAGGAAATCTAACACCATACACATTCTGTGCATGATGTCATTGCCCATGTAAAATTCATTTTGTGCTCCATTCACTATCCATACATTATGGTAAATTGTTTTCTGCCCAATGCTAATTTTAAGCATGCATCTGCCTGTAATTCGGTTTTCAAAGTCTGGACTGTCCAACCCAGAAACATATTGGTTTTTAATCCTAAATTTCGGGATTTCTTCCCTCTCCATAATTTTTTGCAACAATTTCTCATTAATGAAACTCCTTTCATGTTCAAGCGCTAAAGTGGCTTTTATTGTTTTAAGATAATCATTTATACCAACGTGAACCCATGGTTGCTCATCTTCCAGGTGTATTTCTGCCAGAGTGGTAATGTGTTTTTCTGAATCTGTTTTAGGAACAATATTCTGTTTGCATGTATTCTCTTTTAAGTAAAAACGTAATGTGTGCTCATCTATAGCAGTCTGCCAATCTTTCCTTGGGTCCAAGTATATTTGTACAGGTAGTTTTTCATTGTCGCTCTGATCTTTGTCTTGACACATTAATATAACAGTGACACTAGGTATGCAGCTATTCTGGAGATATACCTCCACAGCATCATTTGTTTTGGCAACGGTGTGACATTCTTTTATATTGCTGTTTTGTGATTTTAGTTTCTTAGGCCTCAATGGTTTTTTGGTTAAGGACCACAGCACTCCATTCACCCCATCTATGAGAGGAGACAATCTTTTCAGGCAATCTGTCCCCATCAGAAATGTCATGCAAAATTATATCAGAGCAATCTGTCATTTTGGCACTGCAGTTATCATGAGTACTTAGTCACTTTTCGGAAGCCCCCCGGTCATTGCTATGGCCATCAGCCCCCTCTTTGGAAGGTTGTTTTTGCGCTGTATAGAGCTTTCCTATTTGCTCAGCTAACATTTTCACTTGGGCCTCAAGGCATTGGAACCTTTCCACTTCTCTAGGATCCTCTTTCTGTGGCCTAGGTCGATATTGGTTGTTTTCCCCCTGATTGGATCTATTCTGATACCTCTCAGGTGATTGATACCGGTTGGGATGGTTTCTGAACTCTTGATTCATTTGTGGAGGGGAGCGGGGTGCACCCATCCTTTGATTATAGTCCCCTGGTGGGGAATCATTGTACTGGCGTGGACTGTAGTTCACGTTTTGCCTCATGTCCTGTCTCTCAGATTGTGGGTACTGGCCCCTATGTTGATTTCCATTATCAGTAAATCGATCCACATATCGGGGCCTATCCTGATTACCATATATCATGGTGCTGGGATCAAATCTGCTCTGTGTCCCCAATGACTGGTAGGGACCATCATTTCTTTGATCTTGATTTTGTCTCTGGTTATTGTTCATACCTGCCATATCAGACCGGTATCTTACCCGGGGTCTATCTCCTAAATATCTAGGGCTGATGTAGCTCTCTCTATTACTAGGATCATGTGATTGGAACATTGGTACAGGAAATGGCGATCTTTGTTGATTACCCCTTTGTTCAGGTGTCACATTATTTTTACCTTGGCTTTGAGTAGACTCAAGGGACATTTTGGCTGACCTGATTTCCATTACTGTGGCTGAGGGTTCTTTAGATTTAGGCCTAGTATCTTTCATTTTATCACTTTCTCTACCCTGACAATAGAGTACCTCATATAGCTTGGTGCTTTGATGTACAATCCATTCAAGGGACTTGTCACGGTCAAATTCACGGACCAATTGGGATATGATGTCTTTCTGTAGCCCATAGAAGTATGCGGTTTTAAACTCATTGGAATTTGAGTCAAAAGATACATCAAAGCGAGAGAATGCTCTTTTTAAGTCTTGTAAAAATTGGCGAGGTGATGTATTAGGTCCAGCAGTAATAGTGTACGCGACTTTCTTTGCCTCCTGCAATGACTGAAAAGGAGAAAAATGACGCCTAATTTCTTTTTCAAACTCCAGCCATGTCATATTTTGCTGTTCATTTAATCCCCTTATGATGCTGGCCGTCGGGGCATCTAAAGTTAAATGAAAATATTGTCTGTACTGTTCCTTAGGTATCTGGAGTGCTTTAAAAATGTCATGCACCGCTTCTAAGTGATCCTCAATGCAGCATTCACCTCCCTTTTTAAATGGTTTGATCAGGGCTTTAATGGATTTCATTATTTTTATGGGGCTACTTGTTGCAATGCATGGAATTGCACTATTTTGTGATTCAATCCTGTTTTCAGGTGTATGAGATTGGTGGCTGCCCCCAATGGGAGTATCAAATCCCCCAAGGGCGCTGCAACCAAGTTCAGTCACCGGCCCAGTCACTGGGGCACTAGCTCTTTGGGCAGAGCTAGAATTCACCTCCACTCCATTGAATGTGGTACCCTGCCGCCTCTCCTGGGACCTGGGGATGCACATTTGCTGTTCTAAGTCCTTACACTTTTTAAGGAGTCTGTTGGCTTCATCATGCAAGTAATTATTTTCATCACTCATTTTATTAATTGCCTCCTGCATATCGCACATTTGCATTTGGCATTCATTGAACTCTTTATTTCTCTTGTCTCTTTCTTGGATCATTTTAATCATTTCTTGTTCTGCACTCTGGAGATCACCTTCTTTTTCGCAATGTTCTTTTTGTAAAATCTGCATTTCTGAAACAACCTCATCTTTATCCTGCCTAATGTGATCCACTAAGGCTTTTAAGTGTGTCAATTCTTGCTCACTATCTTCAAATTGTTTCTTGCTTTTGGATAACTGAGTATCAAAGTCTCTGCATTTTAATTGCATGTCTTTTTTGCATACATCCAATTCTGCTCTCAACATTTCCTGATTTTTACTTGCCCCGTCTAATTCAGTCTTTAACCTGTTAATTAGCTGAGTATCATTCTCTTGCATTCGCAGGGACTTGTTTAAAATAAACCATATTTTGCCGCATAGCCGTATTAAACAGTCTTTCTCTGCACTTTTATCGGCTGCATTCAATAATCTTGTAAGGCAGACCTGAATTATGCTGCCTTCTGCAAAAATATTGTCTAGTTTTTCTTTCTGCACCTCACCTTGAATGCGGTTACTCCATTCTAACGTGGTATTCGAAGACCAATTCCCATGTGCAAATAACTTTGCCTCTAAATATTGCACTAGATCTGAGAATGTGGTTTCCCTTTGTGACATTCTGAAATTCGTTTTTAGTGGCACACTGCTATTATAAAATGGGTTCCCTTTAATGTGCAAATGGCAGTGTGAGACACACTTGCCACGCCCAGTAGGTACTCTATGATCACTTTCCCGGCCTGCAACGCACCATAAATATGTAGGGTATTTTGTGGAGATTTGGGGCCTGACGGTATTTTATTACCGCCGAAAAATAACTTAGCAATAATCACTCTTTGTATTCAGATTTGGCCATGTGCAACAATAATACAATGGACATGCATTATTTCAGCACCCAGACCTGCTTATTTGGTATACGTGGTTGGTGGTATTTTGGTGAGCATAATTCCCTTGTTTTATTTGTGGCCCCAATGTCCAGAATCCCTTATCTTCGCTTAGATTTTTCGTGTGATCACTAGAGAGACCTCAGACCTGCATTCTAGAGATACCACATTTTCCAGTGATAGTGTTGGTGCGCCACCATGGGCAAACTCACTGACTTATTTACGACAGAGAGCTATATGTGGTAGTCTTGTTGTAATTTCCACTACCTTATATACGGTAGGGAGCTATGTTCAGAGAGTCTCTCTTCCTGTTGGCTCATGTACCTCCAACAAGTTATACTACAGTCACTCACAATTATTCATACTGATTCTGACATACACACATCTGTCTTAAAATGACCATTGCACTGTTTAAAAATCTCCCCACATCATTGGCATTGTAATGGTAAATAGAAAATAAACCACCCGTCTGTTTTCAAATATTTTCTGTATTATAAAAGTTGCACTTAGACATGATCTCATTCTTTACAGAAATAAATAAAATGGTACAGTAAAAGCATTTTCTATGTCACACTGCAAAGAGCGTGGCGGAGAACAAAACTCAAATTGCAACATTGGTATTTGATTAAGACACGCACAGGAATCCTACACTGACTGCATAATTTCGTGCACACACCCGGCTCCCACGCTTAGGTAATTACCTTATCTGAGTGTTCTTCAGTTGTTCTCGTTGTGAATGTGGCTCTCTTGGATTAACTCCAGCAAAAAGGAACGCTTGCCTTCTCAAGCCGGGGTCATTGCCTGGAATTCTCAGCTTTTTCAGATAGGAATGCCTCAGCCAGTGGAAAGGTTTTTCTTTCAGCTCTCCCCAGTCTCGACTGCAGCAGGACACCGGAATTTGCATTCAGTCAGGACCCCACAGCCAGGTCTTCTCCCCAGTAGTGCAGAAAGATGTCTGCCTGTCTTTTTCCCTGATACTGCCCACTAAAACTTTCCTCTCAGCCCTCTTTATGACGTGTCCCAATGAAATCCATCATCTCTCATCCTCCTACTCTTCAACAATAGCTTCGCTTATACATTTGCAATTGTTGCAAATCTGACTTCCTCCTTCCTGCAGTTATTGTGCACAAAAACACGGAGAATCAGGCAGAGAAGAGAAGAGAAAAATCTGCACACTCATTTAAATGGTTTTCAGAGTATGCCTAATTCTGCAGTAGAGAACACATTTTATTAGTGGGTTATATTAAAATAAGGTTTTATTAGTCAGGTTAATGGTTAATAGGTTAGCTGTTAATTTTCAAATGTGTCTCTAGCAATATAGGCATTTCAGGTGAAAAATAGTGTGCATTTTTAAATGAACACGTGTGCTTTTAACTGTAAAAATAGATTTGCATCTTATATGTTAAAATCGTTTTTTACTGAATAGTCTGTCTTTCCTTGTTAATCTGCTAACCCATATAGCAATGCACCGCACCCTTGTGGTGGTGGTGCTGCAAAAAAATTGTGCTACTTGTGCAGTATTGCTGTACTGTGTACTGTAACACGCCAAATATCCTTACAGACCCTTCCTATGGCATGAGATGTGATATCCAACTCCTTGCCATTCAAATCCTGAGACCCTCCCTATAACAAGAGATGTCATATCCAACTCCTTCCCATTCCAAACCTGAGACCCTTCCTTTAGCATGAGATGTGATATCCAAATCCTTCACATTCCAATCCTGAGACCCTTCCTATAGCATGAGATGTGATATCTCAATGCTTCTAATACCAAACCTGAGATCCTTCCTATAACATGAGATGTGATATCCAACTACTTCCCATTCCAAACCTGAGACCCTTCCGATAGCATGAGATGTGATATCTCAATGCTTCAAAAACCAAACATGAGAACCATCCTATAACATGAGATGTGAAATCCAAATCCTTTCCTTCCCAAACCTGAGACTCTTCCTATAGCATGAGATGTGATATCTCAATGCTTCTACCAAACCTGAAACCCTTCCTATAGCATGAGATGTGATATCCAACTCCTTCCCATTCCAATCCTGAGACCCTTCCTATAGCATGAGATGTGATATCTCAATGCTTCTAATACCAAACCTGAGACCCGTCCTATATCATGAGATGTGATATCCAAATCCTTCCCCTTCCAAACCTGAGACCCTTCCATTAGCATGAGATGTGATATCCAGCTCCTCCCATTCCAATCCTGAGACCCTTCCGATAGCATGAGATGTGATATCTCAATGCTTCTAATATCAAAATTGAGACCCTCCTTATAGCATGAGATGTGATATCTAAGTCCTTCCCATTCCAATCCTGAGACCCTTCCGATAGCAGAGATGTGATATCTCAATGCTTATACCAAACCTGAGACCCTTCCTATAGCATGAGATGTGATATCCAACTCCTTCCCATTCCAATCCTGAGACCCTTCCTATAGCATGAGATGTGATATCTCAATGCTTCTACCAAAACTGAGACCCTTCCTTTAGCATGAGATGTGATATCCAACTCCTTCCCATTCCAATCCTGAGACCCTTCCTATAGCATGAGATGTGATATCTCAATGCTTCTAATACCAAACCTGAGACCCTTCCTATAACATGAGATGTGATATCCAACTCCTTCCCATTCCAATCCTGAGACCCTTCCTATAGCATGAGATGTGATATCTCAATGCTTCTAATAACAAACCGGAGATGCTTCCGATAGCATGAGTTGTGATATCTCAATGCTTCTAATACCAAACCTGAGATCCTTCCTATAACATGAGATGTGATATCCAAATCCTTCCCCTTCCAAACCTGAGACCCTCCCTTTAGCATGAGATGTGATATCCAACTCCTTCCCATTCCAATCCTGATACCCTTCTGATAGCATGAGATGTGATATCTCAATGCCTCTAATACCAAACCTGAGATCCTACCTCTAACATGAAATGTGATAGCCCACTCCTTCCCTTTCCAAACCTGAGAGCTTTCCTACAGCATGAGATGTGATATCCAACTCCTTCCCATTCCAATCCTGAGACCCTTCCGATAGCATGAGATGTGATATCTCAATGCTTCTAATATCAAAACTGAGACCCTCCCTATAGCATGAGATGTGATATCTAAGTCCTTCCCATTCCAATCCTGAGACCCTTCCGATAGCAGAGATGTGATATCTCAATGCTTATACCAAACCTGAGACCCTTCCTATAGCATGAGATGTGATATCCAACTCCTTCCCATTCCAATCCTGAGACCCTTCCTATAGCATGAGATGTGATATCTCAATGCTTCTACCAAAACTGAGACCCTTCCTTTAGCATGAGATGTGATATCCAACTCCTTCCCATTCCAATCCTGAGACCCTTCCTATAGCATGAGATTTGATATCTCAATGCTTCTAATACCAAACCTGAGATCCTTCCTATAACATGAGATGTGATATCCAACTCCTTCCCATTCCAATCCTGAGACCCTTCCTATAGCATGAGATGTGATATCTCAATGCTTCTAATACCAAACCTGAGATCCTTCCGATAGCATGAGTTGTGATATCTCAATGCTTCTAATACCAAACCTGAGATCCTTCCTATAACATGAGATGTGATATCCAAATCCTCCCCCTTCCAAACCTGAGACCCTCCCTTTAGCATGAGATGTGATATCCAACTCCTTCCCATTCCAATCCTGATACCCTTCTGATAGCATGAGATGTGATATCTCAATGCCTCTAATACCAAACCTGAGATCCTACCTCTAACATGAAATGTGATAGCCCACTCCTTCCCTTTCCAAACCTGAGAGCCTTCCTACAGCATGAGATGTGATATCCAAGTCCTTCCCATTCCAATCCTGAGACCCTTCCTATAACATGAGATGTGATATCCAACTCCTTCCCATTCCAACCTTAGACCCTTCCTATAGCATGAGATGGGATATCCAACTCCTTCCAAATCCAATCCTGATACCCTTCCGATAGCATGAGATGTGTTATCCCAATGCTTCTACAAAACCTGAGACCCATACCATGGCATGAGATGTGATATCAAACTCCTTCCCATTCCAATCCTGAGACTCATCCTATAGCTTGAGATGCGATATCCAACTCCTTCACATTCCAATCCTGAGACCCTTCCTATAGCTTGAGATGTGATATCCAACTCCTTCCCATTCCAATTCTGAGACCCGTCCTATACCATGAGACTTGATATCTCAATGCTTCTAATACCAAACCTGAGACCCTTCCTATAACATGTCGATGTGATATCCAAGTCCTTCCCATTACAATCCTGAGACCCTTCCTATAGCTTGAGATGTGATATCCAACTCCTTCCCATTCCAATTCTGAGACCCGTCCTATACCATGAGACTTGATATCTCAATGCTTCTAATGCCAAACCTGAGACCGGTCCTACACCATGAGATGTGATATACAAATCCTTCCCCTTCCAAACCTTAGACCCTTCCTATAGCATGAGATGTGATATCGCAATGCTTCTAATACCAAACCTGAGACCCTTCTTATAACGAGATGGGATATCCAACTCCTTCCCATTCCAATCCTGAGACCCTTCCGATAGCAGAGATGTGATAACTCAATGCCTATACCAAACCTGAGACCCTTCCTATGGCATGAGATGTCATATACAACTCCTTTCGATTCCAATCCTGAGACCCTTCCTAGAGCATGAGATGTGATATCCAACTCCTTCCCATTCAAATCCTGAGACCCTTCCTATAGCATGAGATGTGATATCTCAATGCTTCTAATACCAAACCTGAGATCCTTCCTATAACATGAGATGTGATATCAAACTCCTTCCCCTCCCAAACCTGAGACCCTCCCTTTAGCATGAGATGTGATATCCAAATCCTTCCCCTTCCAAACCTGAGACCCTCCCTTTAGCATGAGATGTGATATCCAACTCCTTCCCATTCCAATCCTGAGACCCTTCTGATAGCATGAGATGTGATATCTCAATGCCTCTAATACCAATCCTGAGACCCTTCCTATAACATGAGATGTGATATCCAACTCCTTCCCATTCCAACCTGAGACCCTTCCTATAGCATGAGATGGGATATCCAACTCCTTCCAAATCCAATACTGATACCCTTCCGATAGCATGAGATGTGATATCCCAATGCTTCTACCAAACCTGAGACCCATACTATGGCATGAGATGTGATATCAAACTCATTCCCATTCCAATCCTGAGACCCTTCCTATAGCTTGAGATGTGATATCCAACTCCTTCCCATTCCAATTCTGAGATCCTTCCTATACCATGAGACTTGATATCTCAATGCTTCTAATACCAAACCTGAGACCCGTCCTATAACATGAGATGTGATATCCAAATCCTTCCCCTTCCAAACCTAAGACCCTTCCTTTATCATGAGATGTGATATCCAACTCCTTCCTATTCCAATCCTGAGACCCTTCCGATATCATGAGATGTGATATCTCAATGCTTCTAATATCAAACTTGAGACCCTCCCTATAGCATGAGATGTGATATCCAAGTCCTTCCCATTCCAATCCTGAGACCCTTCCTATAGCATGAGATGTGATATCTCAATGCTTCTTATACCAAACCTGAGACCCTTCCTATAACATGAGATGGGAATATCCAACTCCTTCCCATTCCAATCCTGAGACCCTTCCGATAGCAGAGATGTGATATCTGAATGCTTATACCAAACCTGAGATCCTTCCTATAACATGAGATGCGATATCCAACTCCTTCCCATTCCAATCCTGAGACACTTCCTATAGCATGAGATGTGATATCTCACTGCTTATACCAAACCTGAGACCCTTCCTATAGCATGAGTTGTGATATCCAACTCCTTCCCATTCCAATCCTGAGACCCTTCCTATAGCATGAGATGTGATATCTCAATGCTTCTAATATCAAACTTGAGACCCTCACTATAGCATGAGATGTGATATCCAAGTTCTTCCCATTCCAATCCTGAGACACTTCCTATAGCATGAGATGTGATATCTCAATGCTTCTAATACCAAACCTGAGACTCTTCCTATAACATGAGATGGGATATCCAACTCCTTCCCATTCCAATCCTGAGACCCTTCCTATAGCATGAGATGTGATGTCTCAATGCTTCTAATACCAAACCTGAGATCCTTCCTATAACATGAGATGTGATATCCAACTCCTTCCCATTCCAATCCAGAGACCCTTCCTATAGTATGAGATGTGATATCTCAATGCTTATACCAAACCCGAGACCCTTCCTATAGCATGAGATGTGATATCCAACTCCTTCCCATTCCAATCCTGAGACCCTTCCTATTGCATGAGATGTGATATCTCAATGCCTCTAATACCAAACCTGAGATCCTTCCTCTAACATGAAATGTGATATCCAACTCCTTTCCTTTCCAATCCTGAGAGCCTACCTATAGCATGAGATGTGATATCCAAGTCCTTCCCATTCCAATCCTTAGACCCTTCCTACAGCATGCAATATGATATCTCAATGATTCTAATAACAAACCTGAGACCCGTCCTATAACATGAGATGGGATATCCAACTCCTTCCCATTCCAATCCTGAGACACTTCCGATAGCAGAGATGTGATATCTCAATGCTTATACCAAACCTGAGACCCTTCCTATAACATGAGATGTGATATCCAACTCCTTCCCGTTCCAAACCTGTGACCCTTCCTATAGCATATGTGATATCCAACTCCTTCCCATTCCAAACATGAGACCCTTCCTATAGCAAGAATGTAATATCCAACTCCTTCCCATTCCAATCCTGAGACCATTCCTATAGCATGAGATGTGATATCTCAATGCTTCTAATACCAAACCTGAGATCCTTCCTATGACATGAGATGTGATATCCAATTCCTTCCCATTCCAAACCTGAGACCCTTCCTATAGCATGAGATGTGATATCCAACTCCTTCCCGTTCCAAACCTGAGACCCTCCCTTTAGCATGAGATGTGATATCCAACTCCTTCCCGTTCCAATCCTGAGACCCTTCTGATAGCATGAGATGTGATATCTCAATGCCTCTAATACCAAACCTGAGATCCTACCTCTAACATGAAATGTTATATCCAACTGCTTCCCTTTCCAAACCTGAGACCCTGCCTAAAGCATGAGATGTGATATCCAAGTCCTTCCCATTCCAATCCTGAGACCCTTCCTATAGCATGTGATGTGATATCTCAATGCTTATACCAAACCTGATACCCTTCCTATGGCATGAGATGTCATATACAACTCCTTCCCATTCCAATCCTGAGACCCTTCCTATAGCATGGGATGTGATATCTCAATGCTTATACCAAACCTGAGACCCTTCCTATAGCATGAGATGTGATATCCAACTTCTTCCCATTCCAATCCTGAGACCCTTCCTATAACATGAGATGTGATGTCTCAATGCTTCTAATACCAAACCTGAGATCTTTCCTATAACATGAGATGTGATATCCAACTCCTTCCCATTCCAATTCTGAGACCCTTCCTATAGCATGAGATGTGATATATCAATGCTTATACCAAACCTGAGACCCTTCCTATAGCTTGAGATGTGATATCTCAATGCCTCTTATACCAAACCTGAGATCCTTCCTCTAACATGAAATGTGATATCCAACTCCTTCCCCTTCCAAACCTGAGAGCCTTCCTATAGCATGAGATATGATATCCAAGTCCTTCCCATTCCAATCCTGAGACCCTTCCTATAACATGAGATGTGATATCCAACTCCTTTCCCTTCCAAACCTGAGAGCCTTCCTATAACATGAGATGGGAATATCCAACTCCTTCCCATTCCAATCCTGAGACCCTTCCGATAGCAGAGATGTGATATCTGAATGCTTATACCAAACCTGAGATCCTTCCTATAACATGAGATGCGATATCCAACTCCTTCCCATTCCAATCCTGAGACACTTCCTATAGCATGAGATGTGATATCTCACTGCTTATACCAAACCTGAGACCCTTCCTATAGCATGAGTTGTGATATCCGACTCCTTCCCATTCCAATCCTGAGACCCTTCCTATAGCATGAGATGTGATATCTCAATGCTTCTAATATCAAACTTGAGACCCTCACTATAGCATGAGATGTGATATCCAAGTTCTTCCCATTCCAATCCTGAGACACTTCCTATAGCATGAGATGTGATATCTCAATGCTTCTAATACCAAACCTGAGACTCTTCCTATAACATGAGATGGGATATCCAACTCCTTCCCATTCCAATCCTGAGACCCTTCCGATAGCAGAGATGTGATATCTCAATGCTTATACCAAACCTGAGACCCTTCCTATGGCATGAGATGTCATATACAACTCCTTCCCATTATAATCCTGAGACCCTTCCTATAGCATGAGATGTGATGTCTCAATGCTTCTAATACCAAGCCTGAGATCCTTCCTATAACATGAGATGTGATATCCAACTCCTTCCCATTCCAATCCAGAGACCCTTCCTATAGTATGAGATGTGATATCTCAATGCTTATACCAAACCCGAGACCCTTCCTATAGCATGAGATGTGATATCCAACTCCTTCCCATTCCAATCCTGAGACCCTTCCTATTGCATGAGATGTGATATCTCAATGCCTCTAATACCAAACCTGAGATCCTTCCTCTAACATGAAATGTGATATCCAACTCCTTTCCTTTCCAATCCTGAGAGCCTACCTATAGCATGAGATGTGATATCCAAGTCCTTCCCATTCCAATCCTTAGACCCTTCCTACAGCATGCAATATGATATCTCAATGATTCTAATAACAAACCTGAGACCCGTCCTATAACATGAGATGGGATATCCAACTCCTTCCCATTCCAATCCTGAGACACTTCCGATAGCAGAGATGTGATATCTCAATGCTTATACCAAACCTGAGACCCTTCCTATAACATGAGATGTGATATCCAACTCCTTCCCGTTCCAAACCTGTGACCCTTCCTATAGCATATGTGATATCCAACTCCTTCCCATTCCAAACATGAGACCCTTCCTATAGCAAGAATGTAATATCCAACTCCTTCCCATTCCAATCCTGAGACCATTCCTATAGCATGAGATGTGATATCTCAATGCTTCTAATACCAAACCTGAGATCCTTCCTATGACATGAGATGTGATATCCAATTCCTTCCCATTCCAAACCTGAGACCCTTCCTATAGCATGAGATGTGATATCCAACTCCTTCCCGTTCCAAACCTGAGACCCTCCCTTTAGCATGAGATGTGATATCCAACTCCTTCCCGTTCCAATCCTGAGACCCTTCTGATAGCATGAGATGTGATATCTCAATGCCTCTAATACCAAACCTGAGATCCTACCTCTAACATGAAATGTTATATCCAACTGCTTCCCTTTCCAAACCTGAGACCCTGCCTAAAGCATGAGATGTGATATCCAAGTCCTTCCCATTCCAATCCTGAGACCCTTCCTATAGCATGTGATGTGATATCTCAATGCTTATACCAAACCTGATACCCTTCCTATGGCATGAGATGTCATATACAACTCCTTCCCATTCCAATCCTGAGACCCTTCCTATAGCATGGGATGTGATATCTCAATGCTTATACCAAACCTGAGACCCTTCCTATAGCATGAGATGTGATATCCAACTTCTTCCCATTCCAATCCTGAGACCCTTCCTATAACATGAGATGTGATGTCTCAATGCTTCTAATACCAAACCTGAGATCTTTCCTATAACATGAGATGTGATATCCAACTCCTTCCCATTCCAATTCTGAGACCCTTCCTATAGCATGAGATGTGATATATCAATGCTTATACCAAACCTGAGACCCTTCCTATAGCTTGAGATGTGATATCCAACTCCTTCCCATTCCAATCCTGAGACCCTTCCTATAGCATGAGATGTGATATCTCAATGCCTCTTATACCAAACCTGAGATCCTTCCTCTAACATGAAATGTGATATCCAACTCCTTCCCCTTCCAAACCTGAGAGCCTTCCTATAGCATGAGATATGATATCCAAGTCCTTCCCATTCCAATCCTGAGACCCCTCCTATAACATGAGATGTGATATCCAACTCCTTTCCCTTCCAAACCTGAGAGCCTTCCTATAGCATGAGATATGATATCCAAGGCCTTCCCATTCCAATCCTGAGACCCTTCCTATAACATGAGATGGGATATCCAACTCCTTCCAAATCCAATACTGATACCCTTCCGATAGCATGAGATGTGATATCCCAATGCTTCTACCAAACCTGAGACCCATACTATGGCATGAGATGTGATATCCAACTCCCTCCCATTCCAATCCTGAGACACTTCCTATAGCATGAGATGTGATATCTCACTGCTTATACCAAACCTGAGACCCTTCCTATAGCATGAGATGTGATATCTCAATGCCTCTTATACCAAACCTGAGATCCTTCCTCTAACATGAAATGTGATATCCAACTCCTTCCCCTTCCAAACCTGAGAGCCTTCCTATAGCATGAGATATGATATCCAAGTCCTTCCCATTCCAATCCTGAGAATCTTCATATAACATGAGATGTGATATCCAACTCCTTCCCATTCCAACCTGAGACCCTTCCTATAGCATGAGATGGGATATCCAACTCCTTCCAAATCCAATACTGATACCCTTCCGATAGCATGAGATGTGATATCCCAATGCTTCTACCAAACCTGAGACCCATACTATGGCATGAGATGTGATATCAAACTCCTTCCCATTCCAATCCTGAGACCCTTACTATAGCTTGAGATGTGATATCCAACTCCTTCCCATTCCAATTCTGAGACCCTTGCTATACCATGAGACTTGATATCTCAATGCTTCTAATACCAAACCTGAGACCCTTCCTATAACATGAGATGTGATATCCAAATCCTTCCCCTTCCAAACCTTAGACCCTTCCTTTATCATGAGATGTGATATCCAACTCCTTCCCATTCCAATCCTGAGACCCTTCCGATATCATGAGATGTCATATCTCAATGCTTCTAATATCAAACTTCAGACCCTCCCTATAGCATGAGATGTGATATCCAAGTCCTTCCCATTCCAATCCTGAGACCCTTCCTATAGCATGAGAAGTGATATCTCAATGCTTCTAATACCAAACCTGAGACCCGTCCTATAACATGAGATGTGATATCCAAATCCTTCCCCTTCCAAACCTTAGACCCTTCCTTTATCATGAGATGGGAATATCCAACTCCTTCCCATTCCAATCCTGAGACCATTCCGATAGCAGAGATGTGATATCTCAATGCTTATACCAAACCTGAGATCCTTCCTATAACATGAGATGTGATATCCAACTCCTTCCCATTCCAATCCTGAGACACTTCCTATAGCATGAGATGTGATATCTCACTGCTTATACCAAACCTGAGACCCTTCCTATAGCATGAGAAGTGATATCCAACTCCTTCCCATTCTAATCCTGAGACCCTTCCTATAGCATGAGATGTGATATCTCAATGCTTCTAATATCAAACTTGAGACCCTCCCTATAGCATGAGATGTGATATCCAAGTCCTTCCCATTCCAATCCTGAGACACTTCCTATAGCATGAGATGTAATATCTCAATGCTTCTAATACCAAACCTGAGACTCTTCCTATAACATGAGATGGGATATCCAACTCCTTCCCATTCCAATCCTGAGACCCTTTCGATTGCAGAGATGTGATATCTCAATGCTTATACCAAACCTGAGACCCTTCCTACGGCATGAGATGTCATATACAACTCCTTCCCATTCCAATCCTGAGACCCTTCCTATAGCATGAGATGTGATATCTCAATGCTTATACCTAACCTGAGACCCTTCCTATAGCATGAGATGTGATATCCAACTCCTTCCCATTCCAATCCTGAGACCCTTCCTATAGCATGAGATGTGATGGCTCAATGCCTCTAATACCAAACCTGAGATCCTTCCTCTAACATGAAATGTGATATCCAACTCCTTCCCTTTCCAAACCTGGGAGCCTATCTATAGCATGAGATGTGATATCCAAGTCCTTCCCATTGCAATACTTAGACCCTTCCTACAGCATGCAATATGATATCTCAATGATTCTAATAACAAACCTGAGACCCGTCCTATAACATGAGATGGGATATCCAACTCCTTCCCATTCCAATCCTGAGACACTTCCGATAGCAGAGATATGATATCTCAATGCTTATACCAAACCTGAGACCCTTCCTATAACATGAGATGTGATATCCAACTCCTTCCCGTTCCAAACCTGAGACCCTTCCTTTAGCATGAGATGTGATATCCAGCTCCTTCCCATTCCAATCCTGAGACATTTCCGATAGCATGAGATGTGATATCTCAATGATTCTACCAAACCTGAGACCCTTCCTTTAGCATGAGATGTGATATCCAACTCCATCCCATTCCAATCCTGAGACCCTTCTTATAGCATGAGATGTGATATCTCAATACTTCTAATACCAAACCTGAGATCCTTCCGATAACATGAGATGTGATATCCAAATCCTTCCCCTTCCAAACCTGAGACCCTCCCTTTAGCATGAGATGTGATATCCAACTCCTTCCCATTCCAATCCTGAGACCCTTCTGATAGCATGAGATGTGATATCTCAATGCTTCTAATACCAAACCTGAGATCCTTCCGATAGCATGAGATGTGATATCTCAATGCTTCTAATACCAAACCTGAGATCCTTCCTATAACATGAGATGTGATATCCAAATCCTTCCCCTTCCAAACCTGAGACCCTCCCTTTAGCATGAGATGTGAAATCCAACTCCTTCCCATTCCAATCCTGAGACCCTTCTGATAGCATGAGATGTGATATCTCAATGCCTCTAAAACGAATCCTGAGACCCTTCCTATAACATGAGATGTGATATCCAACTCCTTCCCATTTCAACCTGAGACCCTTCCTATAGCATGAGATGGGATATCCAACTCCTTCCAAATCCAATTCTGATACCCTTCCGATAGCATGAGATGTGATATCCCAATGCTTCTACCAAACCTGAGACCCTTCCTTTAGCATGAGATGTGATATCCAACTCCATCCCATTCCAATCCTGAGACCCTTCTTATAGCATGAGATGTGATATCTCAATGCTTCTAATACCAAGCCTGAGATACTTCCGATAGCATGAGATGTGATATCTCAATGCTTCTAATACCAAACCTGAGATCCTTCCTATAACATGAGATGTGATATCCAAATCCTTCCCCTTCCAAACCTGAGACCCTCCCTTTAGCATGAGATGTGATATCCAACTCCTTCCCATTCCAATCCTGAGACCCTTCTGATAGCATGAGATGTGATATCTCAATGCCTCTAATACCAAACCTGAGATCCTACCTCTAACATGAAATGTGATATCCAACTCCTTCCCTTTCCAAACCTGAGACCCTGCCTATAGCATGAGATGTGATATCCAAGTCCTTCCCATTCCAATCCTGAGACCCTTCCTATAGCATGTGATGTGATATCTCAATGCTTATACCAAACCTGAGACCCTTCCTATGGCATGAGATTTCATATACAACTCCTTCCCATTCCAATGCTGAGAGCCTTCCTATAGCATGAGATGTGATATGTCAATGCTTATACCAAACCTGAGACCCTTCATATAGCATGAGATGTGATATCCAACTTCTTCCCATTCCAATCCCGAGACCCTTCCTATAACATGAGATTTGATGTCTCAATGCTTCTAATACCAAACCTGAGATCTTTCCTATAACATGAGATGTGATATCCAACTCCTTCCCATTCCAATTCTGAGACCCTTCCTATAGCATGAGATGTGATATCTCAATGCTTATACCAAACCTGAGACCCTTCCTATAGCTTGAGATGTGATATCCAACTCCTTCCCATTCCAATCCTGAGACCCTTCCTATAGCATGAGATGTGATATCTCAATGCTTCTAATACCAAACCTGAGACCCTTCCTATAGCTTGAGATGTGATATCCAACTCCTTCCCCTTCCAAACCTGAGAGCCTTCCCATAGCATGAGATATGATATCCAAGTCCTTCCCATTCCAATCCTGAGACCCTTCCTATAACATGAGATGTGATATCCAACTCCTTCCCATTCCAACCTGAGACCCTTCCTATAGCATGATGGGATATCCAACTCCTTCCAAATCCAATACTGATACCCTTCCGATAGCATGAGATGTGATATCCCAATGCTTCTACCAAACCTGAGACCCATACTATGGCATGAGATGTGATATCAAACTTCTTCCCATTCCAATCCTGAGACCCTTCCTATAGCTTGAGATGTGTTATCCAACTCCTTCCCATTTCAATTCTGAGACCCTTCCTATACCATGAGACTTGATATCTCAATGCTTCTAATACCAAACCCGAGACCCGTCCTATAACATGAGATGTGATATCCAAATCCTTCCCCTTCCAAACCTTAGACCCTTCCTATATCATGAGATGTGATATCCAACTCCTTCCCATTCCAATGTGAGACTATTCCGATATCATGAGATTTGTTATCTCAATGCTTCTAATATCAAACTTGAGACCCTCCCTTATAGCATGAGATGTGACATCCAAGTCCTTCCCATTCCAATCCTGAGACCCTTCCGATAGCAGAGATGTGATATCTCAATGCTTATACCAAACCTGAGACCCTTCCTATGGCCTGAGAATTCATATACAACTCCTTCCCATTCCAATCCTGAGACCCTTCCTATAGCATGAGATGTGATATCTCAATGCTTATACCAAATCTGAGACCCTTCCTATAGCATGAGATGTGATATCCAACTCCTTCCCATTCCAATCCTGAGACCCTTCCTATGGCATGAGAAGTGATATCTCCATGCGTATACAAAACCTGAGACCCTTCCTATAGCATGAGATGTGATATCCAAATCCGTCCCATTCCAATCCTGAGACCCTTCCTATAGCATGAGATGTGATATCTCAATGCTTATACCAAACCTGAAAGCCTACCTATAGCATGAGATGTGATGTCCAAGTCCATCCCATTCCAATCCTTAGACCCTTCCTACAGCATGTGATGTGATCTCTCAATGATTCTAATACCAAACCAGAGACCCGTCCTATAACATGAGATGGGATATCCAACTCCTTCCCATTCCAATCCTGAGCCACTTCCGATAGCAGAGATGTGATATCTCAATGCTTATACCAAACCTGAGACCCTTCCTATAACATGAGATGTGATATCCAAATCATTCCCATTCCAATCCTGAGACCCTTCCGATAGCATGAGATGTGATATCTCAATGCTTCTAATACCAAACCTGAGATCCTTCCTATAGCATATGTGATATCCAACTCCTTCCCATTCCAAACATGAGACCCTTCCTATAGCAAGAATGTAATATCCAACTCCTACTCATTCCAATCCTGAGACCATTCCTATAGCATGAGATGTGATATATCAATGCTTCTAATACCAAACCTGAGATCCTTCCTATGACATGAGATGTGATATCCAAATCCTTCCCATTCCAATCCTGAGACCCTTCCGATAGCATGAGATGTGATATCTCAATGCTTCTAATACCAAATCTGAGATCCTTCCTATAGCATGAGATGTGATATCCAACTTCTTCCCATTCCAATCCTGAGACCCTTCCTATAGCATGAGATGTGATAACTCAATGCTTATACCAAACCTGAGACCCTTCCTATAGCATGAGATGTGATATCCAACTTCTTCCCATTCCAATCCTGAGACCCTTCTTATAACATGAGATGTGATGTCTCAATGCTTCTAATACCAAACCTGAGATCTTTCCTATAACATGAGATGTGATATCCAACTCCTTCCCATTCCAATTCTGAGACCCTTCCTATAGCATGAGATATGATATCCAAGTCCTTCCCATTCCAATCCTGAGACCCTTCCTATAACATGAGATGTGATATCCAACTCCTTCCCATTCCAACCTGAGACCCTTCCTATAGCATGAGATGGGATATCCAACTCCTTCCAAATCCAATACTGATACCCTTCCGATAGCATGAGATGTGATATCCCAAAGCTTCTACCAAACCTGAGACCCATACTATGGCATGAGATGTGATATCAAACTCCTTCCCCTTCCAAACCTGAGACCCTCCCTTTAGCATGAGATGTGATATCCAACTCCTTCCCATTCCAATCCTGAGACCCTTCTGATAGCATGAGATGTGATATCTCAATGCCTCTAATACCAAACCTGAGATCCTACCTCTAACATGAAATGTGATATCCAACTCCTTCCCTTTACAAACCTGAGACCCTGCCTATAGCATGAGATGTGATATCCAAGTCCTTCCCATTCCAATCCTGAGACCCTTCCTATAGCATGTGATGTGATATCTCAATGCTTATACCAAACCTGAGACCCTTCCTATGGCATGAGATGTCATATACAACTCCTTCCCATTCCAATCCTGAGACCCTTCCTATAGTATGAGATGTGATATCTCAATGCTTATACCAAACCTGAGACCCTTCCTATAGCATGAGATGTGATATCCAACTTATTCCCATTCCAATCCTGAGACCCTTCCTATAACATGAGATTTGATGTCTCAATGCTTCTAATACCAAACCTGAGATCTTTCCTATAACATGAGATGTGATATCCAACTCCTTCCTATTCCAATTCTGAGACCCTTCCTATAGCATGAGATATGATATCCAAGTCCTTCCCATTCCAATCCTGAAACCCTTCCTATAACATGAGATGTGATATCCAACTCCTTCCCATTCCAACCTGAGACCCTTCCTATAGCATGAGATGGGATATCCAACTCCTTCCAAATCCAATACTGATACCCTTCCGATAGCATGAGATGTGATATCCCAATGCTTCTACCAAACCTGAGACCCATACTATGGCATGAGATGTGATATCAAACTCCTTCCCCTTCCAAACCTGAGACCCTCCCTTTAGCATGAGATGTGATATCCAACTCCTTCCCATTCCAATCCTGAGACACTTCCGATAGCAGAGATGTGATATCTCAATGCTTATACCAAACCTGAGACCCTTCCTATAACATGAGATGTGATATCCAACTCCTTCCCGTTCCAAACCTGTGACCCTTCCTATAGCATATGTGATATCCAACTCCTTCCCATTCCAAACATGAGACCCTTCCTATAGCAAGAATGTAATATCCAACTCCTTCCCATTCCAATCCTGAGACCATTCCTATAGCATGAGATGTGATATCTCAATGCTTCTAATACCAAACCTGAGATCCTTCCTATGACATGAGATGTGATATCCAATTCCTTCCCATTCCAAACCTGAGACCCTTCCTATAGCATGAGATGTGATATCCAACTCCTTCCCGTTCCAAACCTGAGACCCTCCCTTTAGCATGAGATGTGATATCCAACTCCTTCCCGTTCCAATCCTGAGACCCTTCTGATAGCATGAGATGTGATATCTCAATGCCTCTAATACCAAACCTGAGATCCTACCTCTAACATGAAATGTTATATCCAACTGCTTCCCTTTCCAAACCTGAGACCCTGCCTAAAGCATGAGATGTGATATCCAAGTCCTTCCCATTCCAATCCTGAGACCCTTCCTATAGCATGTGATGTGATATCTCAATGCTTATACCAAACCTGATACCCTTCCTATGGCATGAGATGTCATATACAACTCCTTCCCATTCCAATCCTGAGACCCTTCCTATAGCATGGGATGTGATATCTCAATGCTTATACCAAACCTGAGACCCTTCCTATAGCATGAGATGTGATATCCAACTTCTTCCCATTCCAATCCTGAGACCCTTCCTATAACATGAGATGTGATGTCTCAATGCTTCTAATACCAAACCTGAGATCTTTCCTATAACATGAGATGTGATATCCAACTCCTTCCCATTCCAATTCTGAGACCCTTCCTATAGCATGAGATGTGATATATCAATGCTTATACCAAACCTGAGACCCTTCCTATAGCTTGAGATGTGATATCCAACTCCTTCCCATTCCAATCCTGAGACCCTTCCTATAGCATGAGATGTGATATCTCAATGCCTCTTATACCAAACCTGAGATCCTTCCTCTAACATGAAATGTGATATCCAACTCCTTCCCCTTCCAAACCTGAGAGCCTTCCTATAGCATGAGATATGATATCCAAGTCCTTCCCATTCCAATCCTGAGACCCTTCCTATAACATGAGATGTGATATCCAACTCCTTTCCCTTCCAAACCTGAGAGCCTTCCTATAGCATGAGATATGATATCCAAGGCCTTCCCATTCCAATCCTGAGACCCTTCCTATAACATGAGATGGGATATCCAACTCCTTCCAAATCCAATACTGATACCCTTCCGATAGCATGAGATGTGATATCCCAATGCTTCTACCAAACCTGAGACCCATACTATGGCATGAGATGTGATATCCAACTCCCTCCCATTCCAATCCTGAGACACTTCCTATAGCATGAGATGTGATATCTCACTGCTTATACCAAACCTGAGACCCTTCCTATAGCATGAGATGTGATATCGCAATGCCTCTTATACCAAACCTGAGATCCTTCCTCTAACATGAAATGTGATATCCAACTCCTTCCCCTTCCAAACCTGAGAGCCTTCCTATAGCATGAGATATGATATCCAAGTCCTTCCCATTCCAATCCTGAGAATCTTCATATAACATGAGATGTGATATCCAACTCCTTCCCATTCCAACCTGAGACCCTTCCTATAGCATGAGATGGGATATCCAACTCCTTCCAAATCCAATACTGATACCCTTCCGATAGCATGAGATGTGATATCCCAATGCTTCTACCAAACCTGAGACCCATACTATGGCATGAGATGTGATATCAAACTCCTTCCCATTCCAATCCTGAGACCCTTACTATAGCTTGAGATGTGATATCCAACTCCTTCCCATTCCAATTCTGAGACCCTTGCTATACCATGAGACTTGATATCTCAATGCTTCTAATACCAAACCTGAGACCCTTCCTATAACATGAGATGTGATATCCAAATCCTTCCCCTTCCAAACCTTAGACCCTTCCTTTATCATGAGATGTGATATCCAACTCCTTCCCATTCCAATCCTGAGACCCTTCCGATATCATGAGATGTCATATCTCAATGCTTCTAATATCAAACTTCAGACCCTCCCTATAGCATGAGATGTGATATCCAAGTCCTTCCCATTCCAATCCTGAGACCCTTCCTATAGCATGAGAAGTGATATCTCAATGCTTCTAATACCAAACCTGAGACCCGTCCTATAACATGAGATGTGATATCCAAATCCTTCCCCTTCCAAACCTTAGACCCTTCCTTTATCATGAGATGGGAATATCCAACTCCTTCCCATTCCAATCCTGAGACCATTCCGATAGCAGAGATGTGATATCTCAATGCTTATACCAAACCTGAGATCCTTCCTATAACATGAGATGTGATATCCAACTCCTTCCCATTCCAATCCTGAGACACTTCCTATAGCATGAGATGTGATATCTCACTGCTTATACCAAACCTGAGACCCTTCCTATAGCATGAGAAGTGATATCCAACTCCTTCCCATTCTAATCCTGAGACCCTTCCTATAGCATGAGATGTGATATCTCAATGCTTCTAATATCAAACTTGAGACCCTCCCTATAGCATGAGATGTGATATCCAAGTCCTTCCCATTCCAATCCTGAGACACTTCCTATAGCATGAGATGTAATATCTCAATGCTTCTAATACCAAACCTGAGACTCTTCCTATAACATGAGATGGGATATCCAACTCCTTCCCATTCCAATCCTGAGACCCTTTCGATTGCAGAGATGTGATATCTCAATGCTTATACCAAACCTGAGACCCTTCCTACGGCATGAGATGTCATATACAACTCCTTCCCATTCCAATCCTGAGACCCTTCCTATAGCATGAGATGTGATATCTCAATGCTTATACCTAACCTGAGACCCTTCCTATAGCATGAGATGTGATATCCAACTCCTTCCCATTCCAATCCTGAGACCCTTCCTATAGCATGAGATGTGATGGCTCAATGCCTCTAATACCAAACCTGAGATCCTTCCTCTAACATGAAATGTGATATCCAACTCCTTCCCTTTCCAAACCTGGGAGCCTATCTATAGCATGAGATGTGATATCCAAGTCCTTCCCATTGCAATACTTAGACCCTTCCTACAGCATGCAATATGATATCTCAATGATTCTAATAACAAACCTGAGACCCGTCCTATAACATGAGATGGGATATCCAACTCCTTCCCATTCCAATCCTGAGACACTTCCGATAGCAGAGATATGATATCTCAATGCTTATACCAAACCTGAGACCCTTCCTATAACATGAGATGTGATATCCAACTCCTTCCCGTTCCAAACCTGAGACCCTTCCTTTAGCATGAGATGTGATATCCAGCTCCTTCCCATTCCAATCCTGAGACATTTCCGATAGCATGAGATGTGATATCTCAATGATTCTACCAAACCTGAGACCCTTCCTTTAGCATGAGATGTGATATCCAACTCCATCCCATTCCAATCCTGAGACCCTTCTTATAGCATGAGATGTGATATCTCAATACTTCTAATACCAAACCTGAGATCCTTCCGATAACATGAGATGTGATATCCAAATCCTTCCCCTTCCAAACCTGAGACCCTCCCTTTAGCATGAGATGTGATATCCAACTCCTTCCCATTCCAATCCTGAGACCCTTCTGATAGCATGAGATGTGATATCTCAATGCTTCTAATACCAAACCTGAGATCCTTCCGATAGCATGAGATGTGATATCTCAATGCTTCTAATACCAAACCTGAGATCCTTCCTATAACATGAGATGTGATATCCAAATCCTTCCCCTTCCAAACCTGAGACCCTCCCTTTAGCATGAGATGTGAAATCCAACTCCTTCCCATTCCAATCCTGAGACCCTTCTGATAGCATGAGATGTGATATCTCAATGCCTCTAAAACGAATCCTGAGACCCTTCCTATAACATGAGATGTGATATCCAACTCCTTCCCATTTCAACCTGAGACCCTTCCTATAGCATGAGATGGGATATCCAACTCCTTCCAAATCCAATTCTGATACCCTTCCGATAGCATGAGATGTGATATCCCAATGCTTCTACCAAACCTGAGACCCTTCCTTTAGCATGAGATGTGATATCCAACTCCATCCCATTCCAATCCTGAGACCCTTCTTATAGCATGAGATGTGATATCTCAATGCTTCTAATACCAAGCCTGAGATACTTCCGATAGCATGAGATGTGATATCTCAATGCTTCTAATACCAAACCTGAGATCCTTCCTATAACATGAGATGTGATATCCAAATCCTTCCCCTTCCAAACCTGAGACCCTCCCTTTAGCATGAGATGTGATATCCAACTCCTTCCCATTCCAATCCTGAGACCCTTCTGATAGCATGAGATGTGATATCTCAATGCCTCTAATACCAAACCTGAGATCCTACCTCTAACATGAAATGTGATATCCAACTCCTTCCCTTTCCAAACCTGAGACCCTGCCTATAGCATGAGATGTGATATCCAAGTCCTTCCCATTCCAATCCTGAGACCCTTCCTATAGCATGTGATGTGATATCTCAATGCTTATACCAAACCTGAGACCCTTCCTATGGCATGAGATTTCATATACAACTCCTTCCCATTCCAATGCTGAGAGCCTTCCTATAGCATGAGATGTGATATGTCAATGCTTATACCAAACCTGAGACCCTTCCTATAGCTTGAGATGTGATATCCAACTCCTTCCCCTTCCAAACCTGAGAGCCTTCCCATAGCATGAGATATGATATCCAAGTCCTTCCCATTCCAATCCTGAGACCCTTCCTATAACATGAGATGTGATATCCAACTCCTTCCCATTCCAACCTGAGACCCTTCCTATAGCATGATGGGATATCCAACTCCTTCCAAATCCAATACTGATACCCTTCCGATAGCATGAGATGTGATATCCCAATGCTTCTACCAAACCTGAGACCCATACTATGGCATGAGATGTGATATCAAACTTCTTCCCATTCCAATCCTGAGACCCTTCCTATAGCTTGAGATGTGTTATCCAACTCCTTCCCATTTCAATTCTGAGACCCTTCCTATACCATGAGACTTGATATCTCAATGCTTCTAATACCAAACCCGAGACCCGTCCTATAACATGAGATGTGATATCCAAATCCTTCCCCTTCCAAACCTTAGACCCTTCCTATATCATGAGATGTGATATCCAACTCCTTCCCATTCCAATGTGAGACTATTCCGATATCATGAGATTTGTTATCTCAATGCTTCTAATATCAAACTTGAGACCCTCCCTTATAGCATGAGATGTGACATCCAAGTCCTTCCCATTCCAATCCTGAGACCCTTCCGATAGCAGAGATGTGATATCTCAATGCTTATACCAAACCTGAGACCCTTCCTATGGCCTGAGATGTCATATACAACTCCTTCCCATTCCAATCCTGAGACCCTTCCTATAGCATGAGATGTGATATCTCAATGCTTATACCAAATCTGAGACCCTTCCTATAGCATGAGATGTGATATCCAACTCCTTCCCATTCCAATCCTGAGACCCTTCCTATGGCATGAGAAGTGATATCTCCATGCGTATACAAAACCTGAGACCCTTCCTATAGCATGAGATGTGATATCCAAATCCGTCCCATTCCAATCCTGAGACCCTTCCTATAGCATGAGATGTGATATCTCAATGCTTATACCAAACCTGAAAGCCTACCTATAGCATGAGATGTGATGTCCAAGTCCATCCCATTCCAATCCTTAGACCCTTCCTACAGCATGCGATGTGATCTCTCAATGATTCTAATACCAAACCAGAGACCCGTCCTATAACATGAGATGGGATATCCAACTCCTTCCCATTCCAATCCTGAGCCACTTCCGATAGCAG
The DNA here is from genome assembly GCF_040938575.1 of Ambystoma mexicanum. Taxonomy (NCBI): domain Eukaryota; kingdom Metazoa; phylum Chordata; class Amphibia; order Caudata; family Ambystomatidae; genus Ambystoma; species Ambystoma mexicanum. The sequence continues at coordinate 297,269,553 of NC_090938.1, forward strand.
AGATGTGATATCTCAATGCTTATACCAAACCTGAGACCCTTCCTATAACATGAGATGTGATATCCAAATCATTCCCATTCCAATCCTGAGACCCTTCCGATAGCATGAGATGTGATATCTCAATGCTTCTAATACCAAACCTGAGATCCTTCCTATAGCATATGTGATATCCAACTCCTTCCCATTCCAAACATGAGACCCTTCCTATAGCAAGAATGTAATATCCAACTCCTACTCATTCCAATCCTGAGACCATTCCTATAGCATGAGATGTGATATATCAATGCTTCTAATACCAAACCTGAGATCCTTCCTATGACATGAGATGTGATATCCAAATCCTTCCCATTCCAATCCTGAGACCCTTCCGATAGCATGAGATGTGATATCTCAATGCTTCTAATACCAAATCTGAGATCCTTCCTATAGCATGAGATGTGATATCCAACTTCTTCCCATTCCAATCCTGAGACCCTTCCTATAGCATGAGATGTGATAACTCAATGCTTATACCAAACCTGAGACCCTTCCTATAGCATGAGATGTGATATCCAACTTCTTCCCATTCCAATCCTGAGACCCTTCTTATAACATGAGATGTGATGTCTCAATGCTTCTAATACCAAACCTGAGATCTTTCCTATAACATGAGATGTGATATCCAACTCCTTCCCATTCCAATTCTGAGACCCTTCCTATAGCATGAGATATGATATCCAAGTCCTTCCCATTCCAATCCTGAGACCCTTCCTATAACATGAGATGTGATATCCAACTCCTTCCCATTCCAACCTGAGACCCTTCCTATAGCATGAGATGGGATATCCAACTCCTTCCAAATCCAATACTGATACCCTTCCGATAGCATGAGATGTGATATCCCAAAGCTTCTACCAAACCTGAGACCCATACTATGGCATGAGATGTGATATCAAACTCCTTCCCCTTCCAAACCTGAGACCCTCCCTTTAGCATGAGATGTGATATCCAACTCCTTCCCATTCCAATCCTGAGACCCTTCTGATAGCATGAGATGTGATATCTCAATGCCTCTAATACCAAACCTGAGATCCTACCTCTAACATGAAATGTGATATCCAACTCCTTCCCTTTACAAACCTGAGACCCTGCCTATAGCATGAGATGTGATATCCAAGTCCTTCCCATTCCAATCCTGAGACCCTTCCTATAGCATGTGATGTGATATCTCAATGCTTATACCAAACCTGAGACCCTTCCTATGGCATGAGATGTCATATACAACTCCTTCCCATTCCAATCCTGAGACCCTTCCTATAGTATGAGATGTGATATCTCAATGCTTATACCAAACCTGAGACCCTTCCTATAGCATGAGATGTGATATCCAACTTATTCCCATTCCAATCCTGAGACCCTTCCTATAACATGAGATTTGATGTCTCAATGCTTCTAATACCAAACCTGAGATCTTTCCTATAACATGAGATGTGATATCCAACTCCTTCCTATTCCAATTCTGAGACCCTTCCTATAGCATGAGATATGATATCCAAGTCCTTCCCATTCCAATCCTGAAACCCTTCCTATAACATGAGATGTGATATCCAACTCCTTCCCATTCCAACCTGAGACCCTTCCTATAGCATGAGATGGGATATCCAACTCCTTCCAAATCCAATACTGATACCCTTCCGATAGCATGAGATGTGATATCCCAATGCTTCTACCAAACCTGAGACCCATACTATGGCATGAGATGTGATATCAAACTCCTTCCCCTTCCAAACCTGAGACCCTCCCTTTAGCATGAGATGTGATATCCAACTCCTTCCCATTCCAATCCTGAGACCCTTCTGATAGCATGAGATGTGATATCTCAATGCCTCTAATACCAAAACTGAGATCCTACCTCTAACATGAAATGTGATATCCAACTCCTTCCCTTTCCAAACCTGAGACCCTGCCTATAGCATGAGATGTGATATCCAAATCCTTCCCATTCCAATCCTGAGACCCTTCCTATAGCATGTGATGTGATATCTCAATGCTTATACCAAACCTGAGACCCTTCCTATGGCATGAGACGTCATATACAACTCCTTCCCATTCCAATCCTGAGACCCTTCCTATAGCATGAGATGTGATATCCAACTTCTTCCCATTCCAATCCTGAGACCCTTCCTATAACATGAGATTTGATGTCTCAATGCTTCTAATACCAAACCTGAGATCTTTCCTATAACATGAGATGTGATATCCAACTCCTTCCCATTCTAATTCTGACACCCTTCCTATAGCATGAGATGTGATATCTCAATGCTTATACCAAACCTGAGACCCTTCCTATAGCTTGAGATGTGATATCCAACTCCTTCCCATTCCAATCCTGAGACCCTTCCTATAGCATGAGATGTGATATCTCAATGCTTCTAATACCAAACCTGAGACCCTTCCTATAGCTTGAGATGTGATATCCAACTCCTTCCCCTTCCAAACCTGAGAGCCTTCCCATAGCATGAGATATGATATCCAAGTCCTTCCCATTCCAATCCTGAGACCCTTCCTATAACATGAGATGTGATATCCAACTCCTTCCCATTCCAACCTGAGACCCTTCCTATAGCATGATGGGATATCCAACTCCTTCCAAATCCAATACTGATACCCTTCCGATAGCATGAGATGTGATATCCCAATGCTTCTACCAAACATGAGACCCATACTATGGCATGAGATGTGATATCAAACTTCTTCCCATTCCAATCCTGAGACCCTTGCTATAGCTTGAGATGTGTTATCCAACTCCTTCCCATTCCAATTCTGAGACCCTTCCTATACCATGAGACTTGATTTCTCAATGCTTCTAATACCAAACCTGAGACCCGTCCTATAAGATGAGATGTGATATCCAAATCCTTCCCCTTCCAAACCTGAGACCCTTCATATATCATGAGATGTGATATCCAACTCCTTCCCATTCCAATCCTGAGACCCTTCCGATAGCAGAGATGTGATATCTCAATGCTTATACCAAACCTGAGACCCTTCCTATGGCCTGAGATGTCATATACAACTCCTTCCCATTCCAATCCTGAGACCCTTCCTATAGCATGAGATGTGATATCTCAATGCTTATACCAAATCTGAGACCCTTCCTATAGCATGAGATGTGTTATCCAACTCCTTCTCATTCCAATCCTGAGACCCTTCCTATAGCATGAGAAGTGATATCTCCATGCGTATACCAAACCTGAGACCCTTCCTATAGCATGAGATGTGATATCCAAATCCGTCCCATTCCAATCTTGAGACCCTTCCTATAGCATGAGATGTGATATCTCAATGCTTCTAATATCAAACTTGAGACCCTCCCTATAGCATGAGATTTGACATCCAAGTCCTTCCCATTCCAATCCTGAGACCCTTCCGATAGCAGAGATGTGATATCTCAATGCTTATACCAAACCTGAGACCCTTCCTATGGCCTGAGATGTCATATACAACTCCTTCCCATTCCAATCCTGAGACCCTTCCTATAGCATGAGATGTGATATCTCAATGCTTATACCAAATCTGAGACCCTTCCTATAGCATGAGATGTGTTATCCAACTCCTTCTCATTCCAATCCTGAGACCCTTCCTATAGCATGAGAAGTGATATCTCCATGCGTATACCAAACCTGAGACCCTTCCTATAGCATGAGATGTGATATCCAAATCCGTCCCATTCCAATCTTGAGACCCTTCCTATAGCATGAGATGTGATATCTCAATGCTTATACCAAACCTGAGAGCCTACCTATAGCATGAGATGTGATGTCCAAGTCCATCCCATTCCAATCCTTAGACCCTTCCTACAGCATGCGATGTGATATCTCAATGATTCTAATACCAAATCAGAGACCCGTCCTATAACATGAGATGGGATATCCAACTCCTTCCCATTCCAATCCGGAGCCACTTCCGATAGCAGAGATGTGATATCTCAATGCTATACCAAACCTGAGACCCTTCCTATAACATGAGATGTGATATCCAAATCATTCCCATTCCAATCCTGAGACCCTTCCTATGGCCTGAGATGTCATATACAACTCCTTCCCCTTCCAAACCTGAGACCCTTCATATATCATGAGATGTGATATCCAACTCCTTCCCATTCCAATCCTGAGACCCTTCCGATATCATGAGATTTGTTATCTCAATGCTTCTAATATCAAACTTGAGACCCTCCCTATAGCATGAGATTTGACATCCAAGTCCTTCCCATTCCAATCCTGAGACCCTTCGGATAGCAGAGATGTGATATCTCAATGCTTATACCAAACCTGAGACCCTTCCTATGGCCTGAGATGTCATATACAACTCCTTCCCATTCCAATCCTGAGACCCTTCCTATAGCATGAGATGTGATATCTCAATGCTTATACCAAATCTGAGACCCTTCCTATAGCATGAGATGTGTTATCCAACTCCTTCTCATTCCAATCCTGAGACCCTTCCTATAGCATGAGAAGTGATATCTCCATGCGTATACCAAACCTGAGACCCTTCCTATAGCATGAGATGTGATATCCAAATCCGTCCCATTCCAATCTTGAGACCCTTCCTATAGCATGAGATGTGATATCTCAATGCTTATACCAAACCTGAGAGCCTACCTATAGCATGAGATGTGATGTCCAAGTCCATCCCATTCCAATCCTTAGACCCTTCCTACAGCATGCGATGTGATATCTCAATGATTCTAATACCAAATCAGAGACCCGTCCTATAACATGAGATGGGATATCCAACTCCTTCCCATTCCAATCCGGAGCCACTTCCGATAGCAGAGATGTGATATCTCAATGCTATACCAAACCTGAGACCCTTCCTATAACATGAGATGTGATATCCAAATCATTCCCATTCCAATCCTGAGACCCTTCCGATAGCATGAGATGTGACATCTCAATGCTTCTAATACCAAACCTGAGATCCTTCCTATAGCATATGTGATATCCAACTCCTTCCCATTCCAAACATGAGACCCTTCCTATAGCAAGAATGTAATATCCAACTCCTACCCATTCCAATCCTGAGACCATTCCTATAGCATGAGATGTGATATCTCAATGCTTATACCAAACCTGAGACTCTTCCTATAGCATGAGATGTGATATCCAACTCCTTCCCCTTCCAAACCTGAGAGCCTTCCTATAGCATGAGATATGATATCCAAGTCCTTCCCATTCCAATCCTGAGACCCTTCCTATAACATGAGATGTGATATCCAACTCCTTTCCCTTCCAAACCTGAGAGCCTTCCTATAGCATGAGATATGATATCCAAGGCCTTCCCATTCCAATCCTGAGACCCTTCCTATAACATGAGATGGGATATCCAACTCCTTCCAAATCCAATACTGATACCCTTCCGATAGCATGAGATGTGATATCCCAATGCTTCTACCAAACCTGAGACCCATACTATGGCATGAGATGTGATATCCAACTCCTTCCCATTCCAATCCTGAGACACTTCCTATAGCATGAGATGTGATATCTCACTGCTTATACCAAACCTGAGACCCTTCCTATAGCATGAGATGTGATATCTCAATGCCTCTTATACCAAACCTGAGATCCTTCCTCTAACATGAAATGTGATATCCAACTCCTTCCCCTTCCAAACCTGAGAGCCTTCCTATAGCATGAGATATGATATCCAAGTCCTTCCCATTCCAATCCTGAGACCCTTCCTATAACATGAGATGTGATATCCAACTCCTTCCCATTCCAACCTGAGACCCTTCCTATAGCATGAGATGGGATATCCAACTCCTTCCAAATCCAATACTGATACCCTTCCGATAGCATGAGATGTGATATCCCAATGCTTCTACCAAACCTGAGACCCATACTATGGCATGAGATGTGATATCAAACTCCTTCCCATTCCAATCCTGAGACCCTTACTATAGCTTGAGTTGTGATATCCAACTCCTTCCCATTCCAATTCTGAGACCCTTCCTATACCATGAGACTTGATATCTCAATGCTTCTAATACCAAACCTGAGACCCGTCCTATAACATGAGATGTGATATCCAAATCCTTCCCCTTCCAAACCTTAGACCCTTCCTTTATCATGAGATGTGATATCCAACTCCTTCCCATTCCAATCCTGAGACCCTTCCGATATCATGAGATGTCATATCTCAATGCGTCTAATATCAAACTTCAGACCCTCCCTATAGCATGAGATGTGATATCCAAGTCCTTCCCATTCCAATCCTGAGACCCTTCCTATAGCATGAGAAGTGATATCTCAATGCTTCTAATACCAAACCTGAGACCCGTCCTATAACATGAGATGTGATATCCAACTCCTTCCCATTCCAACCTGAGACCCTTCCTATAGCATGATGGGATATCCAACTCCTTCCAAATCCAATACTGATACCCTTCCGATAGTATGAGATGTGATATCCCAATGCTTCTACCAAACCTGAGACCCATACTATGGCATGAGATGTGATATCAAACTTCTTCCCATTCCAATCCTGAGACCCTTCCTATAGCTTGAGATGTGTTATCCAACTCCTTCCCATTTCAATTCTGAGACCCTTCCTATACCATGAGACTTGATATCTCAATGCTTCTAATACCAAACCCGAGACCCGTCCTATAACATGAGATGTGATATCCAAATCCTTCCCCTTCCAAACCTTAGACCCTTCCTATATCATGAGATGTGATATCCAACTCCTTCCCATTCCAATGTGAGACTATTCCGATATCATGAGATTTGTTATCTCAATGCTTCTAATATCAAACTTGAGACCCTCCCTTATAGCATGAGATGTGACATCCAAGTCCTTCCCATTCCAATCCTGAGACCCTTCCGATAGCAGAGATGTGATATCTCAATGCTTATACCAAACCTGAGACCCTTCCTATGGCCTGAGATGTCATATACAACTCCTTCCCATTCCAATCCTGAGACCCTTCCTATAGCATGAGATGTGATATCTCAATGCTTATACCAAATCTGAGACCCTTCCTATAGCATGAGATGTGATATCCAACTCCTTCCCATTCCAATCCTGAGACCCTTCCTATGGCATGAGAAGTGATATCTCCATGCGTATACAAAACCTGAGACCCTTCCTATAGCATGAGTTGTGATATCCAAATCCGTCCCATTCCAATCCTGAGACCCTTCCTATAGCATGAGATGTGATATCTCAATGCTTATACCAAACCTGAAAGCCTACCTATAGCATGAGATGTGATGTCCAAGTCCATCCCATTCCAATCCTTAGACCCTTCCTACAGCATGCGATGTGATCTCTCAATGATTCTAATACCAAACCAGAGACCCGTCCTATAACATGAGATGGGATATCCAACTCTTTCCCATTCCAATCCTGAGCCACTTCCGATAGCAGAGATGTGATATCTCAATGCTTATACCAAACCTGAGACCCTTCCTATAACATGAGATGTGATATCCAAATCATTCCCATTCCAATCCTGAGACCCTTCCGATAGCATGAGATGTGATATCTCAATGCTTCTAATACCAAACCTGAGATCCTTCCTATAACATGAGATGTGATATCCAAATCCTTCCCCTTCCAAACCTGAGACCCTCCCTTTAGCATGAGATGTGAAATCCAACTCCTTCCCATTCCAATCCTGAGACCCTTCTGATAGCATGAGATGTGATATCTCAATGCCTCTAAAACGAATCCTGAGACCCTTCCTATAACATGAGATGTGATATCCAACTCCTTCCCATTTCAACCTGAGACCCTTCCTATAGCATGAGATGGGATATCCAACTCCTTCCAAATCCAATTCTGATACCCTTCCGATAGCATGAGATGTGATATCCCAATGCTTCTACCAAACCTGAGACCCTTCCTTTAGCATGAGATGTGATATCCAACTCCATCCCATTCCAATCCTGAGACCCTTCTTATAGCATGAGATGTGATATCTCAATGCTTCTAATACCAAGCCTGAGATCCTTCCTATAACATGTGATGTGATATCCAAATCCTTCCCCTTCCAAACCTGAGACCCTCCCTTTAGCATGAGATGTGAAATCCAACTCCTTCCCATTCCAATCCTGAGACTCTTATGATAGCATGAGATGTGATATCTCAATGCCTCTAATACCAAACCTGAGATACTTCCGATAGCATGAGATGTGATATCCCAATGCTTCTACCAAACCTGAGACCCTTCCTTTAGCATGAGATGTGATATCCAACTCCATCCCATTCCAATCCTGAGACCCTTCTTATAGCATGAGATGTGATATCTCAATGCTTCTAATACCAAGCCTGAGATCCTTCCTATAACATGTGATGTGATATCCAAATCCTTCCCCTTCCAAACCTGAGACCCTCCCTTTAGCATGAGATGTGATATCCAACTCCTTCCCATTCCAATCCTGAGACCCTTCTGATAGCATGAGATGTGATATCTCAATGCCTCTAATACCAAACCTGAGATCCTACCTCTAACATGAAATGTGATATCCAACTCCTTCCCTTTCCAAACCTGAGACCCTGCCTATAGCATGAGATGTGATATCCAAGTCCTTCCCATTCCAATCCTGAGACCCTTCCTATAGCATGTGATGTGATATCTCAATGCTTATACCAAACCTGAGACCCTTCCTATGGCATGAGATTTCATATACAACTCCTTCCCATTCCAATGCTGAGAGCCTTCCTATAGCATGAGATGTGATATGTCAATGCTTATACCAAACCTGAGACCCTTCATATAGCATGAGATGTGATATCCAACTTCTTCCCATTCCAATCCCGAGACCCTTCCTATAACATGAGATTTGATGTCTCAATGCTTCTAATACCAAACCTGAGATCTTTCCTATAACATGAGATGTGATATCCAACTCCTTCCCATTCCAATTCTGAGACCCTTCCTATAGCATGAGATGTGATATCTCAATGCTTATACCAAACCTGAGACCCTTCCTATAGCTTGAGATGTGATATCCAACTCCTTCCCATTCCAATCCTGAGACCCTTCCTATAGCATGAGATGTGATATCTCAATGCTTCTAATACCAAACCTGAGACCCTTCCTATAGCTTGAGATGTGATATCCAACTCCTTCCCCTTCCAAACCTGAGAGCCTTCCCATAGCATGAGATATGATATCCAAGTCCTTCCCATTCCAATCCTGAGACCCTTCCTATAACATGATATGTGATATCCAACTCCTTCCCATTCCAACCTGAGACCCTTCCTATAGCATGATGGGATATCCAACTCCTTCCAAATCCAATACTGATACCCTTCCGATAGCATGAGATGTGATATCCCAATGCTTCTACCAAACCTGAGACCCATACTATGGCATGAGATGTGATATCAAACTTCTTCCCATTCCAATCCTGAGACCCTTCCTATAGCTTGAGATGTGTTATCCAACTCCTTCCCATTTCAATTCTGAGACCCTTCCTATACCATGAGACTTGATATCTCAATGCTTCTAATACCAAACCCGAGACCCGTCCTATAACATGAGATGTGATATCCAAATCCTTCCCCTTCCAAACCTTAGACCCTTCCTATATCATGAGATGTGATATCCAACTCCTTCCCATTCCAATGTGAGACTATTCCGATATCATGAGATTTGTTATCTCAATGCTTCTAATATCAAACTTGAGACCCTCCCTTATAGCATGAGATGTGACATCCAAGTCCTTCCCATTCCAATCCTGAGACCCTTCCGATAGCAGAGATGTGATATCTCAATGCTTATACCAAACCTGAGACCCTTCCTATGGCCTGAGATGTCATATACAACTCCTTCCCATTCCAATCCTGAGACCCTTCCTATAGCATGAGATGTGATATCTCAATGCTTATACCAAATCTGAGACCCTTCCTATAGCATGAGATGTGATATCCAACTCCTTCCCATTCCAATCCTGAGACCCTTCCTATGGCATGAGAAGTGATATCTCCATGCGTATACAAAACCTGAGACCCTTCCTATAGCATGAGATGTGATATCCAAATCCGTCCCATTCCAATCCTGAGACCCTTCCTATAGCATGAGATGTGATATCTCAATGCTTATACCAAACCTGAAAGCCTACCTATAGCATGAGATGTGATGTCCAAGTCCATCCCATTCCAATCCTTAGACCCTTCCTACAGCATGCGATGTGATCTCTCAATGATTCTAATACCAAACCAGAGACCCGTCCTATAACATGAGATGGGATATCCAACTCCTTCCCATTCCAATCCTGAGCCACTTCCGATAGCAGAGATGTGATATCTCAATGCTTATACCAAACCTGAGACCCTTCCTATAACATGAGATGTGATATCCAAATCATTCCCATTCCAATCCTGAGACCCTTCCGATAGCATGAGATGTGATATCTCAATGCTTCTAATACCAAACCTGAGATCCTTCCTATAGCATATGTGATATCCAACTCCTTCCCATTCCAAACATGAGACCCTTCCTATAGCAAGAATGTAATATCCAACTCCTACTCATTCCAATCCTGAGACCATTCCTATAGCATGAGATGTGATATATCAATGCTTCTAATACCAAACCTGAGATCCTTCCTATGACATGAGATGTGATATCCAAATCCTTCCCATTCCAATCCTGAGACCCTTCCGATAGCATGAGATGTGATATCTCAATGCTTCTAATACCAAATCTGAGATCCTTCCTATAGCATGAGATGTGATATCCAACTTCTTCCCATTCCAATCCTGAGACCCTTCCTATAGCATGAGATGTGATAACTCAATGCTTATACCAAACCTGAGACCCTTCCTATAGCATGAGATGTGATATACAACTTCTTCCCATTCCAATCCTGAGACCCTTCTTATAACATGAGATGTGATGTCTCAATGCTTCTAATACCAAACCTGAGATCTTTCCTATAACATGAGATGTGATATCCAACTCCTTCCCATTCCAATTCTGAGACCCTTCCTATAGCATGAGATATGATATCCAAGTCCTTCCCATTCCAATCCTGAGACCCTTCCTATAACATGAGATGTGATATCCAACTCCTTCCCATTCCAACCTGAGACCCTTCCTATAGCATGAGATGGGATATCCAACTCCTTCCAAATCCAATACTGATACCCTTCCGATAGCATGAGATGTGATATCCCAAAGCTTCTACCAAACCTGAGACCCATACTATGGCATGAGATGTGATATCAAACTCCTTCCCCTTCCAAACCTGAGACCCTCCCTTTAGCATGAGATGTGATATCCAACTCCTTCCCATTCCAATCCTGAGACCCTTCTGATAGCATGAGATGTGATATCTCAATGCCTCTAATACCAAACCTGAGATCCTACCTCTAACATGAAATGTGATATCCAACTCCTTCCCTTTACAAACCTTAGACCCTTCCTTTATCATGAGATGTGATATCCAACTCCTTCCCATTCCAATCCTGAGACCCTTCCGATATCATGAGATGTCATATCTCAATGCGTCTAATATCAAACTTCAGACCCTCCCTATAGCATGAGATGTGATATCCAACTCCTTCCCATTCCAATTCTGAGACCCTTCCTATACCATGAGACTTGATATCTCAATGCTTCTAATACCAAACCTGAGACCCGTCCTATAACATGAGATGTGATATCCAAATCCTTCCCCTTCCAAACCTTAGACCCTTCCTTTATCATGAGATGTGATATCCAACTCCTTCCCATTCCAATCCTGAGACCCTTCCGATATCATGAGATGTCATATCTCAATGCGTCTAATATCAAACTTCAGACCCTCCCTATAGCATGAGATGTGATATCCAAGTCCTTCCCATTCCAATCCTGAGACCCTTCCTATAGCATGAGAAGTGATATCTCAATGCTTCTAATACCAAACCTGAGACCCGTCCTATAACATGAGATGTGATATCCAACTCCTTCCCATTCCAACCTGAGACCCTTCCTATAGCATGATGGGATATCCAACTCCTTCCAAATCCAATACTGATACCCTTCCGATAGTATGAGATGTGATATCCCAATGCTTCTACCAAACATGAGACCCATACTATGGCATGAGATGTGATATCAAACTCCTTCCCCTTCCAAACCTGAGACCCTCCCTTTAGCATGAGATGTGATATCCAACTCCTTCCCATTCCAATCCTGAGACCCTTCTGATAGCATGAGATGTGATATCTCAATGCCTCTAATACCAAAACTGAGATCCTACCTCTAACATGAAATGTGATATCCAACTCCTTCCCTTTCCAAACCTGAGACCCTGCCTATAGCATGAGATGTGATATCCAAATCCTTCCCATTCCAATCCTGAGACCCTTCCTATAGCATGTGATGTGATATCTCAATGCTTATACCAAACCTGAGACCCTTCCTATGGCATGAGACGTCATATACAACTCCTTCCCATTCCAATCCTGAGACCCTTCCTATAGCATGAGATGTGATATCCAACTTCTTCCCATTCCAATCCTGAGACCCTTCCTATAACATGAGATTTGATGTCTCAATGCTTCTAATACCAAACCTGAGATCTTTCCTATAACATGAGATGTGATATCCAACTCCTTCCCATTCTAATTCTGACACCCTTCCTATAGCATGAGATGTGATATCTCAATGCTTATACCAAACCTGAGACCCTTCCTATAGCTTGAGATGTGATATCCAACTCCTTCCCATTCCAATCCTGAGACCCTTCCTATAGCATGAGATGTGATATCTCAATGCTTCTAATACCAAACCTGAGACCCTTCCTATAGCTTGAGATGTGATATCCAACTCCTTCCCCTTCCAAACCTGAGAGCCTTCCCATAGCATGAGATATGATATCCAAGTCCTTCCCATTCCAATCCTGAGACCCTTCCTATAACATGAGATGTGATATCCAACTCCTTCCCATTCCAACCTGAGACCCTTCCTATAGCATGATGGGATATCCAACTCCTTCCAAATCCAATACTGATACCCTTCCGATAGCATGAGATGTGATATCCCAATGCTTCTACCAAACATGAGACCCATACTATGGCATGAGATGTGATATCAAACTTCTTCCCATTCCAATCCTGAGACCCTTGCTATAGCTTGAGATGTGTTATCCAACTCCTTCCCATTCCAATTCTGAGACCCTTCCTATACCATGAGACTTGATATCTCAATGCTTCTAATACCAAACCTGAGACCCGTCCTATAACATGAGATGTGATATCCAAATCCTTCCCCTTCCAAACCTGAGACCCTTCATATATCATGAGATGTGATATCCAACTCCTTCCCATTCCAATCCTGAGACCCTTCCGATATCATGAGATTTGTTATCTCAATGCTTCTAATATCAAACTTGAGACCCTCCCTATAGCATGAGATTTGACATCCAAGTCCTTCCCATTCCAATCCTGAGACCCTTCCGATAGCAGAGATGTGATATCTCAATGCTTATACCAAACCTGAGACCCTTCCTATGGCCTGAGATGTCATATACAACTCCTTCCCATTCCAATCCTGAGACCCTTCCTATAGCATGAGATGTGATATCTCAATGCTTATACCAAATCTGAGACCCTTCCTATAGCATGAGATGTGTTATCCAACTCCTTCTCATTCCAATCCTGAGACCCTTCCTATAGCATGAGAAGTGATATCTCCATGCGTATACCAAACCTGAGACCCTTCCTATAGCATGAGATGTGATATCCAAATCCGTCCCATTCCAATCTTGAGACCCTTCCTATAGCATGAGATGTGATATCTCAATGCTTATACCAAACCTGAGAGCCTACCTATAGCATGAGATGTGATGTCCAAGTCCATCCCATTCCAATCCTTAGACCCTTCCTACAGCATGCGATGTGATATCTCAATGATTCTAATACCAAATCAGAGACCCGTCCTATAACATGAGATGGGATATCCAACTCCTTCCCATTCCAATCCGGAGCCACTTCCGATAGCAGAGATGTGATATCTCAATGCTATACCAAACCTGAGACCCTTCCTATAACATGAGATGTGATATCCAAATCATTCCCATTCCAATCCTGAGACCCTTCCGATAGCATGAGATGTGACATCTCAATGCTTCTAATACCAAACCTGAGATCCTTCCTATAGCATATGTGATATCCAACTCCTTCCCATTCCAAACATGAGACCCTTCCTATAGCAAGAATGTAATATCCAACTCCTACCCATTCCAATCCTGAGACCATTCCTATAGCATGAGATGTGATATCTCAATGCTTATACCAAACCTGAGACTCTTCCTATAGCATGAGATGTGATATCCAACTCCTTCCCCTTCCAAACCTGAGAGCCTTCCTATAGCATGAGATATGATATCCAAGTCCTTCCCATTCCAATCCCGAGACCCTTCCTATAACATGAGATGTGATATCCAACTCCTTTCCCTTCCAAACCTGAGAGCCTTCCTATAGCATGAGATATGATATCCAAGGCCTTCCCATTCCAATCCTGAGACCCTTCCTATAACATGAGATGGGATATCCAACTCCTTCCAAATCCAATACTGATACCCTTCCGATAGCATGAGATGTGATATCCCAATGCTTCTACCAAACCTGAGACCCATACTATGGCATGAGATGTGATATCCAACTCCTTCCCATTCCAAACCTGAGACACTTCCTATAGCATGAGATGTGATATCTCACTGCTTATACCAAACCTGAGACCCTTCCTATAGCATGAGATGTGATATCTCAATGCCTCTTATACCAAACCTGAGATCCTTCCTCTAACATGAAATGTGATATCCAACTCCTTCCCCTTCCAAACCTGAGAGCCTTCCTATAGCATGAGATATGATATCCAAGTCCTTCCCATTCCAATCCTGAGACCCTTCCTATAACATGAGATGTGATATCCAACTCCTTCCCATTCCAACCTGAGACCCTTCCTATAGCATGAGATGGGATATCCAACTCCTTCCAAATCCAATACTGATACCCTTCCGATAGCATGAGATGTGATATCCCAATGCTTCTACCAAACCTGAGACCCATACTATGGCATGAGATGTGATATCAAACTCCTTCCCATTCCAATCCTGAGACCCTTACTATAGCTTGAGTTGTGATATCCAACTCCTTCCCATTCCAATTCTGAGACCCTTCCTATACCATGAGACTTGATATCTCAATGCTTCTAATACCAAACCTGAGACCCGTCCTATAACATGAGATGTGATATCCAAATCCTTCCCCTTCCAAACCTTAGACCCTTCCTTTATCATGAGATGTGATATCCAACTCCTTCCCATTCCAATCCTGAGACCCTTCCGATATCATGAGATGTCATATCTCAATGCGTCTAATATCAAACTTCAGACCCTCCCTATAGCATGAGATGTTATTTTCCAAGTCCTTCCCATTCCAATCCTGAGACCCTTCCTATAGCATGAGAAGTGATATCTCAATGCTTCTAATACCAAACCTGAGACCCGTCCTATAACATGAGATGTGATATCCAACTCCTTCCCATTCCAACCTGAGACCCTTCCTATAGCATGATGGGATATCCAACTCCTTCCAAATCCAATACTGATACCCTTCCGATAGTATGAGATGTGATATCCCAATGCTTCTACCAAACATGAGACCCATACTATGGCATGAGATGTGATATCAAACTTCTTCCCATTCCAATCCTGAGACCCTTGCTATAGCTTGAGATGTGTTATCCAACTCCTTCCCATTCCAATTCTGAGACCCTTCCTATACCATGAGACTTGATATCTCAATGCTTCTAATACCAAACCTGAGACCCGTCCTATAACATGAGATGTGATATCCAAATCCTTCCCCTTCCAAACCTGAGACCCTTCATATATCATGAGATGTGATATCCAACTCCTTCCCATTCCAATCCTGAGACCCTTCCGATATCATGAGATTTGTTATCTCAATGCTTCTAATATCAAACTTGAGACCCTCCCTTATAGCATGAGATGTGACATCCAAGTCCTTCCCATTCCAATCCTGAGACCCTTCCGATAGCAGAGATGTGATATCTCAATGCTTATACCAAACCTGAGACCCTTCCTATGGCCTGAGATGTCATATACAACTCCTTCCCATTCCAATCCTGAGACCCTTCCTATAGCATGAGATGTGATATCTCAATGCTTATACCAAATCTGAGACCCTTCCTATAGCATGAGATGTGATATCCAACTCCTTCCCATTCCAATCCTGAGACCCTTCCTATGGCATGAGAAGTGATATCTCCATGCGTATACAAAACCTGAGACCCTTCCTATAGCATGAGATGTGATATCCAAATCCGTCCCATTCCAATCCTGAGACCCTTCCTATAGCATGAGATGTGATATCTCAATGCTTATACCAAACCTGAAAGCCTACCTATAGCATGAGATGTGATGTCCAAGTCCATCCCATTCCAATCCTTAGACCCTTCCTACAGCATGCGATGTGATCTCTCAATGATTCTAATACCAAACCAGAGACCCGTCCTATAACATGAGATGGGATATCCAACTCCTTCCCATTCCAATCCTGAGCCACTTCCGATAGCAGAGATGTGATATCTCAATGCTTATACCAAACCTGAGACCCTTCCTATAACATGAGATGTGATATCCAAATCATTCCCATTCCAATCCTGAGACCCTTCCGATAGCATGAGATGTGATATCTCAATGCTTCTAATACCAAACCTGAGATCCTTCCTATAGCATATGTGATATCCAACTCCTTCCCATTCCAAACATGAGACCCTTCCTATAGCAAGAATGTAATATCCAACTCCTACTCATTCCAATCCTGAGACCATTCCTATAGCATGAGATGTGATATATCAATGCTTCTAATACCAAACCTGAGATCCTTCCTATGACATGAGATGTGATATCCAAATCCTTCCCATTCCAATCCTGAGACCCTTCCGATAGCATGAGATGTGATATCTCAATGCTTCTAATACCAAATCTGAGATCCTTCCTATAGCATGAGATGTGATATCCAACTTCTTCCCATTCCAATCCTGAGACCCTTCCTATAGCATGAGATGTGATAACTCAATGCTTATACCAAACCTGAGACCCTTCCTATAGCATGAGATGTGATATCCAACTTCTTCCCATTCCAATCCTGAGACCCTTCTTATAACATGAGATGTGATGTCTCAATGCTTCTAATACCAAACCTGAGATCTTTCCTATAACATGAGATGTGATATCCAACTCCTTCCCATTCCAATTCTGAGACCCTTCCTATAGCATGAGATATGATATCCAAGTCCTTCCCATTCCAATCCTGAGACCCTTCCTATAACATGAGATGTGATATCCAACTCCTTCCCATTCCAACCTGAGACCCTTCCAATAGCATGAGATGGGATATCCAACTCCTTCCAAATCCAATACTGATACCCTTCCGATAGCATGAGATGTGATATCCCAAAGCTTCTACCAAACCTGAGACCCATACTATGGCATGAGATGTGATATCAAACTCCTTCCCCTTCCAAACCTGAGACCCTCCCTTTAGCATGAGATGTGATATCCAACTCCTTCCCATTCCAATCCTGAGACCCTTCTGATAGCATGAGATGTGATATCTCAATGCCTCTAATACCAAACCTGAGATCCTACCTCTAACATGAAATGTGATATCCAACTCCTTCCCTTTACAAACCTGAGACCCTGCCTATAGCATGAGATGTGATATCCAAGTCCTTCCCATTCCAATCCTGAGACCCTTCCTATAGCATGTGATGTGATATCTCAATGCTTATACCAAACCTGAGACCCTTCCTATGGCATGAGATGTCATATACAACTCCTTCCCATTCCAATCCTGAGACCCTTCCTATAGTATGAGATGTGATATCTCAATGCTTATACCAAACCTGAGACCCTTCCTATAGCATGAGATGTGATATCCAACTTATTCCCATTCCAATCCTGAGACCCTTCCTATAACATGAGATTTGATGTCTCAATGCTTCTAATACCAAACCTGAGATCTTTCCTATAACATGAGATGTGATATCCAACTCCTTCCTATTCCAATTCTGAGACCCTTCCTATAGCATGAGATATGATATCCAAGTCCTTCCCATTCCAATCCTGAAACCCTTCCTATAACATGAGATGTGATATCCAACTCCTTCCCATTCCAACCTGAGACCCTTCCTATAGCATGAGATGGGATATCCAACTCCTTCCAAATCCAATACTGATACCCTTCCGATAGCATGAGATGTGATATCCCAATGCTTCTACCAAACCTGAGACCCATACTATGGCATGAGATGTGATATCAAACTCCTTCCCCTTCCAAACCTGAGACCCTCCCTTTAGCATGAGATGTGATATCCAACTCCTTCCCATTCCAATCCTGAGACCCTTCTGATAGCATGAGATGTGATATCTCAATGCCTCTAATACCAAAACTGAGATCCTACCTCTAACATGAAATGTGATATCCAACTCCTTCCCTTTCCAAACCTGAGACCCTGCCTATAGCATGAGATGTGATATCCAAATCCTTCCCATTCCAATCCTGAGACCCTTCCTATAGCATGTGATGTGATATCTCAATGCTTATACCAAACCTGAGACCCTTCCTATGGCATGAGACGTCATATACAACTCCTTCCCATTCCAATCCTGAGACCCTTCCTATAGCATGAGATGTGATATCCAACTTCTTCCCATTCCAATCCTGAGACCCTTCCTATAACATGAGATTTGATGTCTCAATGCTTCTAATACCAAACCTGAGATCTTTCCTATAACATGAGATGTGATATCCAACTCCTTCCCATTCTAATTCTGACACCCTTCCTATAGCATGAGATGTGATATCTCAATGCTTATACCAAACCTGAGACCCTTCCTATAGCTTGAGATGTGATATCCAACTCCTTCCCATTCCAATCCTGAGACCCTTCCTATAGCATGAGATGTGATATCTCAATGCTTCTAATACCAAACCTGAGACCCTTCCTGTAGCTTGAGATGTGATATCCAACTCCTTCCCCTTCCAAACCTGAGAGCCTTCCCATAGCATGAGATATGATATCCAAGTCCTTCCCATTCCAATCCTGAGACCCTTCCTATAACATGAGATGTGATATCCAACTCCTTCCCATTCCAACCTGAGACCCTTCCTATAGCATGATGGGATATCCAACTCCTTCCAAATCCAATACTGATACCCTTCCGATAGCATGAGATGTGATATCCCAATGCTTCTACCAAACATGAGACCCATACTATGGCATGAGATGTGATATCAAACTTCTTCCCATTCCAATCCTGAGACCCTTGCTATAGCTTGAGATGTGTTATCCAACTCCTTCCCATTCCAATTCTGAGACCCTTCCTATACCATGAGACTTGATATCTCAATGCTTCTAATACCAAACCTGAGACCCGTCCTATAACATGAGATGTGATATCCAAATCCTTCCCCTTCCAAACCTGAGACCCTTCATATATCATGAGATGTGATATCCAACTCCTTCCCATTCCAATCCTGAGACCCTTCCGATATCATGAGATTTGTTATCTCAATGCTTCTAATATCAAACTTGAGACCCTCCCTATAGCATGAGATTTGACATCCAAGTCCTTCCCATTCCAATCCTGAGACCCTTCCGATAGCAGAGATGTGATATCTCAATGCTTATACCAAACCTGAGACCCTTCCTATGGCCTGAGATGTCATATACAACTCCTTCCCATTCCAATCCTGAGACCCTTCCTATAGCATGAGATGTGATATCTCAATGCTTATACCAAATCTGAGACCCTTCCTATAGCATGAGATGTGTTATCCAACTCCTTCTCATTCCAATCCTGAGACCCTTCCTATAGCATGAGAAGTGATATCTCCATGCGTATACCAAACCTGAGACCCTTCCTATAGCATGAGATGTGATATCCAAATCCGTCCCATTCCAATCTTGAGACCCTTCCTATAGCATGAGATGTGATATCTCAATGCTTATACCAAACCTGAGAGCCTACCTATAGCATGAGATGTGATGTCCAAGTCCATCCCATTCCAATCCTTAGACCCTTCCTACAGCATGCGATGTGATATCTCAATGATTCTAATACCAAATCAGAGACCCGTCCTATAACATGAGATGGGATATCCAACTCCTTCCCATTCCAATCCGGAGCCACTTCCGATAGCAGAGATGTGATATCTCAATGCTATACCAAACCTGAGACCCTTCCTATAACATGAGATGTGATATCCAAATCATTCCCATTCCAATCCTGAGACCCTTCCGATAGCATGAGATGTGACATCTCAATGCTTCTAATACCAAACCTGAGATCCTTCCTATAGCATATGTGATATCCAACTCCTTCCCATTCCAAACATGAGACCCTTCCTATAGCAAGAATGTAATATCCAACTCCTACCCATTCCAATCCTGAGACCATTCCTATAGCATGAGATGTGATATCTCAATGCTTATACCAAACCTGAGACTCTTCCTATAGCATGAGATGTGATATCCAACTCCTTCCCCTTCCAAACCTGAGAGCCTTCCTATAGCATGAGATATGATATCCAAGTCCTTCCCATTCCAATCCTGAGACCCTTCCTATAACATGAGATGTGATATCCAACTCCTTTCCCTTCCAAACCTGAGAGCCTTCCTATAGCATGAGATATGATATCCAAGGCCTTCCCATTCCAATCCTGAGACCCTTCCTATAACATGAGATGGGATATCCAACTCCTTCCAAATCCAATACTGATACCCTTCCGATAGCATGAGATGTGATATCCCAATGCTTCTACCAAACCTGAGACCCATACTATGGCATGAGATGTGATATCCAACTCCTTCCCATTCCAATCCTGAGACACTTCCTATAGCATGAGATGTGATATCTCACTGCTTATACCAAACCTGAGACCCTTCCTATAGCATGAGATGTGATATCTCAATGCCTCTTATACCAAACCTGAGATCCTTCCTCTAACATGAAATGTGATATCCAACTCCTTCCCCTTCCAAACCTGAGAGCCTTCCTATAGCATGAGATATGATATCCAAGTCCTTCCCATTCCAATCCTGAGACCCTTCCTATAACATGAGATGTGATATCCAACTCCTTCCCATTCCAACCTGAGACCCTTCCTATAGCATGAGATGGGATATCCAACTCCTTCCAAATCCAATACTGATACCCTTCCGATAGCATGAGATGTGATATCCCAATGCTTCTACCAAACCTGAGACCCATACTATGGCATGATATGTGATATCAAACTCCTTCCCATTCCAATCCTGAGACCCTTACTATAGCTTGAGTTGTGATATCCAACTCCTTCCCATTCCAATTCTGAGACCCTTCCTATACCATGAGACTTGATATCTCAATGCTTCTAATACCAAACCTGAGACCCGTCCTATAACATGAGATGTGATATCCAAATCCTTCCCCTTCCAAACCTTAGACCCTTCCTTTATCATGAGATGTGATATCCAACTCCTTCCCATTCCAATCCTGAGACCCTTCCGATATCATGAGATGTCATATCTCAATGCGTCTAATATCAAACTTCAGACCCTCCCTATAGCATGAGATGTGATATCCAAGTCCTTCCCATTCCAATCCTGAGACCCTTCCTATAGCATGAGAAGTGATATCTCAATGCTTCTAATACCAAACCTGAGACCCGTCCTATAACATGAGATGTGATATCCAACTCCTTCCCATTCCAACCTGAGACCCTTCCTATAGCATGATGGGATATCCAACTCCTTCCAAATCCAATACTGATACCCTTCCGATAGTATGAGATGTGATATCCCAATGCTTCTACCAAACATGAGACCCATACTATGGCATGAGATGTGATATCAAACTTCTTCCCATTCCAATCCTGAGACCCTTGCTATAGCTTGAGATGTGTTATCCAACTCCTTCCCATTCCAATTCTGAGACCCTTCCTATACCATGAGACTTGATATCTCAATGCTTCTAATACCAAACCTGAGACCCGTCCTATAACATGAGATGTGATATCCAAATCCTTCCCCTTCCAAACCTGAGACCCTTCATATATCATGAGATGTGATATCCAACTCCTTCCCATTCCAATCCTGAGACCCTTCCGATATCATGAGATTTGTTATCTCAATGCTTCTAATATCAAACTTGAGACCCTCCCTATAGCATGAGATTTGACATCCAAGTCCTTCCCATTCCAATCCTGAGACCCTTCCGATAGCAGAGATGTGATATCTCAATGCTTATACCAAACCTGAGACCCTTCCTATGGCCTGAGATGTCATATACAACTCCTTCCCATTCCAATCCTGAGACCCTTCCTATAGCATGAGATGTGATATCTCAATGCTTATACCAAATCTGAGACCCTTCCTATAGCATGAGATGTGATATCCAACTCCTTCTCATTCCAATCCTGAGACCCTTCCTATAGCTTGAGATGTGTTATCCAACTCCTTCCCATTTCAATTCTGAGACCCTTCCTATACCATGAGACTTGATATCTCAATGCTTCTAATACCAAACCCGAGACCCGTCCTATAACATGAGATGTGATATCCAAATCCTTCCCCTTCCAAACCTTAGACCCTTCCTATATCATGAGATGTGATATCCAACTCCTTCCCATTCCAATGTGAGACTATTCCGATATCATGAGATTTGTTATCTCAATGCTTCTAATATCAAACTTGAGACCCTCCCTTATAGCATGAGATGTGACATCCAAGTCCTTCCCATTCCAATCCTGAGACCCTTCCGATAGCAGAGATGTGATATCTCAATGCTTATACCAAACCTGAGACCCTTCCTATGGCCTGAGATGTCATATACAACTCCTTCCCATTCCAATCCTGAGACCCTTCCTATAGCATGAGATGTGATATCTCAATGCTTATACCAAATCTGAGACCCTTCCTATAGCATGAGATGTGATATCCAACTCCTTCCCATTCCAATCCTGAGACCCTTCCTATGGCATGAGAAGTGATATCTCCATGCGTATACAAAACCTGAGACCCTTCCTATAGCATGAGATGTGATATCCAAATCCGTCCCATTCCAATCCTGAGACCCTTCCTATAGCATGAGATGTGATATCTCAATGCTTATACCAAACCTGAAAGCCTACCTATAGCATGAGATGTGATGTCCAAGTCCATCCCATTCCAATCCTTAGACCCTTCCTACAGCATGCGATGTGATCTCTCAATGATTCTAATACCAAACCAGAGACCCGTCCTATAACATGAGATGGGATATCCAACTCCTTCCCATTCCAATCCTGAGCCACTTCCGATAGCAGAGATGTGATATCTCAGTGCTTATACCAAACCTGAGACCCTTCCTATAACATGAGATGTGATATCCAAATCATTCCCATTCCAATCCTGAGACCCTTCCGATAGCATGAGATGTGATATCTCAATGCTTCTAATACCAAACCTGAGATCCTTCCTATAACATGAGATGTGATATCCAAATCCTTCCCCTTCCAAACCTGAGACCCTCCCTTTAGCATGAGATGTGAAATCCAACTCCTTCCCATTCCAATCCTGAGACCCTTCTGATAGCATGAGATGTGATATCTCAATGCCTCTAAAACGAATCCTGAGACCCTTCCTATAACATGAGATGTGATATCCAACTCCTTCCCATTTCAACCTGAGACCCTTCCTATAGCATGAGATGGGATATCCAACTCCTTCCAAATCCAATTCTGATACCCTTCCGATAGCATGAGATGTGATATCCCAATGCTTCTACCAAACCTGAGACCCTTCCTTTAGCATGAGATGTGATATCCAACTCCATCCCATTCCAATCCTGAGACCCTTCTTATAGCATGAGATGTGATATCTCAATGCTTCTAATACCAAGGCTGAGATCCTTCCTATAACATGTGATGTGATATCCAAATCCTTCCCCTTCCAAACCTGAGACCCTCCCTTTAGCATGAGATGTGAAATCCAACTCCTTCCCATTCCAATCCTGAGACTCTTATGATAGCATGAGATGTGATATCTCAATGCCTCTAATACCAAACCTGAGATACTTCCGATAGCATGAGATGTGATATCTCAATGCTTCTAATACCAAACCTGAGATCCTTCCTATAACATGAGATGTGATATCCAAATCCTTCCCCTTCCAAACCTGAGACCCTCCCTTTAGCATGAGATGTGATATCCAACTCCTTCCCATTCCAATCCTGAGACCCTTCTGATAGCATGAGATGTGATATCTCAATGCCTCTAATACCAAACCTGAGATCCTACCTCTAACATGAAATGTGATATCCAACTCCTTCCCTTTCCAAACCTGAGACCCTGCCTATAGCATGAGATGTGATATCCAAGTCCTTCCCATTCCAATCCTGAGACCCTTCCTATAGCATGTGATGTGATATCTCAATGCTTATACCAAACCTGAGACCCTTCCTATGGCATGAGATTTCATATACAACTCCTTCCCATTCCAATGCTGAGAGCCTTCCTATAGCATGAGATGTGATATGTCAATGCTTATACCAAACCTGAGACCCTTCATATAGCATGAGATGTGATATCCAACTTCTTCCCATTCCAATCCCGAGACCCTTCCTATAACATGAGATTTGATGTCTCAATGCTTCTAATACCAAACCTGAGATCTTTCCTATAACATGAGATGTGATATCCAACTCCTTCCCATTCCAATTCTGAGACCCTTCCTATAGCATGAGATGTGATATCTCAATGCTTATACCAAACCTGAGACCCTTCCTATAGCTTGAGATGTGATATCCAACTCCTTCCCATTCCAATCCTGAGACCCTTCCTATAGCATGAGATGTGATATCTCAATGCTTCTAATACCAAACCTGAGACCCTTCCTATAGCTTGAGATGTGATATCCAACTCCTTCCCCTTCCAAACCTGAGAGCCTTCCCATAGCATGAGATATGATATCCAAGTCCTTCCCATTCCAATCCTGAGACCCTTCCTATAACATGAGATGTGATATCCAACTCCTTCCCATTCCAACCTGAGACCCTTCCTATAGCATGATGGGATATCCAACTCCTTCCAAATCCAATACTGATACCCTTCCGATAGCATGAGATGTGATATCCCAATGCTTCTACCAAACCTGAGACCCATACTATGGCATGAGATGTGATATCAAACTTCTTCCCATTCCAATCCTGAGACCCTTCCTATAGCTTGAGATGTGTTATCCAACTCCTTCCCATTTCAATTCTGAGACCCTTCCTATACCATGAGACTTGATATCTCAATGCTTCTAATACCAAACCCGAGACCCGTCCTATAACATGAGATGTGATATCCAAATCCTTCCCCTTCCAAACCTTAGACCCTTCCTATATCATGAGATGTGATATCCAACTCCTTCCCATTCCAATGTGAGACTATTCCGATATCATGAGATTTGTTATCTCAATGCTTCTAATATCAAACTTGAGACCCTCCCTTATAGCATGAGATGTGACATCCAAGTCCTTCCCATTCCAATCCTGAGACCCTTCCGATAGCAGAGATGTGATATCTCAATGCTTATACCAAACCTGAGACCCTTCCTATGGCCTGAGATGTCATATACAACTCCTTCCCATTCCAATCCTGAGACCCTTCCTATAGCATGAGATGTGATATCTCAATGCTTATACCAAATCTGAGACCCTTCCTATAGCATGAGATGTGATATCCAACTCCTTCCCATTCCAATCCTGAGACCCTTCCTATGGCATGAGAAGTGATATCTCCATGCGTATACAAAACCTGAGACCCTTCCTATAGCATGAGATGTGATATCCAAATCCGTCCCATTCCAATCCTGAGACCCTTCCTATAGCATGAGATGTGATATCTCAATGCTTATACCAAACCTGAAAGCCTACCTATAGCATGAGATGTGATGTCCAAGTCCATCCCATTCCAATCCTTAGACCCTTCCTACAGCATGCGATGTGATCTCTCAATGATTCTAATACCAAACCAGAGACCCGTCCTATAACATGAGATGGGATATCCAACTCCTTCCCATTCCAATCCTGAGCCACTTCCGATAGCAGAGATGTGATATCTCAATGCTTATACCAAACCTGAGACCCTTCCTATAACATGAGATGTGATATCCAAATCATTCCCATTCCAATCCTGAGACCCTTCCGATAGCATGAGATGTGATATCTCAATGCTTCTAATACCAAACCTGAGATCCTTCCTATAGCATATGTGATATCCAACTCCTTCCCATTCCAAACATGAGACCCTTCCTATAGCAAGAATGTAATATCCAACTCCTACTCATTCCAATCCTGAGACCATTCCTATAGCATGAGATGTGATATATCAATGCTTCTAATACCAAACCTGAGATCCTTCCTATGACATGAGATGTGATATCCAAATCCTTCCCATTCCAATCCTGAGACCCTTCCGATAGCATGAGATGTGATATCTCAATGCTTCTAATACCAAATCTGAGATCCTTCCTATAGCATGAGATGTGATATCCAACTTCTTCCCATTCCAATCCTGAGACCCTTCCTATAGCATGAGATGTGATAACTCAATGCTTATACCAAACCTGAGACCCTTCCTATAGCATGAGATGTGATATCCAACTTCTTCCCATTCCAATCCTGAGACCCTTCTTATAACATGAGATGTGATGTCTCAATGCTTCTAATACCAAACCTGAGATCTTTCCTATAACATGAGATGTGATATCCAACTCCTTCCCATTCCAATTCTGAGACCCTTCCTATAGCATGAGATATGATATCCAAGTCCTTCCCATTCCAATCCTGAGACCCTTCCTATAACATGAGATGTGATATCCAACTCCTTCCCATTCCAACCTGAGACCCTTCCTATAGCATGAGATGGGATATCCAACTCCTTCCAAATCCAATACTGATACCCTTCCGATAGCATGAGATGTGATATCCCAAAGCTTCTACCAAACCTGAGACCCATACTATGGCATGAGATGTGATATCAAACTCCTTCCCCTTCCAAACCTGAGACCCTCCCTTTAGCATGAGATGTGATATCCAACTCCTTCCCATTCCAATCCTGAGACCCTTCTGATAGCATGAGATGTGATATCTCAATGCCTCTAATACCAAACCTGAGATCCTACCTCTAACATGAAATGTGATATCCAACTCCTTCCCTTTACAAACCTTAGACCCTTCCTTTATCATGAGATGTGATATCCAACTCCTTCCCATTCCAATCCTGAGACCCTTCCGATATCATGAGATGTCATATCTCAATGCGTCTAATATCAAACTTCAGACCCTCCCTATAGCATGAGATGTGATATCCAACTCCTTCCCATTCCAATTCTGAGACCCTTCCTATACCATGAGACTTGATATCTCAATGCTTCTAATACCAAACCTGAGACCCGTCCTATAACATGAGATGTGATATCCAAATCCTTCCCCTTCCAAACCTTAGACCCTTCCTTTATCATGAGATGTGATATCCAACTCCTTCCCATTCCAATCCTGAGACCCTTCCGATATCATGAGATGTCATATCTCAATGCGTCTAATATCAAACTTCAGACCCTCCCTATAGCATGAGATGTGATATCCAAGTCCTTCCCATTCCAATCCTGAGACCCTTCCTATAGCATGAGAAGTGATATCTCAATGCTTCTAATACCAAACCTGAGACCCGTCCTATAACATGAGATGTGATATCCAACTCCTTCCCATTCCAACCTGAGACCCTTCCTATAGCATGATGGGATATCCAACTCCTTCCAAATCCAATACTGATACCCTTCCGATAGTATGAGATGTGATATCCCAATGCTTCTACCAAACATGAGACCCATACTATGGCATGAGATGTGATATCAAACTCCTTCCCCTTCCAAACCTGAGACCCTCCCTTTAGCATGAGATGTGATATCCAACTCCTTCCCATTCCAATCCTGAGACCCTTCTGATAGCATGAGATGTGATATCTCAATGCCTCTAATACCAAAACTGAGATCCTACCTCTAACATGAAATGTGATATCCAACTCCTTCCCTTTCCAAACCTGAGACCCTGCCTATAGCATGAGATGTGATATCCAAATCCTTCCCATTCCAATCCTGAGACCCTTCCTATAGCATGTGATGTGATATCTCAATGCTTATACCAAACCTGAGACCCTTCCTATGGCATGAGACGTCATATACAACTCCTTCCCATTCCAATCCTGAGACCCTTCCTATAGCATGAGATGTGATATCCAACTTCTTCCCATTCCAATCCTGAGACCCTTCCTATAACATGAGATTTGATGTCTCAATGCTTCTAATACCAAACCTGAGATCTTTCCTATAACATGAGATGTGATATCCAACTCCTTCCCATTCTAATTCTGACACCCTTCCTATAGCATGAGATGTGATATCTCAATGCTTATACCAAACCTGAGACCCTTCCTATAGCTTGAGATGTGATATCCAACTCCTTCCCATTCCAATCCTGAGACCCTTCCTATAGCATGAGATGTGATATCTCAATGCTTCTAATACCAAACCTGAGACCCTTCCTATAGCTTGAGATGTGATATCCAACTCCTTCCCCTTCCAAACCTGAGAGCCTTCCCATAGCATGAGATATGATATCCAAGTCCTTCCCATTCCAATCCTGAGACCCTTCCTATAACATGAGATGTGATATCCAACTCCTTCCCATTCCAACCTGAGACCCTTCCTATAGCATGATGGGATATCCAACTCCTTCCAAATCCAATACTGATACCCTTCCGATAGCATGAGATGTGATATCCCAATGCTTCTACCAAACATGAGACCCATACTAGTGCATGAGATGTGATATCAAACTTCTTCCCATTCCAATCCTGAGACCCTTGCTATAGCTTGAGATGTGTTATCCAACTCCTTCCCATTCCAATTCTGAGACCCTTCCTATACCATGAGACTTGATATCTCAATGCTTCTAATACCAAACCTGAGACCCGTCCTATAACATGAGATGTGATATCCAAATCCTTCCCCTTCCAAACCTGAGACCCTTCATATATCATGAGATGTGATATCCAACTCCTTCCCATTCCAATCCTGAGACCCTTCCGATATCATGAGATTTGTTATCTCAATGCTTCTAATATCAAACTTGAGACCCTCCCTATAGCATGAGATTTGACATCCAAGTCCTTCCCATTCCAATCCTGAGACCCTTCCGATAGCAGAGATGTGATATCTCAATGCTTATACCAAACCTGAGACCCTTCCTATGGCCTGAGATGTCATATACAACTCCTTCCCATTCCAATCCTGAGACCCTTCCTATAGCATGAGATGTGATATCTCAATGCTTATACCAAATCTGAGACCCTTCCTATAGCATGAGATGTGTTATCCAACTCCTTCTCATTCCAATCCTGAGACCCTTCCTATAGCATGAGAAGTGATATCTCCATGCGTATACCAAACCTGAGACCCTTCCTATAGCATGAGATGTGATATCCAAATCCGTCCCATTCCAATCTTGAGACCCTTCCTATAGCATGAGATGTGATATCTCAATGCTTATACCAAACCTGAGAGCCTACCTATAGCATGAGATGTGATGTCCAAGTCCATCCCATTCCAATCCTTAGACCCTTCCTACAGCATGCGATGTGATATCTCAATGATTCTAATACCAAATCAGAGACCCGTCCTATAACATGAGATGGGATATCCAACTCCTTCCCATTCCAATCCGGAGCCACTTCCGATAGCAGAGATGTGATATCTCAATGCTATACCAAACCTGAGACCCTTCCTATAACATGAGATGTGATATCCAAATCATTCCCATTCCAATCCTGAGACCCTTCCGATAGCATGAGATGTGACATCTCAATGCTTCTAATACCAAACCTGAGATCCTTCCTATAGCATATGTGATATCCAACTCCTTCCCATTCCAAACATGAGACCCTTCCTATAGCAAGAATGTAATATCCAACTCCTACCCATTCCAATCCTGAGACCATTCCTATAGCATGAGATGTGATATCTCAATGCTTATACCAAACCTGAGACTCTTCCTATAGCATGAGATGTGATATCCAACTCCTTCCCCTTCCAAACCTGAGAGCCTTCCTATAGCATGAGATATGATATCCAAGTCCTTCCCATTCCAATCCTGAGACCCTTCCTATAACATGAGATGTGATATCCAACTCCTTTCCCTTCCAAACCTGAGAGCCTTCCTATAGCATGAGATATGATATCCAAGGCCTTCCCATTCCAATCCTGAGACCCTTCCTATAACATGAGATGGGATATCCAACTCCTTCCAAATCCAATACTGATACCCTTCCGATAGCATGAGATGTGATATCCCAATGCTTCTACCAAACCTGAGACCCATACTATGGCATGAGATGTGATATCCAACTCCTTCCCATTCCAAACCTGAGACACTTCCTATAGCATGAGATGTGATATCTCACTGCTTATACCAAACCTGAGACCCTTCCTATAGCATGAGATGTGATATCTCAATGCCTCTTATACCAAACCTGAGATCCTTCCTCTAACATGAAATGTGATATCCAACTCCTTCCCCTTCCAAACCTGAGAGCCTTCCTATAGCATGAGATATGATATCCAAGTCCTTCCCATTCCAATCCTGAGACCCTTCCTATAACATGAGATGTGATATCAAACTCCTTCCCATTCCAACCTGAGACCCTTCCTATAGCATGAGATGGGATATCCAACTCCTTCCAAATCCAATACTGATACCCTTCCGATAGCATGAGATGTGATATCCCAATGCTTCTACCAAACCTGAGACCCATACTATGGCATGAGATGTGATATCAAACTCCTTCCCATTCCAATCCTGAGACCCTTACTATAGCTTGAGTTGTGATATCCAACTCCTTCCCATTCCAATTCTGAGACCCTTCCTATACCATGAGACTTGATATCTCAATGCTTCTAATACCAAACCTGAGACCCGTCCTATAACATGAGATGTGATATCCAAATCCTTCCCCTTCCAAACCTTAGACCCTTCCTTTATCATGAGATGTGATATCCAACTCCTTCCCATTCCAATCCTGAGACCCTTCCGATATCATGAGATGTCATATCTCAATGCGTCTAATATCAAACTTCAGACCCTCCCTATAGCATGAGATGTGATATCCAAGTCCTTCCCATTCCAATCCTGAGACCCTTCCTATAGCATGAGAAGTGATATCTCAATGCTTCTAATACCAAACCTGAGACCCGTCCTATAACATGAGATGTGATATCCAACTCCTTCCCATTCCAACCTGAGACCCTTCCTATAGCATGATGGGATATCCAACTCCTTCCAAATCCAATACTGATACCCTTCCGATAGTATGAGATGTGATATCCCAATGCTTCTACCAAACATGAGACCCATACTATGGCATGAGATGTGATATCAAACTTCTTCCCATTCCAATCCTGAGACCCTTGCTATAGCTTGAGATGTGTTATCCAACTCCTTCCCATTCCAATTCTGAGACCCTTCCTATACCATGAGACTTGATATCTCAATGCTTCTAATACCAAACCTGAGATCCGTCCTATAACATGAGATGTGATATCCAAATCCTTCCCCTTCCAAACCTGAGACCCTTCATATATCATGAGATGTGATATCCAACTCCTTCCCATTCCAATCCTGAGACCCTTCCGATATCATGAGATTTGTTATCTCAATGCTTCTAATATCAAACTTGAGACCCTCCCTTATAGCATGAGATGTGACATCCAAGTCCTTCCCATTCCAATCCTGAGACCCTTCCGATAGCAGAGATGTGATATCTCAATGCTTATACCAAACCTGAGACCCTTCCTATGGCCTGAGATGTCATATACAACTCCTTCCCATTCCAATCCTGAGACCCTTCCTATAGCATGAGATGTGATATCTCAATGCTTATACCAAATCTGAGACCCTTCCTATAGCATGAGATGTGATATCCAACTCCTTCCCATTCCAATCCTGAGACCCTTCCTATGGCATGAGAAGTGATATCTCCATGCGTATACAAAACCTGAGACCCTTCCTATAGCATGAGATGTGATATCCAAATCCGTCCCATTCCAATCCTGAGACCCTTCCTATAGCATGAGATGTGATATCTCAATGCTTATACCAAACCTGAAAGCCTACCTATAGCATGAGATGTGATGTCCAAGTCCATCCCATTCCAATCCTTAGACCCTTCCTACAGCATGCGATGTGATCTCTCAATGATTCTAATACCAAACCAGAGACCCGTCCTATAACATGAGATGGGATATCCAACTCCTTCCCATTCCAATCCTGAGCCACTTCCGATAGCAGAGATGTGATATCTCAATGCTTATACCAAACCTGAGACCCTTCCTATAACATGAGATGTGATATCCAAATCATTCCCATTCCAATCCTGAGACCCTTCCGATAGCATGAGATGTGATATCTCAATGCTTCTAATACCAAACCTGAGATCCTTCCTATAGCATATGTGATATCCAACTCCTTCCCATTCCAAACATGAGACCCTTCCTATAGCAAGAATGTAATATCCAACTCCTACTCATTCCAATCCTGAGACCATTCCTATAGCATGAGATGTGATATATCAATGCTTCTAATACCAAACCTGAGATCCTTCCTATGACATGAGATGTGATATCCAAATCCTTCCCATTCCAATCCTGAGACCCTTCCGATAGCATGAGATGTGATATCTCAATGCTTCTAATACCAAATCTGAGATCCTTCCTATAGCATGAGATGTGATATCCAACTTCTTCCCATTCCAATCCTGAGACCCTTCCTATAGCATGAGATGTGATAACTCAATGCTTATACCAAACCTGAGACCCTTCCTATAGCATGAGATGTGATATCCAACTTCTTCCCATTCCAATCCTGAGACCCTTCTTATAACATGAGATGTGATGTCTCAATGCTTCTAATACCAAACCTGAGATCTTTCCTATAACATGAGATGTGATATCCAACTCCTTCCCATTCCAATTCTGAGACCCTTCCTATAGCATGAGATATGATATCCAAGTCCTTCCCATTCCAATCCTGAGACCCTTCCTATAACATGAGATGTGATATCCAACTCCTTCCCATTCCAACCTGAGACCCTTCCTATAGCATGAGATGGGATATCCAACTCCTTCCAAATCCAATACTGATACCCTTCCGATAGCATGAGATGTGATATCCCAAAGCTTCTACCAAACCTGAGACCCATACTATGGCATGAGATGTGATATCAAACTCCTTCCCCTTCCAAACCTGAGACCCTCCCTTTAGCATGAGATGTGATATCCAACTCCTTCCCATTCCAATCCTGAGACCCTTCTGATAGCATGAGATGTGATATCTCAATGCCTCTAATACCAAACCTGAGATCCTACCTCTAACATGAAATGTGATATCCAACTCCTTCCCTTTACAAACCTGAGACCCTGCCTATAGCATGAGATGTGATATCCAAGTCCTTCCCATTCCAATCCTGAGACCCTTCCTATAGCATGTGATGTGATATCTCAATGCTTATACCAAACCTGAGACCCTTCCTATGGCATGAGATGTCATATACAACTCCTTCCCATTCCAATCCTGAGACCCTTCCTATAGTATGAGATGTGATATCTCAATGCTTATACCAAACCTGAGACCCTTCCTATAGCATGAGATGTGATATCCAACTTATTCCCATTCCAATCCTGAGACCCTTCCTATAACATGAGATTTGATGTCTCAATGCTTCTAATACCAAACCTGAGATCTTTCCTATAACATGAGATGTGATATCCAACTCCTTCCTATTCCAATTCTGAGACCCTTCCTATAGCATGAGATATGATATCCAAGTCCTTCCCATTCCAATCCTGAAACCCTTCCTATAACATGAGATGTGATATCCAACTCCTTCCCATTCCAACCTGAGACCCTTCCTATAGCATGAGATGGGATATCCAACTCCTTCCAAATCCAATACTGATACCCTTCCGATAGCATGAGATGTGATATCCCAATGCTTCTACCAAACCTGAGACCCATACTATGGCATGAGATGTGATATCAAACTCCTTCCCCTTCCAAACCTGAGACCCTCCCTTTAGCATGAGATGTGATATCCAACTCCTTCCCATTCCAATCCTGAGACCCTTCTGATAGCATGAGATGTGATATCTCAATGCCTCTAATACCAAAACTGAGATCCTACCTCTAACATGAAATGTGATATCCAACTCCTTCCCTTTCCAAACCTGAGACCCTGCCTATAGCATGAGATGTGATATCCAAATCCTTCCCATTCCAATCCTGAGACCCTTCCTATAGCATGTGATGTGATATCTCAATGCTTATACCAAACCTGAGACCCTTCCTATGGCATGAGACGTCATATACAACTCCTTCCCATTCCAATCCTGAGACCCTTCCTATAGCATGAGATGTGATATCCAACTTCTTCCCATTCCAATCCTGAGACCCTTCCTATAACATGAGATTTGATGTCTCAATGCTTCTAATACCAAACCTGAGATCTTTCCTATAACATGAGATGTGATATCCAACTCCTTCCCATTCTAATTCTGACACCCTTCCTATAGCATGAGATGTGATATCTCAATGCTTATACCAAACCTGAGACCCTTCCTATAGCTTGAGATGTGATATCCAACTCCTTCCCATTCCAATCCTGAGACCCTTCCTATAGCATGAGATGTGATATCTCAATGCTTCTAATACCAAACCTGAGACCCTTCCTATAGCTTGAGATGTGATATCCAACTCCTTCCCCTTCCAAACCTGAGAGCCTTCCCATAGCATGAGATATGATATCCAAGTCCTTCCCATTCCAATCCTGAGACCCTTCCTATAACATGAGATGTGATATCCAACTCCTTCCCATTCCAACCTGAGACCCTTCCTATAGCATGATGGGATATCCAACTCCTTCCAAATCCAATACTGATACCCTTCCGATAGCATGAGATGTGATATCCCAATGCTTCTAGCAAACATGAGACCCATACTATGGCATGAGATGTGATATCAAACTTCTTCCCATTCCAATCCTGAGACCCTTGCTATAGCTTGAGATGTGTTATCCAACTCCTTCCCATTCCAATTCTGAGACCCTTCCTATACCATGAGACTTGATATCTCAATGCTTCTAATACCAAACCTGAGACCCGTCCTATAACATGAGATGTGATATCCAAATCCTTCCCCTTCCAAACCTGAGACCCTTCATATATCATGAGATGTGATATCCAACTCCTTCCCATTCCAATCCTGAGACCCTTCCGATATCATGAGATTTGTTATCTCAATGCTTCTAATATCAAACTTGAGACCCTCCCTATAGCATGAGATTTGACATCCAAGTCCTTCCCATTCCAATCCTGAGACCCTTCCGATAGCAGAGATGTGATATCTCAATGCTTATACCAAACCTGAGACCCTTCCTATGGCCTGAGATGTCATATACAACTCCTTCCCATTCCAATCCTGAGACCCTTCCTATAGCATGAGATGTGATATCTCAATGCTTATACCAAATCTGAGACCCTTCCTATAGCATGAGATGTGTTATCCAACTCCTTCTCATTCCAATCCTGAGACCCTTCCTATAGCATGAGAAGTGATATCTCCATGCGTATACCAAACCTGAGACCCTTCCTATAGCATGAGATGTGATATCCAAATCCGTCCCATTCCAATCTTGAGACCCTTCCTATAGCATGAGATGTGATATCTCAATGCTTATACCAAACCTGAGAGCCTACCTATAGCATGAGATGTGATGTCCAAGTCCATCCCATTCCAATCCTTAGACCCTTCCTACAGCATGCGATGTGATATCTCAATGATTCTAATACCAAATCAGAGACCCGTCCTATAACATGAGATGGGATATCCAACTCCTTCCCATTCCAATCCGGAGCCACTTCCGATAGCAGAGATGTGATATCTCAATGCTATACCAAACCTGAGACCCTTCCTATAACATGAGATGTGATATCCAAATCATTCCCATTCCAATCCTGAGACCCTTCCGATAGCATGAGATGTGACATCTCAATGCTTCTAATACCAAACCTGAGATCCTTCCTATAGCATATGTGATATCCAACTCCTTCCCATTCCAAACATGAGACCCTTCCTATAGCAAGAATGTAATATCCAACTCCTACCCATTCCAATCCTGAGACCATTCCTATAGCATGAGATGTGATATCTCAATGCTTATACCAAACCTGAGACTCTTCCTATAGCATGAGATGTGATATCCAACTCCTTCCCCTTCCAAACCTGAGAGCCTTCCTATAGCATGAGATATGATATCCAAGTCCTTCCCATTCCAATCCTGAGACCCTTCCTATAACATGAGATGTGATATCCAACTCCTTTCCCTTCCAAACCTGAGAGCCTTCCTATAGCATGAGATATGATATCCAAGGCCTTCCCATTCCAATCCTGAGACCCTTCCTATAACATGAGATGGGATATCCAACTCCTTCCAAATCCAATACTGATACCCTTCCGATAGCATGAGATGTGATATCCCAATGCTTCTACCAAACCTGAGACCCATACTATGGCATGAGATGTGATATCCAACTCCTTCCCATTCCAATCCTGAGACACTTCCTATAGCATGAGATGTGATATCTCACTGCTTATACCAAACCTGAGACCCTTCCTATAGCATGAGATGTGATATCTCAATGCCTCTTATACCAAACCTGAGATCCTTCCTCTAACATGAAATGTGATATCCAACTCCTTCCCCTTCCAAACCTGAGAGCCTTCCTATAGCATGAGATATGATATCCAAGTCCTTCCCATTCCAATCCTGAGACCCTTCCTATAACATGAGATGTGATATCCAACTCCTTCCCATTCCAACCTGAGACCCTTCCTATAGCA
Organism: Ambystoma mexicanum; assembly: GCF_040938575.1. NCBI lineage: Eukaryota > Metazoa > Chordata > Amphibia > Caudata > Ambystomatidae > Ambystoma > Ambystoma mexicanum. Next base: position 297,306,585 of record NC_090938.1, read on the forward strand.
TGAGATGGGATATCCAACTCCTTCCAAATCCAATACTGATACCCTTCCGATAGCATGAGATGTGATATCCCAATGCTTCTACCAAACCTGAGACCCATACTATGGCATGAGATGTGATATCAAACTCCTTCCCATTCCAATCCTGAGACCCTTACTATAGCTTGAGTTGTGATATCCAACTCCTTCCCATTCCAATTCTGAGACCCTTCCTATACCATGAGACTTGATATCTCAATGCTTCTAATACCAAACCTGAGACCCGTCCTATAACATGAGATGTGATATCCAAATCCTTCCCCTTCCAAACCTTAGACCCTTCCTTTATCATGAGATGTGATATCCAACTCCTTCCCATTCCAATCCTGAGACCCTTCCGATATCATGAGATGTCATATCTCAATGCGTCTAATATCAAACTTCAGACCCTCCCTATAGCATGAGATGTGATATCCAAGTCCTTCCCATTCCAATCCTGAGACCCTTCCTATAGCATGAGAAGTGATATCTCAATGCTTCTAATACCAAACCTGAGACCCGTCCTATAACATGAGATGTGATATCCAACTCCTTCCCATTCCAACCTGAGACCCTTCCTATAGCATGATGGGATATCCAACTCCTTCCAAATCCAATACTGATACCCTTCCGATAGTATGAGATGTGATATCCCAATGCTTCTACCAAACATGAGACCCATACTATGGCATGAGATGTGATATCAAACTTCTTCCCATTCCAATCCTGAGACCCTTGCTATAGCTTGAGATGTGTTATCCAACTCCTTCCCATTCCAATTCTGAGACCCTTCCTATACCATGAGACTTGATATCTCAATGCTTCTAATACCAAACCTGAGACCCGTCCTATAACATGAGATGTGATATCCAAATCCTTCCCCTTCCAAACCTGAGACCCTTCATATATCATGAGATGTGATATCCAACTCCTTCCCATTCCAATCCTGAGACCCTTCCGATATCATGAGATTTGTTATCTCAATGCTTCTAATATCAAACTTGAGACCCTCCCTATAGCATGAGATTTGACATCCAAGTCCTTCCCATTCCAATCCTGAGACCCTTCCGATAGCAGAGATGTGATATCTCAATGCTTATACCAAACCTGAGACCCTTCCTATGGCCTGAGATGTCATATACAACTCCTTCCCATTCCAATCCTGAGACCCTTCCTATAGCATGAGATGTGATATCTCAATGCTTATACCAAATCTGAGACCCTTCCTATAGCATGAGATGTGATATCCAACTCCTTCTCATTCCAATCCTGAGACCCTTCCTATAGCATGAGAAGTGATATCTCCGTGCGTATACCAAACCTGAGACCCTTCCTATAGCATGAGATGTGATATCCAAATCCGTCCCATTCCAATCTTGAGACCCTTCCTATAGCATGAGATGTGATATCTCAATGCTTATACCAAACCTGAGAGCCTACCTATAGCATGAGATGTGATGTCCAAGTCCATCCCATTCCAATCCTTAGACCCTTCCTACAGCATGCGATGTGATATCTCAATGATTCTAATACCAAACCAGAGACCCGTCCTATAACATGAGATGGGATATCCAACTCCTTCCCATTCCAATCCTGAGCCACTTCCGATAGCAGAGATGTGATATCTCAATGCTTATACCAAACCTGAGACCCTTCCTATAACATGAGATGTGATAGCCAAATCATTCCCATTCCAATCCTGAGACCCTTCCGATAGCATGAGATGTGACATCTCAATGCTTCTAATACCAAACCTGAGATCCTTCCTATAGCATATGAGATATCCAACTCCTTCCCATTCCAAACATGAGACCCTTCCTATAGCAAGAATGTAATATCCAACTCCTACCCATTCCAATCCTGAGACCATTCCTATAGCATGAGATGTGATATCCAACTCCTTCCCCTTCCAAACCTGAGAGCCTTCCTATAGCATGAGATATGATATCCAAGTCCTTCCCATTCCAATCCTGAGACCCTTCCTATAACATGAGATGTGATATCCAACTCCTTTCCCTTCCAAACCTGAGACCCTTCCTATAGCATGAGATGTGATATCCAACTCCTTCCCCTTCCAAACCTGAGAGCCTTCCTATAGCATGAGATATGATATCCAAGTCCTTCCCATTCCAATCCTGAGACACTTCCTATAGCATGAGATGTGATATCTCACTGCTTATACCAAACCTGAGACCCTTCCTATAGCATGAGATGTGATATCTCAATGCCTCTTATACCAAACCTGAGATCCTTCCTCTACCATGAAATGTGATATCCAACTCCTTCCCCTTCCAAACCTGAGAGCCTTCCTATAGCATGAGATATGATATCCAAGTCCTTCCCATTCCAATCCTGAGACCCTTCCTATAACATGAGATGTGATATCCAACTCCTTCCCATTCCAACCTGAGACCCTTCCTATAGCATGAGATGGGATATCCAACTCCTTCCAAATCCAATACTGATACCCTTCCGATAGCATGAGATGTGATATCCCAATGCTTCTACCAAACCTGAGACCCATACTATGGCAGGAGATGTGATATCAAACTCCTTCCCATTCCAATCCTGAGACCCTTACTATAGCTTGAGTTGTGATATCCAACTCCTTCCCATTCCAATTCTGAGACCCTTCCTATACCATGAGACTTGATATCTCAATGCTTCTAATACCAAACCTGAGACCCGTCCTATAACATGAGATGTGATATCCAAATCCTTCCCCTTCCAAACCTTAGACCCTTCCTTTATCATGAGATGTGATATCCAACTCCTTCCCATTCCAATCCTGAGACCCTTCCGATATCATGAGATGTCATATCTCAATGCTTCTAATATCAAACTTCAGACCCTCCCTATAGCATGAGATGTGATATCCAAGACCTTCCCATTCCAATCCTGAGACCCTTCCTATAGCATGAGAAGTGATATCTCAATGCTTCTAATACCAAACCTGAGACCCGTCCTATAACATGAGATGTGATATCCAAATCCTTCCCCTTCCAAACCTTAGACCCTTCCTTTATCATGAGATGGGAATATCCAACTCCTTCCCATTCCAATCCTGAGACCCTTCCGATATCATGAGATTTGTTATCTCAATGCTTCTAATATAAAACTTGAGACCCTCCCTATAGCATGAGATGTGACATCCAAGTCCTTCCCATTCCAATCCTGAGACCCTTCCTATAGCATGAGATGTGATATCTCTATGCTTCTAATACCAAAAATGAGACCCTTCCTATAACATGAGATGTGATATCCAACTCCTTCCCATTCTAATCCTGAGACCCTTCCTATAGCATGAGATGTGATATCTCAATGCTTCTAATATCAAACTTGAGACCCTCCCTATAGCATGAGATGTGATATCCAAGTCCTTCCCATTCCAATCCTGAGACACTTCCTATAGCATGAGATGTAATATCTCAATGCTTCTAATACCAAACCTGAGACTCTTCCTATAACATGAGATGGGATATCCAACTCCTTCCGATTCCAATCCTGAGACCCTTTCGATTGCAGAGATGTGATATCTCAATGCTTATACCAAACCTGAGACCCTTCCTACGGCATGAGATGTCATATACAACTCCTTCCCATTCCAATCCTGAGACCCTTCCTTTAGCATGAGATGTGATATCTCAATGCTTATACCAAATCTGAGACCCTTCCTATAGCATGAGATGTGATATCCAATTCCTTCGCATTCCAATCCTGAGACCCTTCCTATAGCATGAGATGTGATATCTCAATGCTTATACCAAACCTGAGAGCCTACCTATAGCATGAGATGTGATATCCAAGTCCATCCCATTCCAATCCTTAGACCCTTCCTACAGCATGCGATGTGATATCTCAATGATTCTAATACCAAACCAGAGACCCTTCCTATAGCATGAGATGTGATATCTCAATGCTTATACCTAACCTGAGACCCTTCCTATAGCATGAGATGTGATATCCAACTCCTTCCCATTCCAATCCTGAGACCCTTCCTATAGCATGAGATGTGATGTCTCAATGCCTCTAATACCAAACCTGAGATCCTTCCTCTAACATGAAATGTGATATCCAACTCCTTCCCTTTCCTCCAAACCTGAGAGCCTATCTATAGCATGAGATGTGATATCCAAGTCCTTCCCATTCCAATACTTAGACCCTTCCTACAGCATGCAATATGATATCTCAATGATTCTAATAACAAACCTGAGACCCATCCTATAACATGAGATGGGATATCCAACTCCTTCCCATTCCAATCCTGAGACACTTCCGATAGCAGAGATATGATATCTCAATGCTTATACCAAACATGAGACCCTTCCTATAACATGAGATGTGATATCCAACTCCTTCCCGTTCCAAACCTGAGACCCTTCCTTTAGCATGAGATGTGATATCCAACTCCTTCCCATTCCAATCCTGAGACCCTTCCTATAGCATGAGATGTGATATCTCAATGCTTCTAATACCAAACCTGAGACCCTTCCTATAGCTTGAGATGTGATATCCAACTCTTTCCCCTTCCAAACCTGAGAGCCTTCCCATAGCATGAGATATGATATCCAAGTCCTTCCCATTCCAATCCTGAGACCCTTCCTATAACATGAGATGTGATATCCAACTCCTTCCCATTCCAACCTGAGACCCTTCCTATAGCATGATGGGATATCCAACTCCTTCCAAATCCAATACTGATACCCTTCCGATAGCATGAGATGTGATATCCCAATGCTTCTACCAAACATGAGACCCATACTATGGCATGAGATGTGATATCAAACTTCTTCCCATTCCAATCCTGAGACCCTTGCTATAGCTTGAGATGTGTTATCCAACTCCTTCCCATTCCAATTCTGAGACCCTTCCTATACCATGAGACTTGATATCTCAATGCTTCTAATACCAAACCTGATACCCGTCCTATAACATGAGATGTGATATCCAAATACTTCCCCTTCCAAACCTGAGACCCTCCCTATAGCATGAGATTTGACATCCAAGTCCTTCCCATTCCAATCCTGAGACCCTTCCGATAGCAGAGATGTAATATCTCAATGCTTATACCAAACCTGAGACCCTTCCTATGGCCTGAGATGTCATATACAACTCCTTCCCATTCCAATCCTGAGACCCTTCCTATAGCATGAGATGTGATATCTCAATGCTTATACCAAATCTGAGACCCTTCCTATAGCATGAGATGTGATATCCAACTCCTTCTCATTCCAATCCTGAGACCCTTCCTATAGCATGAGAAGTGATATCTCCATGCGTATACCAAACCTGAGACCCTTCCTATAGCATGAGATGTGATATCCAAATCCGTCCCATTCCAATCTTGAGACCCTTCCTATAGCATGAGATGTGATATCTCAATGCTTATACCAAACCTGAGAGCCTACCTATAGCATGAGATGTGATGTCCAAGTCCATCCCATTCCAATCCTTAGACCCTTCCTACAGCATGCGATGTGATATCTCAATGATTCTAATACCAAACCAGAGACCCGTCCTGTAACATGAGATGGGATATCCAACTCCTTCCCATTCCAATCCTGAGCCACTTCCGATAGCAGAGATGTGATATCTCAATGCTTATACCAAACCTGAGACCCTTCCTATAACATGAGATGTGATATCCAAATCATTCCCATTCCAATCCTGAGACCCTTCCGATAGCATGAGATGTGACATCTCAATGCTTCTAATACCAAACCTGAGATCCTTCCTATAGCATATGAGATATCCAACTCCTTCCCATTCCAAACATGAGACCCTTCCTATAGCAAGAATGTAATATCCAACTCCTACCCATTCCAATCCTGAGACCATTCCTATAGCATGAGATGTGATATCTCAATGCTTATACCAAACCTGAGACTCTTCCTATAGCATGAGATGTGATATCCAACTCCTTCCCCTTCCAAACCTGAGAGCCTTCCTATAGCATGAGATATGATATCCAAGTCCTTCCCATTCCAATCCTGAGACCCTTCCTATAACATGAGATGTGATATCCAACTCCTTTCCCTTCCAAACCTGAGAGCCTTCCTATAGCATGAGATATGATATCCAAGGCCTTCCCATTCCAATCCTGAGACCCTTCCTATAGCATGAGAAGTGATATCTCAATGCTTCTAATACATACCTGAGACCCTTCCTATAACATGAGATGGGAATTTCCAACTCCTTTCCATTCCAATCCTGAGACCATTCCGATAGCAGAGATGTGATATCTCAATGCTTATACCACACCTGAGATCCTTCCTATAACATGAGATGTGATATCCAACTCCTTCCCATTCCAATCCTGAGACACTTCCTATAGCATGAGATGTGATATCTCACTGCTTATACCAAACCTGAGACCCTTCCTATAGCATGAGATGTGATATCCAACTCCTTCCCATTCTAATCCTGAGACCCTTCCTATAGCATGAGATGTGATATCTCAATGCTTCTAATATCAAACTTGAGACCCTCCCTATAGCATGAGATGTGATATCCAAGTCCTTCCCATTCCAATCCTGAGACACTTCCTATAGCATGAGATGTAATATCTCAATGCTTCTAATACCAAACCTGAGACTCTTCCTATAACATGAGATGGGATATCCAACTCCTTCCCATTCCAATCCTGAGACCCTTTCAATTGCAGAGATGTGATATCTCAATGCTTATACCAAACCTGAGACCCTTCCTACGGCATGAGATGTCATATACAACTCCTTCCCATTCCAATCCTGAGACCCTTCCTATAGCATGAGATGTGATATCTCAATGCTTATACCTAACCTGAGACCCTTCCTATAGCATGAGATGTGATATCCAACTCCTTCACATTCCAATCCTAAAACCCTTCCTATAGCATGAGATGTGATGTCTCAATGCCTCTAATACCAAACCTGAGATCCTTCCTCTAACATGAAATGTGATATCCAACTCCTTCCCTTTCCAAACCTGAGAGCCTATCTATAGCATGAGATGTGATATCCAAGTCCTTCCCATTCCAATACTTAGACCCTTCCTACAGCATGCAATATGATATCTCAATGATTCTAATAACAAACCTGAGACCCGTCCTATAACATGAGATGGGATATCCAACTCCTTCCCATTCCAATCCTGAGACACTTCCGATAGCAGAGATATGATATTTCAATGCTTATACCAAACCTGAGACCCTTCCTATAACATGAGATGTGATATCCAACTCCTTCCCGTTCCAAACCTGAGACCCTTCCTTTAGCATGAGATGTGATATCCAGCTCCTTCCCATTCCAATCCTGAGACATTTCCGATAGCATGAGATGTGATATCTCAATGATTCTACCAAACCTGAGACTTTTCCTTTAGCATGAGATGTGATATCTCAATGCTTCTAATATCAAACTTGAGACCCTCCCTATAGCATGAGATGTGACATCCAAGTCCTTCCCATTAAAATCCTGAGATCCTTCCGATAGCAGAGATGTGATATCTCAATGCTTATACCAAACCTGAGACCCTTCCTATGGCCTGAGATGTCATATACAACTCCTTCCCATTCCAATCCTGAGACCCTTCCTATAGCATGAGATGTGATATCTCAATACTTCTAATACCAAACCTGAGATCCTTCCGATAACATGAGATGTGATATCCAAATCCTTCCCCTTCCAAACCTGAGACCCTCCCTTTAGCATGAGATGTGATATCCAACTCCTTCCCATTCCAATCCTGAGACCCTTCTGATAGCATGAGATGTGATATCTCAATGCTTCTAATACCAAACCTGAGATCCTTCCGATAGCATGAGATGTGATATCTCAATGCTTCTAATATCAAACTTGAGACCCTCCCTATAGCATGAGATGTGACATCCAAGTCCTTCCCATTAAAATCCTGAGACCCTTCCGATAGCAGAGATGTGATATCTCAATGCTTATACCAAACCTGAGACCCTTCCTATGGCCTGAGATGTCATATACAACTCCTTCCCATTCCAATCCTGAGACCCTTCCTATAGCATGAGATGTGATATCTCAATGCTTATACCAAATCTGAGACCCTTCCTATAGCATGAGATGTGATATCCAACTCCTTCCCATTCCAATCCTGAGACCCTTCCTATAGCATGAGATGTGACGTCTCAATGCTTCTAATACCAAACCTGAGATCCTTCCTATAACATGAGATGTGATATCCAACTCCTTCCCATTCCAATCCTGAGACCCTTCCTGTAGCATGAGAAGTGCTATCTCCATGGTTATACCAAACCTGAGACCCTTCCTATAGCATGAGATGTGATATCCAAATCCTTCCCATTCCAATCCTGAGACCCTTCCTATAGCATGAGATGTGATATCTCAATGCTTATACCAAACCTGAGAGCCTACCTATAGCATGAGATGTGATATCCAAGTCCATCCCATTCCAATCCTTAGACCCTTCCTACAGCATGCGATGTGATATCTCAATGATTCTAATACCAAACCAGAGACCCGTCCTATAACATGAGATGGGATATCCAACTCCTTCCCATTCCAATCCTGAGCCACTTCCGATAGCAGAGATGTGATATCTCAATGCTTATACCAAACCTGAGACCCTTCCTATAACATAAGATGTGATATCCAACTCCTTCCCGTTCCAAACCTGAGACACTTCCTATAGCATATGTGATATCCAACTCCTTCCCATTCCAAACATGAGACCCTTCGTATAGCAAGAATTTAATATCCAACTCCTACCCATTCCAATCCTGAGACCATTCCTATAGCATGAGATGTGATATATCAATGCTTCTAATACCAAACCTGAGATCCTTCCTATGACATGAGATGTGATGTCTCAATGCTTCTAATACCAAACCTGAGATCTTTCCTATAACATGAGATGTGATATCCAACTCCTTCCCATTCCAATTCTGAGACCCTTCCAATAGCATGAGATGTGATATCTCAATGCTTATACCAAACCTGAGACCCTTCCTATAGCTTGAGATGTGATATCCAACTCCTTCCCATTCCAATCCTGAGACCCTTCCTATAGCGTGAGATGTGATATCTCAATGCCTCTAATACCAAACCTGAGATCCTTCCTCTAACATGAAATGTGATATCCAACTCCTTCCCCTTCCAAACCTGAGAGCCTTCCCATAGCATGCGATATGATATCCAAGTCCTTCCCATTCCAATCCTGAGACCCTTCCTATAAAATGAGATGTGATATCCAACTCCTTCCCATTCCAACATGAGACCCTTCCTATAGCATGAGATGGGATATCCAACTCCTTCCAAATCCAATCCTGATACCCTTCCGATAGCATGAGATGTGATATCCCAATGCTTCTACCAAACCTGAGACCCATACTATGGCATGAGATGTGATATCAAACTCCTTCCCATTCCAATACTGAGACCCTTCCTATAGCTTGAAATGTGATATCCAACTCCTTCCCATTCCAATTCTGAGACCCTTCCTATACCATGAGACTTGATATCTCAATGCTTCTAATACCAAACCTGAGACCCATCCTATAACGTGGGATGTGATATCCAAATCCTTCCCCTTCCAAACCTTACACCCTTCCTTTATCATGAGATGTGATATCCAACTCCTTCCCTTTCCAATCCTGAGACCCTTACGATATCATGAGATTTGTTATCTCAATGCTTCTAATATCAAACTTGAGACCCTTCCTATGGCCTGAGATGTCATATACAACTCCTTCCCATTAAAATCCTGAGACCCTTCCTATAGCATGAGATGTGATATCTCAATGCTTATACCAAATCTGAGACCCTTCCTATAGCATGAGATGTGATATCCAACTCCTTCCCATTCCAATCCTGAGACCCTTCCTATAGCATGAGATCTGATGTCTGAATGCTTCTAATACCAAACCTGAGATCCTTCCTATAACATGAGATGTGATATCCAACTCCTTCCCATTCCAATCCTGAGACCCTTCCTATAGCATGAGAAGTGATATCTCCATGCTTATACCAAACCTGAGACCCTTCCTATGGCCTGAGATTTCATATACAACTCCTTCCCATTCCAATCCTGAGACCCTTCCTATAGCATGAGATGTGATATCCAACTCCTTCCCATTCCAACCTGAGACCCTTCCTATAGCATGAGATGGGATATCCAACTCCTTCCCATTCCAATCCTGAGACCCTTCCTATAGCATGAGATGTGATGTCTGAATGCTTCTAATACCAAACCTGAGATCCTTCCTATAAAATGAAATGTGATATCCAACTCCTTCCCCTTCCAAACCTGAGAGCCTTCCCATAGCATGAGATATGATATCCAAGTCCTTCCCATTCCAATCCTGAGACCCTTCCTATAACATGAGATGTGATATCCAACTCCTTCCCATTCCAATCCTGAGACCCTTCCTATAACATGAGATGTGATATCCAAATCCTTCCCCTTCCAAACCTTAGACCCTTCCTTTATCATGAGATGTGATATCCAAATCCTTCCCATTCCAATCCTGAGACCCTTCCGATATCATGAGATTTGTTATCTCAATGCTTCTAATATCAAACTTGAGACCCTCCCTATAGCATGAGATGTGACATCTAAGTCCTTCCCATTCCAATCCTGAGACCCATCCTATAGCATGAGATGTGATATCTCAGTGCTTCTAATACCAAACCTGAGACCCTTCCTATAACATGAGATGGGATATCCAACTCCTTCCCATTCCAATCCTGAGACCCTTCCGATAGCAGAGATGTGATATCTCAATGCTTATACCAAACCTGAGACCCTTCCTATGGCCTGAGATGTCATATACAACTCCTTCCCATTCCAATCCTGAGACCCTTCCTATAGCATGGGATGTGATATCTCAATGCTTATACCAAATCTGAGACCCTTCCTATAGCATGAGATGTGATATCCAACTCCTTCCCATTCCAATCCTGAGACCCTTCCTATAGCATGAGATGTAATATCTCAATGCTTATCCCAATCCTGAGTGCCTATCTATAGCATGAGATGTGATATCCAAGTCCATCCCATTCCAATCCTTAGACCCTTCCTACAGCATGCGATGTGATATCTCAATGATTCTAATACCAAACCAGAGACCCGTCCTATAACATGAGATGGGATATCCAACTCCTTCTCATTCCAATCCTGAGCCACTTTCAATAGTAGAGATGTGATATCTCAATGCTTATACCAAACCTGAGACCCTTCCTATAACATGAGATGTGATATGCAACTCCTTCCCGTTCCAAACCTGAGACACTTCCTATAGCATATGTGATATCCAACTCCTTCCCATTCCAAACATTAGACCCTTCCTATAGCAAGAATGTAATATCCAAGTCCTACCCATTCCAATCCTGAGACCATTCCTATAGCATGAGATGTGATATATCAATGCTTCTAATACCAAACCTGAGATCCTTCCTATGACATGAGATGTGATATCCAAATCCTTCCCATTCCAATCCTGAGACCCTTCCTATAGCAAGAGATGTGATATCCAAATCCTTCCCATTCCAATCCTGAGACCCTTCCTATAACATGAGTTGTCATATCCAATTTCTTCCCATTCCAACCTGAGACCCTTCCTATAGCATGAGAAGGGATATCCAACTCCTTCCCAATCCAATCCTGAGACCCTTCCGATAGCAGAGATGTGATATCACAATGCTTATACCAAACCTGAGACCCTTCCTATGGCATGAGATGTGATATCCAACTCCTTGCCATTCAAATCCTGAGACCCCTACTAAAGCATGAGATGTGACATCTCAATGCTTCTACCAAACCTGAGACCCTTCCTTTAGCATGAGATGTGATATCCAAATCCTTCATATTCCAATCCTGAGGCCCTTCCTATAGCATGAGATGTGATATCTCAATGCTTCTAATACCAAACCTGAGATCCTTCCTATAACATGAGATGTGATAGCCAATTCCTTCCCATTCCAAACCTGAGACCCTTCCTATTGGATGAGATGTGATCTCCAACTCCTTCCCATTCCAACCCTGAGACCCTTCCTATACCATGAGATGTGATATCTCAATGCTTCTAATACCAAACCTGGGACCCGTCCTATAACATGAGATATGATATCCAAATCCTTCCCCTTCCAAACCTGAGACCCTTCCTTTAGCATGAGATGTGATATCCAAATCCTTCCCATTCCAATCCTAAAACCCTTCCTATAGCATGAGATGTGATATCTCAATGTTTCTAATAAAAAACCTTAGACCCTTCCTATAGCAAGAGATGTGATATCCAATTCCTTCCCATTCCAATCCTGAGACCCTTCCTATAACATGAGATGTGATATCCAACTCCTTCCCATTCCAACCTGAGACCCTATAGTATGAGAAGGGATATCCAACTCCTTCCCAATCCAATCCTGAGACCCTTCCCATAGCAGAGATGTGATATCTCAATGCTTATACCAAACCTGAGACCCTTCCTATGGCATGAGATGTGATATCCAACTCCTTGCCATTCAAATCCTGAGACCCTCCCTATAACAAGAGATGTCATATCCAACTCCTTCCCATTCCAAACCTGAGACCCTTCCTTTAGCATGAGATGTGATATCCAAATCCTTCACATTCCAATCCTGAGACCCTTCCTATAGCATGAGATGTGATATCTCAATGCTTCTAATACCAAACCTGAGATCCTTCCTATAACATGAGATGTGATATCCAACTACTTCCCATTCCAAACCTGAGACCCTTCCGATAGCATGAGATGTGATATCTCAATGCTTCAAAAACCAAACATGAGAACCATCCTATAACATGAGATGTGAAATCCAAATCCCTTCCTTCCCAAACCTGAGACTCTTCCTATAGCATGAGATGTGATATCTCAATGCTTCTACCAAACCTGAAACCCTTCCTATAGCATGAGATGTGATATCCAACTCCTTCCCATTCCAATCCTGAGACCCTTCCTATAACATGAGATGTGATATCCAACTACTTCCCATTCCAAACCTGAGACCCTTCCGATAGCATGAGATGTGATATCTCAATGCTTCAAAAACCAAACATGAGAACCATCCTATAACATGAGATGTGAAATCCAAATCCCTTCCTTCCCAAACCTGAGACTCTTCCGATAGCATGAGATGTGATATCTCAATGCTTCTAATATCAAAATTGAGACCCTCCTTATAGCATGAGATGTGATATCTAAGTCCTTCCCATTCCAATCCTGAGACCCTTCCGATAGCAGAGATGTGATATCTCAATGCTTATACCAAACCTGAGACCCTTCCTATAGCATGAGATGTGATATCCAACTCCTTCCCATTCCAATCCTGAGACCCTTCCTATAGCATGAGATGTGATATCTCAATGCTTCTACCAAAACTGAGACCCTTCCTTTAGCATGAGATGTGATATCCAACTCCTTCCCATTCCAATCCTGAGACCCTTCCTATAGCATGAGATGTGATATCTCAATGCTTCTAATACCAAACCTGAGACCCTTCCTATAACATGAGATGTGATATCCAACTCATTCCCATTCCAATCCTGAGACCCTTCCTATAGCATGAGATGTGATATCTCAATGCTTCTAATACCAAACCTGAGATCCTTCCGATAGCATGAGTTGTGATATCTCAATGCTTCTAATACCAAACCTGAGATCCTTCCTATAACATGAGATGTGATATCCAAATCCTTCCCCTTCCAAACCTGAGACCCTCCCTTTAGCATGAGATGTGATATCCAACTCCTTCCCATTCCAATCCTGATACCCTTCTGATAGCATGAGATGTGATATCTCAATGCCTCTAATACCAAACCTGAGATCCTACCTCTAACATGAAATGTGATAGCCCACTCCTTCCCTTTCCAAACCTGAGAGCTTTCCTACAGCATGAGATGTGATATCCAACTCCTTCCCATTCCAATCCTGAGACCCTTCCGATAGCATGAGATGTGATATCTCAATGCTTCTAATATCAAAACTGAGACCCTCCCTATAGCATGAGATGTGATATCTAAGTCCTTCCCATTCCAATCCTGAGACCCTTCCGATAGCAGAGATGTGATATCTCAATGCTTATACCAAACCTGAGACCCTTCCTATAGCATGAGATGTGATATCCAACTCCTTCCCATTCCAATCCTGAGACCCTTCCTATAGCATGAGATGTGATATCTCAATGCTTCTACCAAAACTGAGACCCTTCCTTTAGCATGAGATGTGATATCCAACTCCTTCCCATTCCAATCCTGAGACCCTTCCTATAGCATGAGATTTGATATCTCAATGCTTCTAATACCAAACCTGAGATCCTTCCTATAACATGAGATGTGATATCCAACTCCTTCTAATTCCAATCCTGAGACCCTTCCTATAGCATGAGATGTGATATCTCAATGCTTCTAATACCAAACCTGAGATCCTTCCGATAGCATGAGTTGTGATATCTCAATGCTTCTAATACCAAACCTGAGATCCTTCCTATAACATGAGATGTGATATCCAAATCCTTCCCCTTCCAAACCTGAGAGCCTTCCTACAGCATGAGATGTGATATCCAACTCCTTCCCATTCCAACCTTAGACCCTTCCTATAGCATGAGATGGGATATCCAACTCCTTCCAAATCCAATCCTGATACCCTTCCGATAGCATGAGATGTGTTATCCCAATGTTTCTACAAAACCTGAGACCCATACCATGGCATGAGATGTGATATCAAACTCCTTCCCATTCCAATCCGGAGACTCATCCTATAGCTTGAGATGTGATATCCAACTCCTTCACATTCCAATCCTGAGACCCTTCCTATAGCTTGAGATGTGATATCCAACTCCTTCCCATTCCAATTCTGAGACCCGTCCTATACCATGAGACTTGATATCTCAATGCTTCTAATACCAAACCTGAGACCCTTCCTATAACATGTCGATGTGATATCCAAGTCCTTCCCATTACAATCCTGAGACCCTTCCTATAGCTTGAGATGTGATATCCAAATCCTTCCCATTCCAATTCTGAGACCCGTCCTATACCATGAGACTTGATATCTCAATGCTTCTAATGCCAAACCTGAGACCGGTCCTACACCATGAGATGTGATATACAAATCCTTCCCCTTCCAAACCTTAGACCCTTCCTATAGCATGAGATGTGATATCGCAATGCTTCTAATACCAAACCTGAGACCCTTCTTATAACGAGATGGGATATCCAACTCCTTCCCATTCCAATCCTGAGACCCTTCCGATAGCAGAGATGTGATAACTCAATGCCTATACCAAACCTGAGACCCTTCCTATGGCATGAGATGTCATATACAACTCCTTTCGATTCCAATCCTGAGACCCTTCCTAGAGCATGAGATGTGATATCCAACTCCTTCCCATTCAAATCCTGAGACCCTTCCTATAGCATGAGATGTGATATCTCAATGCTTCTAATACCAAACCTGAGATCCTTCCTATAACATGAGATGTGATATCAAACTCCTTCCCCTTCCAAACCTGAGACCCTCCCTTTAGCATGAGATGTGATATCCAAATCCTTCCCCTTCCAAACCTGAGACCCTCCCTTTAGCATGAGATGTGATATCCAACTCCTTCCCATTCCAATCCTGAGACCCTTCTGATAGCATGAGATGTGATATCTCAATGCCTCTAATACCAATCCTGAGACCCTTCCTATAACATGAGATGTGATATCCAACTCCTTCCCATTCCAATCCTGAGACCCTTCTGATAGCATGAGATGTGATATCTCAATGCCTCTAATACCAATCCTGAGACCCTCCCTTTAGCATGAGATGTGATATCCAACTCCTTCCAAATCCAATACTGATACCCTTCCGATAGCATGAGATGTGATATCCCAATGCTTCTACCAAACCTGAGACCATTACTATGGCATGAGATGTGATATCAAACTCATTCCCATTCCAATCCTGAGACCCTTCCTATAGCTTGAGATGTGATATCCAACTCCTTCCCATTCCAATTCTGAGATCCTTCCTATACCATGAGACTTGATATCTCAATGCTTCTAATACCAAACCTGAGACCCGTCCTATAACATGAGATGTGATATCCAAATCCTTCCCCTTCCAAACCTAAGACCCTTCCTTTATCATGAGATATGATATCCAACTCCTTCCTATTCCAATCCTGAGACCCTTCCGATATCATGAGATGTGATATCTCAATGCTTCTAATATCAAACTTGAGACCCTCCCTATAGCATGAGATGTGATATCCAAGTCCTTCCCATTCCAATCCTGAGACCCTTCCTATAGCATGAGATGTGATATCTCAATGCTTCTAATACCAAACCTGAGACCCTTCCTATAACATGAGATGGGAATATCCAACTCCTTCCCATTCCAATCCTGAGACCCTTCCGATAGCAGAGATGTGATATCTGAATGCTTATACCAAACCTGAGATCCTTCCTATAACATGAGATGCGATATCCAACTCCTTCCCATTCCAATCCTGAGACACTTCCTATAGCATGAGATGTGATATCTCACTGCTTATACCAAACCTGAGACCCTTCCTATAGCATGAGTTGTGATATCCAACTCCTTCCCATTCCAATCCTGAGACCCTTCCTATAGCATGAGATGTGATATCTCAATGCTTCTAATATCAAACTTGAGACCCTCACTATAGCATGAGATGTGATATCCAAGTTCTTCCCATTCCAATCCTGAGACACTTCCTATAGCATGAGATGTGATATCTCAATGCTTCTAATACCAAACCTGAGACTCTTCCTATAACATGAGATGGGATATCCAACTCCTTCCCATTCCAATCCTGAGACCCTTCCGATAGCAGAGATGTGATATCTCAATGCTTATACCAAACCTGAGACCCTTCCTATGGCATGAGATGTCATATACAACTCCTTCCCATTATAATCCTGAGACCCTTCCTATAGCATGAGATGTGATGTCTCAATGCTTCTAATACCAAACCTGAGATCCTTCCTATAACATGAGATGTGATATCCAACTCCTTCCCATTCCAATCCAGAGACCCTTCCTATAGTATGAGATGTGATATCTCAATGCTTATACCAAACCCGAGACCCTTCCTATAGCATGAGATGTGATATCCAACTCCTTCCCATTCCAATCCTGAGACCCTTCCTATTGCATGAGATGTGATATCTCAATGCCTCTAATACCAAACCTGAGATCCTTCCTCTAACATGAAATGTGATATCCAACTCCTTTCCTTTCCAATCCTGAGAGCCTACCTATAGCATGAGATGTGATATCCAAGTCCTTCCCATTCCAATCCTTAGACCCTTCCTACAGCATGCAATATGATATCTCAATGATTCTAATAACAAACCTGATACCCGTCCTATAACATGAGATGGGATATCCAACTCCTTCCTATTCCAATCCTGAGACACTTCCGATAGCAGAGATGTGATATCTCAATGCTTATACCAAACCTGAGACCCTTCCTATAACATGAGATGTGATATCCAACTCCTTCCCGTTCCAAACCTGTGACCCTTCCTATAGCATATGTGATATCCAACTCATTCCCATTCCAAACATGAGACCCTTCCTATAGCAAGAATGTAATATCCAACTCCTTCCCATTCCAATCCTGAGACCATTCCTATAGCATGAGATGTGATATCTCAATGCTTCTAATACCAAACCTGAGATCCTTCCTATGACATGAGATGTGATATCCAATTCCTTCCCATTCCAAACCTGAGACCCTTCCTATAGCATGAGATGTGATATCCAACTCCTTCCCGTTCCAAACCTGAGACCCTCCCTTTAGCATGAGATGTGATATCCAACTCCTTCCCGTTCCAATCCTGAGACCCTTCTGATAGCATGAGATGTGATATCTCAATGCCTCTAATACCAAACCTGAGATCCTACCTCTAACATGAAATGTTATATCCAACTGCTTCCCTTTCCAAACCTGAGACCCTGCCTATAGCATGAGATGTGATATCCAAGTCCTTCCCATTCCAATCCTGAGACCCTTCCTATAGCATGTGATGTGATATCTCAATGCTTATACCAAACCTGATACCCTTCCTATGGCATGAGATGTCATATACAACTCCTTCCCATTCCAATCCTGAGACCCTTCCTATAGCATGGGATGTGATATCTCAATGCTTATACCAAACCTGAGACCCTTCCTATAGCATGAGATGTGATATCCAACTTCTTCCCATTCCAATCCTGAGACCCTTCCTATAACATGAGATGTGATGTCTCAATGCTTCTAATACCAAACCTGAGATCTTTCCTATAACATGAGATGTGATATCCAACTCCTTCCCATTCCAATTCTGAGACCCTTCCTATAGCATGAGATGTGATATATCAATGCTTATACCAAACCTGAGACCCTTCCTATAGCTTGAGATGTGATATCCAACTCCTTCCCATTCCAATCCTGAGACCCTTCCTATAGCATGAGATGTGATATCTCAATGCCTCTTATACCAAACCTGAGATCCTTCCTCTAACATGAAATGTGATATCCAACTCCTTCCCCTTCCAAACCTGAGAGCCTTCCTATAGCATGAGATATGATATCCAAGTCCTTCCCATTCCAATCCTGAGACCCTTCCTATAACATGAGATGTGATATCCAACTCCTTTCCCTTCCAAACCTGAGAGCCTTCCTATAGCATGAGATATGATATCCAAGGCCTTCCCATTCCAATCCTGAGACCCTTCCTATAACATGAGATGGGATATCCAACTCCTTCCAAATCCAATACTGATACCCTTCCGATAGCATGAGATGTGATATCCCAATGCTTCTACCAAACCTGAGACCCATACTATGGCATGAGATGTGATATCCAACTCCCTCCCATTCCAATCCTGAGACACTTCCTATAGCATGAGATGTGATATCTCACTGCTTATACCAAACCTGAGACCCTTCCTATAGCATGAGATGTGATATCTCAATGCCTCTTATACCAAACCTGAGATCCTTCCTCTAACATGAAATGTGATATCCAACTCCTTCCCCTTCCAAACCTGAGAGCCTTCCTATAGCATGAGATATGATATCCAAGTCCTTCCCATTCCAATCCTGAGAATCTTCATATAACATGAGATGTGATATCCAACTCCTTCCCATTCCAACCTGAGACCCTTCCTATAGCATGAGATGGGATATCCAACTCCTTCCAAATCCAATACTGATACCCTTCCGATAGCATGAGATGTGATATCCCAATGCTTCTACCAAACCTGAGACCCATACTATGGCATGAGATGTGATATCAAACTCCTTCCCATTCCAATCCTGAGACCCTTACTATAGCTTGAGATGTGATATCCAACTCCTTCCCATTCCAATTCTGAGACCCTTCCTATACCATGAGACTTGATATCTCAATGCTTCTAATACCAAACCTGAGACCCTTCCTATAACATGAGATGTGATATCCAAATCCTTCCCCTTCCAAACCTTAGACCCTTCCTTTATCATGAGATGTGATATCCAACTCCTTCCCATTCCAATCCTGAGACCCTTCCGATATCATGAGATGTCATATCTCAATGCTTCTAATATCAAACTTCAGACCCTCCCTATAGCATGAGATGTGATATCCAAGTCCTTCCCATTCCAATCCTGAGACCCTTCCTATAGCATGAGAAGTGATATCTCAATGCTTCTAATACCAAACCTGAGACCCGTCCTATAACATGAGATGTGATATCCAAATCCTTCCCCTTCCAAACCTTAGACCCTTCCTTTATCATGAGATGGGAATATCCAACTCCTTCCCATTCCAATCCTGAGACCATTCCGATAGCAGAGATGTGATATCTCAATGCTTATACCAAACCTGAGATCCTTCCTATAACATGAGATGTGATATCCAACTCCTTCCCATTCCAATCCTGAGACACTTCCTATAGCATGAGATGTGATATCTCACTGCTTATACCAAACCTGAGACCCTTCCTATAGCATGAGATGTGATATCCAACTCCTTCCCATTCTAATCCTGAGACCCTTCCTATAGCATGAGATGTGATATCTCAATGCTTCTAATATCAAACTTGAGACCCTCCCTATAGCATGAGATGTGATATCCAAGTCCTTCCCATTCCAATCCTGAGACACTTCCTATAGCATGAGATGTAATATCTCAATGCTTCTAATACCAAACCTGAGACTCTTCCTATAACATGAGATGGGATATCCAACTCCTTCCCATTCCAATCCTGAGACCCTTTCGATTGCAGAGATGTGATATCTCAATGCTTATACCAAACCTGAGACCCTTCCTACGGCATGAGATGTCATATACAACTCCTTCCCATTCCAATCCTGAGACCCTTCCTATAGCATGAGATGTGATATCTCAATGCTTATACCTAACCTGAGACCCTTCCTATAGCATGAGATGTGATATCCAACTCCTTCCCATTCCAATCCTGAGACCCTTCCTATAGCATGAGATGTGATGGCTCAATGCCTCTAATACCAAACCTGAGATCCTTCCTCTAACATGAAATGTGATATCCAACTCCTTCCCTTTCCAAACCTGGGAGCCTATCTATAGCATGAGATGTGATATCCAAGTCCTTCCCATTCCAATACTTAGACCCTTCCTACAGCATGCAATATGATATCTCAATGATTCTAATAACAAACCTGAGACCCGTCCTATAACATGAGATGGGATATCCAACTCCTTCCCATTCCAATCCTGAGACACTTCCGATAGCAGAGATATGATATCTCAATGCTTATACCAAACCTGAGACCCTTCCTATAACATGAGATGTGATATCCAACTCCTTCCCGTTCCAAACCTGAGACCCTTCCTTTAGCATGAGATGTGATATCCAGCTCCTTCCCATTCCAATCCTGAGACATTTCCGATAGCATGAGATGTGATATCTCAATGATTCTACCAAACCTGAGACCCTTCCTTTAGCATGAGATGTGATATCCAACTCCATCCCATTCCAATCCTGAGACCCTTCTTATAGCATGAGATGTGATATCTCAATACTTCTAATACCAAACCTGAGATCCTTCCGATAACATGAGATGTGATATCCAAATCCTTCCCCTTCCAAACCTGAGACCCTCCCTTTAGCATGAGATGTGATATCCAACTCCTTCCCATTCCAATCCTGAGACCCTTCTGATAGCATGAGATGTGATATCTCAATGCTTCTAATACCAAACCTGAGATCCTTCCGATAGCATGAGATGTGATATCTCAATGCTTCTAATACCAAACCTGAGATCCTTCCTATAACATGAGATGTGATATCCAAATCCTTCCCCTTCCAAACCTGAGACCCTCCCTTTAGCATGAGATGTGAAATCCAACTCCTTCCCATTCCAATCCTGAGACCCTTCTGATAGCATGAGATGTGATATCTCAATGCCTCTAAAACGAATCCTGAGACCCTTCCTATAACATGAGATGTGATATCCAACTCCTTCCCATTTCAACCTGAGACCCTTCCTATAGCATGAGATGGGATATCCAACTCCTTCCAAATCCAATTCTGATACCCTTCCGATAGCATGAGATGTGATATCCCAATGCTTCTGCCAAACCTGAGACCCTTCCTTTAGCATGAGATGTGATATCCAACTCCATCCCATTCCAATCCTGAGACCCTTCTTATAGCATGAGATGTGATATCTCAATGCTTCTAATACCAAGCCTGAGATCCTTCCTATAACATGTGATGTGATATCCAAATCCTTCCCCTTCCAAACCTGAGACCCTCCCTTTAGCATGAGATGTGAAATCCAACTCCTTCCCATTCCAATCCTGAGACTCTTATGATAGCATGAGATGTGATATCTCAATGCCTCTAATACCAAACCTGAGATACTTCCGATAGCATGAGATGTGATATCTCAATGCTTCTAATACCAAACCTGAGATCCTTCCTATAACATGAGATGTGATATCCAAATCCCTCCCCTTCCAAACCTGAGACCCTCCCTTTAGCATGAGATGTGATATCCAACTCCTTTCCATTCCAATCCTGAGACCCTTCTGATAGCATGAGATGTGATATCTCAATGCCTCTAATACCAAACCTGAGATCCTACCTCTAACATGAAATGTGATATCCAACTCCTTCCCTTTCCAAACCTGAGACCCTGCCTATAGCATGAGATGTGATATCCAAGTCCTTCCCATTCCAATCCTGAGACCCTTCCTATAGCATGTGATGTGATATCTCAATGCTTATACCAAACCTGAGACCCTTCCTATGGCATGAGATTTCATATACAACTCCTTCCCATTCCAATCCTGAGAGCCTTCCTATAGCATGAGATGTGATATGTCAATGCTTATACCAAACCTGAGACCCTTCCTATAGCATGAGATGTGATATCCAACTTCTTCCCATTCCAATCCCGAGACCCTTCCTATAACATGAGATTTGATGTCTCAATGCTTCTAATACCAAACCTGAGATCTTTCCTATAACATGAGATGTGATATCCAACTCCTTCCCATTCCAATTCTGAGACCCTTCCTATAGCATGAGATGTGATATCTCAATGCTTATACCAAACCTGAGACCCTTCCTATAGCTTGAGATGTGATATCCAACTCCTTCCCATTCCAAACCTGAGACCCTTCCTATAGCATGAGATGTGATATCTCAATGCTTCTAATACCAAACCTGAGACCCTTCCTATAGCTTGAGATGTGATATCCAACTCCTTCCCCTTCCAAACCTGAGAGCCTTCCCATAGCATGAGATATGATATCCAAGTCCTTCCCATTCCAATCCTGAGACCCTTCCTATAACATGAGATGTGATATCCAACTCCTTCCCATTCCAACCTGAGACCCTTCCTATAGCATGATGGGATATCCAACTCCTTCCAAATCCAATACTGATACCCTTCCGATAGCATGAGATGTGATATCCCAATGCTTCTACCAAACCTGAGACCCATACTATGGCATGAGATGTGATATCAAACTTCTTCCCATTCCAATCCTGAGACCCTTCCTATAGCTTGAGATGTGTTATCCAACTCCTTCCCATTTCAATTCTGAGACCCTTCCTATACCATGAGACTTGATATCTCAATGCTTCTAATACCAAACCCGAGACCCGTCCTATAACATGAGATGTGATATCCAAATCCTTCCCCTTCCAAACCTTAGACCCTTCCTATATCATGAGATGTGATATCCAACTCCTTCCCATTCCAATGTGAGACTATTCCGATATCATGAGATTTGTTATCTCAATGCTTCTAATATCAAACTTGAGACCCTCCCTTATAGCATGAGATGTGACATCCAAGTCCTTCCCATTCCAATCCTGAGACCCTTCCGATAGCAGAGATGTGATATCTCAATGCTTATACCAAACCTGAGACCCTTCCTATGGCCTGAGATGTCATATACAACTCCTTCCCATTCCAATCCTGAGACCCTTCCTATAGCATGAGATGTGATATCTCAATGCTTATACCAAATCTGAGACCCTTCCTATAGCATGAGATGTGATATCCAACTCCTTCCCATTCCAATCTTGAGACCCTTCCTATAGCATGAGAAGTGATATCTCCATGCGTATACCAAACCTGAGACCCTTCCTATAGCATGAGATGTGATATCCAAATCCGTCCCATTCCAATCCTGAGACCCTTCCTATAGCATGAGATGTGATATCTCAATGCTTATACCAAACCTGAAAGCCTACCTATAGCATGAGATGTGATGTCCAAGTCCATCCCATTCCAATCCTTAGACCCTTCCTACAGCATGCGATGTGATCTCTCAATGATTCTAATACCAAACCAGAGACCCGTCCTATAACATGAGATGGGATATCCAACTCCTTCCCATTCCAATCCTGAGCCACTTCCGATAGCAGAGATGTGATATCTCAATGCTTATACCAAACCTGAGACCCTTCCTATAACATGAGATGTGATATCCAAATCATTCCCATTCCAATCCTGAGACCCTTCCGATAGCATGAGATGTGATATCTCAATGCTTCTAATACCAAACCTGAGATCCTTCCTATAGCATATGTGATATCCAACTCCTTCCCATTCCAAACATGAGACCCTTCCTATAGCAAGAATGTAATATCCAACTCCTACTCATTCCAATCCTGAGACCATTCCTATAGCATGAGATGTGATATATCAATGCTTCTAATACCAAACCTGAGATCCTTCCTATGACATGAGATGTGATATCCAAATCCTTCCCATTCCAATCCTGAGACCCTTCCGATAGCATGAGATGTGATATCTCAATGCTTCTAATACCAAATCTGAGATCCTTCCTATAGCATGAGATGTGATATCCAACTTCTTCCCATTCCAATCCTGAGACCCTTCCTATAGCATGAGATGTGATAACTCAATGCTTATACCAAACCTGAGACCATTCCTATAGCATGAGATGTGATATCCAACTTCTTCCTATTCCAATCCTGAGACCCTTCTTATAACATGAGATGTGATGTCTCAATGCTTCTAATACCAAACCTGAGATCTTTCCTATAACATGAGATGTGATATCCAACTCCTTCCCATTCCAATTCTGAGACCCTTCCTATAGCATGAGATATGATATCCAAGTCCTTCCCATTCCAATCCTGAGACCCTTCCTATAACATGAGATGTGATATCCAACTCCTTCCCATTCCAACCTGAGACCCTTCCTATAGCATGAGATGGGATATCCAACTCCTTCCAAATCCAATACTGATACCCTTCCGATAGCATGAGATGTGATATCCCAAAGCTTCTACCAAACCTGAGACCCATACTATGGCATGAGATGTGATATCAAACTCCTTCCCCTTCCAAACCTGAGACCCTCCCTTTAGCATGAGATGTGATATCCAACTCCTTCCCATTCCAATCCTGAGACCCTTCTGATAGCATGAGATGTGATATCTCAATGCCTCTAATACCAAACCTGAGATCCTACCTCTAACATGAAATGTGATATCCAACTCCTTCCCTTTACAAACCTGAGACCCTGCCTATAGCATGAGATGTGATATCCAAGTCCTTCCCATTCCAATCCTGAGACCCTTCCTATAGCATGTGATGTGATATCTCAATGCTTATACCAAACCTGAGACCCTTCCTATGGCATGAGATGTCATATACAACTCCTTCCCATTCCAATCCTGAGACCCTTCCTATAGTATGAGATGTGATATCTCAATGCTTATACCAAACCTGAGACCCTTCCTATAGCATGAGATGTGATATCCAACTTATTCCCATTCCAATCCTGAGACCCTTCCTATAACATGAGATTTGATGTCTCAATGCTTCTAATACCAAACCTGAGATCTTTCCTATAACATGAGATGTGATATCCAACTCCTTCCTATTCCAATTCTGAGACCCTTCCTATAGCATGAGATATGATATCCAAGTCCTTCCCATTCCAATCCTGAAACCCTTCCTATAACATGAGATGTGATATCCAACTCCTTCCCATTCCAACCTGAGACCCTTCCTATAGCATGAGATGGGATATCCAACTCCTTCCAAATCCAATACTGATACCCTTCCGATAGCATGAGATGTGATATCCCAATGCTTCTACCAAACCTGAGACCCATACTATGGCATGAGATGTGATATCAAACTCCTTCCCCTTCCAAACCTGAGACCCTCCCTTTAGCATGAGATGTGATATCCAACTCCTTCCCATTCCAATCCTGAGACCCTTCTGATAGCATGAGATGTGATATCTCAATGCCTCTAATACCAAAACTGAGATCCTACCTCTAACATGAAATGTGATATCCAACTCCTTCCCTTTCCAAACCTGAGACCCTGCCTATAGCATGAGATGTGATATCCAAATCCTTCCCATTCCAATCCTGAGACCCTTCCTATAGCATGTGATGTGATATCTCAATGCTTATACCAAACCTGAGACCCTTCCTATGGCATGAGACGTCATATACAACTCCTTCCCATTCCAATCCTGAGACCCTTCCTATAGCATGAGATGTGATATCCAACTTCTTCCCATTCCAATCCTGAGACCCTTCCTATAACATGAGATTTGATGTCTCAATGCTTCTAATACCAAACCTGAGATCTTTCCTATAACATGAGATGTGATATCCAACTCCTTCCCATTCCAATTCTGACACCCTTCCTATAGCATGAGATGTGATATCTCAATGCTTATACCAAACCTGAGACCCTTCCTATAGCTTGAGATGTGATATCCAACTCCTTCCCATTCCAATCCTGAGACCCTTCCTATAGCATGAGATGTGATATCTCAATGCTTCTAATACCAAACCTGAGACCCTTCCTATAGCTTGAGATGTGATATCCAACTCCTTCCCCTTCCAAACCTGAGAGCCTTCCCATAGCATGAGATATGATATCCAAGTCCTTCCCATTCCAATCCTGAGACCCTTCCTATAACATGAGATGTGATATCCAACTCCTTCCCATTCCAACCTGAGACCCTTCCTATAGCATGATGGGATATCCAACTCCTTCCAAATCCAATACTGATACCCTTCCGATAGCATGAGATGTGATATCCCAATGCTTCTACCAAACATGAGACCCATACTATGGCATGAGATGTGATATCAAACTTCTTCCCATTCCAATCCTGAGACCCTTGCTATAGCTTGAGATGTGTTATCCAACTCCTTCCCATTCCAATTCTGAGACCCTTCCTATACCATGAGACTTGATATCTCAATGCTTCTAATACCAAACCTGAGACCCGTCCTATAACATGAGATGTGATATCCAAATCCTTCCCCTTCCAAACCTGAGACCCTTCATATATCATGAGATGTGATATCCAACTCCTTCCCATTCCAATCCTGAGACCCTTCCGATATCATGAGATTTGTTATCTCAATGCTTCTAATATCAAACTTGAGACCCTCCCTATAGCATGAGATTTGACATCCAAGTCCTTCCCATTCCAATCCTGAGACCCTTCCGATAGCAGAGATGTGATATCTCAATGCTTATACCAAACCTGAGACCCTTCCTATGGCCTGAGATGTCATATACAACTCCTTCCCATTCCAATCCTGAGACCCTTCCTATAGCATGAGATGTGATATCTCAATGCTTATACCAAATCTGAGACCCTTCCTATAGCATGAGATGTGTTATCCAACTCCTTCTCATTCCAATCCTGAGACCCTTCCTATAGCATGAGAAGTGATATCTCCATGCGTATACCAAACCTGAGACCCTTCCTATAGCATGAGATGTGATATCCAAATCCGTCCCATTCCAATCTTGAGACCCTTCCTATAGCATGAGATGTGATATCTCAATGCTTATACCAAACCTGAGAGCCTACCTATAGCATGAGATGTGATGTCCAAGTCCATCCCATTCCAATCCTTAGACCCTTCCTACAGCATGCGATGTGATATCTCAATGATTCTAATACCAAACCAGAGACCCGTCCTATAACATGAGATGGGATATCCAACTCCTTCCCATTCCAATCCTGAGCCACTTCCGATAGCAGAGATGTGATATCTCAATGCTTATACCAAACCTGAGACCCTTCCTATAACATGAGATGTGATATCCAAATCATTCCCATTCCAATCCTGAGACCCTTCCGATAGCATGAGATGTGACATCTCAATGCTTCTAATACCAAACCTGAGATCCTTCCTATAGCATATGTGATATCCAACTCCTTCCCATTCCAAACATGAGACCCTTCCTATAGCAAGAATGTAATATCCAACTCCTACCCATTCCAATCCTGAGACCATTCCTATAGCATGAGATGTGATATCTCAATGCTTATACCAAACCTGAGACTCTTCCTATAGCATGAGATGTGATATCCAACTCCTTCCCCTTCCAAACCTGAGAGCCTTCCTATAGCATGAGATATGATATCCAAGTCCTTCCCATTCCAATCCTGAGACCCTTCCTATAACATGAGATGTGATATCCAACTCCTTTCCCTTCCAAACCTGAGAGCCTTCCTATAGCATGAGATATGATATCCAAGGCCTTCCCATTCCAATCCTGAGACCCTTCCTATAACATGAGATGGGATATCCAACTCCTTCCAAATCCAATACTGATACCCTTCCGATAGCATGAGATGTGATATCCCAATGCTTCCACCAAACCTGAGACCCATACTATGGCATGAGATGTGATATCCAACTCCTTCCCATTCCAATCCTGAGACACTTCCTATAGCATGAGATGTGATATCTCACTGCTTATACCAAACCTGAGACCCTTCCTATAGCATGAGATGTGATATCTCAATGCCTCTTATACCAAACCTGAGATCCTTCCTCTAACATGAAATGTGATATCCAACTCCTTCCCCTTCCAAACCTGAGAGCCTTCCTATAGCATGAGATATGATATCCAAGTCCTTCCCATTCCAATCCTGAGACCCTTCCTATAACATGAGATGTGATATCCAACTCCTTCCCATTCCAACCTGAGACCCTTCCTATAGCATGAGATGGGATATCCAACTCCTTCCAAATCCAATACTGATACCCTTCCGATAGCATGAGATGTGATATCCCAATGCTTCTACCAAACCTGAGACCCATACTATGGCATGAGATGTGATATCAAACTCCTTCCCATTCCAATCCTGAGACCCTTACTATAGCTTGAGTTGTGATATCCAACTCCTTCCCATTCCAATTCTGAGACCCTTCCTATACCATGAGACTTGATATCTCAATGCTTCTAATACCAAACCTGAGACCCGTCCTATAACATGAGATGTGATATCCAAATCCTTCCCCTTCCAAACCCTAGACCCTTCCTTTATCATGAGATGTGATATCCAACTCCTTCCCATTCCAATCCTGAGACCCTTCCGATATCATGAGATGTCATATCTCAATGCGTCTAATATCAAACTTCAGACCCTCCCTATAGCATGAGATGTGATATCCAAGTCCTTCCCATTCCAATCCTGAGACCCTTCCTATAGCATGAGAAGTGATATCTCAATGCTTCTAATACCAAACCTGAGACCCGCCTATAACGTGAGATGTGATATCCAACTCCTTCCCATTCCAACCTGAGACCCTTCCTATAGCATGATGGGATATCCAACTCCTTCCAAATCCAATACTGATACCCTTCCGATAGTATGAGATGTGATATCCCAATGCTTCTACCAAACATGAGACCCATACTATGGCATGAGATGTGATATCAAACTTCTTCCCATTCCAATCCTGAGACCCTTGCTATAGCTTGAGATGTGTTATCCAACTCCTTCCCATTCCAATTCTGAGACCCTTCCTATACCATGAGACTTGATATCTCAATGCTTCTAATACCAAACCTGAGACCCGTCCTATAACATGAGATGTGATATCCAAATCCTTCCCCTTCCAAACCTGAGACCCTTCATATATCATGAGATGTGATATCCAACTCCTTCCCATTCCAATCCTGAGACCCTTCCGATATCATGAGATTTGTTATCTCAATGCTTCTAATATCAAACTTGAGACCCTCCCTATAGCATGAGATTTGACATCCAAGTCCTTCCCATTCCAATCCTGAGACCCTTCCGATAGCAGAGATGTGATATCTCAATGCTTATACCAAACCTGAGACCCTTCCTATGGCCTGAGATGTCATATACAACTCCTTCCCATTCCAATCCTGAGACCCTTCCTATAGCATGAGATGTGATATCTCAATGCTTATACCAAATCTGAGACCCTTCCTATAGCATGAGATGTGATATCCAACTCCTTCTCATTCCAATCCTGAGACCCTTCCTATAGCATGAGAAGTGATATCTCCATGCGTATACCAAACCTGAGACCCTTCCTATAGCATGAGATGTGATATCCAAATCCGTCCCATTCCAATCTTGAGACCCTTCCTATAGCATGAGATGTGATATCTCAATGCTTATACCAAACCTGAGAGCCTACCTATAGCATGAGATGTGATGTCCAAGTCCATCCCATTCCAATCCTTAGACCCTTCCTACAGCATGCGATGTGATATCTCAATGATTCTAATTCCAAACCAGAGACCCGTCCTATAACATGAGATGGGATATCCAACTCCTTCCCATTCCAATCCTGAGCCACTTCCGATAGCAGAGATGTGATATCTCAATGCTTATACCAAACCTGAGACCCTTCCTATAACATGAGATGTGATAGCCAAATCATTCCCATTCCAATCCTGAGACCCTTCCGATAGCATGAGATGTGACATCTCAATGCTTCTAATACCAAACCTGAGATCCTTCCTATAGCATATGAGATATCCAACTCCTTCCCATTCCAAACATGAGACCCTTCATATAGCAAGAATGTAATATCCAACTCCTACCCATTCCAATCCTGAGACCATTCCTATAGCATGAGATGTGATATCTCAATGCTTATACCAAACCTGAGACTCTTCCTATAGCATGAGATGTGATATCCAACTCCTTCCCCTTCCAAACCTGAGAGCCTTCCTATAGCATGAGATATGATATCCAAGTCCTTCCCATTCCAATCCTGAGACCCTTCCTATAACATGAGATGTGATATCCAACTCCTTTCCCTTCCAAACCTGAGACCCTTCCTATAGCATGAGATATGATATCCAAGGCCTTCCCATTCCAATCCTGAGACCCTTCCTATAACATGAGATGGGATATCCAACTCCTTCCAAATCCAATACTGATACCCTTCCGATAGCATGAGATGTGATATCCCAATGCTTCTACCAAACCTGAGACCCATACTATGGCATGAGATGTGATATCCAACTCCTTCCCATTCCAATCCTGAGACACTTCCTATAGCATGAGATGTGATATCTCACTGCTTATACCAAACCTGAGACCCTTCCTATAGCATGAGATGTGATATCTCAATGCCTCTTATACCAAACCTGAGATCCTTCCTCTACCATGAAATGTGATATCCAACTCCTTCCCCTTCCAAACCTGAGAGCCTTCCTATAGCATGAGATATGATATCCAAGTCCTTCCCATTCCAATCCTGAGACCCTTCCTATAACATGAGATGTGATATCCAACTCCTTCCCATTCCAACCTGAGACCCTTCCTATAGCATGAGATGGGATATCCAACTCCTTCCAAATCCAATACTGATACCCTTCCGATAGCATGAGATGTGATATCCCAATGCTTCTACCAAACCTGAGACCCATACTATGGCATGAGATGTGATATCAAACTCCTTCCCATTCCAATCCTGAGACCCTTACTATAGCTTGAGATGTGATATCCAACTCCTTCCCATTCCAATTCTGAGACCCTTCCTATACCATGAGACTTGATATCTCAATGCTTCTAATACCAAACCTGAGACCCGTCCTATAACATGAGATGTGATATCCAAATCCTTCCCCTTCCAAACCTTAGACCCTTCCTTTATCATGAGATGTGATATCCAACTCCTTCCCATTCCAATCCTGAGACCCTTCCGATATCATGAGATGTCATATCTCAATGCTTCTAATATCAAA
This sequence comes from Ambystoma mexicanum, assembly GCF_040938575.1. Taxonomy (NCBI): domain Eukaryota; kingdom Metazoa; phylum Chordata; class Amphibia; order Caudata; family Ambystomatidae; genus Ambystoma; species Ambystoma mexicanum. The sequence goes on from NC_090938.1 coordinate 297,338,111, forward strand.
CTTCAGACCCTCCCTATAGCATGAGATGTGATATCCAAGCACTTCCCATTCCAATCCTGAGACCCTTCCTATAGCATGAGAAGTGATATCTCAATGCTTCTAATACCAAACCTGAGACCCGTCCTATAACATGAGATGTGATATCCAAATCCTTCCCCTTCCAAACCTTAGACCCTTCCTTTATCATGAGATGGGAATATCCAACTCCTTCCCATTCCAATCCTGAGACCATTCCGATAGCAGAGATGTGATATCTCAATGCTTATACCAAACCTGAGATCCTTCCTATAACATGAGATGTGATATCCAACTCCTTCCCATTCCAATCCTGAGACACTTCCTATAGCATGAGATGTGATATCTCACTGCTTATACCAAACCTGAGACCCTTCCTATAGCATGAGATGTGATATCCAACTCCTTCCCATTCTAATCCTGAGACCCTTCCTATAGCATGAGATGTGATATCTCAAAGCTTCTAATATCAAACTTGAGACCCTCCCTATAGCATGAGATGTGATATCCAAGTCCTTCCCATTCCAATCCTGAGACACTTCCTATAGCATGAGATGTAATATCTCAATGCTTCTAATACCAAACCTGAGACTCTTCCTATAACATGAGATGGGATATCCAACTCCTTCCCATTCCAATCCTGAGACCCTTTCGATTGCAGAGATGTGATATCTCAATGCTTATACCAAACCTGAGACCCTTCCTACGGCATGAGATGTCATATACAACTCCTTCCCATTCCAATCCTGAGACCCTTCCTATAGCATGAGATGTGATATCTCAATGCTTATACCTAACCTGAGACCCTTCCTATAGCATGAGATGTGATATCCAACTCCTTCCCGTTCCAAACCTGAGACCCTTCCTTTAGCATGAGATGTGATATCCAGCTCCTTCCCATTCCAATCCTGAGACATTTCCGATAGCATGAGATGTGATATCTCAATGATTCTACCAAACCTGAGACCCTTCCTTTAGCATGAGATGTGATATCCAACTCCATCCCATTCCAATCCTGAGACCCTTCTTATAGCATGAGATGTGATATCTCAATACTTCTAATACCAAACCTGAGATCCTTCCGATAACATGAGATGTGATATCCAAATCCTTCCCCTTCCAAACCTGAGACCCTCCCTTTAGCATGAGATGTGATATCCAACTCCTTCCCATTCCAATCCTGAGACCCTTCTGATAGCAAGAGATGTGATATCTCAATGCTTCTAATACCAAACCTGAGATCCTTCCGATAGCATGAGATGTGATATCTCAATGCTTCTAATACCAAACCTGAGATCCTTCCTATAACATGAGATGTGATATCCAAATCCTTCCCCTTCCAAACCTGAGACCCTCCCTTTAGCATGAGATGTGAAATCCAACTCCTTCCCATTCCAATCCTGAGACCCTTCTGATAGCATGAGATGTGATATCTCAATGCCTCTAAAACGAATCCTGAGACCCTTCCTATAACATGAGATGTGATATCCAACTCCTTCCCATTTCAACCTGAGACCCTTCCTATAGCATGAGATGGGATATCCAACTCCTTCCAAATCCAATTCTGATACCCTTCCGATAGCATGAGATGTGATATCCCAATGCTTCTAACAAACCTGAGACCCTTCCTTTAGCATGAGATGTGATATCCAACTCCATCCCATTCCAATCCTGAGACCCTTCCTATAGCATGAGATGTGATATCTCAATGCTTCTAATACCAAACCTGAGACCCTTCCTATAGCTTGAGATGTGATATCCAACTCCTTCCCCTTCCAAACCTGAGAGCCTTCCCATAGCATGAGATATGATATCCAAGTCCTTCCATTCCAATCCTGAGACCCTTCCTATAACATGAGATGAGATATCCAACTCCTTCCCATTCCAACCTGAGACCCTTCCTATAGCATGATGGGATATCCAAATGCTTCTACCAAACCTGAGACCCATACTATGGCATGAGATGTGATATCAAACTTCTTCCCATTCCAATCCTGAGACCCTTCCTATAGCTTGAGATGTGTTATCAAACTCCTTCCCATTTCAATTCTGAGACCCTTCCTATACCATGAGACTTGATATCTCAATGCTTCTAATACCAAACCCGAGACCCGTCCTATAACATGAGATGTGATATCCAAATCCTTCCCCTTCCAAACCTTAGACCCTTCCTATATCATGAGATGTGATATCCAACTCCTTCCCATTCCAATGTGAGACTATTCCGATATCATGAGATTTGTTATCTCAATGCTTCTAATATCAAACTTGAGACCCTCCCTTATAGCATGAGATGTGACATCCAAGTCCTTCCCATTCCAATCCTGAGACCCTTCCGATAGCAGAGATGTGATATCTCAATGCTTATACCAAACCTGAGACCCTTCCTATGGCCTGAGATGTCATATACAACTCCTTCCCATTCCAATCCTGAGACCCTTCCTATAGCATGAGATGTGATATCTCAATGCTTATACCAAATCTGAGACCCTTCCTATAGCATGAGATGTGATATCCAACTCCTTCCCATTCCAATCCTGAGACCCTTCCTATAGCATGAGAAGTGATATCTCCATGCGTATACCAAACCTGAGACCCTTCCTATAGCATGAGATGTGATATCCAAATCCGTCCCATTCCAATCCTGAGACCCTTCCTATAGCATGAGATGTGATATCTCAATGCTTATACCAAACCTGAAAGCCTACCTATAGCATGAGATGTGATGTCCAAGTCCATCCCATTCCAATCCTTAGACCCTTCCTACAGCATGCGATGTGATCTCTCAATGATTCTAATACCAAACCAGAGACCCGTCCTATAACATGAGATGGGATATCCAACTCCTTCCCATTCCAATCCTGAGCCACTTCCGATAGCAGAGATGTGATATCTCAATGCTTATACCAAACCTGAGACCCTTCCTATAACATGAGATGTGATATCCAAATCATTCCCATTCCAATCCTGAGACCCTTCCGATAGCATGAGATGTGATATCTCAATGCTTCTAATACCAAACCTGAGATCCTTCCTATAGCATATGTGATATCCAACTCCTTCCCATTCCAAACATGAGACCCTTCCTATAGCAAGAATGTAATATCCAACTCCTACTCATTCCAATCCTGAGACCATTCCTATAGCATGAGATGTGATATATCAATGCTTCTAATACCAAACCCGAGATCCTTCCTATGACATGAGATGTGATATCCAAATCCTTCCCATTCCAATCCTGAGACCCTTCCGATAGCATGAGATGTGATATCTCAATGCTTCTAATACCAAATCTGAGATCCTTCCTATAGCATGAGATGTGATATCCAACTTCTTCCCATTCCAATCCTGAGACCCTTCCTATAGCATGAGATGTGATATCTCAATGCTTATACCAAACCTGAGACCCTTCCTATAGCATGAGATGTGATATCCAACTTCTTCCCATTCCAATCCTGAGACCCTTCCTATAACATGAGATGTGATGTCTCAATGCTTCTAATACCAAACCTGAGATCTTTCCTATAACATGAGATGTGATATCCAACTCCTTCCCATTCCAATTCTGAGACCCTTCCTATAGCATGAGATATGATATCCAAGTCCTTCCCATTCCAATCCTGAGACCCTTCCTATAACATGAGATGTGATATCCAACTCCTTCCCATTCCAACCTGAGACCCTTCCTATAGCATGAGATGGGATATCCAACTCCTTCCAAATCCAATACTGATACCCTTCCGATAGCATGAGATGTGATATCCCAAAGCTTCTACCAAACCTGAGACCCATACTATGGCATGAGATGTGATATCAAACTCCTTCCCCTTCCAAACCTGAGACCCTCCCTTTAGCATGAGATGTGATATCCAACTCCTTCCCATTCCAATCCTGAGACCCTTCTGATAGCATGAGATGTGATATCTCAATGCCTCTAATACCAAACCTGAGATCCTACCTCTAACATGAAATGTGATATCCAACTCCTTCCCTTTACAAACCTGAGACCCTGCCTATAGCATGAGATGTGATATCCAAGTCCTTCCCATTCCAATCCTGAGACCCTTCCTATAGCATGTGATGTGATATCTCAATGCTTATACCAAACCTGAGACCCTTCCTATGGCATGAGATGTCATATACAACTCCTTCCCATTCCAATCCTGAGACCCTTCCTATAGTATGAGATGTGATATCTCAATGCTTATACCAAACCTGAGACCCTTCCTATAGCATGAGATGTGATATCCAACTTATTCCCATTCCAATCCTGAGACCCTTCCTATAACATGAGATTTGATGTCTCAATGCTTCTAATACCAAACCTGAGATCTTTCCTATAACATGAGATGTGATATCCAACTCCTTCCTATTCCAATTCTGAGACCCTTCCTATAGCATGAGATATGATATCCAAGTCCTTCCCATTCCAATCCTGAAACCCTTCCTATAACATGAGATGTGATATCCAACTCCTTCCCATTCCAACCTGAGACCCTTCCTATAGCATGAGATGGGATATCCAACTCCTTCCAAATCCAATACTGATACCCTTCCGATAGCATGAGATGTGATATCCCAATGCTTCTACCAAACCTGAGACCCATACTATGGCATGAGATGTGATATCAAACTCCTTCCCCTTCCAAACCTGAGACCCTCCCTTTAGCATGAGATGTGATATCCAACTCCTTCCCATTCCAATCCTGAGACCCTTCTGATAGCATGAGATGTGATATCTCAATGCCTCTAATACCAAAACAGAGATCCTACCTCTAACATGAAATGTGATATCCAACTCCTTCCCTTTCCAAACCTGAGACCCTGCCTATAGCATGAGATGTGATATCCAAGTCCTTCCCATTCCAATCCTGAGACCCTTCCTATAGCATGTGATGTGATATCTCAATGCTTATACCAAACCTGAGACCCTTCCTATGGCATGAGACGTCATATACAACTCCTTCCCATTCCAATCCTGAGACCCTTCCTATAGCATGAGATGTGATATCCAACTTCTTCCCATTCCAATCCTGAGACCCTTCCTATAACATGAGATTTGATGTCTCAATGCTTCTAATACCAAACCTGAGATCTTTCCTATAACATGAGATGTGATATCCAACTCCTTCCCATTCCAATTCTGACACCCTTCCTATAGCATGAGATGTGATATCTCAATGCTTATACCAAACCTGAGACCCTTCCTATAGCTTGAGATGTGATATCCAACTCCTTCCCATTCCAATCCTGAGACCCTTCCTATAGCATGAGATGTGATATCTCAATGCTTCTAATACCAAACCTGAGACCCTTCCTATAGCTTGAGATGTGATATCCAACTCCTTCCCCTTCCAAACCTGAGAGCCTTCCCATAGCATGAGATATGATATCCAAGTCCTTCCCATTCCAATCCTGAGACCCTTCCTATAGCATGATGGGATATCCAACTCCTTCCAAATCCAATACTGATACCCTTCCGATAGCATGAGATGTGATATCCCAATGCTTCTACCAAACATGAGACCCATACTATGGCATGAGATGTGATATCAAACTTCTTCCCATTCCAATCCTGAGACCCTTGCTATAGCTTGAGATGTGTTATCCAACTCCTTCCCATTCCAATTCTGAGACCCTTCCTATACCATGAGACTTGATATCTCAATGCTTCTAATACCAAACCTGAGACCCGTCCTATAACATGAGATGTGATATCCAAATCCTTCCCCTTCCAAACCTGAGACCCTTCATATATCATGAGATGTGATATCCAACTCCTTCCCATTCCAATCCTGAGACCCTTCCGATATCATGAGATTTGTTATCTCAATGCTTCTAATATCAAACTTGAGACCCTCCCTATAGCATGAGATTTGACATCCAAGTCCTTCCCATTCCAATCCTGAGACCCTTCCGATAGCAGAGATGTGATATCTCAATGCTTATACCAAACCTGAGACCCTTCCTATGGCCTGAGATGTCATATACAACTCCTTCCCATTCCAATCCTGAGACCCTTCCTATAGCATGAGATGTGATATCTCAATGCTTATACCAAATCTGAGACCCTTCCTATAGCATGAGATGTGATATCCAACTCCTTCTCATTCCAATCCTGAGACCCTTCCTATAGCATGAGAAGTGATATCTCCATGCGTATACCAAACCTGAGACCCTTCCTATAGCATGAGATGTGATATCCAAATCCGTCCCATTCCAATCTTGAGACCCTTCCTATAGCATGAGATGTGATATCTCAATGCTTATACCAAACCTGAGAGCCTACCTATAGCATGAGATGTGATGTCCAAGTCCATCCCATTCCAATCCTTAGACCCTTCCTACAGCATGCGATGTGATATCTCAATGATTCTAATACCAAACCAGAGACCCGTCCTATAACATGAGATGGGATATCCAACTCCTTCCCATTCCAATCCTGAGCCACTTCCGATAGCAGAGATGTGATATCTCAATGCTTATACCAAACCTGAGACCCTTCCTATAACATGAGATGTGATATCCAAATCATTCCCATTCCAATCCTGAGACCCTTCCGATAGCATGAGATGTGACATCTCAATGCTTCTAATACCAAACCTGAGATCCTTCCTATAGCATATGTGATATCCAACTCCTTCCCATTCCAAACATGAGACCCTTCCTATAGCAAGAATGTAATATCCAACTCCTACCCATTCCAATCCTGAGACCATTCCTATAGCATGAGATGTGATATCTCAATGCTTATACCAAACCTGAGACTCTTCCTATAGCATGAGATGTGATATCCAACTCCTTCCCCTTCCAAACCTGAGAGCCTTCCGATAGCATGAGATATGATATCCAAGTCCTTCCCATTCCAATCCTGAGACCCTTCCTATAACATGAGATGTGATATCCAACTCCTTTCCCTTCCAAACCTGAGAGCCTTCCTATAGCATGAGATATGATATCCAAGGCCTTCCCATTCCAATCCTGAGACCCTTCCTATAACATGAGATGGGATATCCAACTCCTTCCAAATCCAATACTGATACCCTTCCGATAGCATGAGATGTGATATCCCAATGCTTCTACCAAACCTGAGACCCATACTATGGCATGAGATGTGATATCCAACTCCTTCCCATTCCAATCCTGAGACACTTCCTATAGCATGAGATGTGATATCTCACTGCTTATACCAAACCTGAGACCCTTCCTATAGCATGAGATGTGATATCTCAATGCCTCTTATACCAAACCTGAGATCCTTCCTCTAACATGAAATGTGATATCCAACTCCTTCCCCTTCCAAACCTGAGAGCCTTCCTATAGCATGAGATATGATATCCAAGTCCTTCCCATTCCAATCCTGAGACCCTTCCTATAACATGAGATGTGATATCCAACTCCTTCCCATTCCAACCTGAGACCCTTCCTATAGCATGAGATGGGATATCCAACTCCTTCCAAATCCAATACTGATACCCTTCCGATAGCATGAGATGTGATATCCCAATGCTTCTACCAAACCTGAGACCCATACTATGGCAGGAGATGTGATATCAAACTCCTTCCCATTCCAATCCTGAGACCCTTACTATAGCTTGAGTTGTGATATCCAACTCCTTCCCATTCCAATTCTGAGACCCTTCCTATACCATGAGACTTGATATCTCAATGCTTCTAATACCAAACCTGAGACCCGTCCTATAACATGAGATGTGATATCCAAATCCTTCCCCTTCCAAACCTTAGACCCTTCCTTTATCATGAGATGTGATATCCAACTCCTTCCCATTCCAATCCTGAGACCCTTCAGATATCATGAGATGTCATATCTCAATGCTTCTAATATCAAACTTCAGACCCTCCCTATAGCATGAGATGTGATATCCAAGTCCTTCCCATTCCAATCCTGAGACCCTTCCTATAGCATGAGAAGTGATATCTCAATGCTTCTAATACCAAACCTGAGACCCGTCCTATAACATGAGATGTGATATCCAAATCCTTCCCCTTCCAAACCTTAGACCCTTCCTTTATCATGAGATGGGAATATCCAACTCCTTCCCATTCCAATCCTGAGACCATTCCGATAGCAGAGATGTGATATCTCAATGCTTATACCAAACCTGAGATCCTTCCTATAACATGAGATGTGATATCCAACTCCTTCCCATTCCAATCCTGAGACACTTCCTATAGCATGAGATGTGATATCTCACTGCTTATACCAAACCTGAGACCCTTCCTATAGCATGAGATGTGATATCCAACTCCTTCCCATTCTAATCCTGAGACCCTTCCTATAGCATGAGATGTGATATCTCAATGCTTCTAATATCAAACTTGAGACCCTCCCTATAGCATGAGATGTGATATCCAAGTCCTTCCCATTCCAATCCTGAGACACTTCCTATAGCATGAGATGTAATATCTCAATGCTTCTAATACCAAACCTGAGACTCTTCCTATAACATGAGATGGGATATCCAACTCCTTCCGATTCCAATCCTGAGACCCTTTCGATTGCAGAGATGTGATATCTCAATGCTTATACCAAACCTGAGACCCTTCCTACGGCATGAGATGTCATATACAACTCCTTCCCATTCCAATCCTGAGACCCTTCCTATAGCATGAGATGTGATATCTCAATGCTTATACCTAACCTGAGACCCTTCCTATAGCATGAGATGTGATATCCAACTCCTTCCCATTCCAATCCTGAGACCCTTCCTATAGCATGAGATGTGATGTCTCAATGCCTCTAATACCAAACCTGAGATCCTTCCTCTAACATGAAATGTGATATCCAACTCCTTCCCTTTCCTCCAAACCTGAGAGCCTATCTATAGCATGAGATGTGATATCCAAGTCCTTCCCATTCCAATACTTAGACCCTTCCTACAGCATGCAATATGATATCTCAATGATTCTAATAACAAACCTGAGACCCATCCTATAACATGAGATGGGATATCCAACTCCTTCCCATTCCAATCCTGAGACACTTCCGATAGCAGAGATATGATATCTCAATGCTTATACCAAACATGAGACCCTTCCTATAACATGAGATGTGATATCCAACTCCTTCCCGTTCCAAACCTGAGATACTTCCTTTAGCATGAGATGTGATATCCAACTCCTTCCCATTCCAATCCTGAGACCCTTCCTATAGCATGAGATGTGATATCTCAATGCTTCTAATACCTGTTAAGACGGATTTCTGAACTCTGTCCTGGTGGCGCAGAGGTTCAGAAGGCCAACCTAATTACTTGGAACAGGGTAACCTCTGGACAAGCCAGACCAATCAAGGTAGCGATCGCGGCGGTCAAGACTAGGTCTCAAGAGGGGTGAGGGTGACTGAAAGCCCGCAATGAGCACACAAAGCAAGAGCGCTTACAAACTACTCCAAACAGTTGTTTATATCAAAAATAGATACACATTTATTATAAGGCCTTGAAACTAATAACTACAGTAAAAGCAGCAATATACAACGATATTAAACCAACACATACACTATCCACCCAATATATATACAGAATACACAGTTTCACAGCATTAGCAGCACGAAATATGTTATCCACCTGCAGGGGAAGGAAAACAGGCAGTGCGAACCAATGCGTGTGATATGTCCGCCTTCTGAGGCCCCTAACTAGATGGTAGTCCAATCCCTACGAAGAGTGGAGCCTAGCGCTCAAAAGTACCTGCACACGCCGGTGCCAATGGGCAGAAGGTGAAGCTCTTCGGAGGACGTTGAACAGCTCTGTAGGGAGCTCTAATGAAGGAGAACACGGTCCGCGACTCTAGCGCAGCCTCCACTGTGAGGCAGAAGCAGGGCGCGAGTACGGACAAGGGGTGCTGTATTTACAGCGGGGAAAAGCAAGGGGCACTGCAGGAGGGCGACCAGATCCTAGCTAATCTACTCACCGGTCCCCGAAGCAAGCAGGCCCGAGCTTCTCCTCGATAGATACAGCTTCTGGCAGGTTCTGAAGAGCAGGGAACGTCTCGTCGTCGTGCAGAGTAAAAAGACGTCCCGATCGAAGAAACAAGCACAGTTTTGTCGCCACAGCAGGGCAACGGAACGGCCGGGTGTATTCAAGCCAAACGAGCACTGCTCACCTCTAGCTTAGGACTGCTAAGCAAACGAAGCGTGTGAGCATGCCCCGGACTCAGAATACCACCCAACCTGTCGGCGATTACAGAGCAGGCCTCCTTAGTAAGCTGGTCAGTCAACTGGATGGCCCAGAGACACTTCCGAAGGCTTACAGCAGGAGTTGATGAAGGTGCCGGGAATAGCTGGTCCTGCTATTCCAATAGGTCGAAGCGCCAGTACAGGCCTTCTTGTTCGATCTTAGGTGGAAAGGGCTTCACCGGACGACAGCAATGAGGAGCAGAAGTTCTTCAGGGGGTCACCAGCGATTCCTCGGTCCAGCCTCGTGTTCGCAGGATACTTGGCTCCTGTATCCCTGGGTTCGTAAGAACTCAGGAGATCGACATGGTAGTGGTGTTTCCAGCTCCCTCTTATCCACGGTTCCCTTCGCGCCAAAACGGAGGGGAGCCAATGGGAGATCCGCTCATCAACACACATACCATACGTGGACCAATCACGGACCACAGTGGTCCCAGGCATTCACACCACCCTAGACTCTCTGGCACCCAGGATGTGTATTGGGACCAGACAGCCCAGCCCACATCCTGGGGGCACTCAAACGACATGTAGAAGCCCGCGAAAGCAACCGTGTTTCGCGGGAAACTACATGCCCAAATAAGGAAGGCCCCGGGTCGCCTGACCCGGGGGAAGGTAAAGGGAGCAAGACGGACAGTGGACGAGACAAAGGAGCCTCGTGGTCCGGCCATTTTGGGTAGCCGGGCCACCCTTTTGTGTTCGCGGCAAAAAGGTGCTCAGAACGGCAAAAGGAGCTCAAAATAAACCAAATGATCGCTGCCACCAGCCCAGTCCCTGAATGACTTGCACCGATCCAAAAACCATCCTATAAGAGTGTCTAGGGTCTGTAGAAGGCTAGAGACCCAAGAGAGCTGTAACTTAGCTTACAGTGCCCTCTTGTGTCGTGTTGCACTAAAGTGGCGACACGATAAAAGAAACTACGGGAAACAGCGTTCCCCGGTACTGACTGTCTTAAGGGCATGTCAGTTTCCCCGTAAGAAAGGAGCGAAAGCCCAGAGGAGTACGGCGAAAGGCTGCACTTCTCTGGCAAAGTCAAGAAAACAGGTTGAAAACAATAGCAAAAAGTTTAGGGGTTGCCACATGGAAGGAAAGTTCCCTACAATAACGAAATCTTTCCTAACACTCGCCCCTCCCAGACTATGGACAGGGGGAACTAATCCACCCCTGGATGAGTCTCTTGTTCAGGTCGGTAAAACATTCTGGACAACCCATCAGCATTGCTATGTTGGACACCTGGCCTATGCTCAATAGTGAAGTCGAAGCCTTGTAGACTTATGGACCACCTAAGCAACTTTGGATTCTCCCCCTTCATGTTCATTAGCCACTTTAACGGCTTATGGTCAGTCTGCACAGTGAAGTGGGTCCCATAGAGGTAGGGCCGCAGCTTCCTTAGGGCCCACACAACAGAGAAACATTCTTTCTCTACCGTGGACCATCTGAGCTCTCTGTCCTTAAGCTGGCGACTAATAAAACCGATAGGGTGTTCCTTACCCTTCTCATCTACTTGTGATAGTACAGCTCCTATCCCAGTGTCAGAGGCATCCGTCTGCACGATAAAAGGTCTTTGATAATCAGGGGCCCTGAGCACAGGGGCCTGGCACAAGGAGTCTTTCAAGCCATTGAAGGCCTTCTCACACTCGTCAGTCCAAGTTACCTTCTTGGGTTTCTTCGGAGTTGTGAGGGCAGTCAGAGGAGCAGCTATGGTGCCATAGTCTGCCATAAAATTGCGGTAATAACCCGTGAGTCCTAAGAAGGCTCTCACTTGGGTTTGTGTAGTGGGGGTAGGCCAGTCTTGTACTGCTTGTACTTTACTGGGGAGAGGCTGTATCCTTCCCCCACCTACTTCATGCCCAAGGTAAACCACTGAGCCTTGTCCAATTTGGCATTTACTCGCCTTTATGGTCAAGTGGGCTTTCTGAAGAGCCTGGAGCACAATCCCGAGGTGTTTCACATGGTCTTCCCAGGTGGCACTGAAAACGGCTATATCGTCTAGATATGCAAGACAGAATTCGTCCAACCCATTCAACACATGATTCACAAGCCTCTGGAAAGTGGCAGGTGCATTCTTCAATCCGAACGGCATTACCCGGAATTGGTAAAGCCCGTCGGGAGTTGAAAATGCTGTCTTCTCCTTGGCATGTTCTGCTAAAGCTATTTGCCAATAGCCCGCAGTCAGGTCAAACGTGCTGAGGTACTTGGAGGCACCCAAGGTATCCACCAGCTCGTCAGTTCGAGGCAAGGGGTGAGCGTCTGTCTTGGTGACAGCATTCAGAGCCCTGTAATCCACGCAGAACCTCAATTCAGAAGTGCCTGCTTTTGGAACCAGAACCACAGGACTGGACCAAGGACTACTAGAGGGTTCAATCACCCCAAGGTCTAACATCTTGTTGACCTCGGTCTTAATATAAGACCGTACTTTATCCGACATCCTGTATCCCCTACTTTTGGTAGGTACACTGTCTCCTGTGTCAATGTTATGTTTGCACCAAGGTGTCAAACCAGGCGACTGTGAAAACAGGGGGGAAAACTGCCTAAGCAAACTTTTCACCTCAGCCTGCTGATCAGAAGTCAGGTGAGGGGCCACTCGGACACCCTCAACGGAGCTATCTGAAGGACCGCTTTGGAACAGGTCGGGAAGAGGTTCTGACTCCTCTTCCTCAACGTCTGACGCCAGTAGCAGTGCTGCGATTTCGACTCTTGGGACGAAAGCCTTCAGCCTATTTACGTGGAACACTTTTGGAGCCTGTCCAGGCCTTCCAAGGTCCACTAAATAGTTCACCTCACCCAGGGGCTCCACCACTGTGTAAGGGCCTGACCATTTGTCCTGTAAAGCGCGAGGCCTTATAGGGTTCATGATCAGGACTTGCTGACCAGGGGTAAAGTGAATTAAGGAAGCTTTCTGGTCGTACCAATGTTTCACCAGCGCTTGTCCGGCCTTCAACTTTTCACTAGCCAAGCCCATCAGGAGTACCATCCGTTTTCTGAGCCCTAGCACATAGTCAACTACATTGGTAGTAACAGGGGGAGTGGGCATCTCCCATCCCTCTTTGACGATGGCTAAGGGTCCCCGTACGGGATGACCGAACAGAAGTTCGAAGGGGCTGAAGCCAACACCCTCCTGTGGTACCTCTCTGTAGGCAAACAACAAGCATGGTAAAAGAAGGTCCCATTTCCTCCTCTGGGGCTCCTCCAGAGCCCCAATCATGCTCTTTAGCGTTCTGTTGAAACGCTCCACCAGACCATTGGTCTGGGGGTGGTATGCAGAAGAGAACTTGTAGGTGACCCCACATTCTTTCCACATAGCCTGCATATACTTCGACATAAAGTTGCTGCCACGATCTGACACAACTTCTTTAGGGAAGCCAACCCTAGTAAATATGCCGAGTAACGCTTTTGCAACTGACTTGGCAGTTACAGTCTTTAATGGGATGGCCTCAGGATACCTGGTTGCATGGTCGACCAGCACCAGGATAAACCTATTGCCTGAGGATGTTTGCGGGTCAAGGGGACCAACGATGTCGATCCCTACCCTTTCAAATGGTACCCCCACAACTGGGAGCGGTACCAACGGAGCTTGGATTGTCGCGCCAACCTTACCAGACAACTGGCAGGAGGCACAACTCCTGCAGTGACTTTCTACTTGCACCCCCATCTTGGGCCAGTAGAAGTGCATAGATAACCTTTGCTTGGTCCTCTTCATTCCAAGGTGACCAGCAAGGGGAACTTCATGCGCCAACTGCAGGAGGAAGGGTCTAACAGAAAGGGGAACCACCAACCTCCTATGGTCTCCTTCTGTAGACTCTGTGGGCTCACTGTACAGGAGTCCACCTTCCCAATAAATCCGATGCTTCCCAGGAGGTTCACCCTCAAGCTGGGAGCAGGCCTGTCTCCTTAGGCCTTCCAGAGATGGGCACTCACGTTGGCCCTTACTGAAGTCGTCCCTATCAGGACCTCCTTCAACTAACAAGTCTTTTAGTTCAGGATGGTCGTTGGGGTCGAACACTTCAGGCATCGCCACCTCCTCGTCAGGCTCGGGCGATTGACCAACTCCCTCCACCGCAGTGGTAGGCGAGTTCGGGGGAATATTCTCTTTCCCCCGTCGGGACTTGTTGACTCCTTTCGCCTTGGGTTTCCCCTTCGGCTGGGGCGGCGTATTGGACTTGGCCAATGCTGCCCGTGCTTGAGACCGTGTGTAGGGTCTTTCGGCAGTGTCTCCTACGAGCCCTAGAGCTCTGAGATCATTGCCCAACAAGACCTTTCCCGGGACGTTTCTCTGAATGCTCACTGGAATCCTAACTGCTGTACCATTTAAAGTTAGATTAACAGGGATCACGGGAAACATACGGAGGGGGCCGTCAGCCAACTTAGTGGGCATCAGAGTAGCTCTGGCAACTTCCTCTGAGTCTACCAAGGTAGAATCCACTACAGTTCGACTGCACCCACTATCCCTAAGAGCTGGAGTATCCACTCCATTGATCAGCACACTGTCTTTAAAGTAGTGCTTGGTATTATCCGGAATCCTAGCATACGCCTCTGCGACTTTAGGCTCCCAGGAACCCAGGGACACTAAAACTACCTCAGCCTCTATTCCGCTGGGAAATGAGTCTGAGGAGAAGGATGCTCCTGTAATCTCTTCTTCCTCGTAGGAGGAGAAGGCCAGATTAGCGGAGTGGACCCCCAAAGGTCTAACCTTACAACGGGGATCCCCCTTCACATGGTCAGTTGCTCCACAAGAAAAACAAGCCCCATTGGGTCTGTTTACGTAGGGAGGCTTATTATAACCAGAGTTCTGTTTCGGAGGCGAACCTCCACTACCCTGTGAGTTCTCGGATGGCTTACCCTTATTTTTCTTTTTGTGGCCCTTATGGGAAGAAGATTTAGCAGATTCCCCACCCTCCACATCTTTGGACTTTTTCCCTTCCTCCTGCTTACCAGGATGAGTTTTGTCCTTATGGGACACTCGATGTGACACCCATAAATCTGCTGCAATGGCCAGCTTCTTAGGATCTATCTCCTTCGAATCGGCCAAATGCTGCTTAAGCTCCGGGGAAGAAGAAGCAAAAATGTGTTCCAGCATGACCAGATTGATCATGCCTTCGAAGGTAGAAACCTTATAACCTTCAACCCAGCCAGTCAAGTTTTTCAGGGACTCAGCTACATACGACACCCAAGTACCACCTTCCTTTTTCTTATACTCTCTAAACCTTTTCAAATATTGGGTCGGAGTCTTCCCAAACTTTAAAATGAGAGTCTGCTTCAACATTGCAAAATCAGCGCGCTCAGCCTTCGACATTTCCATAATGGCACTGCAACCAGAATGGGGCAGTCTGCTGAGTAACCATGCAATCTTATCCGCATTATCAACCTCTTGAACCTCGCATGCATACTCAAACGCATTTAACCAGTCCATAATGTCATTTCGTTCCTCATACACACTGAGCAGATCTTTTGGAAACCGTGGATGAGAGGAAGCCCCAGAACCATGTCCAGGACCCTTGGACCCATTTGCGAACTGAAGCTTGGCCAGTTCCAACTGGTGATCCCTGTCTTTTTGTTTTTCTGCCTGGTCGATTTTCAGTTTGGCTATGCTGAATTCAAGCTCCTGCTGCCTAAACCGCAGCTCTTGCTTCTTGAATTCAAGCATAGCCTCCCCATCAACACTGGCAGAGGAAACGTTAGACATTACATCCTCCCTGTCCTCGTGGTCGTGATGGATCAGTGCAGCGGCAGAACCGTCGGTTCTGCCAGTGAGAGCAGCCCCACCACCTTCTGCACTGTCCTCGGAAGTTATAGCGTCAAGCTGCGCTTCTTGCCACGCCACGATTCTCTGGATCATTTCCAATTTAGTGCCTTGAGAGGAAACCCCTCTCTCCGCACACATCTTCTTCAATGTTTCAGATTTCGAAGCATTTAAGGTTAATAAAGTATTCGTTTCCATACTGTCGATAGGACTATGGCCTTTTTAACGTTATATTCAATACTTTACTGCGTGTCCTGGTTGGAATAACCTGAAAACGCCTTAGCTCGTGCGCAACACTGGATACCTTCAGTCGTATCCCACCGCTGTACACCAATTTGTTAAGACGGATTTCTGAACTCTGTCCTGGTGGCGCAGAGGTTCAGAAGGCCAACCTAATTACTTGGAACAGGGTAACCTCTGGACAAGCCAGACCAATCAAGGTAGCGATCGCGGCGGTCAAGACTAGGTCTCAAGAGGGGTGAGGGTGACTGAAAGCCCGCAATGAGCACACAAAGCAAGAGCGCTTACAAACTACTCCAAACAGTTGTTTATATCAAAAATAGATACACATTTATTATAAGGCCTTGAAACTAATAACTACAGTAAAAGCAGCAATATACAACGATATTAAACCAACACATACACTATCCACCCAATATATATACAGAATACACAGTTTCACAGCATTAGCAGCACGAAATATGTTATCCACCTGCAGGGGAAGGAAAACAGGCAGTGCGAACCAATGCGTGTGATATGTCCGCCTTCTGAGGCCCCTAACTAGATGGTAGTCCAATCCCTACGAAGAGTGGAGCCTAGCGCTCAAAAGTACCTGCACACGCCGGTGCCAATGGGCAGAAGGTGAAGCTCTTCGGAGGACGTTGAACAGCTCTGTAGGGAGCTCTAATGAAGGAGAACACGGTCCGCGACTCTAGCGCAGCCTCCACTGTGAGGCAGAAGCAGGGCGCGAGTACGGACAAGGGGTGCTGTATTTACAGCGGGGAAAAGCAAGGGGCACTGCAGGAGGGCGACCAGATCCTAGCTAATCTACTCACCGGTCCCCGAAGCAAGCAGGCCCGAGCTTCTCCTCGATAGATACAGCTTCTGGCAGGTTCTGAAGAGCAGGGAACGTCTCGTCGTCGTGCAGAGTAAAAAGACGTCCCGATCGAAGAAACAAGCACAGTTTTGTCGCCACAGCAGGGCAACGGAACGGCCGGGTGTATTCAAGCCAAACGAGCACTGCTCACCTCTAGCTTAGGACTGCTAAGCAAACGAAGCGTGTGAGCATGCCCCGGACTCAGAATACCACCCAACCTGTCGGCGATTACAGAGCAGGCCTCCTTAGTAAGCTGGTCAGTCAACTGGATGGCCCAGAGACACTTCCGAAGGCTTACAGCAGGAGTTGATGAAGGTGCCGGGAATAGCTGGTCCTGCTATTCCAATAGGTCGAAGCGCCAGTACAGGCCTTCTTGTTCGATCTTAGGTGGAAAGGGCTTCACCGGACGACAGCAATGAGGAGCAGAAGTTCTTCAGGGGGGTCACCAGCGATTCCTCGGTCCAGCCTCGTGTTCGCAGGATACTTGGCTCCTGTATCCCTGGGTTCGTAAGAACTCAGGAGATCGACATGGTAGTGGTGTTTCCAGCTCCCTCTTATCCACGGTTCCCTTCGCGCCAAAACGGAGGGGAGCCAATGGGAGATCCGCTCATCAACACACATACCATACGTGGACCAATCACGGACCACAGTGGTCCCAGGCATTCACACCACCCTAGACTCTCTGGCACCCAGGATGTGTATTGGGACCAGACAGCCCAGCCCACATCCTGGGGGCACTCAAACGACATGTAGAAGCCCGCGAAAGCAACCGTGTTTCGCGGGAAACTACATGCCCAAATAAGGAAGGCCCCGGGTCGCCTGACCCGGGGGAAGGTAAAGGGAGCAAGACGGACAGTGGACGAGACAAAGGAGCCTCGTGGTCCGGCCATTTTGGGTAGCCGGGCCACCCTTTTGTGTTCGCGGCAAAAAGGTGCTCAGAACGGCAAAAGGAGCTCAAAATAAACCAAATGATCGCTGCCACCAGCCCAGTCCCTGAATGACTTGCACCGATCCAAAAACCATCCTATAA
Source organism: Ambystoma mexicanum (assembly GCF_040938575.1). Classification (NCBI taxonomy): domain Eukaryota; kingdom Metazoa; phylum Chordata; class Amphibia; order Caudata; family Ambystomatidae; genus Ambystoma; species Ambystoma mexicanum. The sequence continues at coordinate 297,356,178 of NC_090938.1, forward strand.
GAGTGTCTAGGGTCTGTAGAAGGCTAGAGACCCAAGAGAGCTGTAACTTAGCTTACAGTGCCCTCTTGTGTCGTGTTGCACTAAAGTGGCGACACGATAAAAGAAACTACGGGAAACAGCGTTCCCCGGTACTGACTGTCTTAAGGGCATGTCAGTTTCCCCGTAAGAAAGGAGCGAAAGCCCAGAGGAGTACGGCGAAAGGCTGCACTTCTCTGGCAAAGTCAAGAAAACAGGTTGAAAACAATAGCAAAAAGTTTAGGGGTTGCCACATGGAAGGAAAGTTCCCTACAATAACGAAATCTTTCCTAACAATACCAAACCTGAGACCCTTCCTATAGCTTGAGATGTGATATCCAACTCCTTCCCCTTCCAAACCTGAGAGCCTTCCCATAGCATGAGATATGATATCCAAGTCCTTCCCATTCCAATCCTGAGACCCTTCCTATAACATGAGATGTGATATCCAACTCCTTCCCATTCCAACCTGAGACCCTTCCTATAGCATGATGGGATATCCAACTCCTTCCAAATCCAATACTGATACCCTTCCGATAGCATGAGATGTGATATCCCAATGCTTCTACCAAACATGAGACCCATACTATGGCATGAGATGTGATATCAAACTTCTTCCCATTCCAATCCTGAGACCCTTGCTATAGCTTGAGATGTGTTATCCAACTCCTTCCCATTCCAATTCTGAGACCCTTCCTATACCATGAGACTTGATATCTCAATGCTTCTAATACCAAACCTGATACCCGTCCTATAACATGAGATGTGATATCCAAATCCTTCCCCTTCCAAACCTGAGACCCTTCATATATCATGAGATGTGATATCCAACTCCTTCCCATTCCAATCCTGAGACCCTTCCGATATCATGAGATTTGTTATCTCAATGCTTCTAATATCAAACTTGAGACCCTCCCTATAGCATGAGATTTGACATCCAAGTCCTTCCCATTCCAATCCTGAGACCCTTCCGATAGCAGAGATGTGATATCTCAATGCTTATACCAAACCTGAGACCCTTCCTATGGCCTGAGATGTCATATATAACTCCTTCCCATTCCAATCCTGAGACCCTTCCTATAGCATGAGATGTGATATCTCAATGCTTATACCAAATCTGAGACCCTTCCTATAGCATGAGATGTGATATCCAACTCCTTCTCATTCCAATCCTGAGACCCTTCCTATAGCATGAGAAGTGATATCTCCATGCGTATACCAAACCTGAGACCCTTCCTATAGCATGAGATGTGATATCCAAATCCGTCCCATTCCAATCTTGAGACCCTTCCTATAGCATGAGATGTGATATCTCAATGCTTATACCAAACCTGAGAGCCTACCTATAGCATGAGATGTGATGTCCAAGTCCATCCCATTCCAATCCTTAGACCCTTCCTACAGCATGCGATGTGATATCTCAATGATTCTAATACCAAACCAGAGACCCGTCCTATAACATGAGATGGGATATCCAACTCCTTCCCATTCCAATCCTGAGCCACTTCCGATAGCAGAGATGTGATATCTCAATGCTTATACCAAACCTTATACCCTTCCTATAACATGAGATGTGATATCCAAATCATTCCCATTCCAATCCTGAGACCCTTCCGATAGCATGAGATGTGACATCTCAATGCTTCTAATACCAAACCTGAGATCCTTCCTATAGCATATGAGATATCCAACTCCTTCCCATTCCAAACATGAGACCCTTCCTATAGCAAGAATGTAATATCCAACTCCTACCCATTCTAATCCTGAGACCATTCCTATAGCATGAGATGTGATATCTCAATGCTTATACCAAACCTGAGACTCTTCCTATAGCATGGGATGTGATATCCAACTCCTTCCCCTTCCAAACCTGAGAGCCTTCCTATAGCATGAGATATGATATCCAAGTCCTTCCCATTCCAATCCTGAGACCCTTCCTATAACATGAGATGTGATATCCAACTCCTTTCCCTTCCAAACCTGGGAGCCTTCCTATAGCATGAGATATGATATCCAAGGCCTTCCCATTCCAATCCTGAGACCCTTCCTATAACATGAGATGGGATATCCAACTCCTTCCAAATCCAATACTGATACCCTTCCGATAGCATGAGATGTGATATCCCAATGCTTCTACCAAACCTGAGACCCATACTATGGCATGAGATGTGATATCCAACTCCTTCCCATTCCAATCCTGAGACACTTCCTATAGCATGAGATGTGATATCTCACTGCTTATACCAAACCTGAGACCCTTCCTATAGCATGAGATGTGATATCTCAATGCCTCTTATACCAAACCTGAGATCCTTCCTCTACCATGAAATGTGATATCCAACTCCTTCCCCTTCCAAACCTGAGAGCCTTCCTATAGCATGAGATATGATATCCAAGTCCTTCCCATTCCAATCCTGAGACCCTTCCTATAACATGAGATGTGATATCCAACTCCTTCCCATTCCAACCTGAGACCCTTCCTATAGCATGAGATGAGATATCCAACTCCTTCCAAATCCAATACTGATACCCTTCCGATAGCATGAGATGTGATATCCCAATGCTTCTACCAAACCTGAGACCCATACTATGGCATGAGATGTGATATCAAACTCCTTCCCATTCCAATCCTGAGACCCTTACTATACCATAAGACTTGATATCTCAATGCTTCTAATACCAAACCTGAGACCCGTCCTATAACATGAGATGTGATATCCAAATCCTTCCCCTTCCAAACCTTAGACCCTTCCTTTATCATGAGATGTGATATCCAACTCCTTCCCATTCCAATCCTGAGACCCTTCCGATATCATGAGATGTCATATCTCAATGCTTCTAATATCAAACTTCAGACCCTCCCTATAGCATGAGATGTGATATCCAAGTCCTTCCCATTCCAATACTGAGACCCTTCCTATCTCATGAGAAGTGATATCTCAATGCTTCTAATACCAAACCTGAGACCCGTCCTATAACATGAGATGTGATATCCAAATCCTTCCCCTTCCAAACCTTAGACCCTTCCTTTATCATGAGATGGGAATATCCAACTCCTTCCCATTCCAATCCTGAGACCATTCCGATAGCAGAGATGTGATATCTCAATGCTTATACCAAACCTGAGATCCTTCCTATAACATGAGATGTGATATCCAACTCCTTCCCATTCCAATCCTGAGACACTTCCTATAGCATGAGATGTGATATCTCACTGCTTATACCAAACCTGAGACCCTTCCTATAGCATGAGATGTGATATCCAACTCCTTCCCATTCTAATCCTGAGACCCTTCCTATAGCATGAGATGTGATATCTCAATGCTTCTAATATCAAACTTGAGACCCTCCCTATAGCATGAGATGTGATATCCAAGTCCTTCCCATTCCAATCCTGAGACACTTCCTATAGCATGAGATGTAATATCTCAATGCTTCTAATACCAAACCTGAGACTCTTCCTATAACATGAGATGGGATATCCAACTCCTTCCGATTCCAATCCTGAGACCCTTTCGATTGCAGAGATGTGATATCTCAATGCTTATATCAAACCTGAGACCCTTCCTACGGCATGAGATGTCATATACAACTCCTTCCCATTCCAATCCTGAGACCCTTCCTATAGCATGAGATGTGATATCTCAATGCTTATACCTAACCTGAGACCCTTCCTATAGCATGAGATGTGATATCCAACTCCTTCCCATTCCAATCCTGAGACCCTTCCTATAGCATGAGATGTGATGTCTCAATGCTTCTAATACCAAACCTGAGATCTTTCCTATAACATGAGATGTGATATCCAACTCCTTCCCATTCCAATTCTGAGACCCTTCCTATAGCATGAGATATGATATCCACGTCCTTCCCATTCCAATCCTGAGACCCTTCCTATAACATGAGATGTGATATCCAACTCCTTCCCATTCCAACCTGAGACCCTTCCTATAGCATGAGATGGGATATCCAACTCCTTCCAAATCCAATACTGATACCCTTCCGATAGCATGAGATGTGATATCCCAAAGCTTCTACCAAACCTGAGACCCATACTATGGCATGAGATGTGATATCAAACTCCTTCCCCTTCCAAACCTGAGACCCTCCCTTTAGCATGAGATGTGATATCCAACTCCTTCCCATTCCAATCCTGAGACCCTTCTGATAGCATGAGATGTGATATCTCAATGCCTCTAATACCAAACCTGAGATCCTACCTCTAACATGAAATGTGATATCCAACTCCTTCCCTTTACAAACCTGAGACCCTGCCTATAGCATGAGATGTGATATCCAAGTCCTTCCCATTCCAATCCTGAGACCCTTCCTATAGCATGTGATGTGATATCTCAATGCTTATACCAAACCTGAGACCCTTCCTATGGCATGAGATGTCATATACAACTCCTTCCCATTCCAATCCTGAGACCCTTCCTATAGTATGAGATGTGATATCTCAATGCTTATACCAAACCTGAGACCCTTCCTATAGCATGAGATGTGATATCCAACTTATTCCCATTCCAATCCTGAGACCCTTCCTATAACATGAGATTTGATGTCTCAATGCTTCTAATACCAAACCTGAGATCTTTCCTATAACATGAGATGTGATATCCAACTCCTTCCTATTCCAATTCTGAGACCCTTCCTATAGCATGAGATATGATATCCAAGTCCTTCCCATTCCAATCCTGAAACCCTTCCTATAACATGAGATATGATATCCAACTCCTTCCCATTCCAACCTGAGACCCTTCCTATAGCATGAGAAGGGATATCCAACTCCTTCCAAATCCAATACTGATACCCTTCCGATAGCATGAGATGTGATATCCCAATGCTTCTACCAAACCTGAGAACCATACTATGGCATGAGATGTGATATCAAACTCCTTCCCCTTCCAAACCTGAGACCCTCCCTTTAGCATGAGATGTGATATCCAACTCCTTCCCATTCCAATCCTGAGACCCTTCTGATAGCATGAGATGTGATATCTCAATGCCTCTAATACCAAAACAGAGATCCTACCTCTAACATGAAATGTGATATCCAACTCCTTCCCTTTCCAAACCTGAGACCCTGCCTATAGCATGAGATGTGATATCCAAGTCCTTCCCATTCCAATCCTGAGACCCTTCCTATAGCATGTGATGTGATATCTCAATGCTTATACCAAACCTGAGACCCTTCCTATGGCATGAGACGTCATATACAACTCCTTCCCATTCCAATCCTGAGACCCTTCCTATAGCATGAGATGTGATATCCAACTTCTTCCCATTCCAATCCTGAGACCCTTCCTATAACATGAGATTTGATGTCTCAATGCTTCTAATACCAAACCTGAGATCTTTCCTATAACATGAGATGTGATATCCAACTCCTTCCCATTCCAATTCTGACACCCTTCCTATAGCATGAGATGTGATATCTCAATGCTTATACCAAACCTGAGACCCTTCCTATAGCTTGAGATGTGATATCCAACTCCTTCCCATTCCAATCCTGAGATCCTTCCTATAGCATGAGATGTGATATCTCAATGCTTCTAATACCAAACCTGAGACCCTTCCTATAGCTCGAGATGTGATATCCAACTCCTTCCCCTTGCAAACCTGAGAGCCTTCCCATAGCATGAGATATTATATCCAAGTCCTTCCCATTCCAATCCTGAGACCCTTCCTATAACATTAGATGTGATATCCAACTCCTTCCCATTCCAACCTGAGACCCTTCCTATAGCATGATGGGATATCCAACTCCTTCCAAATCCAATACTGATACCCTTCCGATAGCATGAGATGTGATATCCCAATGCTTCTACCAAACATGAGACCCATACTATGGCATGAGATGTGATATCAAACTTCTTCCCATTCCAATCCTGAGACCCTTGCTATAGCTTGAGATGTGTTATCCAACTCCTTCCCATTCCAATTCTGAGACCCTTCCTATACCATGAGACTTGATATCTCAATGCTTCTAATACCAAACCTGAGACCCGTCCTATAACATGAGATGTGATATCCAAATCCTTCCCCTTCCAAACCTGAGACCCTTCATATATCATGAGATGTGATATCCAACTCCTTCCCATTCCAATCCTGAGACCCTTCCGATATCATGAGATTTGTTATCTCAATGCTTCTAATATCAAACTTGAGACCCTCCCTATAGCATGATATTTGACATCCAAGTCCTTCCCATTCCAATCCTGAGACCCTTCCGATAGCAGAGATGTGATATCTCAATGCTTATACCAAACCTGAGACCCTTCCTATGGCCTGAGATGTCATATACAACTCCTTCCCATTCCAATCCTGAGACCCTTCCTATAGCATGAGATGTGATATCTCAATGCTTATACCAAATCTGAGACCCTTCCTATAGCATGAGATGTGATATCCAACTCCTTCTCATTCCAATCCTGAGACCCTTCCTATAGCATGAGAAGTGATATCTCCATGCGTATACCAAACCTGAGACCCTTCCTATAGCATGAGATGTGATATCCAAATCCGTCCCATTCCAATCTTGAGACCCTTCCTATAGCATGAGATGTGATATCTCAATGCTTATACCAAACCTGAGAGCCTACCTATAGCATGAGATGTGATGTCCAAGTCCATCCCATTCCAATCCTTAGACCCTTCCTACAGCATGCGATGTGATATCTCAATGATTCTAATACCAAACCAGAGACCCGTCCTATAACATGAGATGGGATATCCAACTCCTTCCCATTCCAATCCTGAGCCACTTCCGATAGCAGAGATGTGATATCTCAATGCTTATACCAAACCTGAGACCCTTCCTATAACATGAGATGTGATATCCAAATCATTCCCATTCCAATCCTGAGACCCTTCCGATAGCATGAGATGTGACATCTCAATGCTTCTAATACCAAACCTGAGATCCTTCCTATAGCATATGTGATATCCAACTCCTTCCCATTCCAAACATGAGACCCTTCCTATAGCAAGAATGTAATATCCAACTCCTACCCATTCCAATCCTGAGACCATTCCTATAGCATGAGATGTGATATCTCAATGCTTATACCAAACCTGAGACTCTTCCTATAGCATGAGATGTGATATCCAACTCCTTCCCCTTCCAAACCTGAGAGCCTTCCTATAGCATGAGATATGATATCCAAGTCCTTCCCATTCCAATCCTGAGACCCTTCCTATAACATGAGATGTGATATCCAACTCCTTTCCCTTCCAAACCTGAGAGCCTTCCTATAGCATGAGATATGATATCCAAGGCCTTCCCATTCCAATCCTGAGACCCTTCCTATAACATGAGATGGGATATCCAACTCCTTCCAAATCCAATACTGATACCCTTCCGATAGCATGAGATGTGATATCCCAATGCTTCTACCAAACCTGAGACCCATACTATGGCATGAGATGTGATATCCAACTCCTTCCCATTCCAATCCTGAGACACTTCCTATAGCATGAGATGTGATATCTCACTGCTTATACCAAACCTGAGACCCTTCCTATAGCATGAGATGTGATATCTCAATGCCTCTTATACCAAACCTGAGATCCTTCCTCTAACATGAAATGTGATATCCAACTCCTTCCCCTTCCAAACCTGAGAGCCTTCCTATAGCATGAGATATGATATCCAAGTCCTTCCCATTCCAATCCTGAGACCCTTCCTATAACATGAGATGTGATATCCAACTCCTTCCCATTCCAACCTGAGACCCTTCCTATAGCATGAGATGGGATATCCAACTCCTTCCAAATCCAATACTGATACCCTTCCGATAGCATGAGATGTGATATCCCAATGCTTCTACCAAACCTGAGACCCATACTATGGCAGGAGATGTGATATCAAACTCCTTCCCATTCCAATCCTGAGACCCTTTCTATAGCTTGAGTTGTGATATCCAACTCCTTCCCATTCCAATTCTGAGACCCTTCCTATACCATGAGACTTGATATCTCAATGCTTCTAATACCAAACCTGAGACCCGTCCTATAACATGAGATGTGATATCCAAATCCTTCCCCTTCCAAACCTTAGACCCTTCCTTTATCATGAGATGTGATATCCAACTCCTTCCCATTCCAATCCTGAGACCCTTCCGATATCATGAGATGTCATATCTCACTGCTTCTAATATCAAACTTCAGACCCTCCCTATAGCATGAGATGTGATATCCAAGTCCTTCCCATTCCAATCCTGAGACCCTTCCTATAGCATGAGAAGTGATATCTCAATGCTTCTAATACCAAACCTGAGACCCGTCCTATAACATGAGATGTGATATCCAAATCCTTCCCCTTCCAAACCTTAGACCCTTCCTTTATCATGAGATGGGAATATCCAACTCCTTCCCATTCCAATCCTGAGACCATTCCGATAGCAGAGATGTGATATCTCAATGCTTATACCAAACCTGAGATCCTTCCTATAACATGAGATGTGATATCCAACTCCTTCCCATTCCAATCCTGAGACACTTCCTATAGCATGAGATGTGATATCTCACTGCTTATACCAAACCTGAGACCCTTCCTATAGCATGAGATGGGATATCCAACTCCTTCCCATTCTAATCCTGAGACCCTTCCTATAGCATGAGATGTGATATCTCAATGCTTCTAATATCAAACTTGAGACCCTCCCTATAGCATGAGATGTGATATCCAAGTCCTTCCCATTCCAATCCTGAGACACTTCCTATAGCATGAGATGTAATATCTCAATGCTTCTAATACCAAACCTGAGACTCTTCCTATAACATGAGATGGGATATCCAACTCCTTCCGATTCCAATCCTGAGACCCTTTCGATTGCAGAGATGTGATATCTCAATGCTTATACCAAACCTGAGACCCTTCCTACGGCATGAGATGTGATATCCAACTCCTTCCCATTCCAATCCTGAGACCCTTCCTATAGCATGAGATGTGATGTCTCAATGCCTCTAATACCAAACCTGAGATCCTTCCTCTAACATGAAATGTGATATCCAACTCCTTCCCTTTCCTCCAAACCTGAGAGCCTATCTATAGCATGAGATGTGATATCCAAGTCCTTCCCATTCCAATACTTAGACCCTTCCTACAGCATGCAATATGATATCTCAATGATTCTAATAACAAACCTGAGACCCATCCTATAACATGAGATGGGATATCCAACTCCTTCCCATTCCAATCCTGAGACACTTCCGATAGCAGAGATATGATATCTCAATGCTTATACCAAACCTGAGACCCTTCCTATAGCATGAGATGTGATATCCAACTCCTTCCCATTCCAATCCTGAGACCGTTCCTATAGCATGAGATGTGATGTCTCAATGCCTCTAATACCAAACCTGAGATCCTTCCTCTAACATGAAATGTGATATCCAACTCCTTCCCTTTCCTCCAAACCTGAGAGCCTATCTATAGCATGAGATGTGATATCCAAGTCCTTCCCATTCCAATACTTAGACCCTTCCTACAGCATGCAATATGATATCTCAATGATTCTAATAACAAACCTGAGACCCATCCTATAACATGAGATGGGATATCCAACTCCTTCCCATTCCAATCCTGAGACACTTCCGATAGCAGAGATATGATATCTCAATGCTTATACCAAACCTGAGACCCTTCCTATAACATGAGATGTGATATCCAACTCCTTCCCGTTCCAAACCTGAGACCCTTCCTTTAGCATGAGATGTGATATCCAACTCCTTCCCCTTCCAATCCTGAGACCCTTCCTATAGCATGAGATGTGATATCTCAATGCTTCTAATACCAAACCTGAGACCCTTCCTATAGCTTGAGATGTGATATCCAACTCCTTCCCCTTCCAAACCTGAGAGCCTTCCCATAGCATGAGATATGATATCCAAGTCCTTCCCATTCCAATCCTGAGACCCTTCCTATAACATGAGATGTGATATCCAACTCCTTCCCATTCCAACCTGAGACCCTTCCTATAGCATGATGGGATATCCAACTCCTTCCAAATCCAATACTGATACCCTTCCGATAGCATGAGATGTGATATCCCAAAGCTTCTACCAAACCTGAGACCCATACTATGGCATGAGATGTGATATCAAACTCCTTCCCCTTCCAAACCTGAGACCCTCCCTTTAGCATGAGATGTGATATCCAACTCCTTCCCATTCCAATCCTGAGACCCTTCTGATAGCATGAGATGTGATATCTCAATGCCTCTAATACCAAACCTGAGATCCTACCTCTAACATGAAATGTGATATCCAACTCCTTCCCTTTACAAACCTGAGACCCTGCCTATAGCATGAGATGTGATATCCAAGTCCTTCCCATTCCAATCCTGAGACCCTTCCTATAGCATGTGATGTGATATCTCAATGCTTATACCAAACCTGAGACCCTTCCTATGGCATGAGATGTCACATACAACTCCTTCCCATTCCAATCCTGAGACCCTTCCTATAGTATGAGATGTGATATCTCAATGCTTATACCAAACCTGAGACCCTTCCTATAGCATGAGATGTGATATCCAACTTATTCCCATTCCAATCCTGAGACCCTTCCTATAACATGAGATTTGATGTCTCAATGCTTCTAATACCAAACCTGAGATCTTTCCTATAACATGAGATGTGATATCCAACTCCTTCCTATTCCAATTCTGAGACCCTTCCTATAGCATGAGATATGATATCCAAGTCCTTCCCATTCCAATCCTGAAACCCTTCCTATAACATGAGATGTGATATCCAACTCCTTCCCATTCCAACCTGAGACCCTTCCTATAGCATGAGATGGGATATCCAACTCCTTCCAAATCCAATACTGATACCCTTCCGATAGCATGAGATGTGATATCCCAATGCTTCTACCAAACCTGAGACCCATACTATGGCATGAGATGTGATATCAAACTCCTTCCCCTTCCAAACCTGAGACCCTCCCTTTAGCATGAGATGTGATATCCAACTCCTTCCCATTCCAATCCTGAGACCCTTCTGATAGCATGAGATGTGATATCTCAATGCCTCTAATACCAAAACAGAGATCCTACCTCTAACATGAAATGTGATATCCAACTCCTTCCCTTTCCAAACCTGAGACCCTGCCTATAGCATGAGATGTGATATCCAAGTCCTTCCCATTCCAATCCTGAGACCCTTCCTATAGCATGTGATGTGATATCTCAATGCTTATACCAAACCTGAGACCCTTCCTATGGCATGAGACGTCATATACAACTCCTTCCCATTCCAATCCTGAGACCCTTCCTATAGCATGAGATGTGATATCCAACTTCTTCCCATTCCAATCCTGAGACCCTTCCTATAACATGAGATTTGATGTCTCAATGCTTCTAATACCAAACCTGAGATCTTTCCTATAACATGAGATGTGATATCCAACTCCTTCCCATTCCAATTCTGACACCCTTCCTATAGCATGAGATGTGATATCTCAATGCTTATTCCAAACCTGAGACCCTTCCTATAGCTTGAGATGTGATATCCAACTCCTTCCCATTCCAATCCTGAGATCCTTCCTATAGCATGAGATGTGATATCTCAATGCTTCTAATACCAAACCTGAGACCCTTCCTATAGCTTGAGATGTGATATCCAACTCCTTCCCCTTCCAAACCTGAGAGCCTTCCCATAGCATGAGATATGATATCCAAGTCCTTCCCATTCCAATCCTGAGACCCTTCCTATAACATGAGATGTGATATCCAACTCCTTCCCATTCCAACCTGAGACCCTTCCTATAGCATGATGGGATATCCAACTCCTTCCAAATCCAATACTGATACCCTTCCGATAGCATGAGATGTGATATCCCAATGCTTCTACCAAACATGAGACCCATACTATGGCATGAGATGTGATATCAAACTTCTTCCCATTCCAATCCTGAGACCCTTGCTATAGCTTGAGATGTGTTATCCAACTCCTTCCCATTCCAATTCTGAGACCCTTCCTATACCATGAGACTTGATATCTCAATGCTTCTAATACCAAACCTGAGACCCGTCCTATAACATGAGATGTGATATCCAAATCCTTCCCCTTCCAAACCTGAGACCCTTCATATATCATGAGATGTGATATCCAACTCCTTCCCATTCCAATCCTGAGACCCTTCCGATATCATGAGATTTGTTATCTCAATGCTTCTAATATCAAACTTGAGACCCTCCCTATAGCATGAGATTTGACATCCAAGTCCTTCCCATTCCAATCCTGAGACCCTTCCGATAGCAGAGATGTGATATCTCAATGCTTATACCAAACCTGAGACCCTTCCTATGGCCTGAGATGTCATATACAACTCCTTCCCATTCCAATCCTGAGACCCTTCCTATAGCATGAGATGTGATATCTCAATGCTTATACCAAATCTGAGACCCTTCCTATAGCATGAGATGTGATATCCAACTCCTTCTCATTCCAATCCTGAGACCCTTCCTATAGCATGAGAAGTGATATCTCCATGCGTATACCAAACCTGAGACCCTTCCTATAGCATGAGATGTGATATCCAAATCCGTCCCATTTCAATCTTGAGACCCTTCCTATAGCATGAGATGTGATATCTCAATGCTTATACCAAACCTGAGAGCCTACCTATAGCATGAGATGTGATGTCCAAGTCCATCCCATTCCAATCCTTAGACCCTTCCTACAGCATGCGATGTGATATCTCAATGATTCTAATACCAAACCAGAGACCCGTCCTATAACATGAGATGGGATATCCAACTCCTTCCCATTCCAATCCTGAGCCACTTCCGATAGCAGAGATGTGATATCTCAATGCTTATACCAAACCTGAGACCCTTCCTATAACATGAGATGTGATATCCAAATCATTCCCATTCCAATCCTGAGACCCTTCCGATAGCATGAGATGTGACATCTCAATGCTTCTAATACCAAACCTGAGATCCTTCCTATAGCATATGTGATATCCAACTCCTTCCCATTCCAAACATGAGACCCTTCCTATAGCAAGAATGTAATATCCAACTCCTACCCATTCCAATCCTGAGACCATTCCTATAGCATGAGATGTGATATCTCAATGCTTATACCAAACCTGAGACTCTTCCTATAGCATGAGATGTGATATCCAACTCCTTCCCCTTCCAAACCTGAGAGCCTTCCTATAGCATGAGATATGATATCCAAGTCCTTCCCATTCCAATCCTGAGACCCTTCCTATAACATGAGATGTGATATCCAACTCCTTTCCCTTCCAAACCTGAGAGCCTTCCTATAGCATGAGATATGATATCCAAGGCCTTCCCATTCCAATCCTGAGACCCTTCCTATAACATGAGATGGGATATCCAACTCCTTCCAAATCCAATACTGATACCCTTCCGATAGCATGAGATGTGATATCCCAATGCTTCTACCAAACCTGAGACCCATACTATGGCATGAGATGTGATATCCAACTCCTTCCCATTCCAATCCTGAGACACTTCCTATAGCATGAGATGTGATATCTCACTGCTTATACCAAACCTGAGACCCTTCCTATAGCATGAGATGTGATATCTCAATGCCTCTTATACCAAACCTGAGATCCTTCCTCTAACATGAAATGTGATATCCAACTCCTTCCCCTTCCAAACCTGAGAGCCTTCCTATAGCATGAGATATGATATCCAAGTCCTTCCCATTCCAATCCTGAGACCCTTCCTATAACATGAGATGTGATATCCAACTCCTTCCCATTCCAACCTGAGACCCTTCCTATAGCATGAGATGGGATATCCAACTCCTTCCAAATACAATACTGATACCCTTCCGATAGCATGAGATGTGATATCCCAATGCTTCTACCAAACCTGAGACCCATACTATGGCAGGAGATGTGATATAAAACTCCTTCCCATTCCAATCCTGAGACCCTTACTATAGCTTGAGTTGTGATATCCAACTCCTTCCCATTCCAATTCTGAGACCCTTCCTATACCATGAGACTTGATATCTCAGTGCTTCTAATACCAAACCTGAGACCCGTCCTATAACATGAGATGTGATATCCAAATCCTTCCCCTTCCAAACCTTAGACCCTTCCTTTATCATGAGATGTGATATCCAACTCCTTCCCATTCCAATCCTGAGACCCTTCCGATATCATGAGATGTCATATCTCAATGCTTCTAATATCAAACTTCAGACCCTCCCTATAGCATGAGATGTGATATCCAAGTCCTTCCCATTCCAATCCTGAGACCCTTCCTATAGCATGAGAAGTGATATCTCAATGCTTCTAATACCAAACCTGAGACCCGTCCTATAACATGAGATGTGATATCCAAATCCTTCCCCTTCCAAACCTTAGACCCTTCCTTTATCATGAGATGGGAATATCCAACTCCTTCCCATTCCAATCCTGAGACCATTCCGATAGCAGAGATGTGATATCTCAATGCTTATACCAAACCTGAGATCCTTCCTATAACATGAGATGTGATATCCAACTCCTTCCCATTCCAATCCTGAGACACTTCCTATAGCATGAGATGTGATATCTCACTGCTTATACCAAACCTGAGACCCTTCCTATAGCATGAGATGTGATATCCAACTCCTTCCCATTCTAATCCTGAGACCCTTCCTATAGCATGAGATGTGATATCTCAATGCTTCTAATATCAAACTTGAGACCCTCCCTATAGCATGAGATGTGATATCCAAGTCCTTCCCATTCCAATCCTGAGACACTTCCTATAGCATGAGATGTAATATCTCAATGCTTCTAATACCAAACCTGAGACTCTTCCTATAACATGAGATGGGATATCCAACTCCTTCCGATTCCAATCCTGAGACCCTTTCGATTGCAGAGATGTGATATCTCAATGATTATACCAAACCTGAGACCCTTCCTACGGCATGAGATGTCATATACAACTCCTTCCCATTCCAATCCTGAGACCCTTCCTATAGCATGAGATGTGATATCTCAATGCTTATACCTAACCTGAGACCCTTCCTATAGCATGAGATGTGATATCCAACTCCTTCCCATTCCAATCCTGAGACCCTTCCTATAGCATGAGATGTGATGTCTCAATGCCTCTAATACCAAACCTGAGATCCTTCCTCTAACATGAAATGTGATATCCAACTCCTTCCCTTTCCTCCAAACCTGAGAGCCTATCTATAGCATGAGATGTGATATCCAAGTCCTTCCCATTCCAATACTTAGACCCTTCCTACAGCATGCAATATGATATCTCAATGATTCTAATAACAAACCTGAGACCCATCCTATAACATGAGATGGGATATCCAACTCCTTCCCATTCCAATCCTGAGACACTTCCGATAGCAGAGATATGATATCTCAATGCTTATACCAAACCTGAGACCCTTCCTATAACATGAGATGTGATATCCAACTCCTTCCCGTTCCAAACCTGAGACCCTTCCTTTAGCATGAGATGTGATATCCAACTCCTTCCCCTTCCAATCCTGAGACCCTTCCTATAGCATGAGATGTGATATCTCAATGCTTCTAATACCAAACCTGAGACCCTTCCTATAGCTTGAGATGTGATATCCAACTCCTTCCCCTTCCAAACCTGAGAGCCTTCCCATAGCATGAGATATGATATCCAAGTCCTTCCCATTCCAATCCTGAGACCCTTCCTATAACATGAGATGTGATATCCAACTCCTTCCCATTCCAACCTGAGACCCTTCCTATAGCATGATGGGATATCCAACTCCTTCCAAATCCAATACTGATACCCTTCCGATAGCATGAGATGTGATATCCCAATGCTTCTACCAAACATGAGACCCATACTATGGCATGAGATGTGATATCAAACTTCTTCCCATTCCAATCCTGAGACCCTTGCTATAGCTTGAGATGTGTTATCCAACTCCTTCCCATTCCAATTCTGAGACCCTTCCTATACCATGAGACTTGATATCTCAATGCTTCTAATACCAAACCTGATACCCGTCCTATAACATGAGATGTGATATCCAAATCCTTCCCCTTCCAAACCTGAGACCCTTCATATATCATGAGATGTGATATCCAACTCCTTCCCATTCCAATCCTGAGACCCTTCCGATATCATGAGATTTGTTATCTCAATGCTTCTAATATCAAACTTGAGACCCTCCCTATAGCATGAGATTTGACATCCAAGTCCTTCCCATTCCAATCCTGAGACCCTTCCGATAGCAGAGATGTGATATCTCAATGCTTATACCAAACCTGAGACCCTTCCTATGGCCTGAGATGTCATATACAACTCCTTCCCATTCCAATCCTGAGACCCTTCCTATAGCATGAGATGTGATATCTCAATGCTTATACCAAATCTGAGACCCTTCCTATAGCATGAGATGTGATATCCAACTCCTTCTCATTCCAATCCTGAGACCCTTCCTATAGCATGAGAAGTGATATCTCCATGCGTATACCAAACCTGAGACCCTTCCTATAGCATGAGATGTGATATCCAAATCCGTTCCATTCCAATCTTGAGACCCTTCCTATAGCATGAGATGTGATATCTCAATGCTTATACCAAACCTGAGAGCCTACCTATAGCATGAGATGTGATGTCCAAGTCCATCCCATTCCAATCCTTAGACCCTTCCTACAGCATGCGATGTGATATCTCAATGATTCTAATACCAAACCAGAGACCCGTCCTATAACATGAGATGGGATATCCAACTCCTTCCCATTCCAATCCTGAGCCACTTCCGATAGCAGAGATGTGATATCTCAATGCTTATACCAAACCTGAGACCCTTCCTATAACATGAGATGTGATATCCAAATCATTCCCATTCCAATCCTGAGACCCTTCCGATAGCATGAGATGTGACATCTCAATGCTTCTAATACCAAACCTGAGATCCTTCCTATAGCATATGAGATATCCAACTCCTTCCCATTCCAAACATGAGACCCTTCCTATAGCAAGAATGTAATATCCAACTCCTACCCATTCCAATCCTGAGACCATTCCTATAGCATGAGATGTGATATCTCAATGCTTATACCAAACCTGAGACTCTTCCTATAGCATGAGATGTGATATCCAACTCCTTCCCCTTCCAAACCTGAGAGCCTTCCTATAGCATGAGATATGATATCCAAGTCCTTCCCATTCCAATCCTGAGACCCTTCCTATAACATGAGATGTGATATCCAACTCCTTTCCCTTCCAAACCTGAGAGCCTTCCTATAGCATGAGATATGATATCCAAGGCCTTCCCATTCCAATCCTGAGACCCTTCCTATAACATGAGATGGGATATCCAACTCCTTCCAAATCCAATACTGATACCCTTCCGATAGCATGAGATGTGATATCCCAATGCTTCTACCAAACCTGAGACCCATACTATGGCATGAGATATGATATCCAACTCCTTCCCATTCCAATCCTGAGACACTTCCTATAGCATGAGATGTGATATCTCACTGCTTATACCAAACCTGAGACCCTTCCTATAGCATGAGATGTGATATATCAATGCCTCTTATACCAAACCTGAGATCCTTCCTCTACCATGAAATGTGATATCCAACTCCTTCCCCTTCCAAACCTGAGAGCCTTCCTATAGCATGAGATATGATATCCAAGTCCTTCCCATTCCAATCCTGAGACCCTTCCTATAACATGAGATGTGATATCCAACTCCTTCCCATTCCAACCTGAGACCCTTCCTATAGCATGAGATGAGATATCCAACTCCTTCCAAATCCAATACTGATACCCTTCCGATAGCATGAGATGTGATATCCCAATGCTTCTACCAAACCTGAGACCCATACTATGGCATGAGATGTGATATCAAACTCCTTCTCATTCCAATCCTGAGACCCTTACTATAGCTTGAGATGTGATATCCAACTCCTTCCCATTGCAATTCTGAGACCCTTCCTATACCATGAGACTTGATATCTCAATGCTTCTAATACCAAACCTGAGACCCGTCCTATAACATGAGATGTGATATCCAAATCCTTCCCCTTCCAAACCTTAGACCCTTCCTTTATCATGAGATGTGATATCCAACTCCTTCCCATTCCAATCCTGAGACCCTTCCGATATCATGAGATGTCATATCTCAATGCTTCTAATATCAAACTTCAGACCCTCCCTATAGCATGAGATGTGATATCCAAGTCCTTCCCATTCCAATCCTGAGACCCTTCCTATAGCATGAGAAGTGATATCTCAATGCTTCTAATACCAAACCTGAGACCCGTCCTATAACATGAGATGTGATATCCAAATCCTTCCCCTTCCAAACCTTAGACCCTTCCTTTATCATGAGATGGGAATATCCAACTCCTTCCCATTCCAATCCTGAGACCATTCCGATAGCAGAGATGTGATATCTCAATGCTTATACCAAACCTGAGATCCTTCCTATAACATGAGATGTGATATCCAACTCCTTCCCATTCCAATCCTGAGACACTTCCTATAGCATGAGATGTGATATCTCACTGCTTATACCAAACCTGAGACCCTTCCTATAGCATGAGATGTGATATCCAACTCCTTCCCATTCTAATCCTGAGACCCTTCCTATAGCATGAGATGTGATATCTCAATGCTTCTAATATCAAACTTGAGACCCTCCCTATAGCATGAGATGTGATATCCAAGTCCTTCCCATTCCAATCCTGAGACACTTCCTATAGCATGAGATGTAATATCTCAATGCTTCTAATACCAAACCTGAGACTCTTCCTATAACATGAGATGGGATATCCAACTCCTTCCGATTCCAATCCTGAGACCCTTTCGATTGCAGAGATGTGATATCTCAATGCTTATATCAAACCTGAGACCCTTCCTACGGCATGAGATGTCATATACAACTCCTTCCCATTCCAATCCTGAGACCCTTCCTATAGCATGAGATGTGATATCTCAATGCTTATACCTAACCTGAGACCCTTCCTATAGCATGAGATGTGATATCCAACTCCTTCCCATTCCAATCCTGAGACCCTTCCTATAGCATGAGATGTGATGTCTCAATGCCTCTAATACCAAACCTGAGATCCTTCCTCTAACATGAAATGTGATATCCAACTCCTTCCCTTTCCTCCAAACCTGAGAGCCTATCTATAGCATGAGATGTGATATCCAAGTCCTTCCCATTCCAATACTTAGACCCTTCCTACAGCATGCAATATGATATCTTAATGATTCTAATAACAAACCTGAGACCCATCCTGTAACATGAGATGGGATATCCAACTCCTTCCCATTCCAATCCTGAGACACTTCCGATAGCAGAGATATGATATCTCAATGCTTATACCAAACCTGAGACCCTTCCTATAACATGAGATGTGATATCCAACTCCTTCCCGTTCCAAACCTGAGACCCTTCCTTTAGCATGAGATGTGATATCCAGCTCCTTCCCATTCCAATCCTGAGACATTTCCGATAGCATGAGATGTGATATCTCAATGATTCTACCAAACCTGAGACCCTTCCTTTAGCATGAGATGTGATATCCAACTCCATCCCATTCCAATCCTGAGACCCTTCTTATAGCATGAGATGTGATATCTCAATACTTCTAATACCAAACCTGAGATCCTTCCGATAGCATGAGATGTGATATCTCAATGCTTCTAATACCAAACCTGAGATCCTTCCGATAACATGAGATGTGATATCCAAATCCTTCCCCTTCCAAACCTGAGACCCTCCCTTTAGCATGAGATGTGATATCCAACTCCTTCCCATTCCAATCCTGAGACCCTTCTGATAGCATGAGATGTGATATCTCAATGCTTCTAATACCAAACCTGAGATCCTTCCGATAGCATGAGATGTGATATCTCAATGCTTCTAATACCAAACCTGAGATCCTTCCTATAACATGAGATGTGATATCCAAATCCTTCCCCTTCCAAACCTGAGACCCTCCCTTTAGCATGAGATGTGAAATCCAACTCCTTCCCATTCCAATCCTGAGACCCTTCTGATAGCATGAGATGTGATATCTCAATGCCTCTAAAACCAATCCTGAGACCCTTCCTATAACATGAGATGTGATATCCAACTCCTTCCCATTTCAACCTGAGACCCTTCCTATAGCATGAGATGGGATATCCAACTCCTTCCAAATCCAATTCTGATACCCTTCCGATAGCATGAGATGTGATATCCCAATGCTTCTACCAAACCTGAGACCCTTCCTTTAGCATGAGATGTGATATCCAACTCCATCCCATTCCAATCCTGAGACCCTTCTTATAGCATGAGATGTGATATCTCAATGCTTCTAATACCAAGCCTGAGATCCTTCCTATAACATGTGATGTGATATCCAAATCCTTCCCCTTCCAAACCTGAGACCCTCCCTTTAGCATGAGATGTGAAATCCAACTCCTTCCCATTCCAATCCTGAGACTCTTATGATAGCATGAGATGTGATATCTCAATGCCTCTAATACCAAACCTGAGATACTTCCGATAGCATGAGATGTGATATCTCAATGCTTCTAATACCAAACCTGAGATCCTTCCTATAACATGAGATGTGATATCCAAATCCTTCCCCTTCCAAACCTGAGACCCTCCCTTTAGCATGAGATGTGATATCCAACTCCTTCCCATTCCAATCCTGAGACCCTTCTGATAGCATGAGATGTGATATCTCAATGCCTCTAATACCAAACCTGAGATCCTACCTCTAACATGAAATGTGATATCCAACTCCTTCCCTTTCCAAACCTGAGACCCTGCCTATAGCATGAGATGTGATATCCAAGTCCTTCCCATTCCAATCCTGAGACCCTTCCTATAGCATGTGATGTGATATCTCAATGCTTATACCAAACCTGAGACCCTTCCTATGGCATGAGATTTCATATACAACTCCTTCCCATTCCAATCCTGAGACCCTTCCTATAGCATGAGATGTGATATCTCAATGCTTATACCAAACCTGAGACCCTTCCTATAGCATGAGATGTGATATCCAACTTCTTCAAATTCCAATCCTGAGACCCTTCCTATAACATGAGATTTGATGTCTCAATGCTTCTAATACCAAACCTGAGATCTTTCCTATAACATGAGATGTGATATCCAACTCCTTCCCATTCCAATTCTGAGACCCTTCCTATAGCATGAGATGTGATATCTCAATGCTTATACCAAACCTGAGACCCTTCCTATAGCTTGAGATGTGATATCCAACTCCTTCCCATTCCAATCCTGAGACCCTTCCTATAGCATGAGATGTGATATCTCAATGCTTCTAATACCAAACCTGAGACCCTTCCTATAGCTTGAGATGTGATATCCAACTCCTTCCCCTTCCAAACCTGAGAGCCTTCCCATAGCATGAGATATGATATCCAAGTCCTTCCCATTCCAATCCTGAGACCCTTCCTATAACATGAGATGTGATATCCAACTCCTTCCCATTCCAACCTGAGAGCCTTCCTATAGCATGATGGGATATCCAACTCCTTCCAAATCCAATACTGATACCCTTCCGATAGCATGAGATGTGATATCCCAATGCTTCTACCAAACCTGAGACCCATACTATGGCATGAGATGTGATATCAAACTTCTTCCCATTCCAATCCTGAGACCCTTCCTATAGCTTGAGATGTGTTATCCAACTCCTTCCCATTCCAATTCTGAGACCCTTCCTATACCATGAGACTTGATATCTCAATGCTTCTAATACCAAACCTGAGACCCGTCCTATAACATGAGATGTGATATCCAAATCCTTCCCCTTCCAAACCTTAGACCCTTCCTTTATCATGAGATGTGATATCCAACTCCTTCCCATTCCAATCCTGAGACCCGTCCGATATCATGAGATGTCATATCTCAATGCTTCTAATATCAAACTTCAGACCCTCCCTATAGCATGAGATGTGATATCCAAGTCCTTCCCATTCCAATCCTGAGACCCTTCCTATAGCATGAGAAGTGATATCTCAATGCTTCTAATACCAAACCTGAGACCCGTCCTATAACATGAGATGTGATATCCAAATCCTTTCCCTTCCAAACCTTAGACCCTTCCTTTATCATGAGATGGGAATATCCAACTCCTTCCCATTCCAATCCTGAGACCATTCCGATAGCAGAGATGTGATATCTCAATGCTTATACCAAACCTGAGATCCTTCCTATAACATGAGATGTGATATCCAACTCCTACCCATTCCAATCCTGAGACACTTCCTATAGCATGAGATGTGATATCTCACTGCTTATACCAAACCTGAGACCCTTCCTATAGCATGAGATGTGATATCCAACTCCTTCCCATTCTAATCCTGAGACCCTTCCTATAGCATGAGATGTGATATCTCAATGCTTCTAATATCAAACTTGAGACCCTCCCTATAGCATGAGATGTGATATCCAAGTCCTTCCCATTCCAATCCTGAGACACTTCCTATAGCATGAGATGTAATATCTCAATGCTTCTAATACCAAACCTGAGACTCTTCTTATAACATGAGATGGGATATCCAACTCCTTCCGATTCCAATCCTGAGACCCTTTCGATTGCAGAGATGTGATATCTCAATGCTTATACCAAACCTGAGACCCTTCCTACGGCATGAGATGTCATATACAACTCCTTCCCATTCCAATCCTGAGACCCTTCCTATAGCATGAGATGTGATATCTCAATGCTTATACCTAACCTGAGACCCTTCCTATAGCATGAGATGTGATATCCAACTCCTTCCCATTCCAATCCTGAGACCCTTCCTATAGCATGAGATGTGATGTCTCAATGCCTCTAATACCAAACCTGAGATCCTTCCTCTAACATGAAATGTGATATCCAACTCCTTCCCTTTCCTCCAAACCTGAGAGCCTATCTATAGCATGAGATGTGATATCCAAGTCCTTCCCATTCCAATACTTAGACCCTTCCTACAGCATGCAATATGATATCTCAATGATTCTAATAACAAACCTGAGACCCATCCTATAACATGAGATGGGATATCCAACTCCTTCCCATTCCAATCCTGAGACACTTCCGATAGCAGAGATATGATATCTCAATGCTTATACCAAACCTGAGACCCTTCCTATAACATGAGATGTGATATCCAACTCCTTCCCGTTCCAAACCTGAGACCCTTCCTTTAGCATGAGATGTGATATCCAACTCCTTCCCCTTCCAATCCTGAGACCCTTCCTATAGCATGAGATGTGATATCTCAATGCTTCTAATACCAAACCTGAGACCCTTCCTATAGCTTGAGATGTGATATCCAACTCCTTCCCCTTCCAAACCTGAGAGCCTTCCCATAGCATGAGATATGATATCCAAGTCCTTCCCATTCCAATCCTGAGACCCTTCCTATAACATGAGATGTGATATCCAACTCCTTCCCATTCCAACCTGAGACCCTTCCTATAGCATGATGGGATATCCAACTCCTTCCAAATCCAATACTGATACCCTTCCGATAGCATGAGATGTGATATCCCAATGCTTCTACCAAACATGAGACCCATACTATGGCATGAGATGTGATATCAAACTTCTTCCCATTCCAATCCTGAGACCCTTGCTATAGCTTGAGATGTGTTATCCAACTCCTTCCCATTCCAATTCTGAGACCCTTCCTATACCATGAGACTTGATATCTCAATGCTTCTAATACCAAACCTGATACCCGTCCTATAACATGAGATGTGATATCCAAATCCTTCCCCTTCCAAACCTGAGACCCTTCATATATCATGAGATGTGATATCCAACTCCTTCCCATTCCAATCTTGAGACCCTTCCGATATCATGAGATTTGTTATCTCAATGCTTCTAATATCAAACTTGAGACCCTCCCTATAGCATGAGATTTGACATCCAAGTCCTTCCCATTCCAATCCTGAGACCCTTCCGATAGCAGAGATGTGATATCTCAATGCTTATACCAAACCTGAGACCCTTCCTATGGCCTGAGATGTCATATACAACTCCTTCCCATTGCAATCCTGAGACCCTTCCTATAGCATGAGATGTGATATCTCAATGCTTATACCAAATCTGAGACCCTTCCTATAGCATGAGATGTGATATCCAACTCCTTCTCATTCCAATCCTGAGACCCTTCCTATAGCATGAGAAGTGATATCTCCATGCGTATACCAAACCTGAGACCCTTCCTATAGCATGAGATGTGATATCCAAATCCGTCCCATTCCAATCTTGAGACCCTTCCTATAGCATGAGATGTGATATCTCAATGCTTATACCAAACCTGAGAGCCTACCTATAGCATGAGATGTGATGTCCAAGTCCATCCCATTCCAATCCTTAGACCCTTCCTACAGCATGCGATGTGATATCTCAATGATTCTAATACCAAACCAGAGACCCGTCCTATAACATGAGATGGGATATCCAAATCCTTCCCATTCCAATCCTGAGCCACTTCCGATAGCAGAGATGTGATATCTCAATGCTTATACCAAACCTGAGACCCTTCCTATAACATGAGATGTGATATCCAAATCATTCCCATTCCAATCCTGAGACCCTTCCGATAGCATGAGATGTGACATCTCAATGCTTCTAATACCAAACCTGAGATCCTTCCTATAGCATATGAGATATCCAACTCCTTCCCTTTCCAAACATGAGACCCTTCCTATAGCAAGAATGTAATATCCAACTCCTACCCATTCCAATCCTGAGACCATTCCTATAGCATGAGATGTGATATCTCAATGCTTATACCAAACCTGAGACTCTTCCTATAGCATGAGATGTGATATCCAACTCCTTCCCCTTCCAGACCTGAGAGCCTTCCTATAGCATGAGATATGATATCCAAGTCCTTCCCATTCCAATCCTGAGACCCTTCCTATAACATGAGATGTGATATCCAACTCCTTTCCCTTCCAAACCTGAGAGCCTTCCTATAGCATGAGATATGATATCCAAGGCCTTCCCATTCCAATCCTGAGACCCTTCCTATAACATGAGATGGGATATCCAACTCCTTCCAAATCCAATACTGATACCCTTCCGATAGCATGAGATGTGATATCCCAATGCTTCTACCAAACCTGAGACCCATACTATGGCATGAGATGTGATATCCAACTCCTTCCCATTCCAATCCTGAGACACTTCCTATAGCATGAGATGTGATATCTCACTGCTTATACCAAACCTGAGACCCTTCCTATAGCATGAGATGTGATATCTCAATGCCTCTTATACCAAACCTGAGATCCTTCCTCTACCATGAAATGTGATATCCAACTCCTTCCCCTTCCAAACCTGAGAGCCTTCCTATAGCATGAGATATGATATCCAAGTCCTTCCCATTCCAATCCTGAGACCCTTCCTATAACATGAGATGTGATATCCAACTCCTTCCCATTCCAACCTGAGACCCTTCCTATAGCATGAGATGAGATATCCAACTCCTTCCAAATCCAATACTGATACCCTTCCGATAGCATGAGATGTGATATCCCAATGCTTCTACCAAACCTGAGACCCATACTATGGCATGAGATGTGATATCAAACTCCTTCCCATTCCAATCCTGAGACCCTTACTATAGCTTGAGATGTGATATCCAACTCCTTCCCATTCCAATTCTGAGACCCTTCCTATACCATGAGACTTGATATCTCAATGCTTCTAATACCAAACCTGAGACCCGTCCTATAACATGAGATGTGATATCCAAATCCTTCCCCTTCCAAACCTTAGACCCTTCCTTTATCATGAGATGTGATATCCAACTCCTTCCCATTCCAATCCTGAGACCCTTCCGATATCATGAGATGTCATATCTCAATGCTTCTAATATCAAACTTCAGACCCTCCCTATAGCATGAGATGTGATATCCAAGTCCTTCCCATTCCAATCCTGAGACCCTTCCTATAGCATGAGAAGTGATATCTCAATGCTTCTAATACCAAACCTGAGACCCGTCCTATGACATGAGATGTGATATCCAAATCCTTCCCCTTCCAAACCTTAGACCCTTCCTTTATCATGAGATGGGAATATCCAACTCCTTCCCATTCCAATCCTGAGACCATTCCGATAGCAGAGATGTGATATCTCAATGCTTATACCAAACCTGAGATCCTTCCTATAACATGAGATGTGATATCCAACTCCTTCCCATTCCAATCCTGAGACACTTCCTATAGCATGAGATGTGATATCTCACTGCTTATACCAAACCTGAGACCCTTCCTATAGCATGAGATGTGATATCCAACTCCTTCCCATTCCAATTCTGAGACCCTTCCTATAGCATGAGATGTGATATCTCAATGCTTATACCAAACCTGAGACCCTTCCTATAGCTTGAGATGTGATATCCAACTCCTTCCCATTCCAATCCTGAGACCCTTCCTATAGCATGAGATGTGATATCTCAATGCTTCTAATACCAAACCTGAGACCCTTCCTATAGCTTGAGATGTGATATCCAACTCCTTCCCCTTCCAAACCTGAGAGCCTTCCCATAGCATGAGATATGATATCCAAGTCCTTCCCATTCCAATCCTGAGACCCTTCCTATAACATGAGATGTGATATCCAACTCCTTCCCATTCCAACCTGAGAGCCTTCCTATAGCATGATGGGATATCCAACTCCTTCCAAATCCAATACTGATACCCTTCCGATAGCATGAGATGTGATATCCCAATGCTTCTACCAAACCTGAGACCCATACTATGGCATGAGATGTGATATCAAACTTCTTCCCATTCCAATCCTGAGACCCTTCCTATAGCTTGAGATGTGTTATCCAACTCCTTCCCATTCCAATTCTGAGACCCTTCCTATACCATGAGACTTGATATCTCAATGCTTCTAATACCAAACCTGAGACCCGTCCTATAACATGAGATGTGATATCCAAATCCTTCCCCTTCCAAACCTTAGACCCTTCCTTTATCATGAGATGTGATATCCAACTCCTTCCCATTCCAATCCTGAGACCCTTCCGATATCATGAGATGTCATATCTCAATGCTTCTAATATCAAACTTCAGACCCTCCCTATAGCATGAGATGTGATATCCAAGTCCTTCCCATTCCAATCCTGAGACCCTTCCTATAGCATGAGAAGTGATATCTCAATGCTTCTAATACCAAACCTGAGACCCGTCCTATAACATGAGATGTGATATCCAAATCCTTCCCCTTCCAAACCTTAGACCCTTCCTTTATCATGAGATGGGAATATCCAACTCCTTCCCATTCCAATCCTGAGACCATTCCGATAGCAGAGATGTGATATCTCAATGCTTATACCAAACCTGAGATCCTTCCTATAACATGAGATGTGATATCCAACTCCTTCCCATTCCAATCCTGAGACACTTCCTATAGCATGAGATGTGATATCTCACTGCTTATACCAAACCTGAGACCCTTCCTATAGCATGAGATGTGATATCCAACTCCTTCCCATTCTAATCCTGAGACCCTTCCTATAGCATGAGATGTGATATCTCAATGCTTCTAATATCAAACTTGAGACCCTCCCTATAGCATGAGATGTGATATCCAAGTCCTTCCCATTCCAATCCTGAGACACTTCCTATAGCATGAGATGTAATATCTCAATGCTTCTAATACCAAACCTGAGACTCTTCTTATAACATGAGATGGGATATCCAACTCCTTCCGATTCCAATCCTGAGACCCTTTCGATTGCAGAGATGTGATATCTCAATGCTTATACCAAACCTGAGACCCTTCCTACGGCATGAGATGTCATATACAACTCCTTCCCATTCCAATCCTGAGACCCTTCCTATAGCATGAGATGTGATATCTCAATGCTTATACCTAACCTGAGACCCTTCCTATAGCATGAGATGTGATATCCAACTCCTTCCCATTCCAATCCTGAGACCCTTCCTATAGCATGAGATGTGATGTCTCAATGCCTCTAATACCAAACCTGAGATCCTTCCTCTAACATGAAATGTGATATCCAACTCCTTCCCTTTCCTCCAAACCTGAGAGCCTATCTATAGCATGAGATGTGATATCCAAGTCCTTCCCATTCCAATACTTAGACCCTTCCTACAGCATGCAATATGATATCTCAATGATTCTAATAACAAACCTGAGACCCATCCTATAACATGAGATGGGATATCCAACTCCTTCCCATTCCAATCCTGAGACACTTCCGATAGCAGAGATATGATATCTCAATGCTTATACCAAACCTGAGACCCTTCCTATAACATGAGATGTGATATCCAACTCCTTCCCGTTCCAAACCTGAGACCCTTCCTTTAGCATGAGATGTGATATCCAACTCCTTCCCCTTCCAATCCTGAGACCCTTCCTATAGCATGAGATGTGATATCTCAATGCTTCTAATACCAAACCTGAGACCCTTCCTATAGCTTGAGATGTGATATCCAACTCCTTCCCCTTCCAAACCTGAGAGCCTTCCCATAGCATGAGATATGATATCCAAGTCCTTCCCATTCCAATCCTGAGACCCTTCCTATAACATGAGATGTGATATCCAACTCCTTCCCATTCCAACCTGAGACCCTTCCTATAGCATGATGGGATATCCAACTCCTTCCAAATCCAATACTGATACCCTTCCGATAGCATGAGATGTGATATCCCAATGCTTCTACCAAACATGAGACCCATACTATGGCATGAGATGTGATATCAAACTTCTTCCCATTCCAATCCTGAGACCCTTGCTATAGCTTGAGATGTGTTATCCAACTCCTTCCCATTCCAATTCTGAGACCCTTCCTATACCATGAGACTTGATATCTCAATGCTTCTAATACCAAACCTGATACCCGTCCTATAACATGAGATGTGATATCCAAATCCTTCCCCTTCCAAACCTGAGACCCTTCATATATCATGAGATGTGATATCCAACTCCTTCCCATTCCAATCTTGAGACCCTTCCGATATCATGAGATTTGTTATCTCAATGCTTCTAATATCAAACTTGAGACCCTCCCTATAGCATGAGATTTGACATCCAAGTCCTTCCCATTCCAATCCTGAGACCCTTCCGATAGCAGAGATGTGATATCTCAATGCTTATACCAAACCTGAGACCCTTCCTATGGCCTGAGATGTCATATACAACTCCTTCCCATTCCAATCCTGAGACCCTTCCTATAGCATGAGATGTGATATCTCAATGCTTATACCAAATCTGAGACCCTTCCTATAGCATGAGATGTGATATCCAACTCCTTCTCATTCCAATCCTGAGACCCTTCCTATAGCATGAGAAGTGATATCTCCATGCGTATACGAAACCTGAGACCCTTCCTATAGCATGAGATGTGATATCCAAATCCGTCCCATTCCAATCTTGAGACCCTTCCTATAGCATGAGATGTGATATCTCAATGCTTATACCAAACCTGAGAGCCTACCTATAGCATGAGATGTGATGTCCAAGTCCATCCCATTCCAATCCTTAGACCCTTCCTACAGCATGCGATGTGATATCTCAATGATTCTAATACCAAACCAGAGACCCGTCCTATAACATGAGATGGGATATCCAAATCCTTCCCATTCCAATCCTGAGCCACTTCCGATAGCAGAGATGTGATATCTCAATGCTTATACCAAACCTGAGACCCTTCCTATAACATGAGATGTGATATCCAAATCATTCCCATTCCAATCCTGAGACCCTTCCGATAGCATGAGATGTGACATCTCAATGCTTCTAATACCAAACCTGAGATCCTTCCTATAGCATATGAGATATCCAACTCCTTCCCTTTCCAAACATGAGACCCTTCCTATAGCAAGAATGTAATATCCAACTCCTACCCATTCCAATCCTGAGACCATTCCTATAGCATGAGATGTGATATCTCAATGCTTATACCAAACCTGAGACTCTTCCTATAGCATGAGATGTGATATCCAACTCCTTCCCCTTCCAAACCTGAGAGCCTTCCTATAGCATGAGATATGATATCCAAGTCCTTCCCATTCCAATCCTGAGACCCTTCCTATAACATGAGATGTGATATCCAACTCCTTTCCCTTCCAAACCTGAGAGCCTTCCTATAGCATGAGATATGATATCCAAGGCCTTCCCATTCCAATCCTGAGACCCTTCCTATAACATGAGATGGGATATCCAACTCCTTCCAAATCCAATACTGATACCCTTCCGATAGCATGAGATGTGATATCCCAATGCTTCTACCAAACCTGAGACCCATACTATGGCATGAGATGTGATATCCAACTCCTTCCCATTCCAATCCTGAGACACTTCCTATAGCATGAGATGTGATATCTCACTGCTTATACCAAACCTGAGACCCTTCCTATAGCATGAGATGTGATATCTCAATGCCTCTTATACCAAACCTGAGATCCTTCCTCTACCATGAAATGTGATATCCAACTCCTTCCCCTTCCAAACCTGAGAGCCTTCCTATAGCATGAGATATGATATCCAAGTCCTTCCCATTCCAATCCTGAGACCCTTCCTATAACATGAGATGTGATATCCAACTCCTTCCCATTCCAACCTGAGACCCTTCCTATAGCATGAGATGAGATATCCAACTCCTTCCAAATCCAATACTGATACCCTTCCGATAGCATGAGATGTGATATCCCAATGCTTCTACCAAACCTGAGACCCATACTATGGCATGAGATGTGATATCAAACTCCTTCCCATTCCAATCCTGAGACCCTTACTATAGCTTGAGATGTGATATCCAACTCCTTCCCATTCCAATTCTGAGACCCTTCCTATACCATGAGACTTGATATCTCAATGCTTCTAATACCAAACCTGAGACCCGTCCTATAACATGAGATGTGATATCCAAATCCTTCCCCTTCCAAACCTTAGACCCTTCCTTTATCATGAGATGTGATATCCAACTCCTTCCCATTCCAATCCTGAGACCCTTCCGATATCATGAGATGTCATATCTCAATGCTTCTAATATCAAACTTCAGACCCTCCCTATAGCATGAGATGTGATATCCAAGTCCTTCCCATTCCAATCCTGAGACCCTTCCTATAGCATGAGAAGTGATATCTCAATGCTTCTAATACCAAACCTGAGACCCGTCCTATGACATGAGATGTGATATCCAAATCCTTCCCCTTCCAAACCTTAGACCCTTCCTTTATCATGAGATGGGAATATCCAACTCCTTCCCATTCCAATCCTGAGACCATTCCGATAGCAGAGATGTGATATCTCAATGCTTATACCAAACCTGAGATCCTTCCTATAACATGAGATGTGATATCCAACTCCTTCCCATTCCAATCCTGAGACACTTCCTATAGCATGAGATGTGATATCTCACTGCTTATACCAAACCTGAGACCCTTCCTATAGCATGAGATGTGATATCCAACTCCTTCCCATTCTAATCCTGAGACCCTTCCTATAGCATGAGATGTGATATCTCAATGCTTCTAATATCAAACTTGAGACCCTCCCTATAGCATGAGATGTGATATCCAAGTCCTTCCCATTCCAATCCTGAGACACTTCCTATAGCATGAGATGTAATATCTCAATGCTTCTAATACCAAACCTGAGACTCTTCCTATAACATGAGATGGGATATCCAACTCCTTCCGATTCCAATCCCGAGACCCTTTCGATTGCAGAGATGTGATATCTCAATGCTTATATCAAACCTGAGACCCTTCCTACGGCATGAGATGTCATATACAACTCCTTCCCATTCCAATCCTGAGACCCTTCCTATAGCATGGGATGTGATATCTCAATGCTTATACCTAACCTGAGACCCTTCCTATAGCATGAGATGTGATATCCAACTCCTTCCCATTCCAATCCTGAGACCCTTCCTATAGCATGAGATGTGATGTCTCAATGCCTCTAATACCAAACCTGAGATCCTTCCTCTAACATGAAATGTGATATCCAACTCCTTCCCTTTCCTCCAAACCTGAGAGCCTATCTATAGCATGAGATGTGATATCCAAGTCCTTCCCATTCCAATACTTAGACCCTTCCTACAGCATGCAATATGATATCTCAATGATTCTAATAACAAACCTGAGACCCATCCTATAACATGAGATGGGATATCCAACTCCTTCCCATTCCAATCCTGAGACACTTCCGATAGCAGAGATATGATATCTCAATGCTTATACCAAACCTGAGACCCTTCCTATAACATGAGATGTGATATCCAACTCCTTCCCGTTCCAAACCTGAGACCCTTCCTTTAGCATGAGATGTGATATCCAGCTCCTTCCCATTCCAATCCTGAGACATTTCCGATAGCATGAGATGTGATATCTCAATGATTCTACCAAACCTGACACCCTTCCTTTAGCATGAGATGTGATATCCAACTCCATCCCATTCCAATCCTGAGACCCTTCTTATAGCATGAGATGTGATATCTCAATACTTCTAATACCAAACCTGAGATCCTTCCTATAACATGAGATGTGATATCCAAATCCTTCCCCTTCCAAACCTGAGACCCTCCCTTTAGCATGAGATGTGAAATCCAACTCCTTCCCATTCCAATCCTGAGACCCTTCTGATAGCATGAGATGTGATATCTCAATGCCTCTAAAACCAATCCTGAGACCCTTCCTATAACATGAGATGTGATATCCAACTCCTTCCCATTTCAACCTGAGACCCTTCCTATAGCATGAGATGGGATATCCAACTCCTTCCAAATCCAATTCTGATACCCTTCCGATAGCATGAGATGTGATATCCCAATGCTTCTACCAAACCTGAGACCCTTCCTTTAGCATGAGATGTGATATCCAACTCCATCCCATTCCAATCCTGAGACCCTTCTTATAGCATGAGATGTGATATCTCAATGCTTCTAATACCAAGCCTGAGATCCTTCCTATAACATGTGATGTGATATCCAAATCCTTCCCCTTCCAAACCTGAGACCCTCCCTTTAGCATGAGATGTGAAATCCAACTCCTTCCCATTCCAATCCTGAGACTCTTATGATAGCATGAGATGTGATATCTCAATGCCTCTAATACCAAACCTGAGATACTTCCGATAGCATGAGATGTGATATCTCAATGCTTCTAATACCAAACCTGAGATCCTTCCTATAACATGAGATGTGATATCCAAATCCTTCCCCTTCCAAACCTGAGACCCTCCCTTTAGCATGAGATGTGATATCCAACTCCTTCCCATTCCAATCCTGAGACCCTTCTGATAGCATGAGATGTGATATCTCAATGCCTCTAATACCAAACCTGAGATCCTACCTCTAACATGAAATGTGATATCCAACTCCTTCCCTTTCCAAACCTGAGACCCTGCCTATAGCATGAGATGTGATATCCAAGTCCTTCCCATTCCAATCCTGAGACCCTTCCTATAGCATGTGATGTGATATCTCAATGCTTATACCAAACCTGAGACCCTTCCTATGGCATGAGATTTCATATACAACTCCTTCCCATTCCAATCCTGAGACCCTTCCTATAGCATGAGATGTGATATCTCAATGCTTATACCAAACCTGAGACCCTTCCTATAGCATGAGATGTGATATCCAACTTCTTCAAATTCCAATCCTGAGACCCTTCCTATAACATGAGATTTGATGTCTCAATGCTTCTAATACCAAACCTGAGATCTTTCCTATAACATGAGATGTGATATCCAACTCCTTCCCATTCCAATTCTGAGACCCTTCCTATAGCATGAGATCTGATATCTCAATGCTTATACCAAACCTGAGACCCTTCCTATAGCTTGAGATGTGATATCCAACTCCTTCCCATTCCAATCCTGAGACCCTTCCTATAGCATGAGATGTGATATCTCAATGCTTCTAATACCAAACCTGAGACCCTTCCTATAGCTTGAGATGTGATATCCAACTCCTTCCCCTTCCAAACCTGAGAGCCTTCCCATAGCATGAGATATGATATCCAAGTCCTTCCCATTCCAATCCTGAGACCCTTCCTATAACATGAGATGTGATATCCAACTCCTTCCCATTCCAACCTGAGACCCTTCCTATAGCATGATGGGATATCCAACTCCTTCCAAATCCAATACTGATACCCTTCCGATAGCATGAGATGTGATATCCCAATGCTTCTACCAAACCTGAGACCCATACTATGGCATGAGATGTGATATCAAACTTCTTCCCATTCCAATCCTGAGACCCTTCCTATAGCTTGAGATGTGTTATCCAACTCCTTCCCATTCCAATTCTGAGACCCTTCCTATACCATGAGACTTGATATCTCAATGCTTCTAATACCAAACCCGAGACCCGTCCTATAACATGAGATGTGATATCCAAATCCTTCCCCTTCCAAACCTTAGACCCTTCCTATATCATGAGATGTGATATCCAACTCCTTCCCATTCCAATGTGAGACTATTCCGATATCATGAGATTTGTTATCTCAATGCTTCTAATATCAAACTTGAGACCCTCCCTTATAGCATGAGATGTGACATCCAAGTCCTTCCCATTCCAATCCTGAGACCCTTCCGATAGCAGAGATGTGATATCTCAATGCTTATACCAAACCTGAGACCCTTCCTATGGCCTGAGATGTCATATACAACTCCTTCCCATTCCAATCCTGAGACCCTTCCTATAGCATGAGATGTGATATCTCAATGCTTATACCAAATCTGAGACCCTTCCTATAGCATGAGATGTGATATCCAACTCCTTCCCATTCCAATCCTGAGACCCTTCCTATAGCCTGAGAAGTGATTTCTCCATGCGTATACCAAACCTGAGACCCTTCCTATAGCATGAGATGTGATATCCAAATCGGTCCCATTCCAATCCTGAGACCCTTCCTATAGCATGAGATGTGATATCTCAATGCTTATACCAAACCTGAAAGCCTACCTATAGCATGAGATGTGATGTCCAAGTCCATCCCATTCCAATCCTTAGACCCTTCCTACAGCATGCGATGTGATCTCTCAATGATTCTAATACCAAACCAGAGACCCGTCCTATAACATGAGATGGGATATCCAACTCCTTCCCATTCCAATCCTGAGCCACTTCCGATAGCAGAGATGTGATATCTCAATGCTTATACCAAAACTGAGACCCTTCCTATAACATGAGATGTGATATCCAAATCATTCCCATTCCAATCCTGAGACCCTTCCGATAGCATGAGATGTGATATCTCAATGCTTCTAATACCAAACCTGAGATCCTTCCTATAGCATATGTGATATCCAACTCCTTCCCATTCCAAACATGAGACCCTTCCTATAGCAAGAATGTAATATCCAACTCCTACCCATTCCAATCCTGAGACCATTCCTATAGCATGAGATGTGATATATCAATGCTTCTAATACCAAACCTGAGATCCTTCCTATGACATGAGATGTGATATCCAAATCCTTCCCATTCCAATCCTGAGACCCTTCCGATAGCATGAGATGTGATATCTCAATGCTTCTAATACCAAATCTGAGATCCTTCCTATAGCATGAGATGTGATATCCAACTTCTTCCCATTCCAATCCTGAGACCCTTCCTATAGCATGAGATGTGATATCTCAATGCTTATACCAAACCTGAGACCCTTCCTATAGCATGAGATGTGATATCCAACTTCTTCCCATTCCAATCCTGAGACCCTTCCTATAACATGAGATGTGATGTCTCAATGCTTCTAATACCAAACCTGAGATCTTTCCTATAACATGAGATGTGATATCCAACTCCTTCCCATTCCAATTCTGAGACCCTTCCTATAGCATGAGATATGATATCCAAGTCCTTCCCATTCCAATCCTGAGACCCTTCCTATAACATGAGATGTGATATCCAACTCCTTCCCATTCCAACCTGAGACCCTTCCTATAGCATGAGATGGGATATCCAACTCCTTCCAAATCCAATACTGATACCCTTCCGATAGCATGAGATGTGATATCCCAAAGCTTCTACCAAACCTGAGACCCATACTATGGCATGAGATGTGATATCAAACTCCTTCCCCTTCCAAACCTGAGACCCTCCCTTTAGCATGAGATGTGATATCCAACTCCTTCCCATTCCAATCCTGAGACCCTTCTGATAGCATGAGATGTGATATCTCAATGCCTCTAATACCAAACCTGAGATCCTACCTCTAACATGAAATGTGATATCCAACTCCTTCCCTTTACAAACCTGAGACCCTGCCTATAGCATGAGATGTGATATCCAACTCCTTCCCATTCCAATTCTGAGACCCTTCCTATAGCATGAGATATGATATCCAAGTCCTTCCCATTCCAATCCTGAGACCCTTCCTATAACATGAGATGTGATATCCAACTCCTTCCCATTCCAATCCTGAGACCCTTCCTATAACATGAGATGTGATATCCAACTCCTTCCCATTCCAACCTGAGACCCTTCCTATAGCATGATGGGATATCCAACTCCTTCCAAATCCAATACTGATACCCTTCCGATAGCATGAGATGTGATATCCCAATGCTTCTACCAAACCTGAGACCCATACTATGGCATGAGATGTGATATCAAACTTCTTCCCATTCCAATCCTGAGACCCTTCCTATAGCTTGAGATGTGTTATCCAACTCCTTCCCATTCCAATTCTGAGACCCTTCCTATACCATGAGACTTGATATCTCAATGCTTCTAATACCAAACCCGAGACCCGTCCTATAACATGAGATGTGATATCCAAATCCTTCCCCTTCCAAACCTTAGACCCTTCCTATATCATGAGATGTGATATCCAACTCCTTCCCATTCCAATGTGAGACTATTCCGATATCATGAGATTTGTTATCTCAATGCTTCTAATATCAAACTTGAGACCCTCCCTTATAGCATGAGATGTGACATCCAAGTCCTTCCCATTCCAATCCTGAGACCCTTCCGATAGCAGAGATGTGATATCTCAATGCTTATACCAAACCTGAGACCCTTCCTATGGCCTGAGATGTCATATACAACTCCTTCCCATTCCAATCCTGAGACCCTTCCTATAGCATGAGATGTGATATCTCAATGCTTATACCAAATCTGAGACCCTTCCTATAGCATGAGATGTGATATCCAACTCCTTCCCATTCCAATCCTGAGACCCTTCCTATAGCCTGAGAAGTGATTTCTCCATGCGTATACCAAACCTGAGACCCTTCCTATAGCATGAGATGTGATATCCAAATCGGTCCCATTCCAATCCTGAGACCCTTCCTATAGCATGAGATGTGATATCTCAATGCTTATACCAAACCTGAAAGCCTACCTATAGCATGAGATGTGATGTCCAAGTCCATCCCATTCCAATCCTTAGACCCTTCCTACAGCATGCGATGTGATCTCTCAATGATTCTAATACCAAACCAGAGACCCGTCCTATAACATGAGATGGGATATCCAACTCCTTCCCATTCCAATCCTGAGCCACTTCCGATAGCAGAGATGTGATATCTCAATGCTTATACCAAACCTGAGACCCTTCCTATAACATGAGATGTGATATCCAAATCATTCCCATTCCAATCCTGAGACCCTTCCGATAGCATGAGATGTGATATCTCAATGCTTCTAATACCAAACCTGAGATCCTTCCTATAGCATATGTGATATCCAACTCCTTCCCATTCCAAACATGAGACCCTTCCTATAGCAAGAATGTAATATCCAACTCCTACCCATTCCAATCCTGAGACCATTCCTATAGCATGAGATGTGATATATCAATGCTTCTAATACCAAACCTGAGATCCTTCCTATGACATGAGATGTGATATCCAAATCCTTCCCATTCCAATCCTGAGACCCTTCCGATAGCATGAGATGTGATATCTCAATGCTTCTAATACCAAATCTGAGATCCTTCCTATAGCATGAGGTGTGATATCCAACTTCTTCCCATTCCAATCCTGAGATCCTTCCTATAGCATGAGATGTGATATCTCAATGCTTATACCAAACCTGAGACCCTTCCTATAGCATGAGATGTGATATCCAACTTCTTCCCATTCCAATCCTGAGACCCTTCCTATAACATGAGATGTGATGTCTCAATGCTTCTAATACCAAACCTGAGATCTTTCCTATAACATGAGATGTGATATCCAACTCCTTCCCATTCCAATTCTGAGACCCTTCCTATAGCATGAGATATGATATCCAAGTCCTTCCCATTCCAATCCTGAGACCCTTCCTATAACATGAGATGTGATATCCAACTCCTTCCCATTCCAACCTGAGACCCTTCCTATAGCATGAGATGGGATATCCAACTCCTTCCAAATCCAATACTGATACCCTTCCGATAGCATGAGATGTGATATCCCAAAGCTTCTACCAAACCTGAGACCCATACTATGGCGTTAGATGTGATATCAAACTCCTTCCCCTTCCAAACCTGAGACCCTCCCTTTAGCATGAGATGTGATATCCAACTCCTTCCCATTCCAATCCTGAGACCCTTCTGATAGCATGAGATGTGATATCTCAATGCCTCTAATACCAAACCTGAGATCCTACCTCTAACATGAAATGTGATATCCAACTCCTTCCCTTTACAAACCTGAGACCCTGCCTATAGCATGAGATGTGATATCCAAGTCCTTCCCATTCCAATCCTGAGACCCTTCTTATAGCATGTGATGTGATATCTCAATGCTTATACCAAACCTGAGACCCTTCCTATGGCATGAGATGTCATATACAACTCCTTCCCATTCCAATCCTGAGACCCTTCCTATAGTATGAGATGTGATATCTCAATGCTTATACCAAACCTGAGACCCTTCCTATAGCATGAGATGTGATATCCAACTTCTTCCCATTCCAATCCTGAGACCCTTCCTATAACATGAGATTTGAAGCC
Organism: Ambystoma mexicanum; assembly: GCF_040938575.1. Lineage (NCBI taxonomy): Eukaryota > Metazoa > Chordata > Amphibia > Caudata > Ambystomatidae > Ambystoma > Ambystoma mexicanum. Next base: position 297,395,133 of record NC_090938.1, read on the forward strand.
TCAATGCTTCTAATACCAAACCTGAGATCTTTCCTATAACATGAGATGTGATATCCAACTCCTTCCCATTCCAATTCTGAGACCCTTCCTCTAGCGTGAGATATGATATCCAAGTCCTTCCCATTCCAATCCTGAAACCCTTCCTATAACATGAGATGTGATATCCAACTCCTTCCCATTCCAACCTGAGACCCTTCCTATAGCATGAGATGGGATATCCAACTCCTTCCAAATCCAATACTGATACCCTTCCGATAGCATGAGATGTGATATCCCAATGCTTCTACCAAACCTGAGACCCATACTATGGCATGAGATGTGATATCAAACTCCTTCCCCTTCCAAACCTGAGACCCTCCCTTTAGCATGAGATGTGATATCCAACTCCTTCCCATTCCAATCCTGAGACCCTTCTGATAGTATGAGATGTGATATCTCAATGCCTCTAATACCAAAACTGAGATCCTACCTCTAACATGAAATGTGATATCCAACTCCTTCCCTTTCCAAACCTGAGACCCTGCCTATAGCATGAGATGTGATATCCAAGTCCTTCCCATTCCAATCCTGAGACCCTTCCTATAGCATGTGATGTGATATCTCAATGCTTATACCAAACCTGAGACCCTTCCTATGGCATGAGACGTCATATACAACTCCTTCCCATTCCAATCCTGAGACCCTTCCTATAGCATGAGATGTGATATCCAACTTCTTCCCATTCCAATCCTGAGACCCTTCCTATAACATGAGATTTGATGTCTCAATGCTTCTAATACCAAACCTGAGATCTTTCCTATAACATGAGATGTGATATCCAACTCCTTCCCATTCCAATTCTGACACCCTTCCTATAGCATGAGATGTGATATCTCAATGCTTATACCAAACCTGAGACCCTTCCTATAGCTTGAGATGTGATATCCAACTCCTTCCCATTCCAATCCTGAGACCCTTCCTATAGCATGAGATGTGATATCTCAATGCTTCTAATACCAAACCTGAGACCCTTCCTATAGCTTGAGATGTGATATCCAACTCCTTCCCCTTCCAAACCTGAGAGCCTTCCCATAGCATGAGATATGATATCCAAGTCCTTCCCATTCCAATCCTGAGACCCTTCCTATAACATGAGATGTGATATCCAACTCCTTCCCATTCCAACCTGAGACCCTTCCTATAGCATGATGGGATATCCAACTCCTTCCAAATCCAATACTGATACCCTTCCGATAGCATGAGATGTGATATCCCAATGCTTCTACCAAACATGAGACCCATACTATGGCATGAGATGTGATATCAAACTTCTTCCCATTCCAATCCTGAGACCCTTGCTATAGCTTGAGATGTGTTATCCAACTCCTTCCCATTCCAATTCTGAGACCCTTCCTATACCATGAGACTTGATATCTCAATGCTTCTAATACCAAACCTGAGACCCGTCCTATAACATGATTAGACCTTTGGGGGTCCACTCCGCTAATCTGGCCTTCTCCTCCTACGAGGAAGAAGAGATTACAGGAGCATCCTTCTCCTCAGACTCGTTTCCCAGCGGAATAGAGGCTGAGGTAGTTTTAGTGTCCCTAGGTTCCTGGGAGCCGAAAGTCGCAGAGGCTTATGCTAGGATTCCGGATAATACCAAGCACTACTTTAAAGACAGTGTGCTGATCACTGGAGTGGATACTCCAGCTCTTAGGGATAGTGGGTGCAGTCGCACTGTAGTGGATTCTACCTTGGTAGACTCAGAGGAAGTTGCCAGAGCTACTCTGATGCCCACTAAGTTGGCTGACGGCCCCCTCCGTATGTTTCCAGTAATACCTGTAAATCTTACTTTAAATAGTACAGCAGTCAGGATTCCAGTGAGCATTCAGAGAAACGTCCCGGGAAAGGTCTTGTTAGGTAATGATCTCAGAGCTTTAGGGCTCGTAGGAGACACTGCCGAAAGACCCTACACACGGTCTCAAGCACGGGCAGCATTGGCCAAGTCCAATACGCCGCCCCAGCCGAAGGGGAAACCCAAGGCGAAAGGAGTCTACAAGTCAAAACGAGGGAAAGAGAATATTCCCCCGAGCTCGCCTACCACTGCGGTGGAGGAAGTTGGTCAATCGCCCGGGCCTGACGAGGAGGTGGCGATGCCTGAAGTATTCGACCCCAACGATCATCCTGAACTAAAAGACTTGTTAGTTGAAGGAGGTCCTGATAGGGACGAATTCAGTAAAGGCCAACGTGAGTGCCCATCTCTGGAAGGCCTAAGGAGACAGGCCTGCTCCCAGCTTGAGGGTGAACCTCCTGGGAAGCATAGGATTTATTGGGAAGGTGGACTCCTGTATAGTGAGCCCACAGAGTCTACAGAAGGAGACCATAGGAGGTTGGTGGTTCCCCTTGCTGTTAGGCCCTTCCTCCTGCAGTTGGCGCATGAAGTTCCCCTTGCTGGTCACCTTGGTATGAAGAGGACCAAGCAAAGGTTATCCATGCACTTCTACTGGCCCAAGATGGGGGTGCAAGTAGAAAGTCACTGCAGGAGTTGTGCCTCCTGCCAGTTGTCTGGTAAGGTTGGCGCGACAATCCAAGCTCCGTTGGTACCGCTCCCAGTTGTGGGGGTACCATTTGAAAGGGTAGGGATCGACATGGTTGGTCCCCTTGACCCGCAAACATCCTCGGGCAATAGGTTTATCCTGGTGCTGGTCGACCATGCAACCAGGTATCCTGAGGCCATCCCATGGAAAACTGTAACTGCCAAGTCAGTTGCAGAAGCTTTACTCGGCATATTTACTAGGGTTGGCTTCCCTAAAGAAGTTGTGCCGGATGATGGCAGCAACTTTATGTCGAAGTATAGGCAGGCTATGTGGAAAGAATGTGGGGTCACCTACAGGTTCTCTTCTGCATACCACCCCCAGACCAATGGTCTGGGGGGGCGTTTCAACAGGACGTTAAAGAGCATGATTGGGGCTCTGGAGGAGCCTCAGAGAAGAAAATGGGATCTTCTTGTTTCATGCTTACTGTTTGCCTACCGAGAGGTACCACAGGAGGGTGTTGGCTTCAGCCCCTTCGAACTTCTGTTCGGTCATCCCGTACGGGGACCCTTAGCCATCGTCAAAGAGGGATGGGAGATGCCCACTCCCCCTGTTACTACCAACGTAGTTGATTATGTGCTAGGGCTCAGAAAAGGGATGGTACTTCTGATGGGCTTGGCTAGTGATAAATTGAAGGCAGGGCAAGCGCTGGTGAAACATTGGTACGACCAGAAAGCTTCCCTCATCAACTTTACACTTGGTCAGCAAGTCCTGATCATGAATCCCATAAGGCCTCGAGCTTTACAGGACAAATGGTCAGGCCCTTACCCAGTGGTGGAGCCCCTGGGTGAGGTTAACTATTCAGTGGACCTTGGAAGGCCTGGACAGGCTCCAAAAGTGTTTCACGCGAATAGGCTGAAGGCTTTCGGCCCAAGCGTCGAAATCGCAGCACTGCTACTGGCTTCAGACGTTGCGGGAGAGGAGTCTGAACCTCTCCCCGACCTGTTCCCAAGCAGTCCTTCAGATAGCTCTTTTGAGGGGGTCCGAGTGGCCCCTCACCAAAATGGACAAGGCTCAGTGGTTTACCTTGGACATGAAGTAGGTGGAGGGAGGAGACAGCCTCTACTCAGTCAGGTACAAGCAGTACAAGACTGGCCTACCCCCACTACGCAAACCCAAGTGAGAGCCTTTTTAGGACTCACGGGGTATTACCGCAATTTTGTGGCAGACTATGGCACCATAGCTGCTCCTCTGACTGCCCTCACAACTCCGAAGAAACCCAAGAAGGTAACTTGGACCGACGAGTGTGAGAAGGCCTTCAATGGCTTAAAAGACTCCTTGTGCCAGGCCCCTGTCCTTAGGGCCCCTGATTATCAAAGACCTTTTATCGTGCAGACGGACGCCTCTGACACTGGGATAGGAGCTGTACTATCACAAGTAGATGAGAAGGGTAAGGAACACCCTATCGGTTTTATTAGTCGCCAGCTTAAGGACAGAGAGCTCAGATGGTCCACGGTAGAGAAAGAATGTTTCTCTGTTGTGTGGGCCCTAAGGAAGCTGAGGCCCTACCTCTATGGGACCCACTTCACTGTGCAAACTGACCATAAGCCGTTAAAGTGGCTAATGAACATGAAGGGGGAGAATCCAAAGTTGCTTAGGTGGTCCATAAGTCTACAAGGCTTCGACTTCACTATTGAGCATAGGCCAGGTGTCCAACATAGCAATGCTGATGGGTTGTCCAGAATGTTTAACCGACCTGAACAAGAGACTCATCCAGGGGTGGATTAGTTCCCCCTGTCCATAGTCTGGGAGGGGTGAGTGTTAGGAAAGATTTCGTAATTGTAGGTAATTTTCCTTCCATGTGGCAACCCCTAAACTTTTTGCTGTTGTTTTCACCTTGTTCTTGACTTTGCCAGAGAAGTGCAGCCTTCTGCCGCACTCCTCTGGGCTTTCGCTCCTTTCTTACGGGGAAACTGACATGCCCTTAAGACAGCCAGTACCGGGGAACGCTGTTTCCCATAGTTTCTTTTATCATGTTGCGGCTTTAGTGCAACATGACACAAGAGGGCACTGTAAGCTAAGTTACAGCTCTCTTGGGTCTCTAGCCTTCTACAGGCCCTAGATACTCTTTTAGGATGGTATTTGATCGGTGCAAGTCATTCAGGGACTGGAATGGTGGCAGCGATCGTTTTGTTTATTTTGAGCTCCTTTTGGCGTTCTGAGCACGTTTTTCGCACTGAACCCAAAATGGTGGCCTGGCTCCCAAAATGGCCAGACCACGAGGCTCCTTTGTCTTGTCCACTGACCGTCTTGCTCCCTTCACCTTCCCCAGGTCGAGCGACCCGGGGCCTTCCTTATTTGGGCATGTACTTTCCCGCGAAACGTGGTTGCTTTCGCGGGCTTCTACATGTCGTTTGTGTGCCTCCAGGGTGTGGGCTGGGATGTCTGGTCCCAATACACATCCTGGGTGCCAGAGAGTCTAGGGTGGTGTGAATGCCTGGGACCACCGTGGTCCGTGATTGGTCCACGTATGGTATGTGTGTTGATGAGCGGATCTCCCATTGGCTCCCCTCCGTTTTGGCGCGAAGGGAACCGTGGATAAGAGGGGGCTGGAAACACCACTACCATGTCGATCTCCTGAGTTCTCACGAACGAAGGAATACAGGAGCCAAGTATCCTGCAACCACGAGGCTGGACCGAGGAATCGCTGGTGACCCGCTGAAGGAATCCTCCTTTGCACTGCTGTCGTCCTGTGAAACCCTTTCCTCCTTTGATCGAACCAGAAGGCCTGTACTGGTGCTTCGACCTTTGGAATAGCAGGAACAGCTATTCCCGGCGACTTCATCATCTCCTGCCAAGTAAGCCTTCGGAAGTGTCTCTGGGCCATCCAGTTGACTGACCAGCTTACAAGGGAGTCCTGCTCTGTAACCGCCGCCAGGTTGTGTTGTATTTCGAGTCCTTGTCACTCTCCCACGCTTCGTACACTTGGCGTTCCCAAGTCTGAAGGGAGGAGTGTACATTTGGCTCGAATACACACGGCCGCTCCGTTGTCCTGCTGCGGCAACAAACTGTGCCGGTTTCGTCGATTGGGACGTCTTTTTGCTCTACACGACTACGAGGCGTTCCCTGCTCTTCTGAACCTGCCAGCTGCTGAAACTAACGTGGAGAAGCCTGGGTCTGCTTGCTTCGGGGACCGGTGAGTAGTATAGCTAGGATCTGGTCGCCCTCCTGCAGTATCCCATTGCTTTTCCCTGCTGTGTAAAAACAGCACCCTTTTGCCGTACTCGCGCTCTGCTTCTGCTCGCTGTGGAGGCTGCGCTTGAGTTGCGGAACCTGTTCTCCTTCTGCTGTGCACTAACCCGAACTGCCTGACTTCCTCCGAAGAGCTTCTCCTTTTGCCCGTTGGCACCGGCGTGGCAGGTACTTTGAGCACAAGGCTCCACTCTTCGCAGGGCTCGGACTTCCATCTAGTTAGGTGCCTCTGAAGGCGAACTGAGTCTAAAGCGTTATCGCACTGCCTGTTTTCCTTCCCTGGCAGGTGGACTACACATTTCGTGCCTCTAATGCTTAAGACTGTTGTATTTGTATATATATTGTGTTGATATGGTATGTGTTGGTTTAATACTGTGATATTGTGATTTTTTCGCTACGGTCATTATTTTAAAGGCCTTAAAATAAATGTGTATATATTTTTGATATAACAACTGTTTGGAGTAGTTTGTAAGCGCTCTTGCTTTGTGTGCTCATTGCGGGCTTTCAGTCACCCTCACCCCTCTTGAGACCTAGTCTTGACCGCCGCGATCGCTACCTTGATTGGTCTGGCTCGTCCAGAGGTTACCCTGTTCCAAGTAATTAGGTTGGCCTTCTGAACTTCTGCGCCACCAGGACAGAGTTCAGAAATCCGTCTTAACACCAACTCCTTCCCATTCCAATCCTGAGACCCTTCCGATAGCAGAGATGTGATATCTCAATGCTTATACCAAACCTGAGACCCTTCCTATGGCATGAGATGTGATATCCAACTCCTTGCCATTCAAATCCTGAGACCCTTCCTATAGCATGAGAAGGGATATCCAACTCCTTCCCAATCCAATCCTGAGAACCTTCCGATAGCAGAGACGTGATATCTCAATGCTTCTACCAAACCTGAGACCCTTCCTTTAGCATGAGATGTGATATCCAAATCCTTCACATTCCAATCCTGAGACCCTTCCGATAGCATGAGATGTGATATCTCAATGCTTCTAATACCAAACCTGAGATCCTTCCTATAACATGAGATGTGATATCCAATTCCTTCCCATTCCAAACCTGAGACCCTTCCTATTGGATGAGTTGTGATATCCAACTCCTTCCCATTCCAACCCTGAGACCCGTCCTATAGCATGAGATGTGATATCTCAATAATTATACCAAACCTGAGACCCTTCCTATAGCATGAGATGTGATATCCAACTACTTCCCATTCCAATCCTGAGACCCTTCCTATAGCATGAGATGTGATATCTCAATGCTTCTAATACCAAACCTGAGATCCTTCCTATAACATGAGATGTGATATCCAACTCCTTCCATTCCAATCCTGAGACCCGTCCTATAGCATGAGATGTGATATCTCAATGCTTATACCAAACCTGAGACCCTTCCTATAGCATGAGATGTGATATCCAACTACTTCCCATTCCAATCCTGAGACCCTTCCTATAGCATGAGATGTGATATCTCAATGCTTCTAATACCAAACCTGAGATCCTTCCTCTAACATGAAATGTGATATCCAACTCCTTCCCTTTCCAAACCTAAGAGCCTATCTATAGCATGAGATGTGATATCCAGGTCCTTCCCATTCCAATCCTTAGACCCTTCCTACAGCATGCAATATGATATCTCAATGATTCTAATAACAAACCTGAGACCCGTCCTATAGCATGAGATATGATATCCAAGTCCTTCCCATTCCAATCCTGAGACCCTTCCTATAACATGAAATGTGATATCCAACTCCTTCCCATTCCAACTTGAGACCCTTCCTATAGCATGAGATGGGATATCCAACTTCTTCCAAATCCAATACTGATACCCTTCCGATAGCATGAGATGTGATATCCCAATGCTTCTACCAAACCTGAGACCCATACTATGGCATGAGATGTGATATCAAACTCCTTCCCATTCCAATCCTGAGACCCTTCCTATAGCTTGAGGTGTGATATCCAACTCCTTCCCATTCCAATTCTGAGACCCTTCTTATACCATGAGACTTGATATCTCAATGCTTCTAATACCAAACCTGAGACCCGTCCTATAACATGAGATGTGATATCCAAATCCTTCCCCTTCCAAACCTTAGACCCTTCCTTTATCATGAGATGTGATATCCAACTCCTTCCCATTCCAATCCTGAGACCCTTCCGATATCATGAGATTTGTTATCTCAATGCTTCTAATATCAAACTTGAGACCCTCCCTATAGCATGAGATGTGACATCCAAGTCCTTCCCATTCCAATCCTGAGACCCTTCCTATAGCATGAGATGTGATATCTCAATGCTTATACCAAACCTGAGAGCCTACCTATAGCATGAGATGTGATATCCAAGTCCATCCCATTCCAATCCTTAGACCCTTCCTACAGCATGCGATGTGATATCTCAATGATTCTAATACCAAACCAGAGACTCTTCCTATAACATGAGATGGGATATCCAACTCCTTCCCATTCCAATCCTGAGCCGCTTCCGATAGCAGAGATGTGATATCTCAATGCTTATACCAAACCTGAGACCCTTCCTATAACATGAGATGTGATATCCAACTCCTTCCCGTTCCAAACCTGAGACACTAACTATAGCATATGTGATATCCAACTCCTTCCCATTCCAAACATGAGACCCTTCCTATAGCAAGAAAGTAATATCCAACTCCTACCCATTCCAATCCTGAGACCCTTCCTATAGCAAGAGATGTGATATCCAAATCCTTCCCATTCCAAACCTGAGACCCTTCCTATAACATGAGATGTGATATCCAACTCCTTCCCATTCCAACCTGAGACACTTCCTATAGCATGAGAAGGGATATCCAACTCCTTCCCAATCCAATCCTGAGACCCTTCCGATAGCAGAGATGTGATATCTCAATGCTTATACCAAACCTGAGACCCTTCCTATGGCATGAGATGTGATATCCAACTCCTTGCCATTCAAATCCTGAGACCCTTCCTATAGCATGAGAAGGGATATCCAACTCCTTCCCAATCCAATCCTGAGACCATTCCGATAGCAGAGACGTGATATCTCAATGCTTCTACCAAACCTGAGACCCTTCCTTTAGCATGAGATGTGATATCCAAATCCTTCACATTCCAATCCTGAGACCCTTCCTATAGCATGAGATGTGATATCTCAATGCTTCTAATACCAAACCTGAGATCCTTCCTATAACATGAGATGTGATATCCAATTCCTTCCCATTCCAAACCTGAGACCCTTCCTATTGGATGAGATGTGATATCCAACTCCTTCCCATTCCAACCCTGAGACCCTTCCTATAGCATGAGATGTGATGTCTCAATGCTTCTAATACCAAATCTGAGATCCTTCCTATAACATGAGATGTGATATCCAACTCCTTCCATTCCAATCCTGAGACCCGTCCTATAGCATGAGATGTGATATCTCAATGCTTATACCAAACCTGAGACCCTTCCTATAGCATGAGATGTGATATCCAACTGCTTCCCATTCCAATCCTGAGACCCTTCCTATAGCATGAGATGTGATATCTCAATGCTTCTAATACCAAACCTGAGATCCTTCCTCTAACATGAAATGTGATATCCAACTCCTTCCCTTTCCAAACCTAAGAGCCTATCTATAGCATGAGATGTGATATCCAAGTCCTTCACATTCCAACCCTTAGACCCTTCCTACAGCATGCAATATGATATCTCAATGATTCTAATAACAAACCTGAGACCCGTCCTATAACATGAGATGGGATATCCAACTCCTTCCCATTCCAATCCTGAGACACTTCCGATAGCAGAGATGTGATATCTCAATGCTTATACCAAACCTGAGACACTTCCTATAACATGAGATGTGATATCCAAATCCTTCCCGTTCCAAACCTGAGACCCTTCCTTTAGCATGAGATGTGATATCCAGCTCCTTCCCATTCCAATCCTGAGACACTTCCGATAGCATGAGATGTGATATCTCAATGCTTCTAATATCAAAACTGAGACCCCCCCTATAGCATGATATGTGATATCTAAGTCCTTCCCATTCCAATCCTGAGACCCTCCCTATAGCATGAGATGTGATATCCAACTCCTTCCCATTCCAATCCTGAGACCCTTCCTATAGCATGAGATATGATATCTCAATACTTCTAATACCAAACGTGAGATCCTTCCGATAACATGAGATGTGATATCCAAATCCTTCCCCTTCCAAACCTGAGACCCTCCCTTTAGCATGAGATGTGATATCCAACTCCTTCCTATTCCAATCCTGAGGCTCTTCTGATAGCATGAGATGTGATATCTCAATGCTTCTAATACCAAACCTGAGATCCTTCCGATAGCATGAGATGTGATATCTCAATGCTTCTAATACCAAACCTGAGATCCTTCCTATAACATGAGATGTGATATCCAAATCCTTCCCCTTCCAAACCTGAGACCCTCCCTTTAGCATGAGATGTGATATCCAACTCCTTCCCATTCCATTCCTGAGACCCTTCTGATAGCATGAGATGTGATATCTCAATGCCTCTAATACCAAACCTGAGATCCTACCTCTAACATGAAATGTGATATCCAACTCTTTCCCCTTCCAAACCTGAGAGCCTTCCTATAGCATGAGATGTGATAGCCAAGTCCTTCCCATTCCAATCCTGAGACCCTTCCTATAGCTTGAGATGTGATATCCAACTCCTTCCCATTCCAATTCTGAGACCCTTCCTATACTATGAGACTTGATATCTCAATGCTTCTAATACCAAACCTGAGACCCGTAATATAACATGAGATGTGATATCCAAATCCTTCCCCTTCCAAACCTTAGACCCTTCCTTTATCATGAGATGTGATATCCAACTCCTTCCCATTACAATCCTGAGACCCTTCCGATATCATGAGATGTGATATCTCAAAGCTTCTAATATCAAACTTGAGACCCTCCCTATAGCATGAGATGTGATATCCAAGTCCTTCCCATTCCACTCCTGAGACCCTTCCTATAGCATGAGATGTGATATCTCAATGCTTCTAATACCAAACCTGAGACCCTTCCTATAACATGAGATGGGAATATCCAACTCCTTCCCATTCCAATCCTGAGACCCTTCCGATAGCAGAGATGTGATATCTCAATGCTTATACCAAACCTGAGATCCTTCCTATAACATGAGATGTGATATCCAACTCCTTCCCATTCCAATCCTGAGACACTTCCTATAGCATGAGATGTGATATCTCACTGCTTATACCAAACCTGAGACCCTTCCCATAGCATGAGATGTGATATCCAACTCCTTCCCATTCCAATCCTCAGACCCTTCCTATAGCATGAGATGTGATATCTCAATGCTTCTAATAACAAACTTGAGACCCTACCTATAGCATGAGATGTGATATCCAAGTCTTTCCCATTCCAATCCTGAGACACTTCCTATAGCAGAGATGTGATATCTCAATGTTTATACCAAACCTGAGACCCTTCCTATAACATGAGATGTGATATCCAACTCCTTCCCGTTCCAAACCTGAGACCCTTCCTTTAGCATGAGATGTGATATCCAGCTCCTTCCCATTCCAATCCTGAGACACTTCCGATAGCATGAGATGTGATATCTCAATGCTTCTAATATCAAAACTGAGACCCTCCCTATAGCATGATATGTGATATCTACGTCCTTCCCATTCCAATCCTGAGACCCTTCCTATAGCATGAGATGTGATATCTCAATGCTTCTATCAAACCTGAGACCCTTCCTTTAGCATGAGATGTGATATCCAACTCCTTCCCATTCCAATCCTGAGACCCTTCCTATAGCATGAGATGTGATATCTCAATACTTCTAATACCAAACCTGAGATCCTTCCGATAACATGAGATGTGATATCTCAATACTTCTAATACCAAACCTGAGATCCATCCTATAACATGAGATGTGATATCCAAATCCTTCCCCTTCCAAACCTGAGACCCTCCCTTTAGCATGAGATGTGATATCCAACTCCTTCCCATTCCAATCCTGAGACCCTTCCTATAGCATGAGATGTGATATCACAATGCTTCTAATACCAAACCTGAGATCCTTACTATAACATGAGATGCGATATCCAATTCCTTCCCATTCCAAACCTGAGACCCTTCCTATTGGATGAGATGTGATATCCAACTCCTTCCCATTCCAACCCTGAGACCCTTCCTATAGCATGAGATGTGATGTCTCAATGCTTCTAACACCAAACCTGAGATCCTTCCTATAACATGAGATGTGATATCCAACTCCTTCCATTCCAATCCTGAGACCCGTCCTATAGCATGAGATGTGATATCTCAATGCTTATACCAAACCTGAGACCCTTCCTATAGCATGAGATGTGATATCCAACTGCTTCCCATTCCAATCCTGAGACCCTTCCTATAGCATGATATGTGATATCTCAATGCTTCTAATACCAAACCTGAGATCCTTCCTCTAACATGAAATGTGATATCCAACTCCTTCCCTTTCCAAACCTAAGAGCCTATCTATAGCATGAGATGTGATATCCAAGTCCTTCACATTCCAACCCTTAGACCCTTCCTACAGTATGCAATATGATATCTCAATGATTCTAATAACAAACCTGAGACCAGTCCTATAACATGAGATGGGATATCCAACTCCTTCCCATTCCAATCCTGAGACACTTCCGATAGCAGAGATGTGATATCTCAATGCTTATACCAAACCTGAGACCCTTACTATAACATGAGATGTGATATCCAAATCCTTCCCGTTCCAAACCTGAGACCCTTCCTTTAGCATGAGATGTGATATCCAGCTCCTTCCCATTCCAATCCTGAGACCCTTCCTATAGCATGAGATATGATATCTCAATACTTCTAATACCAAACGTGAGATCCTTCCGATAACATGAGATGTGATATCCAAATCCTTCCCCTTCCAAACCTGAGACCCTCCGTTTAGCATGAGATGTGATATCCAACTCCTTCCTATTCCAATCCTGAGACTCTTCTGATAGCATGAGATGTGATATCTCAATGCTTCTAATACCAAACCTGAGATCCTTCCGATAGCATGAGATGTGATATCTCAATGCTTCTAATACCAAACCTGAGATCCTTCCTATAACATGAGATGTGATATCCAAATCCTTCCCCTTTCAAACCTGAGACCCTCCCTTTAGCATGAGATGTGATATCCAACTCCTTCCCATTCCATTCCTGAGACCCTTCTGATAGCATGAGATGTGATATCTCAATGCCTCTAATACCAAACCTGAGATCCCACCTCTAACATGAAATGTGATATCCAACTCTTTCCCCTTCCAAACCTGAGAGCCTTCCTATAGCATGAGATGTGATAGCCAAGTCCTTCCCATTCCAATCCTGAGACCCTTCCTATAGCTTGAGATGTGATATCCAACTCCTTCCCATTCCAATTCTGAGACCCTTCCTATACTATGAGACTTGATATCTCAATGCTTCTAATACCAAACCTGAGACCCGTAATATAACATGAGATGTGATATCCAAATCCTTCCCCTTCCAAACCTTAGACCCTTCCTTTATCATGAGATGTGATATCCAATTCCTTCCCATTCCAATCCTGAGACCCTTCCGATATCATGAGATGTGATATCTCAAAGCTTCTAATATCAAACTTGAGACCCTCCCTATAGCATGAGATGTGATATCCAAATCCTTCCCCTTCCAAACCTTAGACCCTTCCTTTATCATGAGATGTGATATCCAACTCCTTCCCATTCCAATCCTGAGACCCTTCCGATATCATGAGATGTGATATCTCAAAGCTTCTAATATCAAACTTGAGACCCTCCCTATAGCATGAGATGTGATATCCAAGTCCTTCCCATTCCAATCCTGAGACCCTTCCGATAGCAGAGATGTGATATCTCAATGCTTATACCAAACCTGAGATCCTTCCTATAACATGAGATGTGATATCCAACTCCTTCCCATTCCAATCCTGAGACACTTCCTATAGCATGAGATGTGATATCTCACTGCTTATACCAAACCTGAGACCCTTCCCATAGCATGAGATGTGATATCCAACTCCTTCCCATTCCAATCCTCAGACCCTTCCTATAGCATGAGATGTGATATCTCAATGCTTCTAATAACAAACTTGAGACCCTACCTATAGCATGAGATGTGATATCCAAGTCTTTCCCATTCCAATCCTGAGACACTTCCTATAGCAGAGATGTGATATCTCAATGTTTATACCAAACCTGAGACCCTTCCTATAACATGAGATGTGATATCCAACTCCTTCCCGTTCCAAACCTGAGACCCTTCCTTTAGCATGAGATGTGATATCCAGCTCCTTCCCATTCCAATCCTGAGACACTTCCGATAGCATGAGATGTGATATCTCAATGCTTCTAATATCAAAACTGAGACCCTCCCTATAGCATGATATGTGATATCTACGTCCTTCCCATTCCAATCCTGAGACCCTTCCTATAGCATGAGATGTGATATCTCAATGTTTCTACCAAACCTGAGACCCTTCCTTTAGCATGAGATGTGATATCCAACTCCTTCCCATTCCAATCCTGAGACCCTTCCTATAGCATGAGATGTGATATCTCAATACTTCTAATACCAAACCTGAGATCCTTCCGATAACATGAGATGTGATATCTCAATACTTCTAATACCAAACCTGAGATCCATCCTATAACATGAGATGTGATATCCAAATCCTTCCCCTTCCAAACCTGAGACCCTCCCTTTAGCATGAGATGTGATATCCAACTCCTTCCCATTCCAATCCTGAGACCCTTCTGATAGCATAAGATATGATATCTCAATGCTTCTATACCAAACCTGAGATCCTTCCGATAGCATGAGATGTGATATCTCAATACTTCTAATACCAAACCTGAGATCCTTCCTATAACATGAGATGTGATATCCAAATCCTTATCTTCCAAACCTGAGACCCTCCCTTTAGCATGAGATGTGATATCCAACTCCTTCCCATTCCAATCCTGAGACTCTTCTGATAGCATAAGATATGATATCTCAATGCTTCTATACCAAACCTGAGATCCTTCTGATAGCATGAAATGTGATATCCAACTCTTTCCCCTTGCAAACCTGAGAGCCTTCCTATAGCATGAGATGTGATATCCAAGTCCTTCCCATTCCAATCCTGAGACCCTTCCTATAACATGCGATGTGATATCCAACTCCTTCCCATTCCAACCTGAGACCCTTCCTATAGCATGAGATGGGATAACCAACTCCTTCCAAATCCAATCCCGATACCCTTCCGATAACATGAGATGTGATATCCCAATGCTCCTACCAAACCTGAGACCCATACTATGGCATGACATGTGATATCAAACTCCTTCCCATTCTAATCCTGAGACCCTTCCTATAGCTTGAGATGTGATATCCAACTCCTTCCCATTCCAATTCTGAGACCCTTCCTATACCATGAGACTTGATATCTCAATGCTTCTAATACCAAACCTGAGACCCGTCCTATAACATGAGATGTGATATCCAAATCCTTCCCCTTCCAAACCTTAGACCCTTCCTTTATCATGAGATGTGATATCCAACTCCTTCCCATTCCAATCTTGAGACCCTTCCGATATCATGAAATGTGATACCTCAATGCTTCTAATATCAAACTTGAGACCCTCCCTATAGCAAGAGATGTGATATCCAAGTCCTTCCCATTCCAATCCTGAGACCCTTCCTATAGCATGAGATGTGATATCTCAATGCTTCTAATACCAAACCTGAGACCCTTCCTATAACATGAGATGGGAATATCCAACTCCTTCCCATTCCAATCCTGAGACCCTTCCGATAGCAGAGATGTGATATCTCAATGCTTATACCAAACCTGAGATCCTTCCTATAACATGAGATGTGATATCCAACTCCTTCCCATTCCAATCCTGAGACACTTCCTATAGCATGAGATGTGATATCTCACTGCTTATACCAAACCTGTGACCCTTCCTATAGCATGAGATGTGATATCTCAATGCTTCTAATATCAAACTTGAGACCCTCCCTATAGCATGAGATGTGATACCCAAGTCCTTCCCATTCCAATCCTGAGACCCTTCCTATAGCATGAGATGTGATATCCAACTCCTTCCTATTCCAATCCTGAGACCCTTCCTATAGCATGAGATGTGATGTCTCAATACTTCTAATACCAAACCTGAGATCCTTCCTATAACATGAGATGTGATATCCAAATCCTTATCTTCCAAACCTGAGACCCTCCCTTTAGCATGAGATGTGATATCCAACTCCTTCCCATTCCAATCCTGAGACTCTTCTGATAGCATAAGATATGATATCTCAATGCTTCTATACCAAACCTGAGATCCTTCTGATAGCATGAAATGTGATATCCAACTCTTTCCCCTTGCAAACCTGAGAGCCTTCCTATAGCATGAGATGTGATATCCAAGTCCTTCCCATTCCAATCCTGAGACCCTTCCTATAACATGAGATGTGATATCCAACTCCTTCCCATTCCAACCTGAGACCCTTCTGATAGCATGAGATGTGATATCTCAATGCTTCTAATACCAAACCTGAGATCCTTCCGATAGCATGAGATGTGATATCTCAATGCTTCTAATACCAAACCTGAGATCCTTCCTATAACATGAGATGTGATATCCAAATCCTTCCCCTTCCAAACCTGAGACCCTCCCTTTAGCATGAGATGTGATATCCAACTCCTTCCCATTCCATTCCTGAGACCCTTCTGATAGCATGAGGTGATATCTCAATGCCTCTAATACCAAACCTGAGATCCTACCTCTAACATGAAATGTGATATCCAACTCTTTCCCCTTCCAAACCTGAGAGCCTTCCGATAGCATAAGATGTGATAGCCAAGTCCTTCCCATTCCAATCCTGAGACCCTTCCTATAGCTTGAGAGGTGATATCCAACTCCTTCCCATTCCAATTCTGAGACCCTTCCTATACTATGAGACTTGATATCTCAATGCTTCTAATACCAAACCTGAGACCCGTAATATAACATGAGATGTGATATCCAAATCCTTCCCCTTCCAAACCTTAGACCCTTCCTTTATCATGAGATGTGATATCCAACTCCTTCCCATTCCAATCCTGAGACCCTTCCGATATCATGAGATGTGATATCTCAAAGCTTCTAATATCAAACTTGAGACCCTCCCTATAGCATGAGATGTGATATCCAAATCCTTCCCCTTCCAAACCTTAGACCCTTCCTTTATCATGAGATGTGATATCCAACTCCTTCCCATTCCAATCCTGAGACCCTTCCGATATCATGAGATGTGATATCTCAATGCTTCTAATACCAAACCTGAGACCCTTCCTATAACATGAGATGGGAATATCCAACTCCTTCCCATTCCAATCCTGAGACCCTTCCGATAGCAGAGATGTGATATCTCAATGCTTATACCAAACCTGAGATCCTTCCTATAACATGAGATGTGATATCCAACTCCTTCCCATTCCAATCCTGAGACACTTCCTATAGCATGAGATGTGATATCTCAATGCTTCTAATACCAAACCTGAGATCCTTCCTATAACATGAGATGTGATATCCAATTCCTTCCCATTCCAAACCTGAGACCCTTCCTATTGGATGAGATGTGATATCCAACTCCTTCCCATTCCAACCCTGAGACCCTTCCTATAGCATGAGATGTGATGTCTCAATGCTTCTAATACCAAATCTGAGATCCTTCCTATAACATGAGATGTGATATCCAACTCCTTCCATTCCAATCCTGAGACCCGTCCTATAGCATGAGATGTGATATCTCAATGCTTATACCAAACCTGAGACCCTTCCTATAGCATGAGATGTGATATCCAACTGCTTCCCATTCCAATCCTGAGACCCTTCCTATAGCATGAGATGTGATATCTCAATGCTTCTAATACCAAACCTGAGATCCTTCCTCTAACATGAAATGTGATATCCAACTCCTTCCCTTTCCAAACCTAAGAGCCTATCTATAGCATGAGATGTGATATCCAAGTCCTTCACATTCCAACCCTTAGACCCTTCCTACAGCATGCAATATGATATCTCAATGATTCTAATAACAAACCTGAGACCCGTCCTATAACATGAGATGGGATATCCAACTCCTTCCCATTCCAATCCTGAGACACTTCCGATAGCAGAGATGTGATATCTCAATGCTTATACCAAACCTGAGACACTTCCTATAACATGAGATGTGATATCCAAATCCTTCCCGTTCCAAACCTGAGACCCTTCCTTTAGCATGAGATGTGATATCCAGCTCCTTCCCATTCCAATCCTGAGACACTTCCGATAGCATGAGATGTGATATCTCAATGCTTCTAATATCAAAACTGAGACCCTCCCTATAGCATGATACGTGATATCTAAGTCCTTCCCATTCCAATCCTGAGACCCTCCCTATGGCATGAGATGTGATATCCAACTCCTTCCCATTCCAATCCTGAGACCCTTCCTATAGCATGAGATATGATATCTCAATACTTCTAATACCAAACGTGAGATCCTTCCGATAACATGAGATGTGATATCCAAATCCTTCCCCTTCCAAACCTGAGACCCTCCCTTTAGCATGAGATGTGATATCCAACTCCTTCCTATTCCAATCCTGAGGCTCTTCTGATAGCATGAGATGTGATATCTCAATGCTTCTAATACCAAACCTGAGATCATTCCGATAGCATGAGATGAGATATCTCAATGCTTCTAATACCAAATTTGAGATCCTTCCTATAACATGAGATGTGATATCCAAATCCTTCCCCTTCCAAACCTGAGACCCTCCCTTTAGCATGAGATGTGATATCCAACTCCTTCCCATTCCATTCCTGAGACCCTTCTGATAGCATGAGATGTGATATCTCAATGCCTCTAATACCAAACCTGAGATCCTACCTCTAACATGAAATGTGATATCCAACTCTTTCCCCTTCCAAACCTGAGAGCCTTCCTATAGCATGAGATGTGATAGCCAAGTCCTTCCCATTCCAATCCTGAGACCCTTCCTATAGCTTGAGATGTGATATCCAACTCCTTCCCATTCCAATTCTGAGACCCTTCCTATACTATGAGACTTGATATCTCAATGCTTCTAATACCAAACCTGAGACCCGTAATATAACATGAGATGTGATATCCAAATCCTTCCCCTTCCAAACCTTAGACCCTTCCTTTATCATGAGATGTGATATCCAACTCCTTCCCATTACAATCCTGAGACCCTTCCGATATCATGAGATGTGATATCTCAAAGCTTCTAATATCAAACTTGAGACCCTCCCTATAGCATGAGATGTGATATCCAAGTCCTTCCCATTCCACTCCTGAGACCCTTCCTATAGCATGAGATGTGATATCTCAATGCTTCTAATACCAAACCTGAGACCCTTCCTATAACATGAGATGGGAATATCCAACTCCTTCCCATTCCAATCCTGAGACCCTTCCGATAGCAGAGATGTGATATCTCAATGCTTATACCAAACCTGAGATCCTTCCTATAACATGAGATGTGATATCCAACTCCTTCCCATTCCAATCCTGAGACACTTCCTATAGCATGAGATGTGATATCTCACTGCTTATACCAAACCTGAGACCCTTCCCATAGCATGAGATGTGATATCCAACTCCTTTCCATTCCAATCCTCAGACCCTTCCGATAGCATGAGATGTGATATCTCAATGCTTCTAATAACAAACTTGAGACCCTACCTATAGCATGAGATGTGATATCCAAGTCTTTCCCATTCCAATCCTGAGACACTTCCTATAGCAGAGATGTGATATCTCAATGTTTATACCAAACCTGAGACCCTTCCTATAACATGAGATGTGATATCCAACTCCTTCCCGTTCCAAACCTGAGACCCTTCCTTTAGCATGAGATGTGATATCCAGCTCCTTCCCATTCCAATCCTGAGACACTTCCGATAGCATGAGATGTGATATCTCAATGCTTCTAATATCAAAACTGAGACCCTCCCTATAGCATGATATGTGATATCTACGTCCTTCCCATTCCAATCCTGAGACCCTTCCTATAGCATGAGATGTGATATCTCAATGCTTCTATCAAACCTGAGACCCTTCCTTTAGCATGAGATGTGATATCCAACTCCTTCCCATTCCAATCCTGAGACCCTTCCTATAGCATGAGATGTGATATCTCAATACTTCTAATACCAAACCTGAGATCCTTCCGATAACATGAGATGTGATATCTCAATACTTCTAATACCAAACCTGAGATCCATCCTATAACATGAGATGTGATATCCAAATCCTTCCCATTCCAAACCTGAGACCCTCCCTTTAGCATGAGATGTGATATCCAACTCCTTCCCATTCCAATCCTGAGACCCTTCCTATAGCATGAGATGTGATATCACAATGCTTCTAATACCAAACCTGAGATCCTTACTATAACATGAGATGCGATATCCAATTCCTTCCCATTCCAAACCTGAGACCCTTCCTATTGGATGAGATGTGATATCCAACTCCTTCCCATTCCAACCCTGAGACCCTTCCTATAGCATGAGATGTGATGTCTCAATGCTTCTAACACCAAACCTGAGATCCTTCCTATAACATGAGATGTGATATCCAACTCCTTCCATTCCAATCCTGAGACCCGTCCTATAGCATGAGATGTGATATCTCAATGCTTATACCAAACCTGAGACCCTTCCTATAGCATGAGATGTGATATCCAACTGCTTCCCATTCCAATCCTGAGACCCTTCCTATAGCATGATATGTGATATCTCAATGCTTCTAATACCAAACCTGAGATCCTTCCTCTAACATGAAATGTGATATCCAACTCCTTCCCTTTCCAAACCTAAGAGCCTATCTATAGCATGAGATGTGATATCCAAGTCCTTCACATTCCAACCCTTAGACCCTTCCTACAGCATGCAATATGATATCTCAATGATTCTAATAACAAACCTGAGACCAGTCCTATAACATGAGATGGGATATCCAACTCCTTCCCATTCCAATCCCGAGACACTTCCGATAGCAGAGATGTGATATCTCAATGCTTATACCAAACCTGAGACCCTTACTATAACATGAGATGTGATATCCAAATCCTTCCCGTTCCAAACCTGAGACCCTTCCTTTAGCATGAGATGTGATATCCAGCTCCTTCCCATTCCAATCCTGAGACACTTCCGATAGCATGAGATGTGATATCTCAATGCTTCTAATATCAAAACTGAGACCCTCCCTATAGCATGATATGTGATATCTAAGTCCTTCCCATTCCAATCCTGAGACCCTCCCTATAGCATGAGATGTGATATCCAACTCCTTCCCATTCCAATCCTGAGACCCTTCCTATAGCATGAGATATGATATCTCAATACTTCTAATACCAAACGTGAGATCCTTCCGATAACATGAGATGTGATATCCAAATCCTTCCCCTTCCAAACCTGAGACCCTCCCTTTAGCATGAGATGTGATATCCAACTCCTTCCTATTCCAATCCTGAGACTCTTCTGATAGCATGAGATGTGATATCTCAATGCTTCTAATACCAAACCTGAGATCCTTCCGATAGCATGAGATGTGATATCTCAATGCTTCTAATACCAAACCTGAGATCCTTCCTATAACATGAGATGTGATATCCAAATCCTTCCCCTTTCAAACCTGAGACCCTCCCTTTAGCATGAGATGTGATATCCAACTCCTTCCCATTCCATTCCTGAGACCCTTCTGATAGCATGAGATGTGATATCTCAATGCCTCTAATACCAAACCTGAGATCCCACCTCTAACATGAAATGTGATATCCAACTCTTTCCCCTTCCAAACCTGAGAGCCTTCCTATAGCATGAGATGTGATAGCCAAGTCCTTCCCATTCCAATCCTGAGACCCTTCCTATAGCTTGAGATGTGATATCCAACTCCTTCCCATTCCAATTCTGAGACCCTTCCTATACTATGAGACTTGATATCTCAATGCTTCTAATACCAAACCTGAGACCCGTAATATAACATGAGATGTGATATCCAAATCCTTCCCCTTCCAAACTTTAGACCCTTCCTTTATCATGAGATGTGATATCCAATTCCTTCCCATTCCAATCCTGAGACCCTTCCGATATCATGAGATGTGATATCTCAAAGCTTCTAATATCAAACTTGAGACCCTCCCTATAGCATGAGATGTGATATCCAAATCCTTCCCCTTCCAAACCTTAGACCCTTCCTTTATCATGAGATGTGATATCCAACTCCTTCCCATTCCAATCCTGAGACCCTTCCGATATCATGAGATGTGATATCTCAAAGCTTCTAATATCAAACTTGAGACCCTCCCTATAGCATGAGATGTGATATCCAAGTCCTTCCCATTCCAATCCTGAGACCCTTCCTATAGCATGAGATGTGATATCTCAATGCTTCTAATACCAAACCTGAGACCCTTCCTATAACATGAGATGGGAATATCCAACTCCTTCCCATTCCAATCCTGAGACCCTTCCGATAGCAGAGATGTGATATCTCAATGCTTATACCAAACCTGAGATCCTTCCTATAACATGAGATGTGATATCCAACTCCTTCCCATTCCAATCCTGAGACACTTCCTATAGCATGAGATGTGATATCTCACTGCTTATACCAAACCTGAGACCCTTCCCATAGCATGAGATGTGATATCCAACTCCTTCCCATTCCAATCCTCAGACCCTTCCTATAGCATGAGATGTGATATCTCAATGCTTCTAATAACAAACTTGAGACCCTACCTATAGCATGAGATGTGATATCCAAGTCTTTCCCATTCCAATCCTGAGACACTTCCTATAGCAGAGATGTGATATCTCAATGTTTATACCAAACCTGAGACCCTTCCTATAACATGAGATGTGATATCCAACTCCTTCCCGTTCCAAACCTGAGACCCTTCCTTTAGCATGAGATGTGATATCCAGCTCCTTCCCATTCCAATCCTGAGACACTTCCGATAGCATGAGATGTGATATCTCAATGCTTCTAATATCAAAACTGAGACCCTCCCTATAGCATGAGATGTGATATCCAACTCCTTCCCATTCCAATCCTGAGACCCTTCCTATAGCATGAGATGTGATATATCAATACTTCTAATACCAAACCTGAGATCCTTCCGATAACATGAGATGTGATATCTCAATACTTCTAATACCAAACCTGAGATCCATCCTATAACATGAGATGTGATATCCAAATCCTTCCCCTTCCAAACCTGAGACCCTCCCTTTAGCATGAGATGTGATATCCAACTCCTTCCCATTCCAATCCTGAGACCCTTCTGATAGCATAAGATATGATATCTCAATGCTTCTATACCAAACCTGAGATCCTTCCGATAGCATGAGATGTGATATCTCAATACTTCTAATACCAAACCTTAGATCCTTCCTATAACATGAGATGTGATATCCAAATCCTTATCTTCCAAACCTGAGACCCTCCCTTTAGCATGAGATGTGATATCCAACTCCTTCCCATTCCAATCCTGAGACTCTTCTGATAGCATACGATATGATATCTCAATGCTTCTATACCAAACCTGAGATCCTTCTGATAGCATGAAATGTGATATCCAACTCTTTCCCCTTGCAAACCTGAGAGCCTTCCTATAGCATGAGATGTGATATCCAAGTCCTTCCCATTCCAATCCTGAGACCCTTCCTATAACATGCGATGTGATATCCAACTCCTTCCCATTCCAACCTGAGACCCTTCCTATAGCATGAGATGGGATAACCAACTCCTTCCAAATCCAATCCCGATACCCTTCCGATAACATGAGATGTGATATCCCAATGCTCCTACCAAACCTGAGACCCATACTATGGCATGAGATGTGATATCAAACTCCTTCCCATTCTAATCCTGAGACCCTTCCTATAGCTTGAGATGTGATATCCAACTCCTTCCCATTCCAATTCTGAGACCCTTCCTATACCATGAGACTTGATATCTCAATGCTTCTAATACCAAACCTGAGACCCGTCCTATAACATGAGATGTGATATCCAAATCCTTCCCCTTCCAAACCTTAGACCCTTCCTTTATCATGAGATGTGATATCCAACTCCTTCCCATTCCAATCTTGAGACCCTTCCGATATCATGAAATGTGATACCTCAATGCTTCTAATATCAAACTTGAGACCCTCCCTATAGCAAGAGATGTGATATCCAAGTCCTTCCCATTCCAATCCTGAGACCCTTCCTATAGCATGAGATGTGATATCTCAATGCTTCTAATACCAAACCTGAGACCCTTCCTATAACATGAGATGGGAATATCCAACTCCTTCCCATTCCAATCCTGAGACCCTTCCGATAGCAGAGATGTGATATCTCAATGCTTATACCAAACCTGAGATCCTTCCTATAACATGAGATGTGATATCCAACTCCTTCCCATTCCAATCCTGAGACACTTCCTATAGCATGAGATGTGATATCTCACTGCTTATACCAAACCTGAGACCCTTCCTATAGCATGAGATGTGATATCTCAATGCTTCTAATATCAAACTTGAGACCCTCCCTATAGCATGAGATGTGATACCCAAGTCCTTCCCATTCCAATCCTGAGACACTTCCTATAGCATGAGATGTGATATCTCAATGCTTCTAATACCAAACCTGAGACTCTTCCTATAACATGAGATGGGATATCCAACTCCTTCCCATTCCAATCCTGATTCCCTTTCGATAGCAGAGATGTGATATCTCAATGTTTATACCAAACCTGAGACCCTCCCTACGGCATGAGATGTCATATACAACTCCTTCCCATTCCAATCCTGAGACCCTTCCTATAGCATGAGATGTGATATCCAACTCCTTCCTATTCCAATCCTGAGACCCTTCCTATAGCATGAGATGTGATGTCTCAATACTTCTAATACCAAACCTGAGATCCTTGCTATAACATGAGATGTGATATCCAAATCCTTATCTTCCAAACCTGAGACCCTCCCTTTAGCATGAGATGTGATATCCAACTCCTTCCCATTCCAATCCTGAGACTCTTCTGATAGCATAAGATATGATATCTCAATGCTTCTATACCAAACCTGAGATCCTTCTGATAGCATGAAATGTGATATCCAACTCTTTCCCCTTGCAAACCTGAGAGCCTTCCTATAGCATGAGATGTGATATCCAAGTCCTTCCCATTCCAATCCTGAGACCCTTCCTATAACATGAGATGTGATATCCAACTCCTTCCCATTCCAACCTGAGACCCTTCTGATAGCATGAGATGTGATATCTCAATGCTTCTAATACCAAACCTGAGATCCTTCCGATAGCATGAGATGTGATATCTCAATGCTTCTAATACCAAACCTGAGATCCTTCCTATAACATGAGATGTGATATCCAAATCCTTCCCCTTCCAAACCTGAGACCCTCCCTTTAGCATGAGATGTGATATCCAACTCCTTCCCATTCCATTCCTGAGACCCTTCTGATAGCATGAGGTGATATCTCAATGCCTCTAATACCAAACCTGAGATCCTACCTCTAACATGAAATGTGATATCCAACTCTTTCCCCTTCCAAACCTGAGAGCCTTCCGATAGCATGAGATGTGATAGCCAAGTCCTTCCCATTCCAATCCTGAGACCCTTCCTATAGCTTGAGAGGTGATATCCAACTCCTTCCCATTCCAATTCTGAGACCCTTCCTATACTATGAGACTTGATATCTCAATGCTTCTAATACCAAACCTGAGACCCGTAATATAACATGAGATGTGATATCCAAATCCTTCCCCTTCCAAACCTTAGACCCTTCCTTTATCATGAGATGTGATATCCAACTCCTTCCCATTCCAATCCTGAGACCCTTCCGATATCATGAGATGTGATATCTCAAAGCTTCTAATATCAAACTTGAGACCCTCCCTATAGCATGAGATGTGATATCCAAATCCTTCCCCTTCCAAACCTTAGACCCTTCCTTTATCATGAGATGTGATATCCAACTCCTTCCCATTCCAATCCTGAGACCCTTCCGATATCATGAGATGTGATATCTCAATGCTTCTAATACCAAACCTGAGACCCTTCCTATAACATGAGATGGGAATATCCAACTCCTTCCCATTCCAATCCTGAGACCCTTCCGATAGCAGAGATGTGATATCTCAATGCTTATACCAAACCTGAGATCCTTCCTATAACATGAGATGTGATATCCAACTCCTTCCCATTCCAATCCTGAGACACTTCCTATACCATGAGATGTGATATCTCACTGCTTATACCAAACCTGAGACCCTTCCCATAGCATGAGATGTGATATCCAACTCCTTCCCATTCCAATCCTCAGACCCTTCCTATAGCATGAGATGTGATATCTCAATGCTTCTAATAACAAACTTGAGACCCTACCTATAGCATGAGATGTGATATCCAAGTCTTTCCCATTCCAATCCTGAGACACTTCCTATAGCAGAGATGTGATATCTCAATGTTTATACCAAACCTGAGACCCTTCCTATAACATGAGATGTGATATCCAACTCCTTCCCGTTCCAAACTTGAGACCCTCCCTATAGCAAGAGATGTGATATCCAAGTCCTTCCCATTCCAATCCTGAGACACTTCCTATAGCAGAGATGTGATATCTCAATGCTTATACCAAACCTGAGATCCTTCCTATAACATGAGATGTGATATCCAACTCCTTCCCATTCCAATCCTGAGACACTTCCTATAGCATGAGATGTGATATCTCACTGCTTATACCAAACCTGAGACCCTTCCTATAGCATGAGATGTGATATCTCAATGCTTCTAATATCAAACTTGAGACCCTCCCTATAACATGAGATGGGATACCCAAGTCCTTCCCATTCCAATCCTGAGACACTTCCTATAGCATGAGATGTGATATCTCAATGCTTCTAATACCAAACCTGAGACTCTTCCTATAACATGAGATGGGATATCCAACTCCTTCCCATTCCAACCCTGATTCCCTTCCTTTAGCATGAGATGTGATATCCAACTCCTTCCCATTCCAATCCTGAGACCCTTCCCACAGCATGAGATGTGATATCTCAATACTTCTAATACCAAACCTGAGATCCTTCCGATAACATGAGATGTGATATCTCAATACTTCTAATACCAAACCTGAGATCCATCCTATAACATGAGATGTGATATCCAAATCCTTCCCCTTCCAAACCTGAGACCCTCCCTTTAGCATGAGATGTGATATCCAACTCCTTCCCATTCCAATCCTGAGACCCTTCTGATAGCATAAGATATGATATCTCAATGCTTCTATACCAAACCTGAGATCCTTCCGATAGCATGAGATGTGATATCTCAATACTTCTAATACCAAACCTGAGATCCTTCCTATAACATGAGATGTGATATCCAAATCCTTATCTTCCAAACCTGAGACCCTCCCTTTAGCATGAGATGTGATATCCAACTCCTTCCCATTCCAATCCTGAGACTCTTCTGATAGCATAAGATATGATATCTCAATGCTGCTATACCAAACCTGAGATCCTTCTGATAGCATGAAATGTGATATCCAACTCTTTCCCCTTGCAAACCTGAGAGCCTTCCTATAGCATGAGATGTGATATCCAAGTCCTTCCCATTCCAATCCTGAGACCCTTCCTATAACATGCGATGTGATATCCAACTCCTTCCCATTCCAACCTGAGACCCTTCCTATAGCATGAGATGGGATATCCAACTCCTTCCAAATCCAATCCCGATACCATTCCGATAACATGAGATGTGATATCCCAATGCTTCTACCAAACCTGAGACCCATACTATGGCATGAGATGTGATATCAAACTCCTTCCCATTCTAATCCTGAGACCCTTCCTATAGCTTGAGATGTGATATCCAACTCCTTCCCATTCCAATTCTGAGACCCTTCCTATACCATGAGACTTGATATCTCAATGCTTCTAATACCAAACCTGAGACCCGTCCTATAACATGAGATGTGATATCCAAATCCTTCCCCTTCCAAACCTTAGACCCTTCCTTTATCATGAGATGTGATATCCAACTCCTTCCCATTCCAATCTTGAGACCCTTCCGATATCATGAAATGTGATACCTCAATGCTTCTAATATCAAACTTGAGACCCTCCCTATAGCAAGAGATGTGATATCCAAGTCCTTCCCATTCCAATCCTGAGACCCTTCCTATAGCATGAGATGTGATATCTCAATGCTTCTAATACCAAACCTGAGACCCTTCCTATAACATGAGATGGGAATATCCAACTCCTTCCCATTCCAATCCTGAGACCCTTCCGATAGCAGAGATGTGATATCTCAATGCTTATACCAAACCTGAGATCCTTCCTATAACATGAGATGTGATATCCAACTCCTTCCCATTCCAATCCTGAGACACTTCCTATAGCATGAGATGTGATATCTCACTGCTTATACCAAACCAGAGACCCTTCCTATAGCATGAGATGTGATATCTCAATGCTTCTAATATCAAACTTGAGACCCTCCCTATAGCATGAGATGTGATACCCAAGTCCTTCCCATTCCAATCCTGAGACACTTCCTATAGCATGAGATGTGATATCTCAATGCTTCTAATACCAAACCTGAGACTCTTCCTATAACATGAGATGGGATATCCAACTCCTTCCCATTCCAATCCTGATTCCCTTTCGATAGCAGAGATGTGATATCTCAATGTTTATACCAAACCTGAGACCCTCCCTACGGCATGAGATGTCATATACAACTCCTTCCCATTCCAATCCTGAGACCCTTCCTATAGCATGAGATGTGATATCCAACTCCTTCCTATTCCAATCCTGAGACCCTTCCTATAGCATGAGATGTGATGTCTCAATACTTCTAATACCAAACCTGAGATCCTTCCTATAACATGAGATGTGATATCCAAATCCTTATCTTCCAAACCTGAGACCCTCCCTTTAGCATGAGATGTGATATCCAACTCCTTCCCATTCCAATCCTGAGACTCTTCTGATAGCATAAGATATGATATCTCAATGCTTCTATACCAAACCTGAGATCCTTCTGATAGCATGAAATGTGATATCCAACTCTTTCCCCTTGCAAACCTGAGAGCCTTCCTATAGCATGAGATGTGATATCCAAGTCCTTCCCATTCCAATCCTGAGACCCTTCCTATAACATGAGATGTGATATTCAACTCCTTCCCATTCCAACCTGAGACCCTTCCTATAGCATGAGATGGGATATACAACTCCTTCCAAATCCAATCCCGATACCCTTCCGATAACATGAGATGTGATATTCCAATGCTTCTACCAAACCTGAGACCCATACTATGGCATGAGATGTGATATCAAACTCCTTCCCATTCTAATCCTGAGACCCTTCCTATAGCTTGAGATGTGATATCCAACTCCTTCCCATTCCAATTCTGAGACCCTTCCTATACCATGATATTTGATATCTCAATGCTTCTAATACCAAACCTGAGACCCGTCCTATAACATGAGATGTGATATCCAAATCCTTCCCCTTCCAAACCTTAGACCCTTCCTTTATCATGAGATGTGATATCCAACTCCTTCCCATTCCAATCTTGAGACCCTTCCGATATCATGAAATGTGATACCTCAATGTTTCTAATATCAAACTTGAGACCCTCCCTATAGCAAGAGATGTGATATCCAAGTCCTTCCCATTCCAATCCTGAGACCCTTCCTATAGCATGAGATGTGATATCTCAATGCTTCTAATACCAAACCTGAGACCCTTCCTATAACATGAGATGGGAATATCCAACTCCTTCCCATTCCAATCCTGAGACCCTTCCGATAGCAGAGATGTGATATCTCAATGCTTATACCAAACCTGAGATCCTTCCTATAACATGAGATGTGATATCCAACTCCTTCCCATTCCAATCCTGAGACACTTCCTATAGCATGAGATGTGATATCTCAATGCTTCTAATACCCAACCTGAGACTCTTCCTATAACATGAGATGGGATATCCAACTCCTTCCCATTCCAATCCTGATTCCCTTTCGATAGCAGAGATGTGATATCTCAATGTTTATACCAAACCTGAGACCCTCCCTACGGCATGAGATGTCATATACAACTCCTTCCCATTCCAATCCTGAGACCCTTCCTATAGCATGAGATGTGATATCCAACTCCTTCCCATTCCAATCTTGAGACCCTTCCGATATCATGAAATGTGATACCTCAATGCTTCTAATATCAAACTTGAGACCCTCCCTATAGCAAGAGATGTGATATCCAAGTCCTTCCCATTCCAATCCTGAGACCCTTCCTATAGCATGAGATGTGATATCTCAATGCTTCTAATACCAAACCTGAGACCCTTCCTATAACATGAGATGGGAATATCCAACTCCTTCCCATTCCAATCCTGAGACCCTTCCGATAGCAGAGATGTGATATCTCAATGCTTATACCAAACCTGAGATCCTTCCTACGGCATGAGATGTCATATACAACTCCTTCCCATTCCAATCCTGAGACCCTTCCTATAGCATGAGATGTGATATCCAACTCCTTCCTATTCCAATCCTGAGACCCTTCCTATAACATGAGATGGGAATATCCAACTCCTTCCCATTCCAATCCTGAGACCCTTCCGATAGCAGAGATGTGATATCTCACTGCTTATACCAAACCAGAGACCCTTCCTATAGCATGAGATGTGATATCTCAATGCTTCTAATATCAAACTTGAGACCCTCCCTATAGCATGAGATGTGATACCCAAGTCCTTCCCATTCCAATCCTGAGACACTTCCTATAGCATGAGATGTGATATCTCAATGCTTCTAATACCAAACCTGAGACTCTTCCTATAACATGAGATGGGATATCCAACTCCTTCCCATTCCAATCCTGATTCCCTTTCGATAGCAGAGATGTGATATCTCAATGTTTATACCAAACCTGAGACCCTCCCTACGGCATGAGATGTCATATACAACTCCTTCCCATTCCAATCCTGAGACCCTTCCTATAGCATGAGATGTGATATCCAACTCCTTCCTATTCCAATCCTGAGACCCTTCCTATAGCATGAGATGTGATGTCTCAATACTTCTAATACCAAACCTGAGATCCTTCCTATAACATGAGATGTGATATCCAAATCCTTATCTTCCAAACCTGAGACCCTCCCTTTAGCATGAGATGTGATATCCAACTCCTTCCCATTCCAATCCTGAGACTCTTCTGATAGCATAAGATATGATATCTCAATGCTTCTATACCAAACCTGAGATCCTTCTGATAGCATGAAATGTGATATCCAACTCTTTCCCCTTGCAAACCTGAGAGCCTTCCTATAGCATGAGATGTGATATCCAAGTCCTTCCCATTCCAATCCTGAGACCCTTCCTATAGCATGAGAAGTGATATCTCCATGCTTATACCAAACCGGAGACCCTTCCTATAGCATGAGATGTGATATCCAAATCCTTCCCATTCCAATCCTGAGACCCTTCCTATAGCATGAGATGTAATATCTCAATGCTTATCCCAAACCTGAGAGCCTACCTATAGCATGAGATGTGATATCCAAGTCCATCCCATTCCAATCCTTAGACCCTTCCTACAGCATGCGATGTGATATCTCAATGATTCTAATACCAAACCTGAGACCCTTCCTATAACATGAGATGTGATATCCAACTCCTTCCCGTTCCAAACCTGAGACACTTCCTATAGCATATGTGATATCCAACTCCTTCCCATTCCAAACATTAGACCCTTCCTATAGCAAGAATGTAATATCCAACTCCTACCCATTCCAATCCTGAGACCATTCCTATAGCATGAGATTTGATATATCAATGCTTCTAATACCAAACCTGAGATCCTTCCTATGACATGAGATGTGATATCCAAATCCTTCCCATTCCAATCCTGAGACCCTTCCTATAGCAAGAGATGTGATATCCAAATCCTTCCCATTCCAATCCTGAGACCCTTCCTATAACATGAGTTGTGATATCCAACTCCTTCCCATTCCAACCTGAGACCCTTCCTATAGCATGAGAAGGGATATCCAACTCCTTCCCAATCTAATCCTGAGACCCTTCCGATAGCAGAGATGTGATATCACAATGCTTATACCAAACCTGAGACCCTTCCTATGGCATGAGATGTGATA
Organism: Ambystoma mexicanum; assembly: GCF_040938575.1. Lineage (NCBI taxonomy): Eukaryota > Metazoa > Chordata > Amphibia > Caudata > Ambystomatidae > Ambystoma > Ambystoma mexicanum. The sequence continues at coordinate 297,427,172 of NC_090938.1, forward strand.
TCCAACTCCTTGCCATTCAAATCCTGAGACCCCTACTATAGCATGAGATGTGATATCTCAATGCTTCTACCAAACCTGAGACCCTTCCTTTAGCATGAGATGTGATATCCAAATCCTTCCCATTCCAATTCTGAGACCCTTCCTATACCATGAGACTTGATATCTCAATGCTTCTAATACCAAACCTGAGACCCATCCTATAACATGGGATGTGATATCCAAATCCTTCCCCTTCCAAACCTTAGACCCTTCCTTTATCATGAGATGTGATATCCAACTCCTTCCCATTCCAATCCTGAGACCCTTCCGATATCATGAGATTTGTTATCTCAATGCTTCTAATATCAAACTTGAGACCCTCCCTATAGCATGAGATGTGATACCCAAGTCCTTCCCATTAGAATCCTGAGACCCTTCCGATAGCAGAGATGTGATATCTCAATGCTTATACCAAACCTGAGACCCTTCCTATGGCCTGAGATGTCATATACAACTCCTTCTTATTAAAATCCTGAGACCCTTCATATAACATGAGATGTGATGTCTCAATGCTTCTAATACCAAACCTGAGATCCTTCCTATAACATGAGATGTGATATCCAACTCCTTCCCATTCCAATCCTGAGACCCTTCCTATAGCATGAGAAGTGATATCTCCATGCTTATACCAAACCTGAGACCCTTCCTATAGCTTGAAATGTGATATCCAACTCCTTCCCATTCCAATTCTGAGACCCTTCCTATACCATGAGACTTGATATCTCAATGCTTCTAATACCAAACCTGAGACCCATCCTATAACATGGGATGTGATATCCAAATCCTTCCCCTTCCAAACCTTAGACCCTTCCTTTATCATGAGATGTGATATCCAACTCCTTCCCTTTCCAATCCTGAGACCCTTACGATATCATGAGATTTGTTATCTCAATGCTTCTAATATCAAACTTGAGACCCTCCCTATAGCATGAGATGTGACATCCAAGTCCTTCCCATTAAAATCCTGGGACACGTCCGATAGCAGAGATGTGATATCTCAATGCTTATACCAAACCTGAGACCCTTCCTATGGCCTAAGATGTCATATACAACTCCTTCCCATTAAAATCCTGAGACCCTTCCTATAGCATGAGATGTGATATCTCAATGCTTATACCAAATCTGAGACCCTTCCTATAGCATGAGATGTGATATCCAACTTCTTCCCATTCCAATCCTGAGACCCTTCCTATAGCATGAGATCTGATGTCTGAATGCTTCTAATACCAAACCTGAGATCCTGCCTATAACATGAGATGTGATATCCAACTCCTTCCCATTCCAATCCTGAGACCCTTCCTATAGCATGAGAATTGATATCTCCATGCTTATACCAAACCTGAGACCCTTCCTATGGCCTGAGATGTCATATACAACTCCTTCCCATTCCAATCCTGAGACACTTCCTATAGCATGAGATGTGATATCCAACTCCTTCCCATTCCAACTTGAGACCCTTCCTATAGCATGAGATGGGATATCCAACTCCTTCGCATTCCAATCCTGAGACCCTTCCTATAGCATGAGATGTGATGTCTGAATGCTTCTAATACCAAACCTGAGATCCTTCCTATAACATGAAATGTGATATCCAACTCCTTCCCCTTCCAAACCTGAGAGCCTTCCCATAGCATGAGATATGATATCCAAGTCCTTCCCATTCCAATCCTGAGACCCTTCCTATAACATGAGATGTGATATCCAACTCCTTCCCATTCCAACCTGAGACCCTTCTGATAGCATGAGATGTGATATCCCAATGCTTCTACCAAACCTGAGACCCATACTATGGCATGAGATGTGATATCAAACTCCTTCCCATTCCAATCCTGAGACCCTTCCTATAGCTTGAGATGTGATATCCAACTCCTTCCCATTCCAATTCTGAGACCCTTCCTATACCATGAGACTTGATATCTCAATGCTTCTAATACCAAACCTGAGACCCATCCTATAACATGGGATGTGATATCCAAATCCTTCCCCTTCCAAACCTTAGACCCTTCCTTTATCATGAGATGTGATATCCAACTCCTTCCCATTCCAATCCTGAGACCCTTCCGATATCATGAGATTTGTTATCTCAATGCTTCTAATATCAAACTTGAGACCCTCCCTATAGCATGAGATGTGACACCCAAGTCCTTCCCATTAGAATCCTGAGACCCTTCGGATAACAGAGATGTGATATCTCAATGCTTATACCAAACCTGAGACCCTTCCTATGGCCTGAGATGTCATATACAACTCCTTCTTATTAAAATCCTGAGACCCTTCCTATAGCATGAGATTTGATATCCAACTCCTTCCCATTCCAATCCTGAGACCCTTCCTATAACATGAGATGTGATGTCTCAATGCTTCTAATACCAAACCTGAGATCCTTCCTATAACATGAGATGTGATATCCAACTCTTTCCCATTCCAATCCTGAGACCCTTCCTATAGCATGAGATGGGATATCCAACTCCTTCCAAATCCAATACTGATACCCTTCCGATAGCATGAGATGTGATATCCCAATGCTTCTACCAAACATGAGACCCATATTATGGCATGAGATGTGATATCAAACTCCTTCCCATTCAAATCCTGAGACCCTTACTATAGCTTGAGATGTGATATCCAACTCCTTCCCATTCCAATTCTGAGACCCTTCCTATACCATGAGACTTGATATCTCAATGCTTCTAATACCAAACCTGAGACCCGTCCTATAACATGAGATGTGATATCCAAATCCTTCCCCTTCCAAACCTTAGACCCTTCCTTTATCATGAGATGTGATATCCAACTCCTTCCCATTCCAATCCTGAGACCCTTCCGATATCATGAGATGTGATATCTCAATGCTTCTAATATCAAACTTCAGACCCTCCCTATAGCATGAGATGTGATATCCAAGTCCTTCCCATTCCAATCATGAGACCCTTCCTATAGCATGAGAAGTGATATCTCAATGCTTCTAATACCAAACCTGAGACCCTTCCTATAACATGAGATGGGAATATCCAACTCCTTTCCATTCCAATCCTGAGACCATTCCGATAGCAGAGATGTGATATCTCAATGCTTATACCACACCTGAGATCCTTCCTATAACATGAGATGTGATATCCAACTCCTTCCCATTCCAATCCTGAGACACTTCCTATAGCATGAGATGTGATATCTCACTGCTTATACCAAACCTGAGACCCTTCCTATAGCATGAGATGTGATATCCAACTCCTTCCCATTCTAATCCTGAGACCCTTCCTATAGCATGAGATGTGATATCTCAATGCTTCTAATATCAAACTTGAGACCCTCCCTATAGCATGAGATGTGATATCCAAGTCCTTCCCATTCCAATCCTGAGACACTTCCTATAGCATGAGATGTAATATCTCAATGCTTCTAATACCAAACCTGAGACTCTTCCTATAACATGAGATGGGATATCCAACTCCTTCCCATTCCAATCCTGAGACCCTTTCAATTGCAGAGATGTGATATCTCAATGCTTATACCAAACATGAGACCCTTCCTACGGCATGAGATGTCATATACAACTCCTTCCCATTCCAATCCTGAGACCCTTCCTATAGCATGAGATGTGATATCTCAATGCTTATACCTAACCTGAGACCCTTCCTATAGCATGAGATGTGATATCCAACTCCTTCCCATTCCAATCCTAAAACCCTTCCTATAGCATGAGATGTGATGTCTCAATGCCTCTAATACCAAACCTGAGATCCTTCCTCTAACATGAAATGTGATATCCAACTCCTTCCCTTTCCAAACCTGAGAGCCTATCTATAGCATGAGATGTGATATCCAAGTCCTTCCCATTCCAATACTTAGACCCTTCCTACAGCATGCAATATGATATCTCAATGATTCTAATAACAAACCTGAGACCCGTCCTATAACATGAGATGGGATATCCAACTCCTTCCCATTCCAATCCTGAGACACTTCCGATAGCAGAGATATGATATTTCAATGCTTATACCAAACCTGAGACCCTTCCTATAACATGAGATGTGATATCCAACTCCTTCCCGTTCCAAACCTGAGACCCTTCCTTTAGCATGAGATGTGATATCCAGCTCCTTCCCATTCCAATCCTGAGACATTTCCGATAGCATGAGATGTGATATCTCAATGATTCTACCAAACCTGAGACTTTTCCTTTAGCATGAGATGTGATATCTCAATGCTTCTAATATCAAACTTGAGACCCTCCCTATAGCATGAGATGTGACATCCAAGTCCTTCCCATTAAAATCCTGAGATCCTTCCGATAGCAGAGATGTGATATCTCAATGCTTATACCAAACCTGAGACCCTTCCTATGGCCTGAGATGTCATATACAACTCCTTCCCATTCCAATCCTGAGACCCTTCCTATAGCATGAGATGTGATATCTCAATACTTCTAATACCAAACCTGAGATCCTTCCGATAACATGAGATGTGATATCCAAATCCTTCCCCTTCCAAACCTGAGACCCTCCCTTTAGCATGAGATGTGATATCCAACTCCTTCCCATTCCAATCCTGAGACCCTTCTGATAGCATGAGATGTGATATCTCAATGCTTCTAATACCAAACCTGAGATCCTTCCGATAGCATGAGATGTGATATCTCAATGCTTCTAATATCAAACTTGAGACCCTCCCTATAGCATGAGATGTGACAGCCAAGTCCTTCCCATTAAAATCCTGAGACCCTTCCGATAGCAGAGATGTGATATCTCAATGCTTATACCAAACCTGAGACCCTTCCTATGGCCTGAGATGTCATATACAACTCCTTCCCATTCCAATCCTGAGACCCTTCCTATAGCATGAGATGTGATATCTCAATGCTTATACCAAATCTGAGACCCTTCCTATAGCATGAGATGTGATATCCAACTCCTTCCCATTCCAATCCTGAGACCCTTCCTATAGCATGAGATGTGACGTCTCAATGCTTCTAATACCAAACCTGAGATCCTTCCTATAACATGAGATGTGATATCCAACTCCTTCCCATTCCAATCCTGAGACCCTTCCTGTAGCATGAGAAGTGCTATCTCCATGGTTATACCAAACCTGAGACCCTTCCTATAGCATGAGATGTGATATCCAAATCCTTCCCATTCCAATCCTGAGACCCTTCCTATAGCATGAGATGTGATATCTCAATGCTTATACCAAACCTGAGAGCCTACCTATAGCATGAGATGTGATATCCAAGTCCATCCCATTCCAATCCTTAGACCCTTCCTACAGCATGCGATGTGCTATCTCAATGATTCTAATACCAAACCAGAGACCCGTCCTATAACATGAGATGGGATATCCAACTCCTTCCCATTCCAATCCTGAGCCACTTCCGATAGCAGAGATGTGATATCTCAATGCTTATACCAAACCTGAGACCCTTCCTATAACATAAGATGTGATATCCAACTCCTTCCCGTTCCAAACCTGAGACACTTCCTATAGCATATGTGATATCCAACTCCTTCCCATTCCAAACATGAGACCCTTCGTATAGCAAGAATGTAATATCCAACTCCTACCCATTCCAATCCTGAGACCATTCCTATACCATGAGATGTGATATATCAATGCTTCTAATACCAAACCTGAGATCCTTCCTATGACATGAGATGTGATGTCTCAATGCTTCTAATACCAAACCTGAGATCTTTCCTATAACATGAGATGTGATATCCAACTCCTTCCCATTCCAATTCTGAGACCCTTCCAATAGCATGAGATGTGATATCTCAATGCTTATACCAAACCTGAGACCCTTCCTATAGCTTGAGATGTGATATCCAACTCCTTCCCATTCCAATCCTGAGACCCTTCCTATAGCGTGAGATGTGATATCTCAATGCCTCTAATACCAAACCTGAGATCCTTCCTCTAACATGAAATGTGATATCCAACTCCTTCCCCTTCCAAACCTGAGAGCCTTCCCATAGCATGAGATATGATATCCAAGTCCTTCCCATTCCAATCCTGAGACCCTTCCTATAAAATGAGATGTGATATCCAACTCCTTCCCATTCCAACATGAGACCCTTCCTATAGCATGAGATGGGATATCCAACTCCTTCCAAATCCAATCCTGATACCCTTCCGATAGCATGAGATGTGATATCCCAATGCTTCTACCAAACCTGAGACCCATACTATGGCATGAGATGTGATATCAAACTCCTTCCCATTCCAATACTGAGACCCTTCCTATAGCTTGAAATGTGATATCCAACTCCTTCCCATTCCAATTCTGAGACCCTTCCTATACCATGAGACTTGATATCTCAATGCTTCTAATACCAAACCTGAGACCCATCCTATAACGTGGGATGTGATATCCAAATCCTTCCCCTTCCAAACCTTACACCCTTCCTTTATCATGAGATGTGATATCCAACTCCTTCCCTTTCCAATCCTGAGACCCTTACGATATCATGAGATTTGTTATCTCAATGCTTCTAATATCAAACTTGAGACCCTTCCTATGGCCTGAGATGTCATATACAACTCCTTCCCATTAAAATCCTGAGACCCTTCCTATAGCATGAGATGTGATATCTCAATGCTTATACCAAATCTGAGACCCTTCCTATAGCATGAGATGTGATATCCAACTCCTTCCCATTCCAATCCTGAGACCCTTCCTATAGCATGAGATCTGATGTCTGAATGCTTCTAATACCAAACCTGAGATCCTTCCTATAACATGAGATGTGATATCCAACTCCTTCCCATTCCAATCCTGAGACCCTTCCTATAGCATGAGAAGTGATATCTCCATGCTTATACCAAACCTGAGACCCTTCCTATGGCCTGAGATTTCATATACAACTCCTTCCCATTCCAATCCTGAGACCCTTCCTATAGCATGAGATGTGATATCCAACTCCTTCCCATTCCAACCTGAGACCCTTCCTATAGCATGAGATGGGATATCCAACTCCTTCCCATTCCAATCCTGAGACCCTTCCTATAGCATGAGATGTGATGTCTGAATGCTTCTAATACCAAACCTGAGATCCTTCCTATACCATGAAATGTGATATCCAACTCCTTCCCCTTCCAAACCTGAGAGCCTTCCCATAGCATGAGATATGATATCCAAGTCCTTCCCATTCCAATCCTGAGACCCTTCCTATAACATGAGATGTGATATCCAACTCCTTCCCATTCCAATCCTGAGACCCTTCCTATAACATGAGATGTGATATCCAAATCCTTCCCCTTCCAAACCTTAGACCCTTCCTTTATCATGAGATGTGATATCCAACTCCTTCCCATTCCAATCCTGAGACCCTTCCGATATCATGAGATTTGTTATCTCAATGCTTCTAATATCAAACTTGAGACCCTCCCTATAGCATGAGATGTGACATCTAAGTCCTTCCCATTCCAATCCTGAGACCCATCCTATAGCATGAGATGTGATATCTCAGTGCTTCTAATACCAAACCTGAGACCCTTCCTATAACATGAGATGGGATATCCAACTCCTTCCCATTCCAATCCTGAGACCCTTCCGATAGCAGAGATGTGATATCTCAATGCTTATACCAAACCTGAGACCCTTCCTATGGCCTGAGATGTCATATACAACTCCTTCCCATTCCAATCCTGAGACCCTTCCTATAGCATGGGATGTGATATCTCAATGCTTATACCAAATCTGAGACCCTTCCTATAGCATGAGATGTGATATCCAACTCCTTCCCATTCCAATCCTGAGACCCTTCCTATAGCATGAGATGTAATATCTCAATGCTTATCCCAATCCTGAGTGCCTATCTATAGCATGAGATGTGATATCCAAGTCCATCCCATTCCAATCCTTAGACCCTTCCTACAGCATGCGATGTGATATCTCAATGATTCTAATACCAAACCAGAGACCCGTCCTATAACATGAGATGGGATATCCAACTCCTTCCCATTCCAATCCTGAGCCACTTTCAATAGTAGAGATGTGATATCTCAATGCTTATACCAAACCTGAGACCCTTCCTATAACATGAGATGTGATATGCAACTCCTTCCCGTTCCAAACCTGAGACACTTCCTATAGCATATGTGATATCCAACTCCTTCCCATTCCAAACATTAGACCCTTCCTATAGCAAGAATGTAATATCCAACTCCTACCCATTCCAATCCTGAGACCATTCCTATAGCATGAGATGTGATATATCAATGCTTCTAATACCAAACCTGAGATCCTTCCTATGACATGAGATGTGATATCCAAATCCTTCCCATTCCAATCCTGAGACCCTTCCTATAGCAAGAGATGTGATATCCAAATCCTTCCCATTCCAATCATGAGACCCTTCCTATAACATGAGTTGTGATATCCAATTTCTTCCCATTCCAACCTGAGACCCTTCCTATAGCATGAGAAGGGATATCCAACTCCTTCCCAATCCAATCCTGAGACCCTTCCTATAGCAGAGATGTGATATCACAATGCTTATACCAAACCTGAGACCCTTCCTATGGCATGAGATGTGATATCCAACTCCTTGCCATTCAAATCCTGAGACCCCTACTAAAGCATGAGATGTGACATCTCAATGCTTCTACCAAACCTGAGACCCTTCCTTTAGCATTAGATGTGATATCCAAATCCTTCATATTCCAATCCTGAGGCCCTTCCTATAGCATGAGATGTGATATCTCAATGCTTCTAATACCAAACCTGAGATCCTTCCTATAACATGAGATGTGATAGCCAATTCCTTCCCATTCCAAACCTGAGACCCTTCCTATTGGATGAGATGTGATCTCCAACTCCTTCCCATTCCAACCCTGAGACCCTTCCTATACCATGAGATGTGATATCTCTATGCTTCTAATACCAAACCTGGGACCCGTCCTATAACATGAGATATGATATCCAAATCCTTCCCCTTCCAAACCTGAGACCCTTCCTTTAGCATGAGATGTGATATCCAAATCCTTCCCATTCCAATCCTGAAACCCTTCCTATAGCATGAGATGTGATATCTCAATGTTTTTAATAAAAAACCTGAGACCCTTCCTATAGCAAGAGATGTGATATCCAAATCCTTCCCATTCCAATCCTGAGACCCTTCCTATAACATGAGATGTGATATCCAAATCCTTCCCCTTCCAAACCTGAGACCCTCCCTTTAGCATGAGATGTGATATCCAACTCCTTCCCATTCCAATCCTGAGACCCTTCCTATACCATGAGATGTGATATCTCAATGCTTCTAATACCAAACCTGGGACCCGTCCTATAACATGAGATATGATATCCAAATCCTTCCCCTTCCAAACCTGAGACCCTTCCTTTAGCATGAGATGTGATATCCAACTCCTTCCCATTCCAACCTGAGACCCTATAGTATGAGAAGGGATATCCAACTCCTTCCCAATCCAATCCTGAGACCCTTCCCATAGCAGAGATGTGATATCTCAATGCTTATACCAAACCTGAGACCCTTCCTATGGCATGAGATGTGATATCCAACTCCTTGCCATTCAAATCCTGAGACCCTCCCTATAACAAGAGATGTCATATCCAACTCCTTCCCATTCCAAACCTGAGACCCTTCCTTTAGCATGAGATGTGATATCCAAATCCTTCACATTCCAATCCTGAGACCCTTCCTATAGCATGAGATGTGATATCTCAATGCTTCTAATACCAAACCTGAGATCCTTCCTATAACATGAGATGTGATATCCAACTACTTCCCATTCCAAACCTGAGACCCTTCCGATAGCATGAGATGTGATATCTCAATGCTTCAAAAACCAAACATGAGAACCATCCTATAACATGAGATGTGAAATCCAAATCCTTTCCTTCCCAAACCTGAGACTCTTCCTATTGCATGAGATGTGATATCTCAATGCTTCTACCAAACCTGAAACCCTTCCTATAGCATAAGATGTGATATCCAACTCCTTCCCATTCCAATCCTGAGACCCTTCCTATAGCATGAGATGTGATATCTCAATGCTTCTAATACCAAACCTGAGACCCGTCCTATATCATGAGATGTGATATCCAAATCCTTCCCCTTCCAAACCTGAGACCCTTCCTTTAGCATGAGATGTGATATCCAGCTCCTCCCATTCCAATCCTGAGACCCTTCCGATAGCATGAGATGTGATATCTCAATGCTTCTAATATCAAAATTGAGACCCTCCTTATAGCATGAGATGTGATATCTAAGTCCTTCCCATTCCAATCCTGAGACCCTTCCGATAGCAGAGATGTGATATCTCAATGCTTATACCAAACCTGAGACCCTTCCTATAGCATGAGATGTGATATCCAACTCCTTCCCATTCCAATCCTGAGACCCTTCCTATAGCATGAGATGTGATATCTCAATGCTTCTACCAAAACTGAGACCCTTCCTTTAGCATGAGATGTGATATCCAACTCCTTCCCATTCCAATCCTGAGACCCTTCCTATAGCATGAGATGTGATATCTCAATGCTTCTAATACCAAACCTGAGACCCTTCCTATAACATGAGATGTGATATCCAACTCCTTCCCATTCCAATCCTGAGACCCTTCCTATAGCATGAGATGTGATATCTCAATGCTTCTAATACCAAACCTGAGATCCTTCCGATAGCATGAGTTGTGATATCTCAATGCTTCTAATACCAAACCTGAGATCCTTCCTATAACATGAGATGTGATATCCAAATCCTTCCCCTTCCAAACCTGAGACCCTCCCTTTAGCATGAGATGTGATATCCAACTCCTTCCCATTCCAATCCTGATACCCTTCTGATAGCATGAGATGTGATATCTCAATGCCTCTAATACCAAACCTGAGATCCTACCTCTAACATGAAATGTGATAGCCCACTCCTTCCCTTTCCAAACCTGAGAGCTTTCCTACAGCATGAGATGTGATATCCAACTCCTTCCCATTCCAATCCTGAGACCCTTCCGATAGCATGAGATGTGATATCTCAATGCTTCTAATATCAAAACTGAGACCCTCCCTATAGCATGAGATGTGATATCTAAGTCCTTCCCATTCCAATCCTGAGACCCTTCCGATAGCAGAGATGTGATATCTCAATGCTTATACCAAACCTGAGACCCTTCCTATAGCATGAGATGTGATATCCAACTCCTTCCCATTCCAATCCTGAGACCCTTCCTATAGCATGAGATGTGATATCTCAATGCTTCTACCAAAACTGAGACCCTTCCTTTAGCATGAGATGTGATATCCAACTCCTTCCCATTCCAATCCTGAGACCCTTCCTATAGCATGAGATTTGATATCTCAATGCTTCTAATACCAAACCTGAGATCCTTCCTATAACATGAGATGTGATATCCAACTCCTTCCCATTCCAATCCTGAGACCCTTCCTATAGCATGAGATGTGATATCTCAATGCTTCTAATACCAAACCTGAGATCCTTCCGATAGCATGAGTTGTGATATCTCAATGCTTCTAATACCAAACCTGAGATCCTTCCTATAACATGAGATGTGATATCCAAATCCTTCCCCTTCCAAACCTGAGACCCTCCCTTTAGCAAGAGATGTGATATCCAACTCCTTCCCATTCCAATCCTGATACCCTTCTGATAGCATGAGATGTGATATCTCAATGCCTCTAATACCAAACCTGAGATCCTACCTCTAACATGAAATGTGATAGCCCACTCCTTCCCTTTCCAAACCTGAGAGCCTTCCTACAGAATGAGATGTGATATCCAAGTCCTTCCCATTCCAATCCTGAGACCCTTCCTATAACATGAGATGTGATATCCAACTCCTTCCCATTCCAACCTTAGACCCTTCCTATAGCATGAGATGGGATATCCAACTCCTTCCAAATCCAATCCTGATACCCTTCCGATAGCATGAGATGTGTTATCCCAATGCTTCTACAAAACCTGAGACCCATACCATGGCATGAGATGTGATATCAAACTCCTTCCCATTCCAATCCTGAGACTCATCCTATAGCTTGAGATGTGATATCCAACTCCTTCACATTCCAATCCTGAGACCCTTCCTATAGCTTGAGATGTGATATCCAACTCCTTCCCATTCCAATTCTGAGACCCGTCCTATACCATGAGACTTGATATCTCAATGCTTCTAATACCAAACCTGAGACCCTTCCTATAACATGTCGATGTGATATCCAAGTCCTTCCCATTACAATCCGGAGACCCTTCCTATAGCTTGAGATGTGATATCCAACTCCTTCCCATTCCAATTCTGAGACCCGTCCTATACCATGAGACTTGATATCTCAATGCTTCTAATGCCAAACCTGAGACCGGTCCTACACCATGAGATGTGATATACAAATCCTTCCGCTTCCAAACCTTAGACCCTTCCTATAGCATGAGATGTGATATCGCAATGCTTCTAATACCAAACCTGAGACCCTTCTTATAACGAGATGGGATATCCAACTCCTTCCCATTCCAATCCTGAGACCCTTCCGATAGCAGAGATGTGATAACTCAATGCCTATACCAAACCTGAGACCCTTCCTATGGCATGAGATGTCATATACAACTCCTTTCGATTCCAATCCTGAGACCCTTCCTAGAGCATGAGATGTGATATCCAACTCCTTCCCATTCAAATCCTGAGACCCTTCCTATAGCATGAGATGTGATATCTCAATGCTTCTAATACCAAACCTGAGATCCTTCCTATAACATGAGATGTGATATCAAACTCCTTCCCCTTCCAAACCTGAGACCCTCCCTTTAGCATGAGATGTGATATCCAAATCCTTCCCCTTCCAAACCTGAGACCCTCCCTTTAGCATGAGATGTGATATCCAACTCCTTCCCATTCCAATCCTGAGACCCTTCTGATAGCATGAGATGTGATATCTCAATGCCTCTAATACCAATCCTGAGACCCTTCCTATAACATGAGATGTGATATCCAACTCCTTCCCATTCCAACCTGAGACCCTTCCTATAGCATGAGATGGGATATCCAACTCCTTCCAAATCCAATACTGATACCCTTCCGATAGCATGAGATGTGATATCCCAATGCTTCTACCAAACCTGAGACCCATACTATGGCATGAGATGTGATATCAAACTCATTCCCATTCCAATCCTGAGACCCTTCCTATAGCTTGAGATGTGATATCCAACTCCTTCCCATTCCAATTCTGAGATCCTTCCTATACCATGAGACTTGATATCTCAATGCTTCTAATACCAAACCTGAGACCCGTCCTATAACATGAGATGTGATATCCAACTCCTTCCCATTCCAATCCTGAGACACTTCCTATAGCATGAGATGTGATATCTCACTACTTATACCAAACCTGAGACCCTTCCTATAGCATGAGATGTGATATCCAACTCCTTCCCATTCTAATCCTGAGACCCTTCCTATAGCATGAGATGTGATATCTCAATGCTTCTAATATCAAACTTGAGACCCTCCCTATAGCATGAGATGTGATATCCAAGTCCTTCCCATTCCAATCCTGAGACACTTCCTATAGCATGAGATGTAATATCTCAATGCTTCTAATACCAAACCTGAGACTCTTCCTATAACATGAGATGGGATATCCAACTCCTTCCCATTCCAATCCTGAGACCCTTTCAATTGCAGAGATGTGATATCTCAATGCTTATACCAAACCTGAGACCCTTCCTACGGCATGAGATGTCATATACAACTCCTTCCCATTCCAATCCTGAGACCCTTCCTATAGCATGAGATGTGATATCTCAATGCTTATACCTAACCTGAGACCCTTCCTATAGCATGAGATGTGATATCCAACTCCTTCCCATTCCAATCCTAAAACCCTTCCTATAGCATGAGATGTGATGTCTCAATGCCTCTAATACCAAACCTGAGATCCTTCCTCTAACATGAAATGTGATATCCAACTCCTTCCCTTTCCAAACCTGAGAGCCTATCTATAGCATGAGATGTGATATCCAAGTCCTTCCCATTCCAATACTTAGACCCTTCCTACAGCATGCAATATGATATCTCAATGATTCTAATAACAAACCTGAGACCCGTCCTATAACATGAGATGGGATATCCAACTCCTTCCCATTCCAATCCTGAGACACTTCCGATAGCAGAGATATGATATTTCAATGCTTATACCAAACCTGAGACCCTTCCTATAACATGAGATGTGATATCCAACTCCTTCCCGTTCCAAACCTGAGACCCTTCCTTTAGCATGAGATGTGATATCCAGATCCTTCCCATTCCAATCCTGAGACATTTCCGATAGCATGAGATGTGATATCTCAATGATTCTACCAAACCTGAGACTTTTCCTTTAGCATGAGATGTGATATCTCAATGCTTCTAATATCAAACTTGAGACCCTCCCTATAGCATGAGATGTGACATCCAAGTCCTTCCCATTAAAATCCTGAGATCCTTCCGATAGCAGAGATGTGATATCTCAATGCTTATACCAAACCTGAGACCCTTCCTATGGCCTGAGATGTCATATACAACTCCTTCCCATTCCAATCCTGAGACCCTTCCTATAGCATGAGATGTGATATCTCAATACTTCTAATACCAAACCTGAGATCCTTCCGATAACATGAGATGTGATATCCAAATCCTTCCCCTTCCAAACCTGAGACCCTCCCTTTAGCATGAGATGTGATATCCAACTCCTTCCCATTCCAATCCTGAGACCCTTCTGATAGCATGAGATGTGATATCTCAATGCTTCTAATACCAAACCTGAGATCCTTCCGATAGCATGAGATGTGATATCTCAATGCTTCTAATATCAAACTTGAGACCCTCCCTATAGCATGAGATGTGACATCCAAGTCCTTCCCATTAAAATCCTGAGACCCTTCCGATAGCAGAGATGTGATATCTCAATGCTTATACCAAACCTGAGACCCTTCCTATGGCCTGAGATGTCATATACAACTCCTTCCCATTCCAATCCTGAGACCCTTCCTATAGCATGAGATGTGATATCTCAATGCTTATACCAAATCTGAGACCCTTCCTATAGCATGAGATGTGATATCCAACTCCTTCCCATTCCAATCCTGAGACCCTTCCTATAGCATGAGATGTGACGTCTCAATGCTTCTAATACCAAACCTGAGATCCTTCCTATAACATGAGATGTGATATCCAACTCCTTCCCATTCCAATCCTGAGACCCTTCCTGTAGCATGAGAAGTGCTATCTCCATGGTTATACCAAACCTGAGACCCTTCCTATAGCATGAGATGTGATATCCAAATCCTTCCCATTCCAATCCTGAGACCCTTCCTATAGCATGAGATGTGATATCTCAATGCTTATACCAAACCTGAGAGCCTACCTATAGCATGAGATGTGATATCCAAGTCCATCCCATTCCAATCCTTAGACCCTTCCTACAGCATGCGATGTGATATCTCAATGATTCTAATACCAAACCAGAGACCCGTCCTATAACATGAGATGGGATATCCAACTCCTTCCCATTCCAATCCTGAGCCACTTCCGATAGCAGAGATGTGATATCTCAATGCTTATACCAAACCTGAGACCCTTCCTATAACATAAGATGTGATATCCAACTCCTTCCCGTTCCAAACCTGAGACACTTCCTATAGCATATGTGATATCCAACTCCTTCCCATTCCAAACATGAGACCCTTCGTACAGCAAGAATGTAATATCCAACTCCTACCCATTCCAATCCTGAGACCATTCCTATAGCATGAGATGTGATATATCAATGCTTCTAATACCAAACCTGAGATCCTTCCTATGACATGAGATGTGATGTCTCAATGCTTCTAATACCAAACCTGAGATCTTTCCTATAACATGAGATGTGATATCCAACTCCTTCCCATTCCAATTCTGAGACCCTTCCAATAGCATGAGATGTGATATCTCAATGCTTATACCAAACCTGAGACCCTTCCTATAGCTTGAGATGTGATATCCAACTCCTTCCCATTCCAATCCTGAGACCCTTCCTATAGCGTGAGATGTGATATCTCAATGCCTCTAATACCAAACCTGAGATCCTTCCTCTAACATGAAATGTGATATCCAACTCCTTCCCCTTCCAAACCTGAGAGCCTTCCCATAGCATGAGATATGATATCCAAGTCCTTCCCATTCCAATCCTGAGACCCTTCCTATAAAATGAGATGTGATATCCAACTCCTTCCCATTCCAACATGAGACCCTTCCTATAGCATGAGATGGGATATCCAACTCCTTCCAAATCCAATCCTGATACCCTTCCGATAGCATGAGATGTGATATCCCAATGCTTCTACCAAACCTGAGACCCATACTATGGCATGAGATGTGATATCAAACTCCTTCCCATTCCAATACTGAGACCCTTCCTATAGCTTGAAATGTGATATCCAACTCCTTCCCATTCCAATTCTGAGACCCTTCCTATACCATGAGACTTGATATCTCAATGCTTCTAATACCAAACCTGAGACCCATCCTATAACGTGGGATGTGATATCCAAATCCTTCCCCTTCCAAACCTTACACCCTTCCTTTATCATGAGATGTGATATCCAACTCCTTCACTTTCCAATCCTGAGACCCTTACGATATCATGAGATTTGTTATCTCAATGCTTCTAATATCAAACTTGAGACCCTTCCTATGGCCTGAGATGTCATATACAACTCCTTCCCATTAAAATCCTGAGACCCTTCCTATAGCATGAGATGTGATATCTCAATGCTTATACCAAATCTGAGACCCTTCCTATAGCATGAGATGTGATATCCAACTCCTTCCCATTCCAATCCTGAGACCCTTCCTATAGCATGAGATCTGATGTCTGAATGCTTCTAATACCAAACCTGAGATCCTTCCTATAACATGAGATGTGATATCCAACTCCTTCCCATTCCAATCCTGAGACCCTTCCTATAGCATGAGAAGTGATATCTCCATGCTTATACCAAACCTGAGACCCTTCCTATGGCCTGAGATTTCATATACAACTCCTTCCCATTCCAATCCTGAGACCCTTCCTATAGCATGAGATGTGATATCCAACTCCTTCCCATTCCAACCTGAGACCCTTCCTATAGCATGAGATGGGATATCCAACTCCTTCCCATTCCAATCCTGAGACCCTTCCTATAGCATGAGATGTGATGTCTGAATGCTTCTAATACCAAACCTGAGATCCTTCCTATACCATGAAATGTGATATCCAACTCCTTCCCCTTCCAAACCTGAGAGCCTTCCCATAGCATGAGATATGATATCCAAGTCCTTCCCATTCCAATCCTGAGACCCTTCCTATAACATGAGATGTGATATCCAACTCCTTCCCATTCCAATCCTGAGACCCTTCCTATAACATGAGATGTGATATCCAAATCCTTCCCCTTCCAAACCTTAGACCCTTCCTTTATCATGAGATGTGATATCCAACTCCTTCCCATTCCAATCCTGAGACCCTTCCGATATCATGAGATTTGTTATCTCAATGCTTCTAATATCAAACTTGAGACCCTCCCTATAGCATGAGATGTGACATCTAAGTCCTTCCCATTCCAATCCTGAGACCCATCCTGTAGCATGAGATGTGATATCTCAGTGCTTCTAATACCAAACCTGAGACCCTTCATATAACATGAGATGGGATATCCAACTCCTTCCCATTCCAATCCTGAGACCCTTCCGATAGCAGAGATGTGATATCTCAATGCTTATACCAAACCTGAGACCCTTCCTATGGCCTGAGATGTCATATACAACTCCTTCCCATTCCAATCCTGAGACCCTTCCTATAGCATGGGATGTGATATCTCAATGCTTATACCAAATCTGAGACCCTTCCTATAGCATGAGATGTGATATCCAACTCCTTCCCATTCCAATCCTGAGACCCTTCCTATAGCATGAGATGTAATATCTCAATGCTTATCCCAATCCTGAGTGCCTATCTATAGCATGAGATGTGATATCCAAGTCCATCCCATTCCAATCCTTAGACCCTTCCTACAGCATGCGATGTGATATCTCAATGATTCTAATACCAAACCAGAGACCCGTCCTATAACATGAGATGGGATATCCAACTCCTTCCCATTCCAATCCTGAGCCACTTTCAATAGTAGAGATGTGATATCTCAATGCTTATACCAAACCTGAGACCCTTCCTATAACATGAGATGTGATATGCAACTCCTTCCCGTTCCAAACCTGAGACACTTCCTATAGCATATGTGATATCCAACTCCTTCCCATTCCAAACATTAGACCCTTCCTATAGCAAGAATGTAATATCCAACTCCTACCCATTCCAATCCTGAGACCATTCCTATAGCATGAGATGTGATATATCAATGCTTCTAATACCAAACCTGAAATCCTTCCTATGACATGAGATGTGATATCCAAATCCTTCCCATTCCAATCCTGAGACCCTTCCTATAGCAAGAGATGTGATATCCAAATCCTTCCCATTCCAATCATGAGACCCTTCCTATAACATGAGTTGTGATATCCAATTTCTTCCCATTCCAACCTGAGACCCTTCCTATAGCATGAGAAGGGATATCCAACTCCTTCCCAATCCAATCCTGAGACCCTTCCGATAGCAGAGATGTGATATCACAATGCTTATACCAAACCTGAGACCCTTCCTATGGCATGAGATGTGATATCCAACTCCTTGCCATTCAAATCCTGAGACCCCTACTAAAGCATGAGATGTGACATCTCAATGCTTCTACCAAACCTGAGACCCTTCCTTTAGCATGAGATGTGATATCCAAATCCTTCATATTCCAATCCTGAGGCCCTTCCTATAGCATGAGATGTGATATCTCAATACTTCTAATACCAAACCTGAGATCCTTCCTATAACATGAGATGTGATAGCCAATTCCTTCCCATTCCAAACCTGAGACCCTTCCTATTGGATGAGATGTGATCTCCAACTCCTTCCCATTCCAACCCTGAGACCCTTCCTATACCATGAGATGTGATATCTCAATGCTTCTAATACCAAACCTGGGACCCGTCCTATAACATGAGATATGATATCCAAATCCTTCCCCTTCCAAACCTGAGACCCTTCCTTTAGCATGAGATGTGATATCCAAATCCTTCCCATTCCAATCCTAAAACCCTTCCTATAGCATGAGATGTGATATCTCAATGTTTCTAATAAAAAACCTTAGACCCTTCCTATAGCAAGAGATGTGATATCCAAATCCTTCCCATTCCAATCCTGAGACCCTTCCTATAACATGAGATGTGATATCCAACTCCTTCCCATTCCAACCTGAGACCCTATAGTATGAGAAGGGATATCCAACTCCTTCCCAATCCAATCCTGAGACCCTTCCCATAGCAGAGATGTGATATCTCAATGCTTATACCAAACCTGAGACCCTTCCTATGGCATGAGATGTGATATCCAACTCCTTGCCATTCAAATCCTGAGACCCTCCCTATAACAAGAGATGTCATATCCAACTCCTTCCCATTCCAAACCTGAGACCCTTCCTTTAGCATGAGATGTGATATCCAAATCCTTCACATTCCAATCCTGAGACCCTTCCTATAGCATGAGATGTGATATCTCAATGCTTCTAATACCAAACCTGAGATCCTTCCTATAACATGAGATGTGATATCCAACTACTTCCCATTCCAAACCTGAGACCCTTCCGATAGCATGAGATGTGATATCTCAATGCTTCAAAAACCAAACATGAGAACCATCCTATAACATGAGATGTGAAATCCAAATCCTTTCCTTCCCAAACCTGAGACTCTTCCTATTGCATGAGATGTGATATCTCAATGCTTCTACCAAACCTGAAACCCTTCCTATAGCATGAGATGTGATATCCAACTCCTTCCCATTCCAATCCTGAGACCCTTCCTATAGCATGAGATGTGATATCTCAATGCTTCTAATACCAAACCTGAGACCCGTCCTATATCATGAGATGTGATATCCAAATCCTTCCCCTTCCAAACCTGAGACCCTTCCTTTAGCATGAGATGTGATATCCAGCTCCTCCCATTCCAATCCTGAGACCCTTCCGATAGCATGAGATGTGATATCTCAATGCTTCTAATATCAAAATTGAGACCCTCCTTATAGCATGAGATGTGATATCTAAGTCCTTCCCATTCCAATCCTGAGACCCTTCCGATAGCAGAGATGTGATATCTCAATGCTTATACCAAACCTGAGACCCTTCCTATAGCATGAGATGTGATATCCAACTCCTTCCCATTCCAATCCTGAGACCCTTCCTATAGCATGAGATCTGATGTCTGAATGCTTCTAATACCAAACCTGAGATCCTTCCTATAACATGAGATGTGATATCCAACTCCTTCCCATTCCAATCCTGAGACCCTTCCTATAGCATGAGAAGTGATATCTCCATGCTTATACCAAACCTGAGACCCTTCCTATGGCCTGAGATTTCATATACAACTCCTTCCCATTCCAATCCTGAGACCCTTCCTATAGCATGAGATGTGATATCCAACTCCTTCCCATTCCAACCTGAGACCCTTCCTATAGCATGAGATGGGATATCCAACTCCTTCCCATTCCAATCCTGAGACCCTTCCTATAGCATGAGATGTGATGTCTGAATGCTTCTAATACCAAACCTGAGATCCTTCCTATACCATGAAATGTGATATCCAACTCCTTCCCCTTCCAAACCTGAGAGCCTTCCCATAGCATGAGATATGATATCCAAGTCCTTCCCATTCCAATCCTGAGACCCTTCCTATAACATGAGATGTGATATCCAACTCCTTCCCATTCCAATCCTGAGACCCTTCCTATAACATGAGATGTGATATCCAAATCCTTCCCCTTCCAAACCTTAGACCCTTCCTTTATCATGAGATGTGATATCCAACTCCTTCCCATTCCAATCCTGAGACCCTTCCGATATCATGAGATTTGTTATCTCAATGCTTCTAATATCAAACTTGAGACCCTCCCTATAGCATGAGATGTGACATCTAAGTCCTTCCCATTCCAATCCTGAGACCCATCCTGTAGCATGAGATGTGATATCTCAGTGCTTCTAATACCAAACCTGAGACCCTTCATATAACATGAGATGGGATATCCAACTCCTTCCCATTCCAATCCTGAGACCCTTCCGATAGCAGAGATGTGATATCTCAATGCTTATACCAAACCTGAGACCCTTCCTATGGCCTGAGATGTCATATACAACTCCTTCCCATTCCAATCCTGAGACCCTTCCTATAGCATGGGATGTGATATCTCAATGCTTATACCAAATCTGAGACCCTTCCTATAGCATGAGATGTGATATCCAACTCCTTCCCATTCCAATCCTGAGACCCTTCCTATAGCATGAGATGTAATATCTCAATGCTTATCCCAATCCTGAGTGCCTATCTATAGCATGAGATGTGATATCCAAGTCCATCCCATTCCAATCCTTAGACCCTTCCTACAGCATGCGATGTGATATCTCAATGATTCTAATACCAAACCAGAGACCCGTCCTATAACATGAGATGGGATATCCAACTCCTTCCCATTCCAATCCTGAGCCACTTTCAATAGTAGAGATGTGATATCTCAATGCTTATACCAAACCTGAGACCCTTCCTATAACATGAGATGTGATATGCAACTCCTTCCCGTTCCAAACCTGAGACACTTCCTATAGCATATGTGATATCCAACTCCTTCCCATTCCAAACATTAGACCCTTCCTATAGCAAGAATGTAATATCCAACTCCTACCCATTCCAATCCTGAGACCATTCCTATAGCATGAGATGTGATATATCAATGCTTCTAATACCAAACCTGAAATCCTTCCTATGACATGAGATGTGATATCCAAATCCTTCCCATTCCAATCCTGAGACCCTTCCTATAGCAAGAGATGTGATATCCAAATCCTTCCCATTCCAATCATGAGACCCTTCCTATAACATGAGTTGTGATATCCAATTTCTTCCCATTCCAACCTGAGACCCTTCCTATAGCATGAGAAGGGATATCCAACTCCTTCCCAATCCAATCCTGAGACCCTTCCGATAGCAGAGATGTGATATCACAATGCTTATACCAAACCTGAGACCCTTCCTATGGCATGAGATGTGATATCCAACTCCTTGCCATTCAAATCCTGAGACCCCTACTAAAGCATGAGATGTGACATCTCAATGCTTCTACCAAACCTGAGACCCTTCCTTTAGCATGAGATGTGATATCCAAATCCTTCATATTCCAATCCTGAGGCCCTTCCTATAGCATGAGATGTGATATCTCAATACTTCTAATACCAAACCTGAGATCCTTCCTATAACATGAGATGTGATAGCCAATTCCTTCCCATTCCAAACCTGAGACCCTTCCTATTGGATGAGATGTGATCTCCAACTCCTTCCCATTCCAACCCTGAGACCCTTCCTATACCATGAGATGTGATATCTCAATGCTTCTAATACCAAACCTGGGACCCGTCCTATAACATGAGATATGATATCCAAATCCTTCCCCTTCCAAACCTGAGACCCTTCCTTTAGCATGAGATGTGATATCCAAATCCTTCCCATTCCAATCCTAAAACCCTTCCTATAGCATGAGATGTGATATCTCAATGTTTCTAATAAAAAACCTTAGACCCTTCCTATAGCAAGAGATGTGATATCCAAATCCTTCCCATTCCAATCCTGAGACCCTTCCTATAACATGAGATGTGATATCCAACTCCTTCCCATTCCAACCTGAGACCCTATAGTATGAGAAGGGATATCCAACTCCTTCCCAATCCAATCCTGAGACCCTTCCCATAGCAGAGATGTGATATCTCAATGCTTATACCAAACCTGAGACCCTTCCTATGGCATGAGATGTGATATCCAACTCCTTGCCATTCAAATCCTGAGACCCTCCCTATAACAAGAGATGTCATATCCAACTCCTTCCCATTCCAAACCTGAGACCCTTCCTTTAGCATGAGATGTGATATCCAAATCCTTCACATTCCAATCCTGAGACCCTTCCTATAGCATGAGATGTGATATCTCAATGCTTCTAATACCAAACCTGAGATCCTTCCTATAACATGAGATGTGATATCCAACTACTTCCCATTCCAAACCTGAGACCCTTCCGATAGCATGAGATGTGATATCTCAATGCTTCAAAAACCAAACATGAGAACCATCCTATAACATGAGATGTGAAATCCAAATCCTTTCCTTCCCAAACCTGAGACTCTTCCTATTGCATGAGATGTGATATCTCAATGCTTCTACCAAACCTGAAACCCTTCCTATAGCATGAGATGTGATATCCAACTCCTTCCCATTCCAATCCTGAGACCCTTCCTATAGCATGAGATGTGATATCTCAATGCTTCTAATACCAAACCTGAGACCCGTCCTATATCATGAGATGTGATATCCAAATCCTTCCCCTTCCAAACCTGAGACCCTTCCTTTAGCATGAGATGTGATATCCAGCTCCTCCCATTCCAATCCTGAGACCCTTCCGATAGCATGAGATGTGATATCTCAATGCTTCTAATATCAAAATTGAGACCCTCCTTATAGCATGAGATGTGATATCTAAGTCCTTCCCATTCCAATCCTGAGACCCTTCCGATAGCAGAGATGTGATATCTCAATGCTTATACCAAACCTGAGACCCTTCCTATAGCATGAGATGTGATATCCAACTCCTTCCCATTCCAATCCTGAGACCCTTCCTATAGCATGAGATGTGATATCTCAATGCTTCTACCAAAACTGAGACCCTTCCTTTAGCATGAGATGTGATATCCAACTCCTTCCCATTCCAATCCTGAGACCCTTCCTATAGCATGAGATGTGATATCTCAATGCTTCTAATACCAAACCTGAGACCCTTCCTATAACATGAGATGTGATATCCAACTCCTTCCCATTCCAATCCTGAGACCCTTCCTATAGCATGAGATGTGATATCTCAATGCTTCTAATACCAAACCTGAGATCCTTCCGATAGCATGAGTTGTGATATCTCAATGCTTCTAATACCAAACCTGAGATCCTTCCTATAACATGAGATGTGATATCCAAATCCTTCCCCTTCCAAACCTGAGACCCTCCCTTTAGCATGAGATGTGATATCCAACTCCTTCCCATTCCAATCCTGATACCCTTCTGATAGCATGAGATGTGATATCTCAATGCCTCTAATACCAAACCTGAGATCCTACCTCTAACATGAAATGTGATAGCCCACTCCTTCCCTTTCCAAACCTGAGAGCTTTCCTACAGCATGAGATGTGATATCCAACTCCTTCCCATTCCAATCCTGAGACCCTTCCGATAGCATGAGATGTGATATCTCAATGCTTCTAATATCAAAACTGAGACCCTCCCTATAGCATGAGATGTGATATCTAAGTCCTTCCCATTCCAATCCTGAGACCCTTCCGATAGCAGAGATGTGATATCTCAATGCTTATACCAAACCTGAGACCCTTCCTATAGCATGAGATGTGATATCCAACTCCTTCCCATTCCAATCCTGAGACCCTTCCTATAGCATGAGATGTGATATCTCAATGCTTCTACCAAAACTGAGACCCTTCCTTTAGCATGAGATGTGATATCCAACTCCTTCCCATTCCAATCCTGAGACCCTTCCTATAGCATGAGATTTGATATCTCAATGCTTCTAATACCAAACCTGAGATCCTTCCTATAACATGAGATGTGATATCCAACTCCTTCCCATTCCAATCCTGAGACCCTTCCTATAGCATGAGATGTGATATCTCAATGCTTCTAATACCAACCCTGAGATCCTTCCGATAGCATGAGTTGTGATATCTCAATGCTTCTAATACCAAACCTGAGATCCTTCCTATAACATGAGATGTGATATCCAAATCCTTCCCCTTCCAAACCTGAGACCCTCCCTTTAGCATGAGATGTGATATCCAACTCCTTCCCATTCCAATCCTGATACCCTTCTGATAGCATGAGATGTGATATCTCAATGCCTCTAATACCAAACCTGAGATCCTACCTCTAACATGAAATGTGATAGCCCACTCCTTCCCTTTCCAAACCTGAGAGCCTTCCTACAGCATGAGATGTGATATCCAAGTCCTTCCCATTCCAATCCTGAGACCCTTCCTATAACATGAGATGTGATATCCAACTCCTTCCCATTCCAACCTTAGACCCTTCCTATAGCATGAGATGGGATATCCAACTCCTTCCAAATCCAATCCTGATACCCTTCCGATAGCATGAGATGTGTTATCCCAATGCTTCTACAAAACCTGAGACCCATACCATGGCATGAGATGTGATATCAAACTCCTTCCCATTCCAATCCTGAGACTCATCCTATAGCTTGAGATGTGATATCCAACTCCTTCACATTCCAATCCTGAGACCCTTCCTATAGCTTGAGATGTGATATCCAACTCCTTCCCATTCCAATTCTGAGACCCGTCCTATACCATGAGACTTGATATCTCAATGCTTCTAATACCAAACCTGAGACCCTTCCTATAACATGTCGATGTGATATCCAAGTCCTTCCCATTACAATCCGGAGACCCTTCCTATAGCTTGAGATGTGATATCCAACTCCTTCCCATTCCAATTCTGAGACCCGTCCTATACCATGAGACTTGATATCTCAATGCTTCTAATGCCAAACCTGAGACCGGTCCTACACCATGAGATGTGATATACAAATCCTTCCGCTTCCAAACCTTAGACCCTTCCTATAGCATGAGATGTGATATCGCAATGCTTCTAATACCAAACCTGAGACCCTTCTTATAACGAGATGGGATATCCAACTCCTTCCCATTCCAATCCTGAGACCCTTCCGATAGCAGAGATGTGATAACTCAATGCCTATACCAAACCTGAGACCCTTCCTATGGCATGAGATGTCATATACAACTCCTTTCGATTCCAATCCTGAGACCCTTCCTAGAGCATGAGATGTGATATCCAACTCCTTCCCATTCAAATCCTGAGACCCTTCCTATAGCATGAGATGTGATATCTCAATGCTTCTAATACCAAACCTGAGATCCTTCCTATAACATGAGATGTGATATCAAACTCCTTCCCCTTCCAAACCTGAGACCCTCCCTTTAGCATGAGATGTGATATCCAAATCCTTCCCCTTCCAAACCTGAGACCCTCCCTTTAGCATGAGATGTGATATCCAACTCCTTCCCATTCCAATCCTGAGACCCTTCTGATAGCATGAGATGTGATATCTCAATGCCTCTAATACCAATCCTGAGACCCTTCCTATAACATGAGATGTGATATCCAACTCCTTCCCATTCCAACCTGAGACCCTTCCTATAGCATGAGATGGGATATCCAACTCCTTCCAAATCCAATACTGATACCCTTCCGATAGCATGAGATGTGATATCCCAATGCTTCTACCAAACCTGAGACCCATACTATGGCATGAGATGTGATATCAAACTCATTCCCATTCCAATCCTGAGACCCTTCCTATAGCTTGAGATGTGATATCCAACTCCTTCCCATTCCAATTCTGAGATCCTTCCTATACCATGAGACTTGATATCTCAATGCTTCTAATACCAAACCTGAGACCCGTCCTATAACATGATATGTGATATCCAAATCCTTCCCCTTCCAAACCTAAGACCCTTCCTTTATCATGAGATGTGATATCCAACTCCTTCCTATTCCAATCCTGAGACCCTTCCGATATCATGAGATGTGATATCTCAATGCTTCTAATATCAAACTTGAGACCCTCCCTATAGCATGAGATGTGATATCCAAGTCCTTCCCATTCCAATCCTGAGACCCTTCCTATAGCATGAGATGTGATATCTCAATGCTTCTAATACCAAACCTGAGACCCTTCCTATAACATGAGATGGGAATATCCAACTCCTTCCCATTCCAATCCTGAGACCCTTCCGATAGCAGAGATGTGATATCTGAATGCTTATACCAAACCTGAGATCCTTCCTATAACATGAGATGCGATATCCAACTCCTTCCCATTCCAATCCTGAGACACTTCCTATAGCATGAGATGTGATATCTCACTGCTTATACCAAACCTGAGACCCTTCCTATAGCATGAGTTGTGATATCCAACTCCTTCCCATTCCAATCCTGAGACCCTTCCTATAGCATGAGATGTGATATCTCAATGCTTCTAATATCAAACTTGAGACCCTCACTATAGCATGAGATGTGATATCCAAGTTCTTCCCATTCCAATCCTGAGACACTTCCTATAGCATGAGATGTGATATCTCAATGCTTCTAATACCAAACCTGAGACTCTTCCTATAACATGAGATGGGATATCCAACTCCTTCCCATTCCAATCCTGAGACCCTTCCGATAGCAGAGATGTGATATCTCAATGCTTATACCAAACCTGAGACCCTTCCTATGGCATGAGATGTCATATACAACTCCTTCCCATTATAATCCTGAGACCCTTCCTATAGCATGAGATGTGATGTCTCAATGCTTCTAATACCAAACCTGAGATCCTTCCTATAACATGAGATGTGATATCCAACTCCTTCCCATTCCAATCCAGAGACCCTTCCTATAGTATGAGATGTGATATCTCAATGCTTATACCAAACCCGAGACCCTTCCTATAGCATGAGATGTGATATCCAACTCCTTCCCATTCCAATCCTGAGACCCTTCCTATTGCATGAGATGTGATATCTCAATGCCTCTAATACCAAACCTGAGATCCTTCCTCTAACATGAAATGTGATATCCAACTCCTTTCCTTTCCAATCCTGAGAGCCTACCTATAGCATGAGATGTGATATCCAAGTCCTTCCCATTCCAATCCTTAGACCCTTCCTACAGCATGCAATATGATATCTCAATGATTCTAATAACAAACCTGAGACCCGTCCTATAACATGAGATGGGATATCCAACTCCTTCCCATTCCAATCCTGAGACACTTCCGATAGCAGAGATGTGATATCTCAATGCTTATACCAAACCTGAGACCCTTCCTATAACATGAGATGTGATATCCAACTCCTTCCCGTTCCAAACCTGTGACCCTTCCTATAGCATATGTGATATCCAACTCCTTCCCATTCCAAACATGAGACCCTTCCTATAGCAAGAATGTAATATCCAACTCCTTCCCATTCCAATCCTGAGACCATTCCTATAGCATGAGATGTGATATCTCAATGCTTCTAATACCAAACCTGAGATCCTTCCTATGACATGAGATGTGATATCCAATTCCTTCCCATTCCAAACCTGAGACCCTTCCTATAGCATGAGATGTGATATCCAACTCCTTCCCGTTCCAAACCTGAGACCCTCCCTTTAGCATGAGATGTGATATCCAACTCCTTCCCGTTCCAATCCTGAGACCCTTCTGATAGCATGAGATGTGATATCTCAATGCCTCTAATACCAAACCTGAGATCCTACCTCTAACATGAAATGTTATATCCAACTGCTTCCCTTTCCAAACCTGAGACCCTGCCTATAGCATGAGATGTGATATCCAAGTCCTTCCCATTCCAATCCTGAGACCCTTCCTATAGCATGTGATGTGATATCTCAATGCTTATACCAAACCTGATACCCTTCCTATGGCATGAGATGTCATATACAACTCCTTCCCATTCCAATCCTGAGACCCTTCCTATAGCATGGGATGTGATATCTCAATGCTTATACCAAACCTGAGACCCTTCCTATAGCATGAGATGTGATATCCAACTTCTTCCCATTCCAATCCTGAGACCCTTCCTATAACATGAGATGTGATGTCTCAATGCTTCTAATACCAAACCTGAGATCTTTCCTATAACATGAGATGTGATATCCAACTCCTTCCCATTCCAATTCTGAGACCCTTCCTATAGCATGAGATGTGATATATCAATGCTTATACCAAACCTGAGACCCTTCCTATAGCTTGAGATGTGATATCCAACTCCTTCCCATTCCAATCCTGAGACCCTTCCTATAGCATGAGATGTGATATCTCAATGCCTCTTATACCAAACCTGAGATCCTTCCTCTAACATGAAATGTGATATCCAACTCCTTCCCCTTCCAAACCTGAGAGCCTTCCTATAGCATGAGATATGATATCCAAGTCCTTCCCATTCCAATCCTGAGACCCTTCCTATAACATGAGATGTGATATCCAACTCCTTTCCCTTCCAAACCTGAGAGCCTTCCTATAGCATGAGATATGATATCCAAGGCCTTCCCATTCCAATCCTGAGACCCTTCCTATAACATGAGATGGGATATCCAACTCCTTCCAAATCCAATACTGATACCCTTCCGATAGCATGAGATGTGATATCCCAATGCTTCTACCAAACCTGAGACCCATACTATGGCATGAGATGTGATATCCAACTCCCTCCCATTCCAATCCTGAGACACTTCCTATAGCATGAGATGTGATATCTCACTGCTTATACCAAACCTGAGACCCTTCCTATAGCATGAGATGTGATATCTCAATGCCTCTTATACCAAACCTGAGATCCTTCCTCTAACATGAAATGTGATATCCAACTCCTTCCCCTTCCAAACCTGAGAGCCTTCCTATAGCATGAGATATGATATCCAAGTCCTTCCCATTCCAATCCTGAGAATCTTCATATAACATGAGATGTGATGTCCAACTCCTTCCCATTCCAACCTGAGACCCTTCCTATAGCATGAGATGGGATATCCAACTCCTTCCAAATCCAATACTGATACCCTTCCGATAGCATGAGATGTGATATCCCAATGCTTCTACCAAACCTGAGACCCATACTATGGCATGAGATGTGATATCAAACTCCTTCCCATTCCAATCCTGAGACCCTTACTATAGCTTGAGATGTGATATCCAACTCCTTCCCATTCCAATTCTGAGACCCTTCCTATACCATGAGACTTGATATCTCAATGCTTCTAATACCAAACCTGAGACCCTTCCTATAACATGAGATGTGATATCCAAATCCTTCCCCTTCCAAACCTTAGACCCTTCCTTTATCATGAGATGTGATATCCAACTCCTTCCCATTCCAATCCTGAGACCCTTCCGATATCATGAGATGTCATATCTCAATGCTTCTAATATCAAACTTCAGACCCTCCCTATAGCATGAGATGTGATATCCAAGTCCTTCCCATTCCAATCCTGAGACCCTTCCTATAGCATGAGAAGTGATATCTCAATGCTTCTAATACCAAACCTGAGACCCGTCCTATAACATGAGATGTGATATCCAAATCCTTCCCCTTCCAAACCTTAGACCCTTCCTTTATCATGAGATGGGAATATCCAACTCCTTCCCATTCCAATCCTGAGACCATTCCGATAGCAGAGATGTGATATCTCAATGCTTATACCAAACCTGAGATCCTTCCTATAACATGAGATGTGATATCCAACTCCTTCCCATTCCAATCCTGAGACACTTCCTATAGCATGAGATGTGATATCTCACTGCTTATACCAAACCTGAGACCCTTCCTATAGCATGAGATGTGATATCCAACTCCTTCCCATTCTAATCCTGAGACCCTTCCTATAGCATGAGATGTGATATCTCAATGCTTCTCATATCAAACTTGAGACCCTCCCTATAGCATGAGATGTGATATCCAAGTCCTTCCCATTCCAATCCTGAGACACTTCCTATAGCATGAGATTTAATATCTCAATGCTTCTAATACCAAACCTGAGACTCTTCCTATAACATGAGATGGGATATCCAACTCCTTCCCATTCCAATCCTGAGACCCTTTCGATTGCAGAGATGTGATATCTCAATGCTTATACCAAACCTGAGACCCTTCCTACGGCATGAGATGTCATATACAACTCCTTCCCATTCCAATCCTGAGACCCTTCCTATAGCATGAGATGTGATATCTCAATGCTTATACCTAACCTGAGACCCTTCCTATAGCATGAGATGTGATATCCAACTCCTTCCCATTCCAATCCTGAGACCCTTCCTATAGCATGAGATGTGATGGCTCAATGCCTCTAATACCAAACCTGAGATCCTTCCTCTAACATGAAATGTGATATCCAACTCCTTCCCTTTCCAAACCTGGGAGCCTATCTATAGCATGAGATGTGATATCCAAGTCCTTCCCATTCCAATACTTAGACCCTTCCTACAGCATGCAATATGATATCTCAATGATTCTAATAACAAACCTGAGACCCGTCCTATAACATGAGATGGGATATCCAACTCCTTCCCATTCCAATCCTGAGACACTTCCGATAGCAGAGATATGATATCTCAATGCTTATACCAAACCTGAGACCCTTCCTATAACATGAGATGTGATATCCAACTCCTTCCCGTTCCAAACCTGAGACCCTTCCTTTAGCATGAGATGTGATATCCAGCTCCTTCCCATTCCAATCCTGAGACATTTCCGATAGCATGAGATGTGATATCTCAAAGATTCTACCAAACCTGAGACCCTTCCTTTAGCATGAGATGTGATATCCAACTCCATCCCATTCCAATCCTGAGACCCTTCTTATAGCATGAGATGTGATATCTCAATACTTCTAATACCAAACCTGAGATCCTTCCGATAACATGAGATGTGATATCCAAATCCTTCCCCTTCCAAACCTGAGACCCTCCCTTTAGCATGAGATGTGATATCCAACTCCTTCCCATTCCAATCCTGAGACCCTTCTGATAGCATGAGATGTGATATCTCAATGCTTCTAATACCAAACCTGAGATCCTTCCGATAGCATGAGATGTGATATCTCAATGCTTCTAATACCAAACCTGAGATCCTTCCTATAACATGAGATGTGATATCCAAATCCTTCCCCTTCCAAACCTGAGACCCTCCCTTTAGCATGAGATGTGAAATCCAACTCCTTCCCATTCCAATCCTGAGACCCTTCTGATAGCATGAGATGTGATATCTCAATGCCTCTAAAACGAATCCTGAGACCCTTCCTATAACATGAGATGTGATATCCAACTCCTTCCCATTTCAACCTGAGACCCTTCCTATAGCATGAGATGGGATATCCAACTCCTTCCAAATCCAATTCTGATACCCTTCCGATAGCATGAGATGTGATATCCCAATGCTTCTACCAAACCTGAGACCCTTCCTTTAGCATGAGATGTGATATCCAACTCCATCCCATTCCAATCCTGAGACCCTTCTTATAGCATGAGATGTGATATCTCAATGCTTCTAATACCAAGCCTGAGATCCTTCCTATAACATGTGATGTGATATCCAAATCCTTCCCCTTCCAAACCTGAGACCCTCCCTTTAGCATGAGATGTGAAATCCAACTCCTTCCCATTCCAATCCTGAGACTCTTATGATAGCATGAGATGTGATATCTCAATGCCTCTAATACCAAACCTGAGATACTTCCGATAGCATGAGATGTGATATTTCAATGCTTCTAATACCAAACCTGAGATCCTTCCTATAACATGAGATGTGATATCCAAATCCTTCCCCTTCCAAACCTGAGACCCTCCCTTTAGCATGAGATGTGATATCCAACTCCTTCCCATTCCAATCCTGAGACCCTTCTGATAGCATGAGATGTGATATCTCAATGCCTCTAATACCAAACCTGAGATCCTACCTCTAACATGAAATGTGATATCCAACTCCTTCCCTTTCCAAACCTGAGACCCTGCCTATAGCATGAGATGTGATATCCAAGTCCTTCCCATTCCAATCCTGAGACCCTTCCTATAGCATGTGATGTGATATCTCAATGCTTATACCAAACCTGAGACCCTTCCTATGGCATGAGATTTCATATACAACTCCTTCCCATTCCAATCCTGAGAGCCTTCCTATAGCATGAGATGTGATATGTCAATGCTTATACCAAACCTGAGACCCTTCCTATAGCATGAGATGTGATATCCAACTTCTTCCCATTCCAATCCCGAGACCCTTCCTATAACATGAGATTTGATGTCTCAATGCTTCTAATACCAAACCTGAGATCTTTCCTATAACATGAGATGTGATATCCAACTCCTTCCCATTCCAATTCTGAGACCCTTCCTATAGCATGAGATGTGATATCTCAATGCTTATACCAAACCTGAGACCCTTCCTATAGCTTGAGATGTGATATCCAACTCCTTCCCATTCCAATCCTGAGACCCTTCCTATAGCATGAGATGTGATATCTCAATGCTTCTAATACCAAACCTGAGACCCTTCCTATAGCTTGAGATGTGATATCCAACTCCTTCCCCTTCCAAACCTGAGAGCCTTCCCATAGCATGAGATATGATATCCAAGTCCTTCCCATTCCAATCCTGAGACCCTTCCTATAACATGAGATGTGATATCCAACTCCTTCCCATTCCAACCTGAGACCCTTCCTATAGCATGATGGGATATCCAACTCCTTCCAAATCCAATACTGATACCCTTCCGATAGCATGAGATGTGATATCCCAATGCTTCTACCAAACCTGAGACCCATACTATGGCATGAGATGTGATATCAAACTTCTTCCCATTCCAATCCTGAGACCCTTCCTATAGCTTGAGATGTGTTATCCAACTCCTTCCCATTTCAATTCTGAGACCCTTCCTATACCATGAGACTTGATATCTCAATGCTTCTAATACCAAACCCGAGACCCGTCCTATAACATGAGATGTGATATCCAAATCCTTCCCCTTCCAAACCTTAGACCCTTCCTATATCATGAGATGTGATATCCAACTCCTTCCCATTCCAATGTGAGACTATTCCGATATCATGAGATTTGTTATCTCAATGCTTCTAATATCAAACTTGAGACCCTCCCTTATAGCATGAG
This sequence comes from Ambystoma mexicanum, assembly GCF_040938575.1. Taxonomy (NCBI): domain Eukaryota; kingdom Metazoa; phylum Chordata; class Amphibia; order Caudata; family Ambystomatidae; genus Ambystoma; species Ambystoma mexicanum. The sequence continues at coordinate 297,461,134 of NC_090938.1, forward strand.
ATGTGACATCCAAGTCCTTCCCATTCCAATCCTGAGACCCTTCCGATAGCAGAGATGTGATATCTCAATGCTTATACCAAACCTGAGACCCTTCCTATGGCCTGAGATGTCATATACAACTCCTTCCCATTCCAATCCTGAGACCCTTCCTATAGCATGAGATGTGATATCTCAATGCTTATACCAAATCTGAGACCCTTCCTATAGCATGAGATGTGATATCCAACTCCTTCCCATTCCAAACCTGAGACCCTTCCTATAGCATGAGATGTGATATCTCAATGCCTCTTATACCAAACCTGAGATCCTTCCTCTAACATGAAATGTGATATCCAACTCCTTCCCCTTCCAAACCTGAGAGCCTTCCTATAGCATGAGATATGATATCCAAGTCCTTCCCATTCCAATCCTGAGAATCTTCATATAACATGAGATGTGATATCCAACTCCTTCCCATTCCAACCTGAGACCCTTCCTATAGCATGAGATGGGATATCCAACTCCTTCCAAATCCAATACTGATACCCTTCCGATAGCATGAGATGTGATATCCCAATGCTTCTACCAAACCTGAGACCCATACTATGGCATGAGATGTGATATCAAACTCCTTCCCATTCCAATCCTGAGACCCTTACTATAGCTTGAGATGTGATATCCAACTCCTTCCCATTCCAATTCTGAGACCCTTCCTATACCATGAGACTTGATATCTCAATGCTTCTAATACCAAACCTGAGACCCTTCCTATAACATGAGATGTGATATCCAAATCCTTCCCCTTCCAAACCTTAGACCCTTCCTTTATCATGAGATGTGATATCCAACTCCTTCCCATTCCAATCCTGAGACCCTTCCGATATCATGAGATGTCATATCTCAATGCTTCTAATATCAAACTTCAGACCCTCCCTATAGCATGAGATGTGATATCCAAGTCCTTCCCATTCCAATCCTGAGACCCTTCCTATAGCATGAGAAGTGATATCTCAATGCTTCTAATACCAAACCTGAGACCCGTCCTATAACATGAGATGTGATATCCAAATCCTTCCCCTTCCAAACCTTAGACCCTTCCTTTATCATGAGATGGGAATATCCAACTCCTTCCCATTCCAATCCTGAGACCATTCCGATAGCAGAGATGTGATATCTCAATGCTTATACCAAACCTGAGATCCTTCCTATAACATGAGATGTGATATCCAACTCCTTCCCATTCCAATCCTGAGACACTTCCTATAGCATGAGATGTGATATCTCACTGCTTATACCAAACCTGAGACCCTTCCGATAGCATGAGATGTGATATCCAACTCCTTCCCATTCTAATCCTGAGACCCTTCCTATAGCATGAGATGTGATATCTCAATGCTTCTAATATCAAACTTGAGACCCTCCCTATAGCATGAGATGTGATATCCAAGTCCTTCCCATTCCAATCCTGAGACACTTCCTATAGCATGAGATGTAATATCTCAATGCTTCTAATACCAAACCTGAGACTCTTCCTATAACATGAGATGGGATATCCAACTCCTTCCCATTCCAATCCTGAGACCCTTTCGATTGCAGAGATGTGATATCTCAATGCTTATACCAAACCTGAGACCCTTCCTACGGCATGAGATGTCATATACAACTCCTTCCCATTCCAATCCTGAGACCCTTCCTATAGCATGAGATGTGATATCTCAATGCTTATACCTAACCTGAGACCCTTCCTATAGCATGAGATGTGATATCCAACTCCTTCCCATTCCAATCCTGAGACCCTTCCTATAGCATGAGATGTGATGGCTCAATGCCTCTAATACCAAACCTGAGATCCTTCCTCTAACATGAAATGTGATATCCAACTCCTTCCCTTTCCAAACCTGGGAGCCTATCTATAGCATGAGATGTGATATCCAAGTCCTTCCCATTCCAATACTTAGACCCTTCCTACAGCATGCAATATGATATCTCAATGATTCTAATAACAAACCTGAGACCCGTCCTATAACATGAGATGGGATATCCAACTCCTTCCCATTCCAATCCTGAGACACTTCCGATAGCAGAGATATGATATCTCAATGCTTATACCAAACCTGAGACCCTTCCTATAACATGAGATGTGATATCCAACTCCTTCCCGTTCCAAACCTGAGACCCTTCCTTTAGCATGAGATGTGATATCCAGCTCCTTCCCATTCCAATCCTGAGACATTTCCGATAGCATGAGATGTGATATCTCAATGATTCTACAAAACCTGAGACCCTTCCTTTAGCATGAGATGTGATATCCAACTCCATCCCATTCCAATCCTGAGACCCTTCTTATAGCATGAGATGTGATATCTCAATACTTCTAATACCAAACCTGAGATCCTTCCGATAACATGAGATGTGATATCCAAATCCTTCCCCTTCCAAACCTGAGACCCTCCCTTTAGCATGAGATGTGATATCCAACTCCTTCCCATTCCAATCCTGAGACCCTTCTGATAGCATGAGATGTGATATCTCAATGCTTCTAATACCAAACCTGAGATCCTTCCGATAGCATGAGATGTGATATCTCAATGCTTCTAATACCAAACCTGAGATCCTTCCTATAACATGAGATGTGATATCCAAATCCTTCCCCTTCCAAACCTGAGACCCTCCCTTTAGCATGAGATGTGAAATCCAACTCCTTCCCATTCCAACCTGAGACCCTTCTGATAGCATGAGATGTGATATCTCAATGCCTCTAAAACGAATCCTGAGACCCTTCCTATAACATGAGATGTGATATCCAACTCCTTCCCATTTCAACCTGAGACCCTTCCTATAGCATGAGATGGGATATCCAACTCCTTCCAAATCCAATTCTGATACCCTTCCGATAGCATGAGATGTGATATCCCAATGCTTCTACCAAACCTGAGACCCTTCCTTTAGCATGAGATGTGATATCCAACTCCATCCCATTCCAATCCTGAGACCCTTCTTATAGCATGAGATGTGATATCTCAATGCTTCTAATACCAAGCCTGAGATCCTTCCTATAACATGTGATGTGATATCCAAATCCTTCCCCTTCCAAACCTGAGACCCTCCCTTTAGCATGAGATGTGAAATCCAACTCCTTCCCATTCCAATCCTGAGACTCTTATGATAGCATGAGATGTGATATCTCAATGCCTCTAATACCAAACCTGAGATACTTCCGATAGCATGAGATGTGATATCTCAATGCTTCTAATACCAAACCTGAGATCCTTCCTATAACATGAGATGTGATATCCAAATCCTTCCCCTTCCAAACCTGAGACCCTCCCTTTAGCATGAGATGTGATATCCAACTCCTTCCCATTCCAATCCTGAGACCCTTCTGATAGCATGAGATGTGATATCTCAATGCCTCTAATACCAAACCTGAGATCCTACCTCTAACATGAAATGTGATATCCAACTCCTTCCCTTTCCAAACCTGAGACCCTGCCTATAGCATGAGATGTGATATCCAAGTCCTTCCCATTCCAATCCTGAGACCCTTCCTATAGCATGTGATGTGATATCTCAATGCTTATACCAAACCTGAGACCCTTCCTATGGCATGAGATTTCATATACAACTCCTTCCCATTCCAATCCTGAGAGCCTTCCTATAGCATGAGATGTGATATGTCAATGCTTATACCAAACCTGAGACCCTTCCTATAGCATGAGATGTGATATCCAACTTCTTCCCATTCCAATCCCGAGACCCTTCCTATAACATGAGATTTGATGTCTCAATGCTTCTAATACCAAACCTGAGATCTTTCCTATAACATGAGATGTGATATCCAACTCCTTCCCATTCCAATTCTGAGACCCTTCCTATAGCATGAGATGTGATATCTCAATGCTTATACCAAACCTGAGACCCTTCCTATAGCTTGAGATGTGATATCCAACTCCTTCCCATTCCAATCCTGAGACCCTTCCTATAGCATGAGATGTGATATCTCAATGCTTATACCAAACCTGAGACCCTTCCTATAGCTTGAGATGTGATATCCAACTCCTTCCCCTTCCAAACCTGAGAGCCTTCCCATAGCATGAGATATGATATCCAAGTCCTTCCCATTCCAATCCTGAGACCCTTCCTATAACATGAGATGTGATATCCAACTCCTTCCCATTCCAACCTGAGACCCTTCCTATAGCATGATGGGATATCCAACTCCTTCCAAATCCAATACTGATACCCTTCCGATAGCATGAGATGTGATATCCCAATGCTTCTACCAAACCTGAGACCCATACTATGGCATGAGATGTGATATCAAACTTCTTCCCATTCCAATCCTGAGACCCTTCCTATAGCTTGAGATGTGTTATCCAACTCCTTCCCATTTCAATTCTGAGACCCTTCCTATACCATGAGACTTGATATCTCAATGCTTCTAATACCAAACCCGAGACCCGTCCTATAACATGAGATGTGATATCCAAATCCTTCCCCTTCCAAACCTTAGACCCTTCCTATATCATGAGATGTGATATCCAACTCCTTCCCATTCCAATGTGAGACTATTCGGATATCATGAGATTTGTTATCTCAATGCTTCTAATATCAAACTTGAGACCCTCCCTTATAGCATGAGATGTGACATCCAAGTCCTTCCCATTCCAATCCTGAGACCCTTCCGATAGCAGAGATGTGATATCTCAATGCTTATACCAAACCTGAGACCCTTCCTATGGCCTGAGATGTCATATACAACTCCTTCCCATTCCAATCCTGAGACCCTTCCTATAGCATGAGATGTGATATCTCAATGCTTATACCAAATCTGAGACCCTTCCTATAGCATGAGATGTGATATCCAACTCCTTCCCATTCCAATCTTGAGACCCTTCCTATAGCATGAGAAGTGATATCTCCATGCGTATACCAAACCTGAGACCCTTCCTATAGCATGAGATGTGATATCCAAATCCGTCCCATTCCAATCCTGAGACCCTTCCTATAGCATGAGATGTGATATCTCAATGCTTATACCAAACCTGAAAGCCTACCTATAGCATGAGATGTGATGTCCAAGTCCATCCCATTCCAATCCTTAGACCCTTCCTACAGCATGCGATGTGATCTCTCAATGATTCTAATACCAAACCAGAGACCCGTCCTATAACATGAGATGGGATATCCAACTCCTTCCCATTCCAATCCTGAGCCACTTCCGATAGCAGAGATGTGATATCTCAATGCTTATACCAAACCTGAGACCCTTCCTATAACATGAGATGTGATATCCAAATCATTCCCATTCCAATCCTGAGACCCTTCCGATAGCATGAGATGTGATATCTCAATGCTTCTAATACCAAACCTGAGATCCTTCCTATAGCATATGTGATATCCAACTCCTTCCCATTCCAAACATGAGACCCTTCCTATAGCAAGAATGTAATATCCAACTCCTACTCATTCCAATCCTGAGACCATTCCTATAGCATGAGATGTGATATATCAATGCTTCTAATACCAAACCTGAGATCCTTCCTATGACATGAGATGTGATATCCAACTTCTTCCCATTCCAATCCTGAGACCCTTCCTATAGCATGAGATGTGATAACTCAATGCTTATACCAAACCTGAGACCCTTCCTATAGCATGAGATGTGATATCCAACTTCTTCCCATTCCAATCCTGAGACCCTTCTTATAACATGAGATGTGATGTCTCAATGCTTCTAATACCAAACCTGAGATCTTTCCTATAACATGAGATGTGATATCCAACTCCTTCCCATTCCAATTCTGAGACCCTTCCTATAGCATGAGATATGATATCCAAGTCCTTCCCATTCCAATCCTGAGACCCTTCCTATAACATGAGATGTGATATCCAACTCCTTCCCATTCCAACCTGAGACCCTTCCTATAGCATGAGATGGGATATCCAACTCCTTCCAAATCCAATACTGATACCCTTCCGATAGCATGAGATGTGATATCCCAAAGCTTCTACCAAACCTGAGACCCATACTATGGCATGAGATGTGATATCAAACTCCTTCCCCTTCCAAACCTGAGACCCTCCCTTTAGCATGAGATGTGATATCCAACTCCTTCCCATTCCAATCTTGAGACCCTTCTGATAGCATGAGATGTGATATCTCAATGCCTCTAATACCAAACCTGAGATCCTACCTCTAACATGAAATGTGATATCCAACTCCTTCCCTTTACAAACCTGAGACCCTGCCTATAGCATGAGATGTGATATCCAAGTCCTTCCCATTCCAATCCTGAGACCCTTCCTATAGCATGTGATGTGATATCTCAATGCTTATACCAAACCTGAGACCCTTCCTATGGCATGAGATGTCATATACAACTCCTTCCCATTCCAATCCTGAGACCCTTCCTATAGTATGAGATGTGATATCTCAATGCTTATACCAAACCTGAGACCCTTCCTATAGCATGAGATGTGATATCCAACTTATTCCCATTCCAATCCTGAGACCCTTCCTATAACATGAGATTTGATGTCTCAATGCTTCTAATACCAAACCTGAGATCTTTCCTATAACATGAGATGTGATATCCAACTCCTTCCTATTCCAATTCTGAGACCCTTCCTATAGCATGAGATATGATATCCAAGTCCTTCCCATTCCAATCCTGAAACCCTTCCTATAACATGAGATGTGATATCCAACTCCTTCCCATTCCAACCTGAGACCCTTCCTATAGCATGAGATGGGATATCCAACTCCTTCCAAATCCAATACTGATACCCTTCCGATAGCATGAGATGTGATATCCCAATGCTTCTACCAAACCTGAGACCCATACTATGGCATGAGATGTGATATCAAACTCCTTCCCCTTCCAAACCTGAGACCCTCCCTTTAGCATGAGATGTGATATCCAACTCCTTCCCATTCCAATCCTGAGACCCTTCTGATAGCATGAGATGTGATATCTCAATGCCTCTAATACCAAAACTGAGATCCTACCTCTAACATGAAATGTGATATCCAACTCCTTCCCTTTCCAAACCTGAGACCCTGCCTATAGCATGAGATGTGATATCCAAATCCTTCCCATTCCAATCCTGAGACCCTTCCTATAGCATGTGATGTGATATCTCAATGCTTATACCAAACCTGAGACCCTTCCTATGGCATGAGACGTCATATACAACTCCTTCCCATTCCAATCCTGAGACCCTTCCTATAGCATGAGATGTGATATCCAACTTCTTCCCATTCCAATCCTGAGACCCTTCCTATAACATGAGATTTGATGTCTCAATGCTTCTAATACCAAACCTGAGATCTTTCCTATAACATGAGATGTGATATCCAACTCCTTCCCATTCCAATTCTGACACCCTTCCTGTAGCATGAGATGTGATATCTCAATGCTTATACCAAACCTGAGACCCTTCCTATAGCTTGAGATGTGATATCCAACTCCTTCCCATTCCAATCCTGAGACCCTTCCTATAGCATGAGATGTGATATCTCAATGCTTCTAATACCAAACCTGAGACCCTTCCTATAGCTTGAGATGTGATATCCAACTCCTTCCCCTTCCAAACCTGAGAGCCTTCCCATAGCATGAGATATGATATCCAAGTCCTTCCCATTCCAATCCTGAGACCCTTCCTATAACATGAGATGTGATATCCAACTCCTTCCCATTCCAACCTGAGACCCTTCCTATAGCATGATGGGATATCCAACTCCTTCCAAATCCAATACTGATACCCTTCCGATAGCATGAGATGTGATATCCCAATGCTTCTACCAAACCTGAGACCCATACTATGGCATGAGATGTGATATCAAACTTCTTCCCATTCCAATCCTGAGACCCTTCCTATAGCTTGAGATGTGTTATCCAACTCCTTCCCATTTCAATTCTGAGACCCTTCCTATACCATGAGACTTGATATCTCAATGCTTCTAATACCAAACCCGAGACCCGTCCTATAACATGAGATGTGATATCCAAATCCTTCCCCTTCCAAACCTTAGACCCTTCCTATATCATGAGATGTGATATCCAACTCCTTCCCATTCCAATGTGAGACTATTTCGATATCATGAGATTTGTTATCTCAATGCTTCTAATATCAAACTTGAGACCCTCCCTTATAGCATGAGATGTGACATCCAAGTCCTTCCCATTCCAATCCTGAGACCCTTCCGATAGCAGAGATGTGATATCTCAATGCTTATACCAAACCTGAGACCCTTCCTATGGCCTGAGATGTCATATACAACTCCTTCCCATTCCAATCCTGAGACCCTTCCTATAGCATGAGATGTGATATCTCAATGCTTATACCAAATCTGAGACCCTTCCTATAGCATGAGATGTGATATCCAACTCCTTCCCATTCCAATCCTGAGACCCTTCCTATAGCATGAGAAGTGATATCTCCATGCGTATACCAAACCTGAGACCCTTCCTATAGCATGAGATGTGATATCCAAATCCGTCCCATTCCAATCCTGAGACCCTTCCTATAGCATGAGATGTGATATCTCAATGCTTATACCAAACCTGAAAGCCTACCTATAGCATGAGATGTGATGTCCAAGTCCATCCCATTCCAATCCTTAGACCCTTCCTACAGCATGCGATGTGATCTCTCAATGATTCTAATACCAAACCAGAGACCCGTCCTATAACATGAGATGGGATATCCAACTCCTTCCCATTCCAATCCTGAGCCACTTCCGATAGCAGAGATGTGATATCTCAATGCTTATACCAAACCTGAGACCCTTCCTATAACATGAGATGTGATATCCAAATCATTCCCATTCCAATCCTGAGACCCTTCCGATAGCATGAGATGTGATATCTCAATGCTTCTAATACCAAACCTGAGATCCTTCCTATAGCATATGTGATATCCAACTCCTTCCCATTCCAAACATGAGACCCTTCCTATAGCAAGAATGTAATATCCAACTCCTACTCATTCCAATCCTGAGACCATTCCTATAGCATGAGATGTGATATATCAATGCTTCTAATACCAAACCTGAGATCCTTCCTATGACATGAGATGTGATATCCAAATCCTTCCCATTCCAATCCTGAGACCCTTCCGATAGCATGAGATGTGATATCTCAATGCTTCTAATACCAAATCTGAGATCCTTCCTATAGCATGAGATGTGATATCCAACTTCTTCCCATTCCAATCCTGAGACCCTTCCTATAGCATGAGATGTGATAACTCAATGCTTATACCAAACCTGAGACCCTTCCTATAGCATGAGATGTGATATCCAACTTCTTCCCATTCCAATCCTGAGACCCTTCTTATAACATGAGATGTGATGTCTCAATGCTTCTAATACCAAACCTGAGATCTTTCCTATAACATGAGATGTGATATCCAACTCCTTCCCATTCCAATTCTGAGACCCTTCCTATAGCATGAGATATGATATCCAAGTCCTTCCCATTCCAATCCTGAGACCCTTCCTATAACATGAGATGTGATATCCAACTCCTTCCCATTCCAACCTGAGACCCTTCCTATAGCATGAGATGGGATATCCAACTCCTTCCAAATCCAATACTGATACCCTTCCGATAGCATGAGATGTGATATCCCAAAGCTTCTACCAAACCTGAGACCCATACTATGGCATGAGATGTGATATCAAACTCCTTCCCCTTCCAAACCTGAGACCCTCCCTTTAGCATGAGATGTGATATCCAACTCCTTCCCATTCCAATCCTGAGACCCTTCTGATAGCATGAGATGTGATATCTCAATGCCTCTAATACCAAACCTGAGATCCTACCTCTAACATGAAATGTGATATCCAACTCCTTCCCTTTACAAACCTGAGACCCTGCCTATAGCATGAGATGTGATATCCAAGTCCTTCCCATTCCAATCCTGAGACCCTTCCTATAGCATGTGATGTGATATCTCAATGCTTATACCAAACCTGAGACCCTTCCTATGGCATGTGATGTCATATACAACTCCTTCCCATTCCAATCCTGAGACCCTTCCTATAGTATGAGATGTGATATCTCAATGCTTATACCAAACCTGAGACCCTTCCTATAGCATGAGATGTGATATCCAACTTATTCCCATTCCAATCCTGAGACCCTTCCTATAACATGAGATTTGATGTCTCAATGCTTCTAATACCAAACCTGAGATCTTTCCTATAACATGAGATGTGATATCCAACTCCTTCCTATTCCAATTCTGAGACCCTTCCTATAGCATGAGATATGATATCCAAGTCCTTCCCATTCCAATCCTGAAACCCTTCCTATAACATGAGATGTGATATCCAACTCCTTCCCATTCCAACCTGAGACCCTTCCTATAGCATGAGATGGGATATCCAACTCCTTCCAAATCCAATACTGATACCCTTCCGATAGCATGAGATGTGATATCCCAATGCTTCTACCAAACCTGAGACCCATACTATGGCATGAGATGTGATATCAAACTCCTTCCCCTTCCAAACCTGAGACCCTCCCTTTAGCATGAGATGTGATATCCAACTCCTTCCCATTCCAATCCTGAGACCCTTCTGATAGCATGAGATGTGATATCTCAATGCCTCTAATACCAAAACTGAGATCCTACCTCTAACATGAAATGTGATATCCAACTCCTTCCCTTTCCAAACCTGAGACCCTGCCTATAGCATGAGATGTGATATCCAAATCCTTCCCATTCCAATCCTGAGACCCTTCCTATAGCATGTGATGTGATATCTCAATGCTTATACCAAACCTGAGACCCTTCCTATGGCATGAGACGTCATATACAACTCCTTCCCATTCCAATCCTGAGACCCTTCCTATAGCATGAGATGTGATATCCAACTTCTTCCCATTCCAATCCTGAGACCCTTCCTATAACATGAGATTTGATGTCTCAATGCTTCTAATACCAAACCTGAGATCTTTCCTATAACATGAGATGTGATATCCAACTCCTTCCCATTCCAATTCTGACACCCTTCCTATAGCATGAGATGTGATATCTCAATGCTTATACCAAACCTGAGACCCTTCCTATAGCTTGAGATGTGATATCCAACTCCTTCCCATTCCAATCCTGAGACCCTTCCTATAGCATGAGATGTGATATCTCAATGCTTCTAATACCAAACCTGAGACCCTTCCTATAGCTTGAGATGTGATATCCAACTCCTTCCCCTTCCAAACCTGAGAGCCTTCCCAGAGCATGAGATATGATATCCAAGTCCTTCCCATTCCAATCCTGAGACCCTTCCTATAACATGAGATGTGATATCCAACTCCTTCCCATTCCAACCTGAGACCCTTCCTATAGCATGATGGGATATCCAACTCCTTCCAAATCCAATACTGATACCCTTCCGATAGCATGAGATGTGATATCCCAATGCTTCTACCAAACATGAGACCCATACTATGGCATGAGATGTGATATCAAACTTCTTCCCATTCCAATCCTGAGACCCTTGCTATAGCTTGAGATGTGTTATCCAACTCCTTCCCATTCCAATTCTGAGACCCTTCCTATACCATGAGACTTGATATCTCAATGCTTCTAATACCAAACCTGAGACCCGTCCTATAACATGAGATGTGATATCCAAATCCTTCCCCTTCCAAACCTGAGACCCTTCATATATCATGAGATGTGATATCCAACTCCTTCCCATTCCAATCCTGAGACCCTTCCGATATCATGAGATTTGTTATCTCAATGCTTCTAATATCAAACTTGAGACCCTCCCTATAGCATGAGATTTGACATCCAAGTCCTTCCCATTCCAATCCTGAGACCCTTCCGATAGCAGAGATGTGATATCTCAATGCTTATACCAAACCTGAGACCCTTCCTATGGCCTGAGATGTCATATACAACTCCTTCCCATTCCAATCCTGAGACCCTTCCTATAGCATGAGATGTGATATCTCAATGCTTATACCAAATCTGAGACCCTTCCTATAGCATGAGATGTGTTATCCAACTCCTTCTCATTCCAATCCTGAGACCCTTCCTATAGCATGAGAAGTGATATCTCCATGCGTATACCAAACCTGAGACCCTTCCTATAGCATGAGATGTGATATCCAAATCCGTCCCATTCCAATCTTGAGACCCTTCCTATAGCATGAGATGTGATATCTCAATGCTTATACCAAACCTGAGAGCCTACCTATAGCATGAGATGTGATGTCCAAGTCCATCCCATTCCAATCCTTAGACCCTTCCTACAGCATGCGATGTGATATCTCAATGATTCTAATACCAAACCAGAGACCCGTCCTATAACATGAGATGGGATATCCAACTCCTTCCCATTCCAATCCGGAGCCACTTCCGATAGCAGAGATGTGATATCTCAATGCTTATACCAAACCTGAGACCCTTCCTATAACATGAGATGTGATATCCAAATCATTCCCATTCCAATCCTGAGACCCTTCCGATAGCATGAGATGTGACATCTCAATGCTTCTAATACCAAACCTGAGATCCTTCCTATAGCATATGTGATATCCAACTCCTTCCCATTCCAAACATGAGACCCTTCCTATAGCAAGAATGTAATATCCAACTCCTACCCATTCCAATCCTGAGACCATTCCTATAGCATGAGATGTGATATCTCAATGCTTATACCAAACCTGAGACTCTTCCTATAGCATGAGATGTGATATCCAACTCCTTCCCCTTCCAAACCTGAGAGCCTTCCTATAGCATGAGATATGATATCCAAGTCCTTCCCATTCCAATCCTGAGACCCTTCCTATAACATGAGATGTGATATCCAACTCCTTTCCCTTCCAAACCTGAGAGCCTTCCTATAGCATGAGATATGATATCCAAGGCCTTCCCATTCCAATCCTGAGACCCTTCCTATAACATGAGATGGGATATCCAACTCCTTCCAAATCCAATACTGATACCCTTCCGATAGCATGAGATGTGATATCCCAATGCTTCTACCAAACCTGAGACCCATACTATGGCATGAGATGTGATATCCAACTCCTTCCCATTCCAATCCTGAGACACTTCCTATAGCATGAGATGTGATATCTCACTGCTTATACCAAACCTGAGACCCTTCCTATAGCATGAGATGTGATATCTCAATGCCTCTTATACCAAACCTGAGATCCTTCCTCTAACATGAAATGTGATATCCAACTCCTTCCCCTTCCAAACCTGAGAGCCTTCCTATAGCATGAGATATGATATCCAAGTCCTTCCCATTCCAATCCTGAGACCCTTCCTATAACATGAGATGTGATATCCAACTCCTTCCCATTCCAACCTGAGACCCTTCCTATAGCATGAGATGGGATATCCAACTCCTTCCAAATCCAATACTGATACCCTTCCGATAGCATGAGATGTGATATCCCAATGCTTCTACCAAACCTGAGACCCATACTATGGCATGAGATGTGATATCAAACTCCTTCCCATTCCAATCCTGAGACCCTTACTATAGCTTGAGTTGTGATATCCAACTCCTTCCCATTCCAATTCTGAGACCCTTCCTATACCATGAGACTTGATATCTCAATGCTTCTAATACCAAACCTGAGACCCGTCCTATAACATGAGATGTGATATCCAAATCCTTCCCCTTCCAAACCTTAGACCCTTCCTTTATCATGAGATGTGATATCCAACTCCTTCCCATTCCAATCCTGAGACCCTTCCGATATCATGAGATGTCATATCTCAATGCGTCTAATATCAAACTTCAGACCCTCCCTATAGCATGAGATGTGATATCCAAGTCCTTCCCATTCCAATCCTGAGACCCTTCCTATAGCATGAGAAGTGATATCTCAATGCTTCTAATACCAAACCTGAGACCCGTCCTATAACATGAGATGTGATATCCAACTCCTTCCCATTCCAACCTGAGACCCTTCCTATAGCATGATGGGATATCCAACTCCTTCCAAATCCAATACTGATACCCTTCCGATAGTATGAGATGTGATATCCCAATGCTTCTACCAAACATGAGACCCATACTATGGCATGAGATGTGATATCAAACTTCTTCCCATTCCAATCCTGAGACCCTTGCTATAGCTTGAGATGTGTTATCCAACTCCTTCCCATTCCAATTCTGAGACCCTTCCTATACCATGAGACTTGATATCTCAATGCTTCTAATACCAAACCTGAGACCCGTCCTATAACATGAGATGTGATATCCAAATCCTTCCCCTTCCAAACCTGAGACCCTTCATATATCATGAGATGTGATATCCAACTCCTTCCCATTTCAATCCTGAGACCCTTCCGATATCATGAGATTTGTTATCTCAATGCTTCTAATATCAAACTTGAGACCCTCCCTATCGCATGAGATTTGACATCCAAGTCCTTCCCATTCCAATCCTGAGACCCTTCCGATAGCAGAGATGTGATATCTCAATGCTTATACCAAACCTGAGACCCTTCCTATGGCCTGAGATGTCATATACAACTCCTTCCCATTCCAATCCTGAGACCCTTCCTATAGCATGAGATGTGATATCTCAATGCTTATACCAAATCTGAGACCCTTCCTATAGCATGAGATGTGATATCCAACTCCTTCTCATTCCAATCCTGAGACCCTTCCTATAGCATGAGAAGTGATATCTCCATGCGTATACCAAACCTGAGACCCTTCCTATAGCATGAGGTGTGATATCCAAATCCGTCCCATTCCAATCTTGAGACCCTTCCTATAGCATGAGATGTGATATCTCAATGCTTATACCAAACCTGAGAGCCTACCTATAGCATGAGATGTGATGTCCAAGTCCATCCCATTCCAATCCTTAGACCCTTCCTACAGCATGCGATGTGATATCTCAATGATTCTAATACCAAACCAGAGACCCGTCCTATAACATGAGATGGGATATCCAACTCCTTCCAATTCCAATCCTGAGCCACTTCCGATAGCAGAGATGTGATATCTCAATGCTTATACCAAACCTGAGACCCTTCCTATAACATGAGATGTGATAGCCAAATCATTCCCATTCCAATCCTGAGACCCTTCCGATAGCATGAGATGTGACATCTCAATGCTTCTAATACCAAACCTGAGATCCTTCCTATAGCATATGAGATATCCAACTCCTTCCCATTCCAAACATGAGACCCTTCCTATAGCAAGAATGTAATATCCAACTCCTACCCATTCCAATCCTGAGACCATTCCTATAGCATGAGATGTGATATCTCAATGCTTATACCAAACCTGAGACTCTTCCTATAGCATGAGATGTGATATCCAACTCCTTCCCCTTCCAAACCTGAGAGCCTTCCTATAGCATGAGATATGATATCCAAGTCCTTCCCATTCCAATCCTGAGACCCTTCCTATAACATGAGATGTGATATCCAACTCCTTTCCCTTCCAAACCTGAGACCCTTCCTATAGCATGAGATATGATATCCAAGGCCTTCCCATTCCAATCCTGAGACCCTTCCTATAACATGAGATGGGATATCCAACTCCTTCCAAATCCAATACTGATACCCTTCCGATAGCATGAGATGTGATATCCCAATGCTTCTACCAAACCTGAGACCCATACAAGGCATGAGATGTGATATCCAACTCCTTCCCATTCCAATCCTGAGACACTTCCTATAGCATGAGATGTGATATCTCACTGCTTATACCAAACCTGAGACCCTTCCTATAGCATGAGATGTGATATCTCAATGCCTCTTATACCAAACCTGAGATCCTTCCTCTACCATGAAATGTGATATCCAACTCCTTCCCCTTCCAAACCTGAGAGCCTTCCTATAGCATGAGATATGATATCCAAGTCCTTCCCATTCCAATCCTGAGACCCTTCCTATAACATGAGATGTGATATCCAACTCCTTCCCATTCCAACCTGAGACCCTTCCTATAGCATGAGATGGGATATCCAACTCCTTCCAAATCCAATACTGATACCCTTCCGATAGCATGAGATGTGATATCCCAATGCTTCTACCAAACCTGAGACCCATACTATGGCATGAGATGTGATATCAAACTCCTTCCCATTCCAATCCTGAGACCCTTACTATAGCTTGAGATGTGATATCCAACTCCTTCCCATTCCAATTCTGAGACCCTTCCTATACCATGAGACTTGATATCTCAATGCTTCTAATACCAAACCTGAGACCCGTCCTATAACATGAGATGTGATATCCAAATCCTTCCCCTTCCAAACCTTAGACCCTTCCTTTATCATGAGATGTGATATCCAACTCCTTCCCATTCCAATCCTGAGACCCTTCCGATATCATGAGATGTCATATCTCAATGCTTCTAATATCAAACTTCAGACCCTCCCTACAGCATGAGATGTGATATCCAAGTCCTTCCCATTCCAATCCTGAGACCCTTCCTATAGCATGAGAAGTGATATCTCAATGCTTCTAATACCAAACCTGAGACCCGTCCTATAACATGAGATGTGATATCCAAATCCTTCCCCTTCCAAACCTTAGACCCTTCCTTTATCATGAGATGGGAATATCCAACTCCTTCCCATTCCAATCCTGAGACCATTCCGATAGCAGAGATGTGATATCTCAATGCTTATACCAAACCTGAGATCCTTCCTATAACATGAGATGTGATATCCAACTCCTTCCCATTCCAATCCTGAGACACTTCCTATAGCATGAGATGTGATATCTCACTGCTTATACCAAACCTGAGACCCTTCCTATAGCATGAGATGTGATATCCAACTCCTTCCCATTCTAATCCTGAGACCCTTCCTATAGCATGAGATGTGATATCTCAAAGCTTCTAATATCAAACTTGAGACCCTCCCTATAGCATGAGATGTGATATCCAAGTCCCACCCATTCCAATCCTGAGACACTTCCTATAGCATGAGATGTAATATCTCAATGCTTCTAATACCAAACCTGAGACTCTTCCTATAACATGAGATGGGATATCCAACTCCTTCCCATTCCAATCCTGAGACCCTTTCGATTGCAGAGATGTGATATCTCAATGCTTATACCAAACCTGAGACCCTTCCTACGGCATGAGATGTCATATACAACTCCTTCCCATTCCAATCCTGAGACCCTTCCTATAGCATGAGATGTGATATCTCAATGCTTATACCTAACCTGAGACCCTTCCTATAGCATGAGATGTGATATCCAACTCCTTCCCATTCCAATCCTGAGACCCTTCCTATAGCATGAGATGTGATGTCTCAATGCCTCTAAAACCAAACCTGAGATCCTTCCTCTAACATGAAATGTGATATCCAACTCCTTCCCTTTCCAAACCTGGGAGCCTATCTATAGCATGAGATGTGATATCCAAGTCCTTCCCATTCCAATACTTAGACCCTTCCTACAGCATGCAATATGATATCTCAATGATTCTAATAACAAACCTGAGACCCGTCCTATAACATGAGATGGGATATCCAACTCCTTCCCATTCCAATCCTGAGACACTTCCGATAGCAGAGATATGATATCTCAATGCTTATACCAAACCTGAGACCCTTCCTATAACATGAGATGTGATATCCAACTCCTTCCCGTTCCAAACCTGAGACCCTTCCTTTAGCATGAGATGTGATATCCAGCTCCTTTCCATTCCAATCCTGAGACATTTCCGATAGCATGAGATGTGATATCTCAATGATTCTACCAAACCTGAGACCCTTCCTTTAGCATGAGATGTGATATCCAACTCCATCCCATTCCAATCCTGAGACCCTTCTTATAGCATGAGATGTGATATCTCAATACTTCTAATACCAAACCTGAGATCCTTCCGATAACATGAGATGTGATATCCAAATCCTTCCCCTTCCAAACCTGAGACCCTCCCTTTAGCATGAGATGTGATATCTCAATGATTCTACCAAACCTGAGACCCTTCCTTTAGCATGAGATGTGATATCCAACTCCATCCCATTCCAATCCTGAGACCCTTCTTATAGCATGAGATGTGATATCTCAATACTTCTAATACCAAACCTGAGATCCTTCCGATAACATGAGATGTGATATCCAAATCCTTCCCATTCCAATCCTGAGACCCTTCTGATAGCAAGAGATGTGATATCTCAATGCTTCTAATACCAAACCTGAGATCCTTCCGATAGCATGAGATGTGATATCTCAATGCTTCTAATACCAAACCTGAGATCCTTCCTATAACATGAGATGTGATATCCAAATCCTTCCCCTTCCAAACCTGAGACCCTCCCTTTAGCATGAGATGTGAAATCCAACTCCTTCCCATTCCAATCCTGAGACCCTTCTGATAGCATGAGATGTGATATCTCAATGCCTCTAAAACGAATCCTGAGACCCTTCCTATAACATGAGATGTGATATCCAACTCCTTCCCATTTCAACCTGAGACCCTTCCTATAGCATGAGATGGGATATCCAACTCCTTCCAAATCCAATTCTGATACCCTTCCGATAGCATGAGATGTGATATCCCAATGCTTCTAACAAACCTGAGACCCTTCCTTTAGCATGAGATGTGATATCCAACTCCATCCCATTCCAATCCTGAGACCCTTCCTATAGCATGAGATGTGATATCTCAATGCTTCTAATACCAAACCTGAGACCCTTCCTATAGCTTGAGATGTGATATCCAACTCCTTCCCCTTCCAAACCTGAGAGCCTTCCCATAGCATGAGATATGATATCCGAGTCCTTCCCATTCCAATTCTGAGACCCTTCCTATAACATGAGATGTGATATCCAACTCCTTCCCATTCCAACCTGAGACCCTTCCTATAGCATGATGGGATATCCAACTCCTTCCAAATCCAATACTGATACCCTTCCGATAGCATGAGATGTGATATCCCAATGCTTCTACCAAACCTGAGACCCATACTATGGCATGAGATGTGATATCAAACTTCTTCCCATTCCAATCCTGAGATCCTTCCTTTAGCTTGAGATGTGTTATCAAACTCCTTCCCATTTCAATTCTGAGACCCTTCCTATACCATGAGACTTGATATCTCAATGCTTCTAATACCAAACCCGAGACCCGTCCTATAACATGAGATGTGATATCCAAATCCTTCCCCTTCCAAACCTTAGACCCTTCCTATATCATGAGATGTGATATCCAACTCCTTCCCATTCCAATGTGAGACTATTCCGATATCATGAGATTTGTTATCTCAATGCTTCTAATATCAAACTTGAGACCCTCCCTTATAGCATGAGATGTGCCATCCAAGTCCTTCCCATTCCAATCCTGAGACCCTTCCGATAGCAGAGATGTGATATCTCAATGCTTATACCAAACCTGAGACCCTTCCTATGGCCTGAGATGTCATATACAACTCCTTCCCATTCCAATCCTGAGACCTTTCCTATAGCATGAGATGTGATATCTCAATGCTTATACCAAATCTGAGACCCTTCCTATAGCATGAGATGTGATATCCAACTCCTTCCCATTCCAATCCTGAGACCCTTCCTATAGCATGAGAAGTGATATCTCCATGCGTATACCAAACCTGAGACCCTTCCTATAGCATGAGATGTGATATCCAAATCCGTCCCATTCCAATCCTGAGACCCTTCCTATAGCATGAGATGTGATATCTCAATGCTTATACCAAACCTGAAAGCCTACCTATAGCATGAGATGTGATGTCCAAGTCCATCCCATTCCAATCCTTAGACCCTTCCTACAGCATGCGATGTGATCTCTCAATGATTCTAATACCAAACCAGAGACCCGTCCTATAACATGAGATGGGATATCCAACTCCTTCCCATTCCAATCCTGAGCCACTTCCGATAGCAGAGATGTGATATCTCAATGCTTATACCAAACCTGAGACCCTTCCCATAACATGAGATGTGATATCCAAATCATTCCCATTCTAATCCTGAGACCCTTCCGATAGCATGAGATGTGATATCTCAATGCTTCTAATACCAAACCTGAGATCCTTCCTATAGCATATGTGATATCCAACTCCTTCCCATTCCAAACATGAGACCCTTCCTATAGCAAGAATGTAATATCCAACTCCTACTCATTCCAATCCTGAGACCATTCCTATAGCATGAGATGTGATATATCAATGCTTCTAATACCAAACCTGAGATCCTTCCTATGACATGAGATGTGATATCCAAATCCTTCCCATTCCAATCCTGAGACCCTTCCGATAGCATGAGATGTGATATCTCAATGCTTCTAATACCAAATCTGAGATCCTTCCTATAGCATGAGATGGAATATCCAACTTCTTCCCATTCCAATCCTGAGACCCTTCCTATAGCATCAGATGTGATATCTCAATGCTTATACCAAACCTGAGACCCTTCCTATAGCATGAGATGTGATATCCAACTTCTTCCCATTCCAATCCTGAGACCCTTCCTATAACATGAGATGTGATGTCTCAATGCTTCTAATACCAAACCTGAGATCTTTCCTATAACATGAGATGTGATATCCAACTCCTTCCCATTCCAATTCTGAGACCCTTCCTATAGCATGAGATATGATATCCAAGTCCTTCCCATTCCAATCCTGAGACCCTTCCTATAACATGAGATGTGATATCCAACTCCTTCCCATTCCAACCTGAGACCCTTCCTATAGCATGAGATGGGATATCCAACTCCTTCCAAATCCAATACTGATACCCTTCCGATAGCATGAGATGTGATATCCCAAAGCTTCTACCAAACCTGAGACCCATACTATGGCATGAGATGTGATATCAAACTCCTTCCCCTTCCAAACCTGAGACCCTCCCTTTAGCATGAGATGTGATATCCAACTCCTTCCCATTCCAATCCTGAGACCCTTCTGATAGCATGAGATGTGATATCTCAATGCCTCTAATACCAAACCTGAGATCCTACCTCTAACATGAAATGTGATATCCAACTCCTTCCCTTTACAAACCTGAGACCCTGCCTATAGCATGAGATGTGATATCCAAGTCCTTCCCATTCCAATCCTGAGACCCTTCCTATAGCATGTGATGTGATATCTCAATGCTTATACCAAACCTGAGACCCTTCCTATGGCATGAGATGTCATATACAACTCCTTCCCATTCCAATCCTGAGACCCTTCCTATAGTATGAGATGTGATATCTCAATGCATATACCAAACCTGAGACCCTTCCTATAGCATGAGATGTGATATCCAACTTATTCCCATTCCAATCCTGAGACCCTTCCTATAACATGAGATTTGATGTCTCAATGCTTCTAATACCAAACCTGAGATCTTTCCTATAACATGAGATGTGATATCCAACTCCTTCCTATTCCAATTCTGAGACCCTTCCTATAGCATGAGATATGATATCCAAGTCCTTCCCATTCCAATCCTGAAACCCTTCCTATAACATGAGATGTGATATCCAACTCCTTCCCATTCCAACCTGAGACCCTTCCTATAGCATGAGATGGGATATCCAACTCCTTCCAAATCCAATACTGATACCCTTCCGATAGCATGAGATGTGATATCCCAATGCTTCTACCAAACCTGAGACCCATACTATGGCATGAGATGTGATATCAAACTTCTTCCCCTTCCAAACCTGAGACCCTCCCTTTAGCATGAGATGTGATATCCAACTCCTTCCCATTCCAATCCTGAGACCCTTCTGATAGCATGAGATGTGATATCTCAATGCCTCTAATACCAAAACAGAGATCCTACCTCTAACATGAAATGTGATATCCAACTCCTTCCCTTTCCAAACCTGAGACCCTGCCTATAGCATGAGATGTGATATCCAAGTCCTTCCCATTCCAATCCTGAGACCCTTCCTATAGCATGTGATGTGATATCTCAATGCTTATACCAAACCTGAGACCCTTCCTATGGCATGAGACGTCATATACAACTCCTTCCCATTCCAATCCTGAGACCCTTCCTATAGCATGAGATGTGATATCCAACTTCTTCCCATTCCAATCCTGAGACCCTTCCTATAACATGAGATTTGATGTCTCAATGCTTCTAATACCAAACCTGAGATCTTTCCTATAACATGAGATGTGATATCCAACTCCTTCCCATTCCAATTCTGACACCCTTCCTATAGCATGAGATGTGATATCTCAATGCTTATACCAAACCTGAGACCCTTCCTATAGCTTGAGATGTGATATCCAACTCCTTCCCATTCCAATCCTGAGACCCTTCCTATAGCATGAGATGTGATATCTCAATGCTTCTAATACCAAACCTGAGACCCTTCCTATAGCTTGAGATGTGATATCCAACTCCTTCCCCTTCCAAACCTGAGAGCCTTCCCATAGCATGAGATATGATATCCAAGTCCTTCCCATTCCAATCCTGAGACCCTTCCTATAGCATGATGGGATATCCAACTCCTTCCAAATCCAATACTGATACCCTTCCGATAGCATGAGATGTGATATCCCAATGCTTCTACCAAACATGAGACCCATACTATGGCATGAGATGTGATATCAAACTTCTTCCCATTCCAATCCTGAGACCCTTGCTATAGCTTGAGATGTGTTATCCAACTCCTTCCCATTCCAATTCTGAGACCCTTCCTATACCATGAGACTTGATATCTCAATGCTTCTAATACCAAACCTGAGACCCGTCCTATAACATGAGATGTGATATCCAAATCCTTCCCCTTCCAAACCTGAGACCCTTCATATATCATGAGATGTGATATCCAACTCCTTCCCATTCCAATCCTGAGACCCTTCCGATATCATGAGATTTGTTATCTCAATGCTTCTAATATCAAACTTGAGACCCTCCCTATAGCATGAGATTTGACATCCAAGTCCTTCCCATTCCAATCCTGAGACCCTTCCGATAGCAGAGATGTGATATCTCAATGCCTATACCAAACCTGAGACCCTTCCTATGGCCTGAGATGTCATATACAACTCCTTCCCATTCCAATCCTGAGACCCTTCCTATAGCATGAGATGTGATATCTCAATGCTTATACCAAATCTGAGACCCTTCCTATAGCATGAGATGTGATATCCAACTCCTTCTCATTCCAATCCTGAGACCCTTCCTATAGCATGAGAAGTGATATCTCCATGCGTATACCAAACCTGAGACCCTTCCTATAGCATGAGATGTGATATCCAAATCCGTCCCATTCCAATCTTGAGACCCTTCCTATAGCATGAGATGTGATATCTCAATGCTTATACCAAACCTGAGAGCCTACCTATAGCATGAGATGTGATGTCCAAGTCCATCCCATTCCAATCCTTAGACCCTTCCTACAGCATGCGATGTGATATCTCAATGATTCTAATACCAAACCAGAGACCCGTCCTATAACATGAGATGGGATATCCAACTCCTTCCCATTCCAATCCTGAGCCACTTCCGATAGCAGAGATGTGATATCTCAATGCTTATACCAAACCTGAGACCCTTCCTATAACATGAGATGTGATATCCAAATCATTCCCATTCCAATCCTGAGACCCTTCCGATAGCATGAGATGTGACATCTCAATGCTTCTAATACCAAACCTGAGATCCTTCCTATAGCATATGTGATATCCAACTCCTTCCCATTCCAAACATGAGACCCTTCCTATAGCAAGAATGTAATATCCAACTCCTACCCATTCCAATCCTGAGACCATTCCTATAGCATGAGATGTGATATCTCAATGCTTATACCAAACCTGAGACTCTTCCTATAGCATGAGATGTGATATCCAACTCCTTCCCCTTCCAAACCTGAGAGCCTTCCTATAGCATGAGATATGATATCCAAGTCCTTCCCATTCCAATCCTGAGACCCTTCCTATAACATGAGATGTGATATCCAACTCCTTTCCCTTCCAAACCTGAGAGCCTTCCTATAGCATGAGATATGATATCCAAGGCCTTCCCATTCCAAACCTGAGACCCTTCCTATAACATGAGATGGGATATCCAACTCCTTCCAAATCCAATACTGATACCCTTCCGATAGCATGAGATGTGATATCCCAATGCTTCTACCAAACCTGAGACCCACACTATGGCATGAGATGTGATATCCAACTCCTTCCCATTCCAATCCTGAGACACTTCCTATAGCATGAGATGTGATATCTCACTGCTTATACCAAACCTGAGACCCTTCCTATAGCATGAGATGTGATATCTCAATGCCTCTTATACCAAACCTGAGATCCTTCCTCTAACATGAAATGTGATATCCAACTCCTTCCCCTTCCAAACCTGAGAGCCTTCCTATAGCATGAGATATGATATCCAAGTCCTTCCCATTCCAATCCTGAGACCCTTCCTATAACATGAGATGTGATATCCAACTCCTTCCCATTCCAACCTGAGACCCTTCCTATAGCATGAGATGGGATATCCAACTCCTTCCAAATCCAATACTGATACCCTTCCGATAGCATGAGATGTGATATCCCAATGCTTCTACCAAACCTGAGACCCATACTATGGCAGGAGATGTGATATCAAACTCCTTCCCATTCCAATCCTGAGACCCTTACTATAGCTTGAGTTGTGATATCCAACTCCTTCCCATTCCAATTCTGAGACCCTTCCTATACCATGAGACTTGATATCTCAATGCTTCTAATACCAAACCTGAGACCCGTCCTATAACATGAGATGTGATATCCAAATCCTTCCCCTTCCAAACCTTAGACCCTTCCTTTATCATGAGATGTGATATCCAACTCCTTCCCATTCCAATCCTGAGACCCTTCCGATATCATGAGATGTCATATCTCAATGCTTCTAATATCAAACTTCAGACCCTCCCTATAGCATGAGATGTGATATCCAAGTCCTTCCCATTCCAATCCTGAGACCCTTCCTATAGCATGAGAAGTGATATCTCAATGCTTCTAATACCAAACCTGAGACCCGTCCTATAACATGAGATGTGATATCCAAATCCTTCCCCTTCCAAACCTTAGACCCTTCCTTTATCATGAGATGGGAATATCCAACTCCTTCCCATTCCAATCCTGAGACCATTCCGATAGCAGAGATGTGATATCTCAATGCTTATACCAAACCTGAGATCCTTCCTATAACATGAGATGTGATATCCAACTCCTTCCCATTCCAATCCTGAGACACTTCCTATAGCATGAGATGTGATATCTCACTGCTTATACCAAACCTGAGACCCTTCCTATAGCATGAGATGTGATATCCAACTCCTTCCCATTCTAATCCTGAGACCCTTCCTATAGCATGAGATGTGATATCTCAATGCTTCTAATATCAAACTTGAGACCCTCCCTATAGCATGAGATGTGATATCCAAGTCCTTCCCATTCCAATCCTGAGACACTTCCTATAGCATGAGATGTAATATCTCAATGCTTCTAATACCAAACCTGAGACTCTTCCTATAACATGAGATGGGATATCCAACTCCTTCCGATTCCAATCCTGAGACCCTTTCGATTGCAGAGATGTGATATCTCAATGCTTATACCAAACCTGAGACCCTTCCTACGGCATGAGATGTCATATACAACTCCTTCCCATTCCAATCCTGAGACCCTTCCTATAGCATGAGATGTGATATCTCAATGCTTATACCTAACCTGAGACCCTTCCTATAGCATGAGATGTGATATCCAACTCCTTCCCATTCCAATCCTGAGACCCTTCCTATAGCATGAGATGTGATGTCTCAATGCCTCTAATACCAAACCTGAGATCCTTCCTCTAACATGAAATGTGATATCCAACTCCTTCCCTTTCCTCCAAACCTGAGAGCCTATCTATAGCATGAGATGTGATATCCAAGTCCTTCCCATTCCAATACTTAGACCCTTCCTACAGCATGCAATATGATATCTCAATGATTCTAATAACAAACCTGAGACCCATCCTATAACATGAGATGGGATATCCAACTCCTTCCCATTCCAATCCTGAGACACTTCCGATAGCAGAGATATGATATCTCAATGCTTATACCAAACATGAGACCCTTCCTATAACATGAGATGTGATATCCAACTCCTTCCCGTTCCAAACCTGAGACCCTTCCTTTAGCATGAGATGTGATATCCAACTCCTTCCCATTCCAATCCTGAGACCCTTCCTATAGCATGAGATGTGATATCTCAATGCTTCTAATACCAAACCTGAGACCCTTCCTATAGCTTGAGATGTGATATCCAACTCCTTCCCCTTCCAAACCTGAGAGCCTTCCCATAGCATGAGATATGATATCCAAGTCCTTCCCATTCCAATCCTGAGACCCTTCCTATAACATGAGAAGTGATATCCAACTCCTTCCCATTCCAACCTGAGACCCTTCCTATAGCATGATGGGATATCCAACTCCTTCCAAATCCAATACTGATACCCTTCCGATAGCATGAGATGTGATATCCCAATGCTTCTACCAAACATGAGACCCATACTTTGGCATGAGATGTGATATCAAACTTCTTCCCATTCCAATCCTGAGACCCTTGCTATAGCTTGAGATGTGTTATCCAACTCCTTCCCATTCCAATTCTGAGACCCTTCCTATACCATGAGACTTGATATCTCAATGCTTCTAATACCAAACCTGATACCCGTCCTATAACATGAGATGTGATATCCAAATCCTTCCCCTTCCAAACCTGAGACCCTTCATATATCATGAGATGTGATATCCAACTCCTTCCCATTCCAATCCTGAGACCCTTCCGATATCATGAGATTTGTTATCTCAATGCTTCTAATATCAAACTTGAGACCCTCCCTATAGCATGAGATTTGACATCCAAGTCCTTCCCATTCCAATCCTGAGACCCTTCCGATAGCAGAGATGTAATATCTCAATGCTTATACCAAACCTGAGACCCTTCCTATGGCCTGAGATGTCATATACAACTCCTTCCCATTCCAATCCTGAGACCCTTCCTATAGCATGAGATGTGATATCTCAATGCTTATACCAAATCTGAGACCCTTCCTATAGCATGAGATGTGATATCCAACTCCTTCTCATTCCAATCCTGAGACCCTTCCTATAGCATGAGAAGTGATATCTCCATGCGTATACCAAACCTGAGACCCTTCCTATAGCATGATATGTGATATCCAAATCCGTCCCATTCCAATCTTGAGACCCTTCCTATAGCATGAGATGTGATATCTCAATGCTTATACCAAACCTGAGAGCCTACCTATAGCATGAGATGTGAAGTCCAAGTCCATCCCATTCCAATCCTTAGACCCTTCCTACAGCATGCGATGTGATATCTCAATGATTCTAATACCAAACCAGAGACCCGTCCTATAACATGAGATGGGATATCCAACTCCTTCCCATTCCAATCCTGAGCCACTTCCGATAGCAGAGATGTGATATCTCAATGCTTATACCAAACCTGAGACCCTTCCTATAACATGAGATGTGATATCCAAATCATTCCCATTCCAATCCTGAGACCCTTCCGATAGCATGAGATGTGACATCTCAATGCTTCTAATACCAAACCTGAGATCCTTCCTATAGCATATGAGATATCCAACTCCTTCCCATTCCAAACATGAGACCCTTCCTATAGCAAGAATGTAATATCCAACTCCTACCCATTCCAATCCTGAGACCATTCCTATAGCATGAGATGTGATATCTCAATGCTTATACCAAACCTGAGACTCTTCCTATAGCATGAGATGTGATATCCAACTCCTTCCCCTTCCAAACCTGAGAGCCTTCCTATAGCATGAGATATGATATCCAAGTCCTTCCCATTCCAATCCTGAGACCCTTCCTATAACATGAGATGTGATATCCAACTCCTTTCCCTTCCAAACCTGAGAGCCTTCCTATAGCATGAGATATGATATCCAAGGCCTTCCCATTCCAATCCTGAGACCCTTCCTATAGCATGAGAAGTGATATCTCAATGCTTCTAATACCAAACCTGAGACCCTTCCTATAACATGAGATGGGAATATCCAACTCCTTTCCATTCCAATCCTGAGACCATTCCGATAGCAGAGATGTGATATCTCAATGCTTATACCACACCTGAGATCCTTCCTATAACATGAGATGTGATATCCAACTCCTTCCCATTCCAATCCTGAGACACTTCCTATAGCATGAGATGTGATATCTCACTGCTTATACCAAACCTGAGACCCTTCCTATAGCATGAGATGTGATATCCAACTCCTTCCCATTCTAATCCTGAGACCCTTCCTATAGCATGAGATGTGATATCTCAATGCTTCTAATAACAAACTTGAGACCCTCGCTATAGCATGAGAAGTGATATCCAAGTCCTTCCCATTCCAATCCTGAGACACTTCCTATAGCATGAGATGTAATATCTCAATGCTTCTAATACCAAACCTGAGACTCTTCCTATAACATGAGATGGGATATCCAACTCCTTCCCATTCCAATCCTGAGACCCTTTCAATTGCAGAGATGTGATATCTCAATGCTTATACCAAACCTGAGACCCTTCCTACGGCATGAGATGTCATATACAACTCCTTCCCATTCCAATCCTGAGACCCTTCCTATAGCATGAGATGTGATATCTCAATGCTTATACCTAACCTGAGACCCTTCCTATAGCATGAGATGTGATATCCAACTCCTTCCCATTCCAATCCTAAAACCCTTCCTATAGCATGAGATGTGATGTCTCAATGCCTCTAATACCAAACCT
Source organism: Ambystoma mexicanum (assembly GCF_040938575.1). Classification (NCBI taxonomy): domain Eukaryota; kingdom Metazoa; phylum Chordata; class Amphibia; order Caudata; family Ambystomatidae; genus Ambystoma; species Ambystoma mexicanum. The sequence continues at coordinate 297,489,860 of NC_090938.1, forward strand.
GAGATCCTTCCTCTAACATGAAATGTGATATCCAACTCCTTCCCTTTCCAAACCTGAGAGCCTATCTATAGCATGAGATGTGATATCCAAGTCCTTCCCATTCCAATACTTAGACCCTTCCTACAGCATGCAATATGATATCTCAATGATTCTAATAACAAACCTGAGACCCGTCCTATAACATGAGATGGGATATCCAACTCCTTCCCATTCCAATCCTGAGACACTTCCGATAGCAGAGATATGATATTTCAATGCTTATACCAAACCTGAGACCCTTCCTATAACATGAGATGTGATATCCAACTCCTTCCCGTTCCAAACCTGAGACCCTTCCTTTAGCATGAGATGTGATATCCAGCTCCTTCCCATTCCAATCCTGAGACATTTCCGATAGCATGAGATGTGATATCTCAATGATTCTACCAAACCTGAGACTTTTCCTTTAGCATGAGATGTGATATCTCAATGCTTCTAATATCAAACTTGAGACCCTCCCTATAGCATGAGATGTGACATCCAAGTCCTTCCCATTAAAATCCTGAGATCCTTCCGATAGCAGAGATGTGATATCTCAATGCTTATACCAAACCTGAGACCCTTCCTATGGCCTGAGATGTCATATACAACTCCTTCCCATTCCAATCCTGAGACCCTTCCTATAGCATGAGATGTGATATCTCAATACTTCTAATACCAAACCTGAGATCCTTCCGATAACATGAGATGTGATATCCAAATCCTTCCCCTTCCAAACCTGAGACCCTCCCTTTAGCATGAGATGTGATATCCAACTCCTTCCCATTCCAATCCTGAGACCCTTCTGATAGCATGAGATGTGATATCTCAATGCTTCTAATACCAAACCTGAGATCCTTCCGATAGCATGAGATGTGATATCTCAATGCTTCTAATATCAAACTTGAGACCCTCCCTATAGCATGAGATGTGACATCCAAGTCCTTCCCATTAAAATCCTGAGACCCTTCCGATAGCAGAGATGTGATATCTCAATGCTTATACCAAACCTGAGACCCTTCCTATGGCCTGAGATGTCATATACAACTCCTTCCCATTCCAATCCTGAGACCCTTCCTATAGCATGAGATGTGATATCTCAATGCTTATACCAAATCTGAGACCCTTCCTATAGCATGAGATGTGATATCCAACTCCTTCCCATTCCAATCCTGAGACCCTTCCTATAGCATGAGATGTGACGTCTCAATGCTTCTAATACCAAACCTGAGATCCTTCCTATAACATGAGATGTGATATCCAACTCCTTCCCATTCCAATCCTGAGACCCTTCCTGTAGCATGAGAAGTGCTATCTCCATGGTTATACCAAACCTGAGACCCTTCCTGTAGCATGAGATGTGATATCCAAATCCTTCCCATTCCAATCCTGAGACCCTTCCTATAGCATGAGATGTGATATCTCAATGCTTATACCAAACCTGAGAGCCTACCTATAGCATGAGATGTGATATCCAAGTCCATCCCATTCCAATCCTTAGACCCTTCCTACAGCATGCGATGTGATATCTCAATGATTCTAATACCAAACCAGAGACCCGTCCTATAACATGAGATGGGATATCCAACTCCTTCCCATTCCAATCCTGAGCCACTTCCGATAGCAGAGATGTGATATCTCAATGCTTATACCAAACCTGAGACCCTTCCTATAACATAAGATGTGATATCCAACTCCTTCCCGTTCCAAACCTGAGACACTTCCTATAGCATATGTGATATCCAACTCCTTCCCATTCCAAACATGAGACCCTTCGTATAGCAAGAATTTAATATCCAACTCCTACCCATTCCAATCCTGAGACCATTCCTATAGCATGAGATGTGATATATCAATGCTTCTAATACCAAACCTGAGATCCTTCCTATGACATGAGATGTGATGTCTCAATGCTTCTAATACCAAACCTGAGATCTTTCCTATAACATGAGATGTGATATCCAACTCCTTCCCATTCCAATTCTGAGACCCTTCCAATAGCATGAGATGTGATATCTCAATGCTTATACCAAACCTGAGACCCTTCCTATAGCTTGAGATGTGATATCCAACTCCTTCCCATTCCAATCCTGAGACCCTTCCTATAGCGTGAGATGTGATATCTCAATGCCTCTAATACCAAACCTGAGATCCTTCCTCTAACATGAAATGTGATATCCAACTCCTTCCCCTTCCAAACCTGAGAGCCTTCCCATAGCATGAGATATGATATCCAAGTCCTTCCCATTCCAATCCTGAGACCCTTCCTATAAAATGAGATGTGATATCCAACTCCTTCCCATTCCAACATGAGACCCTTCCTATAGCATGAGATGGGATATCCAACTCCTTCCAAATCCAATCCTGATACCCTTCCGATAGCATGAGATGTGATATCCCAATGCTTCTACCAAACCTGAGACCCATACTATGGCATGAGATGTGATATCAAACTCCTTCCCATTCCAATACTGAGACCCTTCCTATAGCTTGAAATGTGATATCCAACTCCTTCCCATTCCAATTCTGAGACCCTTCCTATACCATGAGACTTGATATCTCAATGCTTCTAATACCAAACCTGAGACCCATCCTATAACGTGGGATGTGATATCCAAATCCTTCCCCTTCCAAACCTTACACCCTTCCTTTATCATGAGATGTGATATCCAACTCCTTCCCTTTCCAATCCTGAGACCCTTACGATATCATGAGATTTGTTATCTCAATGCTTCTAATATCAAACTTGAGAGCCTTCCTATGGCCTGAGATGTCATATACAACTCCTTCCCATTAAAATCCCGAGACCCTTCCTATAGCATGAGATGTGATATCTCAATGCTTATACCAAATCTGAGACCCTTCCTATAGCATGAGATGTGATATCCAACTCCTTCCCATTCCAATCCTGAGACCCTTCCTATAGCATGAGATCTGATGTCTGAATGCTTCTAATACCAAACCTGAGATCCTTCCTATAACATGAGATGTGATATCCAACTCCTTCCCATTCCAATCCTGAGACCCTTCCTATAGCATGAGAAGTGATATCTCCATGCTTATACCAAACCTGAGACCCTTCCTATGGCCTGAGATTTCATATACAACTCCTTCCCATTCCAATCCTGAGACCCTTCCTATAGCATGAGATGTGATATACAACTCCTTCCCATTCCAACCTGAGACCCTTCCTATAGCATGAGATGGGATATCCAACTCCTTCCCATTCCAATCCTGAGACCCTTCCTATAGCATGAGATGTGATGTCTGAATGCTTCTAATACCAAACCCGAGATCCTTCCTATAACATGAAATGTGATATCCAACTCCTTCCCCTTCCAAACCTGAGAGCCTTCCCATAGCATGAGATATGATATCCAAGTCCTTCCCATTCCAATCCTGAGACCCTTCCTATAACATGAGATGTGATATCCAACTCCTTCCCATTCCAATCCTGAGACCCTTCCTATAACATGAGATGTGATATCCAAATCCTTCCCCTTCCAAACCTTAGACCCTTCCTTTATCATGAGATGTGATATCCAACTCCTTCCCATTCCAATCCTGAGACCCTTCCGATATCATGAGATTTGTTATCTCAATGCTTCTAATATCAAACTTGAAACCCTCCCTATAGCATGAGATGTGACATCTAAGTCCTTCCCATTCCAATCCTGAGACCCATCCTATAGCATGAGATGTGATATCTCAGTGCTTCTAATACCAAACCTGAGACCCTTCCTATAACATGAGATGGGATATCCAACTCCTTCCCATTCCAATCCTGAGACCCTTCCGATAGCAGAGATGTGATATCTCAATGCTTATACCAAACCTGAGACCCTTCCTATGGCCTGAGATGTCATATACAACTCCTTCCCATTCCAATCCTGAGACCCTTCCTATAGCATGGGATGTGATATCTCAATGCTTATACCAAATCTGAGACCCTTCCTATAGCATGAGATGTGATATCCAACTCCTTCCCATTCCAATCCTGAGACCCTTCCTATAGCATGAGATGTAATATCTCAATGCTTATCCCAATCCTGAGTGCCTATCTATAGCATGAGATGTGATATCCAAGTCCATCCCATTCCAATCCTTAGACCCTTCCTACAGCATGCGATGTGATATCTCAATGATTCTAATACCAAACCAGAGACCCGTCCTATAACATGAGATGGGATATCCAACTCCTTCCCATTCCAATCCTGAGCCACTTTCAATAGTAGAGATGTGATATCTCAATGCTTATACCAAACCTGAGACCCTTCCTATAACATGAGATGTGATATGCAACTCCTTCCCGTTCCAAACCTGAGACACTTCCTATAGCATATGTGATATCCAACTCCTTCCCATTCCAAACATTAGACCCTTCCTATAGCAAGAATGTAATATCCAACTCCTACCCATTCCAATCCTGAGACCATTCCTATAGCATGAGATGTGATATATCAATGCTTCTAATACCAAACCTGAGATCCTTCCTATGACATGAGATGTGATATCCAAATCCTTCCCATTCCAATCCTGAGACCCTTCCTATAGCAAGAGATGTGATATCCAAATCCTTCCCATTCCAATCCTGAGACCCTTCCTATAACATGAGTTGTGATATCCAATTTCTTCCCATTCCAACCTGAGACCCTTCCTATAGCATGAGAAGGGATATCCAACTCCTTCCCAATCCAATCCTGAGACCCTTCCGATAGCAGAGATGTGATATCACAATGCTTATACCAAACCTGAGACCCTTCCTATGGCATGAGATGTGATATCCAACTCCTTGCCATTCAAATCCTGAGACCCCTACTAAAGCATGAGATGTGACATCTCAATGCTTCTACCAAACCTGAGACCCTTCCTTTAGCATGAGATGTGATATCCAAATCCTTCATATTCCAATCCTGAGGCCCTTCCTATAGCATGAGATGTGATATCTCAATGCTTCTAATACCAAACCTGAGATCCTTCCTATAACATGAGATGTGATAGCCAATTCCTTCCCATTCCAAACCTGAGACCCTTCCTATTGGATGAGATGTGATCTCCAACTCCTTCCCATTCCAACCCTGAGACCCTTCCTATACCATGAGATGTGATATCTCAATGCTTCTAATACCAAACCTGGGACCCGTCCTATAACATGAGATATGATATCCAAATCCTTCCCCTTCCAAACCTGAGACCCTTCCTTTAGCATGAGATGTGATATCCAAATCCTTCCCATTCCAATCCTAAAACCCTTCCTATAGCATGAGATGTGATATCTCAATGTTTCTAATAAAAAACCTTAGACCCTTCCTATAGCAAGAGATGTGATATCCAATTCCTTCCCATTCCAATCCTGAGACCCTTCCTATAACATGAGATGTGATATCCAACTCCTTCCCATTCCAACCTGAGACCCTATAGTATGAGAAGGGATATCCAACTCCTTCCCAATCCAATCCTGAGACCCTTCCCATAGCAGAGATGTGATATCTCAATGCTTATACCAAACCTGAGACCCTTCCTATGGCATGAGATGTGATATCCAACTCCTTGCCATTCAAATCCTGAGACCCTCCCTATAACAAGAGATGTCATATCCAACTCCTTCCCATTCCAAACCTGAGTCCCTTCCTTTAGCATGAGATGTGATATCCAAATCCTTCACATTCCAATCCTGAGACCCTTCCTATAGCATGAGATGTGATATCTCAATGCTTCTAATACCAAACCTGAGATCCTTCCTATAACATGAGATGTGATATCCAACTACTTCCCATTCCAAACCTGAGACCCTTCCGATAGCATGAGATGTGATATCTCAATGCTTCAAAAACCAAACATGAGAACCATCCTATAACATGAGATGTGAAATCCAAATCCCTTCCTTCCCAAACCTGAGACTCTTCCTATAGCATGAGATGTGATATCTCAATGCTTCTACCAAACCTGAAACCCTTCCTATAGCATGAGATGTGATATCCAACTCCTTCCCATTCCAATCCTGAGACCCTTCCTATAGCATGAGATGTGATATCTCAATGCTTCTAATACCAAACCTGAGACCCGTCCTATATCATGAGATGTGATATCCAAATCCTTCCCCTTCCAAACCTGAGACCCTTCCTTTAGCATGAGATGTGATATCCAGCTCCTCCCATTCCAATCCTGAGACCCTTCCGATAGCATGAGATGTGATATCTCAATGCTTCTAATATCAAAATTGAGACCCTCCTTATAGCATGAGATGTGATATCTAAGTCCTTCCCATTCCAATCCTGAGACCCTTCCGATAGCAGAGATGTGATATCTCAATGCTTATACCAAACCTGAGACCCTTCCTATAGCATGAGATGTGATATCCAACTCCTTCCCATTCCAATCCTGAGACCCTTCCTATAGCATGAGATGTGATATCTCAATGCTTCTACCAAAACTGAGACCCTTCCTTTAGCATGAGATGTGATATCCAACTCCTTCCGATTCCAATCCTGAGACCCTTCCTATAGCATGAGATGTGATATCTCAATGCTTCTAATACCAAACCTGAGACCCTTCCTATAACATGAGATGTGATATCCAACTCCTTCCCATTCCAATCCTGAGACCCTTCCTATAGCATGAGATGTGATATCTCAATGCTTCTAATACCAAACCTGAGATCCTTCCGATAGCATGAGTTGTGATATCTCAATGCTTCTAATACAAAACCTGAGATCCTTCCTATAACATGAGATGTGATATCCAAATCCTTCCCCTTCCAAACCTGAGACCCTCCCTTTAGCATGAGATGTGATATCCAACTCCTTCCCATTCCAATCCTGATACCCTTCTGATAGCATGAGATGTGATATCTCAATGCCTCTAATACCAAACCTGAGATCCTACCTCTAACATGAAATGTGATAGCCCACTCCTTCCCTTTCCAAACCTGAGAGCTTTCCTACAGCATGAGATGTGATATCCAACTCCTTCCCATTCCAATCCTGAGACCCTTCCGATAGCATGAGATGTGATATCTCAATGCTTCTAATATCAAAACTGAGACCCTCCCTATAGCATGAGATGTGATATCTAAGTCCTTCCCATTCCAATCCTGAGACCCTTCCGATAGCAGAGATGTGATATCTCAATGCTTATACCAAACCTGAGACCCTTCCTATAGCATGAGATGTGATATCCAACTCCTTCCCATTCCAATCCTGAGACCCTTCCTATAGCATGAGATGTGATATCTCAATGCTTCTACCAAAACTGAGACCCTTCCTTTAGCATGAGATGTGATATCCAACTCCTTCCCATTCCAATCCTGAGACCCTTCCTATAGCATGAGATTTGATATCTCAATGCTTCTAATACCAAACCTGAGATCCTTCCTATAACATGAGATGTGATATCCAACTCCTTCCCATTCCAATCCTGAGACCCTTCCTATAGCATGAGATGTGATATCTCAATGCTTCTAATACCAAACCTGAGATCCTTCCAATAGCATGAGTTGTGATATCTCAATGCTTCTAATACCAAACCTGAGATCCTTCCTATAACATGAGATGTGATATCCAAATCCTTCCCCTTCCAAACCTGAGACCCTCCCTTTAGCATGAGATGTGATATCCAACTCCTTCCCATTCCAATCCTGATACCCTTCTGATAGCATGAGATGTGATATCTCAATGCCTCTAATACCAAACCTGAGATCCTACCTCTAACATGAAATGTGATAGCCCACTCCTTCCCTTTCCAAACCTGAGAGCCTTCCTACAGCATGAGATGTGATATCCAAGTCCTTCCCATTCCAATCCTGAGACCCTTCCTATAACATGAGATGTGATATCCAACTCCTTCCCATTCCAACCTTAGACCCTTCCTATAGCATGAGATGGGATATCCAACTCCTTCCAAATCCAATCCTGATACCCTTCCGATAGCATGAGATGTGTTATCCCAATGCTTCTACAAAACCTGAGACCCATACCATGGCATGAGATGTGATATCAAACTCCTTCCCATTCCAATCCTGAGACTCATCCTATAGCTTGAGATGTGATATCCAACTCCTTCACATTCCAATCCTGAGACCCTTCCTATAGCTTGAGATGTGATATCCAACTCCTTCCCATTCCAATTCTGAGACCCGTCCTATACCATGAGACTTGATATCTCAATGCTTCTAATACCAAACCTGAGACCCTTCCTAGAACATGTCGATGTGATATCCAAGTCCTTCCCATTACAATCCTGAGACCCTTCCTATAGCTTGAGATGTGATATCCAACTCCTTCCCATTCCAATTCTGAGACCCGTCCTATACCATGAGACTTGATATCTCAATGCTTCTAATGCCAAACCTGAGACCGGTCCTACACCATGAGATGTGATATACAAATCCTTCCCCTTCCAAACCTTAGACCCTTCCTATAGCATGAGATGTGATATCGCAATGCTTCTAATACCAAACCTGAGACCCTTCTTATAACGAGATGGGATATCCAACTCCTTCCCATTCCAATCCTGAGACCCTTCCGATAGCAGAGATGTGATAACTCAATGCCTATACCAAACCTGAGACCCTTCCTATGGCATGAGATGTCATATACAACTCCTTTCGATTCCAATCCTGAGACCCTTCCTAGAGCATGAGATGTGATATCCAACTCCTTCCCATTCAAATCCTGAGACCCTTCCTATAGCATGAGATGTGATATCTCAATGCTTCTAATACCAAACCTGAGATCCTTCCTATAACATGAGATGCGATATCAAACTCCTTCCCCTTCCAAACCTGAGACCCTCCCTTTAGCATGAGATGTGATATCCAAATCCTTCCCCTTCCAAACCTGAGACCCTCCCTTTAGCATGAGATGTGATATCCAACTCCTTCCCATTCCAATCCTGAGACCCTTCTGATAGCATGAGATGTGATATCTCAATGCCTCTAATACCAATCCTGAGACCCTTCCTATAACATGAGATGTGATATCCAACTCCTTCCCATTCCAACCTGAGACCCTTCCTATAGCATGAGATGGGATATCCAACTCCTTCCAAATCCAATACTGATACCCTTCCGATAGCATGAGATGTGATATCCCAATGCTTCTACCAAACCTGAGACCCATACTATGGCATGAGATGTGATATCAAACTCATTCCCATTCCAATCCTGAGACCCTTCCTATAGCTTGAGATGTGATATCCAACTCCTTCCCATTCCAATTCTGAGATCCTTCCTATACCATGAGACTTGATATCTCAATGCTTCTAATACCAAACCTGAGACCCGTCCTATAACATGAGATGTGATATCCAAATCCTTCCCCTTCCAAACCTAAGACCCTTCCTTTATCATGAGATGTGATATCCAACTCCTTCCTATTCCAATCCTGAGACCCTTCCGATATCATGAGATGTGATATCTCAATGCTTCTAATATCAAACTTGAGACCCTCCCTATAGCATGAGATGTGATATCCAAGTCCTTCCCATTCCAATCCTGAGACCCTTCCTATAGCATGAGATGTGATATCTCAATGCTTCTAATACCAAACCTGAGACCCTTCCTATAACATGAGATGGGAATATCCAACTCCTTCCCATTCCAATCATGAGACCCTTCCGATAGCAGAGATGTGATATCTGAATGCTTATACCAAACCTGAGATCCTTCCTATAACATGAGATGCGATATCCAACTCCTTCCCATTCCAATCCTGAGACACTTCCTATAGCATGAGATGTGATATCTCACTGCTTATACCAAACCTGAGACCCTTCCTATAGCATGAGTTGTGATATCCAACTCCTTCCCATTCCAATCCTGAGACCCTTCCTATAGCATGAGATGTGATATCTCAATGCTTCTAATATCAAACTTGAGACCCTCACTATAGCATGAGATGTGATATCCAAGTTCTTCCCATTCCAATCCTGAGACACTTCCTATAGCATGAGATGTGATATCTCAATGCTTCTAATACCGAACCTGAGACTCTTCCTATAACATGAGATGGGATATCCAACTCCTTCCCATTCCAATCCTGAGACCCTTCCGATAGCAGAGATGTGATATCTCAATGCTTATACCAAACCTGAGACCCTTCCTATGGCATGAGATGTCATATACAACTCCTTCCCATTATAATCCTGAGACCCTTCCTATAGCATGAGATGTGATGTCTCAATGCTTCTAATACCAAACCTGAGATCCTTCCTATAACATGAGATGTGATATCCAACTCCTTCCCATTCCAATCCAGAGACCCTTCCTATAGTATGAGATGTGATATCTCAATGCTTATACCAAACCCGAGACCCTTCCTATAGCATGAGATGTGATATCCAACTCCTTCCCATTCCAATCCTGAGACCCTTCCTATTGCATGAGATGTGATATCTCAATGCCTCTAATACCAAACCTGAGATCCTTCCTCTAACATGAAATGTGATATCCAACTCCTTTCCTTTCCAATCCTGAGAGCCTACCTATAGCATGAGATGTGATATCCAAGTCCTTCCCATTCCAATCCTTAGACCCTTCCTACAGCATGCAATATGATATCTCAATGATTCTAATAACAAACCTGAGACCCGTCCTATAACATGAGATGGGATATCCAACTCCTTCCCATTCCAATCCTGAGACACTTCCGATAGCAGAGATGTGATATCTCAATGCTTATACCAAACCTGAGACCCTTCCTATAACATGAGATGTGATATCCAACTCCTTCCCGTTCCAAACATGTGACCCTTCCTATAGCATATGTGATATCCAACTCCTTCCCATTCCAAACATGAGACCCTTCCTATAGCAAGAATGTAATATCCAACTCCTTCCCATTCCAATCCTGAGACCATTCCTATAGCATGAGATGTGATATCTCAATGCTTCTAATACCAAACCTGAGATCCTTCCTATGACATGAGATGTGATATCCAATTCCTTCCCATTCCAAACCTGAGACCCTTCCTATAGCATGAGATGTGATATCCAACTCCTTCCCGTTCCAAACCTGAGACCCTCCCTTTAGCATGAGATGTGATATCCAACTCCTTCCCGTTCCAATCCTGAGACCCTTCTGATAGCATGAGATGTGATATCTCAATGCCTCTAATACCAAACCTGAGATCCTACCTCTAACATGAAATGTTATATCCAACTGCTTCCCTTTCCAAACCTGAGACCCTGCCTATAGCATGAGATGTGATATCCAAGTCCTTCCCATTCCAATCCTGAGACCCTTCCTATAGCATGTGATGTGATATCTCAATGCTTATACCAAACCTGATACCCTTCCTATGGCATGAGATGTCATATACAACTCCTTCCCATTCCAATCCTGAGACCCTTCCTATAGCATGGGATGTGATATCTCAATGCTTATACCAAACCTGAGACCCTTCCTATAGCATGAGATGTGATATCCAACTTCTTCCCATTCCAATCCTGAGACCCTTCCTATAACATGAGATGTGATGTCTCAATGCTTCTAATACCAAACCTGAGATCTTTCCTATAACATGAGATGTGATATCCAACTCCTTCCCATTCCAATTCTGAGACCCTTCCTATAGCATGAGATGTGATATATCAATGCTTATACCAAACCTGAGACCCTTCCTATAGCTTGAGATGTGATATCCAACTCCTTCCCATTCCAATCCTGAGACCCTTCCTATAGCATGAGATGTGATATCTCAATGCCTCTTATACCAAACCTGAGATCCTTCCTCTAACATGAAATGTGATATCCAACTCCTTCCCCTTCCAAACCTGAGAGCCTTCCTATAGCATGAGATATGTTATCCAAGTCCTCCCATTCCAATCCTGAGACCCTTCCTATAACATGAGATGTGATATCCAACTCCTTTCCCTTCCAAACCTGAGAGCCTTCCTATAGCATGAGATATGATATCCAAGGCCTTCCCATTCCAATCCTGAGACCCTTCCTATAACATGAGATGGGATATCCAACTCCTTCCAAATCCAATACTGATACCCTTCCGATAGCATGAGATGTGATATCCCAATGCTTCTACCAAACCTGAGACCCATACTATGGCATGAGATGTGATATCCAACTCCCTCCCATTCCAATCCTGAGACACTTCCTATAGCATGAGATGTGATATCTCACTGCTTATACCAAACCTGAGACCCTTCCTATAGCATGAGATGTGATATCTCAATGCCTCTTATACCAAACCTGAGATCCTTCCTCTAACATGAAATGTGATATCCAACTCCTTCCCCTTCCAAACATGAGAGCCTTCCTATAGCATGAGATATGATATCCAAGTCCTTCCCATTCCAATCCTGAGAATCTTCATATAACATGAGATGTGATATCCAACTCCTTCCCATTCCAACCTGAGACCCTTCCTATAGCATGAGATGGGATATCCAACTCCTTCCAAATCCAATACTGATACCCTTCCGATAGCATGAGATGTGATATCCCAATGCTTCTACCAAACCTGAGACCCATACTATGGCATGAGATGTGATATCAAACTCCTTCCCATTCCAATCCTGAGACCCTTACTATAGCTTGAGATGTGATATCCAACTCCTTCCCATTCCAATTCTGAGACCCTTCCTATACCATGAGACTTGATATCTCAATGCTTCTAATACCAAACCTGAGACCCTTCCTATAACATGAGATGTGATATCCAAATCCTTCCCCTTCCAAACCTTAGACCCTTCCTTTATCATGAGATGTGATATCCAACTCCTTCCCATTCCAATCCTGAGACCCTTCCGATATCATGAGATGTCATATCTCAATGCTTCTAATATCAAACTTCAGACCCTCCCTATAGCATGAGATGTGATATCCAAGTCCTTCCCATTCCAATCCTGAGACCCTTCCTATAGCATGAGAAGTGATATCGCAATGCTTCTAATACCAAACCTGAGACCCGTCCTATAACATGAGATGTGATATCCAAATCCTTCCCCTTCCAAACCTTAGACCCTTCCTTTATCATGAGATGGGAATATCCAACTCCTTCCCATTCCAATCCTGAGACCATTCCGATAGCAGAGATGTGATATCTCAATGCTTATACCAAACCTGAGATCCTTCCTATAACATGAGATGTGATATCCAACTCCTTCCCATTCCAATCCTGAGACACTTCCTATAGCATGAGATGTGATATCTCACTGCTTATACCAAACCTGAGACCCTTCCTATAGCATGAGATGTGATATCCAACTCCTTCCCATTCTAATCCTGAGACCCTTCCTATAGCATGAGATGTGATATCTCAATGCTTCTAATATCAAACTTGAGACCCTCCCTATAGCATGAGATGTGATATCCAAGTCCTTCCCATTCCAATCCTGAGACACTTCCTATAGCATGAGATGTAATATCTCAATGCTTCTAATACCAAACCTGAGACTCTTCCTATAACATGAGATGGGATATCCAACTCCTTCCCATTCCAATCCTGAGACCCTTTCGATTGCAGAGATGTGATATCTCAATGCTTATACCAAACCTGAGACCCTTCCTACGGCATGAGATGTCATATACAACTCCTTCCCATTCCAATCCTGAGACCCTTCCTATAGCATGAGATGTGATATCTCAATGCTTATACCTAACCTGAGACCCTTCCTATAGCATGAGATGTGATATCCAACTCCTTCCCATTCCAATCCTGAGACCCTTCCTATAGCATGAGATGTGATGGCTCAATGCCTCTAATACCAAACCTGAGATCCTTCCTCTAACATGAAATGTGATATCCAACTCCTTCCCTTTCCAAACCTGGGAGCCTATCTATAGCATGAGATGTGATATCCAAGTCCTTCCCATTCCAATACTTAGACCCTTCCTACAGCATGCAATATGATATCTCAATGATTCTAATAACAAACCTGAGACCCGTCCTATAACATGAGATGGGATATCCAACTCCTTCCCATTCCAATCCTGAGACACTTCCGATAGCAGAGATATGATATCTCAATGCTTATACCAAACCTGAGACCCTTCCTATAACATGAGATGTGATATCCAACTCCTTCCCGTTCCAAACCTGAGACCCTTCCTTTAGCATGAGATGTGATATCCAGCTCCTTCCCATTCCAATCCTGAGACATTTCCGATAGCATGAGATGTGATATCTCAATGATTCTACCAAACCTGAGACCCTTCCTTTAGCATGAGATGTGATATCCAACTCCATCCCATTCCAATCCTGAGACCCTTCTTATAGCATGAGATGTGATATCTCAATACTTCTAATACCAAACCTGAGATCCTTCCGATAACATGAGATGTGATATCCAAATCCTTCCCCTTCCAAACCTGAGACCCTCCCTTTAGCATGAGATGTGATATCCAACTCCTTCCCATTCCAATCCTGAGACCCTTCTGATAGCATGAGATGTGATATCTCAATGCCTCTAAAACGAATCCTGAGACCCTTCCTATAACATGAGATGTGATATCCAACTCCTTCCCATTTCAACCTGAGACCCTTCCTATAGCATGAGATGGGATATCCAACTCCTTCCAAATCCAATTCTGATACCCTTCCGATAGCATGAGATGTGATATCCCAATGCTTCTACCAAACCTGAGACCCTTCCTTTAGCATGAGATGTTATATCCAACTCCATCCCATTCCAATCCTGAGACCCTTCTTATAGCATGAGATGTGATATCTCAATGCTTCTAATACCAAGCCTGAGATCCTTCCTATAACATGTGATGTGATATCCAAATCCTTCCCCTTCCAAACCTGAGACCCTCCCTTTAGCATGAGATGTGAAATCCAACTCCTTCCCATTCCAATCCTGAGACTCTTATGATAGCATGAGATGTGATATCTCAATGCCTCTAATACCAAACCTGAGATACTTCCGATAGCATGAGATGTGATATCTCAATGCTTCTAATACCAAACCTGAGATCCTTCCTATAACATGAGATGTGATATCCAAATCCTTCCCCTTCCAAACCTGAGACCCTCCCTTTAGCATGAGATGTGATATCCAACTCCTTCCCATTCCAATCCTGAGACCCTTCTGATAGCATGAGATGTGATATCTCAATGCCTCTAATACCAAACCTGAGATCCTACCTCTAACATGAAATGTGATATCCAACTCCTTCCCTTTCCAAACCTGAGACCCTGCCTATAGCATGAGATGTGATATCCAAGTCCTTCCCATTCCAATCCTGAGACCCTTCCTATAGCATGTGATGTGATATCTCAATGGTTATACCAAACCTGAGACCCTTCCTATGGCATGAGATTTCATATACAACTCCTTCCCATTCCAATCCTGAGAGCCTTCCTATAGCATGAGATGTGATATGTCAATGCTTATACCAAACCTGAGACCCTTCCTATAGCATGAGATGTGATATCCAACTTCTTCCCATTCCAATCCCGAGACCCTTCCTATAACATGAGATTTGATGTCTCAATGCTTCTAATACCAAACCTGAGATCTTTCCTATAACATGAGATGTGATATCCAACTCCTTCCCATTCCAATTCTGAGACCCTTCCTATAGCATGAGATGTGATATTTCAATGCTTATACCAAACCTGAGACCCTTCCTATAGCTTGAGATGTGATATCCAACTCCTTCCCATTCCAATCCTGAGACCCTTCCTATAGCATGAGATGTGATATCTCAATGCTTCTAATACCAAACCTGAGACCCTTCCTATAGCTTGAGATGTGATATCCAACTCCTTCCCCTTCCAAACCTGAGAGCCTTCCCATAGCATGAGATATGATATCCAAGTCCTTCCCATTCCAATCCTGAGACCCTTCCTATAACATGAGATGTGATATCC
Source organism: Ambystoma mexicanum (assembly GCF_040938575.1). NCBI lineage: Eukaryota > Metazoa > Chordata > Amphibia > Caudata > Ambystomatidae > Ambystoma > Ambystoma mexicanum. The sequence goes on from NC_090938.1 coordinate 297,505,712, forward strand.
AACTCCTTCCCATTCCAACCTGAGACCCTTCCTATAGCATGATGGGATATCCAACTCCTTCCAAATCCAATACTGATACCCTTCCGATAGCATGAGATGTGATATCCCAATGCTTCTACCAAACCTGAGACCCATACTATGGCATGAGATGTGATATCAAACTTCTTCCCATTCCAATCCTGAGACCCTTCCTATAGCTTGAGATGTGTTATCCAACTCCTTCCCATTTCAATTCTGAGACCCTTCCTATACCATGAGACTTGATATCTCAATGCTTCTAATACCAAACCCGAGACCCTCCCTTATAGCATGAGATGTGACATCCAAGTCCTTCCCATTCCAATCCTGAGACCCTTCCGATAGCAGAGATGTGATATCTCAATGCTTATACCAAACCTGAGACCCTTCCTATGGCCTGAGATGTCATATACAACTCCTTCCCATTCCAATCCTGAGACCCTTCCTATAGCATGAGATGTGATATCTCAATGCTTATACCAAATCTGAGACCCTTCCTATAGCATGAGATGTGATATCCAACTCCTTCCCATTCCAATCTTGAGACCCTTCCTATAGCATGAGAAGTGATATCTCCATGCGTATACCAAACCTGAGACCCTTCCTATAGCATGAGATGTGATATCCAAATCCGTCCCATTCCAATCCTGAGACCCTTCCTATAGCATGAGATGTGATATCTCAATGCTTATACCAAACCTGAAAGCCTACCTATAGCATGAGATGTGATGTCCAAGTCCATCCCATTCCAATCCTTAGACCCTTCCTACAGCATGCGATGTGATCTCTCAATGATTCTAAAACCAAACCAGAGACCCGTCCTATAACATGAGATGGGATATCCAACTCCTTCCCATTCCAATCCTGAGCCACTTCCGATAGCAGAGATGTGATATCTCAATGCTTATACCAAACCTGAGACCCTTCCTATAACATGAGATGTGATATCCAAATCATTCCCATTCCAATCCTGAGACCCTTCCGATAGCATGAGATGTGATATCTCAATGCTTCTAATACCAAACCTGAGATCCTTCCTATAGCATATGTGATATCCAACTCCTTCCCATTCCAAACATGAGACCCTTCCTATAGCAAGAATGTAATATCCAACTCCTACTCATTCCAATCCTGAGACCATTCCTATAGCATGAGATGTGATATATCAATGCTTCTAATACCAAACCTGAGATCCTTCCTATGACATGAGATGTGATATCCAAATCCTTCCCATTCCAATCCTGAGACCCTTCCGATAGCATGAGATGTGATATCTCAATGCTTCTAATACCAAATCTGAGATCCTTCCTATAGCATGAGATGTGATATCCAACTTCTTCCCATTCCAATCCTGAGACCCTTCCTATAGCATGAGATGTGATAACTCAATGCTTATACCAAACCTGAGACCCTTCCTATAGCATGAGATGTGATATCCAACTTCTTCCCATTCCAATCCTGAGACCCTTCTTATAACATGAGATGTGATGTCTCAATGCTTCTAATACCAAACCTGAGATCTTTCCTATAACATGAGATGTGATATCCAACTCCTTCCCATTCCAATTCTGAGACCCTTACTATAGCATGAGATATGATATCCAAGTCCTTCCCATTCCAATCCTGAGACCCTTCCTATAACATGAGATGTGATATCCAACTCCTTCCCATTCCAACCTGAGACCCTTCCTATAGCATGAGATGGGATATCCAACTCCTTCCAAATCCAATACTGATACCCTTCCGATAGCATGAGATGTGATATCCCAAAGCTTCTACCAAACCTGAGACCCATACTATGGCATGAGATGTGATATCAAACTCCTTCCCCTTCCAAACCTGAGACCCTCCCTTTAGCATGAGATGTGATATCCAACTCCTTCCCATTCCAATCCTGAGACCCTTCTGATAGCATGAGATGTGATATCTCAATGCCTCTAATACCAAACCTGAGATCCTACCTCTAACATGAAATGTGATATCCAACTCCTTCCCTTTACAAACCTGAGACCCTGCCTATAGCATGAGATGTGATATCCAAGTCCTTCCCATTCCAATCCTGAGACCCTTCCTATAGCATGTGATGTGATATCTCAATGCTTATACCAAACCTGAGACCCTTCCTATGGCATGAGATGTCATATACAACTCCTTCCCATTCCAATCCTGAGACCCTTCCTATAGTATGAGATGTGATATCTCAATGCTTATACCAAACCTGAGACCCTTCCTATAGCATGAGATGTGATATCCAACTTATTCCCATTCCAATCCTGAGACCCTTCCTATAACATGAGATTTGATGTCTCAATGCTTCTAATACCAAACCTGAGATCTTTCCTATAACATGAGATGTGATATCCAACTCCTTCCTATTCCAATTCTGAGACCCTTCCTATAGCATGAGATATGATATCCAAGTCCTTCCCATTCCAATCCTGAAACCCTTCCTATAACATGAGATGTGATATCCAACTCCTTCCCATTCCAACCTGAGACCCTTCCTATAGCATGAGATGGGATATCCAACTCCTTCCAAATCCAATACTGATACCCTTCCGATAGCATGAGATGTGATATCCCAATGCTTCTACCAAACCTGAGACCCATACTATGGCATGAGATGTGATATCAAATTCCTTCCCCTTCCAAACCTGAGACCCTCCCTTTAGCATGAGATGTGATATCCAACTCCTTCCCATTCCAATCCTGAGACCCTTCTGATAGCATGAGATGTGATATCTCAATGCCTCTAATACCAAAACTGAGATCCTACCTCTAACATGAAATGTGATATCCAACTCCTTCCCTTTCCAAACCTGAGACCCTGCCTATAGCATGAGATGTGATATCCAAATCCTTCCCATTCCAATCCTGAGACCCTTCCTATAGCATGTGATGTGATATCTCAATGCTTATACCAAACCTGAGACCCTTCCTATGGCATGAGACGTCATATACAACTCCTTCCCTGTCCAATCCTGAGACCCTTCCTATAGCATGAGATGTGATATCCAACTTCTTCCCATTCCAATCCTGAGACCCTTCCTATAACATGAGATTTGATGTCTCAATGCTTCTAATACCAAACCTGAGATCTTTCCTATAACATGAGATGTGATATCCAACTCCTTCCCATTCCAATTCTGACACCCTTCCTATAGCATGAGATGTGATATCTCAATGCTTATACCAAACCTGAGACCCTTCCTATAGCTTGAGATGTGATATCCAACTCCTTCCCATTCCAATCCTGAGACCCTTCCTATAGCATGAGATGTGATATCTCAATGCTTCTAATACCAAACCTGAGACCCTTCCTATAGCTTGAGATGTGATATCCAACTCCTTCCCCTTCCAAACCTGAGAGCCTTCCCATAGCATGAGATATGATATCCAAGTCCTTCCCATTCCAATCCTGAGACCCTTCCTATAACATGAGATGTGATATCCAACTCCTTCCCATTCCAACCTGAGACCCTTCCTATAGCATGATGGGATATCCAACTCCTTCCAAATCCAATACTGATACCCTTCCGATAGCATGAGATGTGATATCCCAATGCCTCTACCAAACATGAGACCCATACTATGGCATGAGATGTGATATCAAACTTCTTCCCATTCCAATCCTGAGACCCTTGCTATAGCTTGAGATGTGTTATCCAACTCCTTCCCATTCCAATTCTGAGACCCTTCCTATACCATGAGACTTGATATCTCAATGCTTCTAATACCAAACCTGAGACCCGTCCTATAACATGAGATGTGATATCCAAATCCTTCCCCTTCCAAACCTGAGACCCTTCATATATCATGAGATGTGATATCCAACTCCTTCCCATTCCAATCCTGAGACCCTTCCGATATCATGAGATTTGTTATCTCAATGCTTCTAATATCAAACTTGAGACCCTCCCTATAGCATGAGATTTGACATCCAAGTCCTTCCCATTCCAATCCTGAGACCCTTCCGATAGCAGAGATGTGATATCTCAATGCTTATACCAAACCTGAGACCCTTCCTATGGCCTGAGATGTCATATACAACTCCTTCCCATTCCAATCCTGAGACCCTTCCTATAGCATGAGATGTGATATCTCAATGCTTATACCAAATCTGAGACCCTTCCTATAGCATGAGATGTGTTATCCAACTCCTTCTCATTCCAATCCTGAGACCCTTCCTATAGCATGAGAAGTGATATCTCCATGCGTATACCAAACCTGAGACCCTTCCTATAGCATGAGATGTGATATCCAAATCCGTCCCATTCCAATCTTGAGACCCTTCCTATAGCATGAGATGTGATATCTCAATGCTTATACCAAACCTGAGAGCCTACCTATAGCATGAGATGTGATGTCCAAGTCCATCCCATTCCAATCCTTAGACCCTTCCTACAGCATGCGATGTGATATCTCAATGATTCTAATACCAAACCAGAGACCCGTCCTATAACATGAGATGGGATATCCAACTCCTTCCCATTCCAATCCTGAGCCACTTCCGATAGCAGAGATGTGATATCTCAATGCTTATACCAAACCTGAGACCCTTCCTATAACATGAGATGTGATATCCAAATCATTCCCATTCCAATCCTGAGACCCTTCCGATAGCATGAGATGTGACATCTCAATGCTTCTAATACCAAACCTGAGATCCTTCCTATAGCATATGTGATATCCAACTCCTTCCCATTCCAAACATGAGAACCTTCCTATAGCAAGAATGTAATATCCAACTCCTACCCATTCCAATCCTGAGACCATTCCTATAGCATGAGATGTGATATCTCAATGCTTATACCAAACCTGAGACTCTTCCTATAGCATGAGATGTGATATCCAACTCCTTCCCCTTCCAAACCTGAGAGCCTTCCTATAGCATGAGATATGATATCCAAGTCCTTCCCATTCCAATCCTGAGACCCTTCCTATAACATGAGATGTGATATCCAACTCCTTTCCCTTCCAAACCTGAGAGCCTTCCTATAGCATGAGATATGATATCCAAGGCCTTCCCATTCCAATCCTGAGACCCTTCCTATAACATGAGATGGGATATCCAACTCCTTCCAAATCCAATACTGATACCCTTCCGATAGCATGAGATGTGATATCCCAATGCTTCTACCAAACCTGAGACCCATACTATGGCATGAGATGTGATATCCAACTCCTTCCCATTCCAATCCTGAGACACTTCCTATAGCATGAGATGTGATATCTCACTGCTTATACCAAACCTGAGACCCTTCCTATAGCATGAGATGTGATATCTCAATGCCTCTTATACCAAACCTGAGATCCTTCCTCTAACATGAAATGTGATATCCAACTCCTTCCCCTTCCAAACCTGAGAGCCTTCCTATAGCATGAGATATGATATCCAAGTCCTTCCCATTCCAATCCTGAGACCCTTCCTATAACATGAGATGTGATATCCAACTCCTTCCCATTCCAACCTGAGACCCTTCCTATAGCATGCGATGGGATATCCAACTCCTTCCAAATCCAATACTGATACCCTTCCTATAGCATGAGATGTGATATCCCAATGCTTCTACCAAACCTGAGACCCATACTATGGCATGAGATGTGATATCAAACTCCTTCCCATTCCAATCCTGAGACCCTTACTATAGCTTGAGTTGTGATATCCAACTCCTTCCCATTCCAATTCTGAGACCCTTCCTATACCATGAGACTTGATATCTCAATGCTTCTAATACCAAACCTGAGACCCGTCCTATAACATGAGATGTGATATCCAAATCCTTCCCCTTCCAAACCTTAGACCCTTCCTTTATCATGAGATGTGATATCCAACTCCTTCCCATTCCAATCCTGAGACCCTTCCGATATCATGAGATGTCATATCTCAATGCGTCTAATATCAAACTTCAGACCCTCCCTATAGCATGAGATGTGATATCCAAGTCCTTCCCATTCCAATCCTGAGACCCTTCCTATAGCATGAGAAGTGATATCTCAATGCTTCTAATACCAAACCTGAGACCCGTCCTATAACATGAGATGTGATATCCAACTCCTTCCCATTCCAACCTGAGACCCTTCCTATAGCATGATGGGATATCCAACTCCTTCCAAATCCAATACTGATACCCTTCCGATAGTATGAGATGTGATATCCCAATGCTTCTACCAAACATGAGACCCATACTATGGCATGAGATGTGATATCAAACTTCTTCCCATTCCAATCCTGAGACCCTTGCTATAGCTTGAGATGTGTTATCCAACTCCTTCCCATTCCAATTCTGAGACCCTTCCTATACCATGAGACTTGATATCTCAATGCTTCTAATACCAAACCTGAGACCCGTCCTATAACATGAGATGTGATATCCAAATCCTTCCCCTTCCAAACCTGAGACCCTTCATATATCATGAGATGTGATATCCAACTTCTTCCCATTCCAATCCTGAGACCCTTCCGATATCATGAGATTTGTTATCTCAATGCTTCTAATATCAAACTTGAGACCCTCCCTATAGCATGAGATTTGACATCCAAGTCCTTCCCATTCCAATCCTGAGACCCTTCCGATAGCAGAGATGTGATATCTCAATGCTTATACCAAACCTGAGACCCTTCCTATGGCCTGAGATGTCATATACAACTCCTTCCCATTCCAATCCTGAGACCCTTCCTATAGCATGAGATGTGATATCTCAATGCTTATACCAAATCTGAGACCCTTCCTATAGCATGAGATGTGATATCCAACTCCTTCTCATTCCAATCCTGAGACCCTTCCTATAGCATGAGAAGTGATATCTCCATGCGTATACCAAACCTGAGACCCTTCCTATAGCATGAGATGTGATATCCAAATCCGTCCCATTCCAATCTTGAGACCCTTCCTATAGCATGAGATGTGATATCTCAATGCTTATACCAAACCTGAGAGCCTACCTATAGCATGAGATGTGATGTCCAAGTCCATCCCATTCCAATCCTTAGACCCTTCCTACAGCATGCGATGTGATATCTCAATGATTCTAATACCAAACCAGAGACCCGTCCTATAACATGAGATGGGATATCCAACTCCTTCCCATTCCAATCCTGAGCCACTTCCGATAGCAGAGATGTGATATCTCAATGCTTATACCAAACCTGAGACCCTTCCTATAACATGAGATGTGATAGCCAAATCATTCCCATTCCAATCCTGAGACCCTTCCGATAGCATGAGATGTGACATCTCAATGCTTCTAATACCAAACCTGAGATCCTTCCTATAGCATATGAGATATCCAACTCCTTCCCATTCCAAACATGAGACCCTTCCTATAGCAAGAATGTAATATCCAACTCCTACCCATTCCAATCCTGAGACCATTCCTATAGCATGAGATGTGATATCCCAATGCTTATACCAAACCTGAGACTCTTCCTATAGCATGAGATGTGATATCCAACTCCTTCCCCTTCCAAACCTGAGAGCCTTCCTATAGCATGAGATATGATATCCAAGTCCTTCCCATTCCAATCCTGAGACCCTTCCTATAACATGAGATGTGATATCCAACTCCTTTCCCTTCCAAACCTGAGACCCTTCCTATAGCATGAGATATGATATCCAAGGCCTTCCCATTCCAATCCTGAGACCCTTCCTATAACATGAGATGGGATATCCAACTCCTTCCAAATCCAATACTGATACCCTTCCGATAGCATGAGATGTGATATCCCAATGCTTCTACCAAACCTGAGACCCATACTATGGCATGAGATGTGATATCCAACTCCTTCCCATTCCAATCCTGAGACACTTCCTATAGCATGAGATGTGATATCTCACTGCTTATACCAAACCTGAGACCCTTCCTATAGCATGAGATGTGATATCTCAATGCCTCTTATACCAAACCTGAGATCCTTCCTCTACCATGAAATGTGATATCCAACTCCTTCCCCTTCCAAACCTGAGAGCCTTCCTATAGCATGAGATATGATATCCAAGTCCTTCCCATTCCAATCCTGAGACCCTTCCTATAACATGAGATGTGATATCCAACTCCTTCCCATTCCAACCTGAGACCCTTCCTATAGCATGAGATGGGATATCCAACTCCTTCCAAATCCAATACTGATACCCTTCCGATAGCATGAGATGTGATATCCCAATGCTTCTACCAAACCTGAGACCCATACTATGGCATGAGATGTGATATCAAACTCCTTCCCATTCCAATCCTGAGACCCTTACTATAGCTTGAGATGTGATATCAAACTCCTTCCCATTCCAATTCTGAGACCCTTCCTATACCATGAGACTTGATATCTCAATGCTTCTAATACCAAACCTGAGACCCGTCCTATAACATGAGATGTGATATCCAAATCCTTCCCCTTCCAAACCTTAGACCCTTCCTTTATCATGAGATGTGATATCCAACTCCTTCCCATTCCAATCCTGAGACCCTTCCGATATCATGAGATGTCATATCTCAATGCTTCTAATATCAAACTTCAGACCCTCCCTATAGCATGAGATGTGATATCCAAGCACTTCCCATTCCAATCCTGAGACCCTTCCTATAGCATGAGAAGTGATATCTCAATGCTTCTAATACCAAACCTGAGACCCGTCCTATAACATGAGATGTGATATCCAAATCCTTCCCCTTCCAAACCTTAGACCCTTCCTTTATCATGAGATGGGAATATCCAACTCCTTCCCATTCCAATCCTGAGACCATTCCGATAGCAGAGATGTGATATCTCAATGCTTATACCAAACCTGAGATCCTTCCTATAACATGAGATGTGATATCCAACTCCTTCCCATTCCAATCCTGAGACACTTCCTATAGCATGAGATGTGATATCTCACTGCTTATACCAAACCTGAGACCCTTCCTATAGCATGAGATGTGATATCCAACTCCTTCCCATTCTAATCCTGAGACCCTTCCTATAGCATGAGATGTGATATCTCAAAGCTTCTAATATCAAACTTGAGACCCTCCCTATAGCATGAGATGTGATATCCAAGTCCTTCCCATTCCAATCCTGAGACACTTCCTATAGCATGAGATGTAATATCTCAATGCTTCTAATACCAAACCTGAGACTCTTCCTATAACATGAGATGGGATATCCAACTCCTTCCCATTCCAATCCTGAGACCCTTTCGATTGCAGAGATGTGATATCTCAATGCTTATACCAAACCTGAGACCCTTCCTACGGCATGAGATGTCATATACAACTCCTTCCCATTCCAATCCTGAGACCCTTCCTATAGCATGAGATGTGATATCTCAATGCTTATACCTAACCTGAGACCCTTCCTATAGCATGAGATGTGATATCCAACTCCTTCCCATTCCAATCCTGAGACCCTTCCTATAGCATGAGATGTGATGTCTCAATGCCTCTAATACCAAACCTGAGATCCTTCCTCTAACATGAAATGTGATATCCAACTCCTTCCCTTTCCAAACCTGGGAGCCTATCTATAGCATGAGATGTGATATCCAAGTCCTTCCCATTCCAATACTTGGACCCTTCCTACAGCATGCAATATGATATCTCAATGATTCTAATAACAAACCTGAGACCCGTCCTATAACATGAGATGGGATATCCAACTCCTTCCCATTCCAATCCTGAGACACTTCCGATAGCAGAGATATGATATCTCAATGCTTATACCAAACCTGAGACCCTTCCTATAACATGAGATGTGATATCCAACTCCTTCCCGTTCCAAACCTGAGACCCTTCCTTTAGCATGAGATGTGATATCCAGCTCCTTCCCATTCCAATCCTGAGACATTTCCTATAGCATGAGATGTGATATCTCAATGATTCTACCAAACCTGAGACCCTTCCTTTAGCATGAGATGTGATATCCAACTCCATCCCATTCCAATCCTGAGACCCTTCTTATAGCATGAGATGTGATATCTCAATACTTCTAATACCAAACCTGAGATCCTTCCGATAACATGAGATGTGATATCCAAATCCTTCCCCTTCCAAACCTGAGACCCTCCCTTTAGCATGAGATGTGATATCCAACTCCTTCCCATTCCAATCCTGAGACCCTTCTGATAGCAAGAGATGTGATATCTCAATGCTTCTAATACCAAACCTGAGATCCTTCCGATAGCATGAGATGTGATATCTCAATGCTTCTAATACCAAACCTGAGATCCTTCCTATAACATGAGATGTGATATCCAAATCCTTCCCCTTCCAAACCTGAGACCCTCCCTTTAGCATGAGATGTGAAATCCAACTCCTTCCCATTCCAATCCTGAGACCCTTCTGATAGCATGAGATGTGATATCTCAATGCCTCTAAAACGAATCCTGAGACCCTTCCTATAACATGAGATGTGATATCCAACTCCTTCCCATTTCAACCTGAGACCCTTCCTATAGCATGAGATGGGATATCCAACTCCTTCCAAATCCAATTCTGATACCCTTCCGATAGCATGAGATGTGATATCCCAATGCTTCTAACAAACCTGAGACCCTTCCTTTAGCATGAGATGTGATATCCAACTCCATCCCATTCCAATCCTGAGACCCTTCCTATAGCATGAGATGTGATATCTCAATGCTTCTAATACCAAACCTGAGACCCTTCCTATAGCTTGAGATGTGATATCCAACTCCTTCCCCTTCCAAACCTGAGAGCCTTCCCATAGCATGAGATATGATATCCAAGTCCTTCCCATTCCATTCCTGAGACCCTTCCTATAACATGAGATGTGATATCCAACTCCTTCCCATTCCAACCTGAGACCCTTCCTATAGCATGATGGGATATCCAACTCCTTCCAAATCCAATACTGATACCCTTCCGATAGCATGAGATGTGATATCCCAATGCTTCTACCAAACCTGAGACCCATACTATGGCATGAGATGTGATATCAAACTTCTTCCCATTCCAATCCTGAGACCCTTCCTATAGCTTGAGATGTGTTATCAAACTCCTTCCCATTTCAATTCTGAGACCCTTCCTATACCATGAGACTTGATATCTCAATGCTTCTAATACCAAACCCGAGACCCGTCCTATAACATGAGATGTGATATCCAAATCCTTCCCCTTCCAAACCTTAGACCCTTCCTATATCATGAGATGTGATATCCAACTCCTTCCCATTCCAATGTGAGACTATTCCGATATCATGAGATTTGTTATCTCAATGCTTCTAATATCAAACTTGAGACCCTCCCTTATAGCATGAGATGTGACATCCAAGTCCTTCCCATTCCAATCCTGAGACCCTTCCGATAGCAGAGATGTGATATCTCAATGCTTATACCAAACCTGAGACCCTTCCTATGGCCTGAGATGTCATATACAACTCCTTCCCATTCCAATCCTGAGACCCTTCCTATAGCATGAGATGTGATATCTCAATGCTTATACCAAATCTGAGACCCTTCCTATAGCATGAGATGTGATATCCAACTCCTTCCCATTCCAATCCTGAGACCCTTCCTATAGCATGAGAAGTGATATCTCCATGCGTATACCAAACCTGAGACCCTTCCTATAGCATGAGATGTGATATCCAAATCCGTCCCATTCCAATCCTGAGACCCTTCCTATAGCATGAGATGTGATATCTCAATGCTTATACCAAACCTGAAAGCCTACCTATAGCATGAGATGTGATGTCCAAGTCCATCCCATTCCAATCCTTAGACCCTTCCTACAGCATGCAATGTGATCTCTCAATGATTCTAATACCAAACCAGAGACCCGTCCTATAACATGAGATGGGATATCCAACTCCTTCCCATTCCAATCCTGAGCCACTTCCGATAGCAGAGATGTGATATCTCAATGCTTATACCAAACCTGAGACCCTTCCTATAACATGAGATGTGATATCCAAATCATTCCCATTCCAATCCTGAGACCCTTCCGATAGCATGAGATGTGATATCTCAATGCTTCTAATACCAAACCTGAGATCCTTCCTATAGCATATGTGATATCCAACTCCTTCCCATTCCAAACATGAGACCCTTGCTATAGCAAGAATGTAATATCCAACTCCTACTCATTCCAATCCTGAGACCATTCCTATAGCATGAGATGTGATATATCAATGCTTCTAATACCAAACCTGAGATCCTTCCTATGACATGAGATGTGATATCCAAATCCTTCCCATTCCAATCCTGAGACCCTTCCGATAGCATGAGATGTGATATCTCAATGCTTCTAATACCAAATCTGAGATCCTTCCTATAGCATGAGATGTGATATCCAACTTCTTCCCATTCCAATCCTGAGACCCTTCCTATAGCATGAGATGTGATATCTCAATGCTTATACCAAACCTGAGACCCTTCCTATAGCATGAGATGTGATATCCAACTTCTTCCCATTCCAATCCTGAGACCCTTCCTATAACATGAGATGTGATGTCTCAATGCTTCTAATACCAAACCTGAGATCTTTCCTATAACATGAGATGTGATATCCAACTCCTTCCCATTCCAATTCTGAGACCCTTCCTATAGCATGAGATATGATATCCAAGTCCTTCCCATTCCAATCCTGAGACCCTTCCTATAACATGAGATGTGATATCCAACTCCTTCCCATTCCAACCTGAGACCCTTCCTATAGCATGAGATGGGATATCCAACTCCTTCCAAATCCAATACTGATACCCTTCCGATAGCATGAGATGTGATATCCCAAAGCTTCTACCAAACCTGAGACCCATACTATGGCATGAGATGTGATATCAAACTCCTTCCCCTTCCAAACCTGAGACCCTCCCTTTAGCATGAGATGTGATATCCAACTCCTTCCCATTCCAATCCTGAGACCCTTCTGATAGCATGAGATGTGATATCTCAATGCCTCTAATACCAAACCTGAGATCCTACCTCTAACATGAAATGTGATATCCAACTCCTTCCCTTTACAAACCTGAGACCCTGCCTATAGCATGAGATGTGATATCCAAGTCCTTCCCATTCCAATCCTGAGACCCTTCCTATAGCATGTGATGTGATATCTCAATGCTTATACCAAACCTGAGACCCTTCCTATGGCATGAGATGTCATATACAACTCCTTCCCATTCCAATCCTGAGACCCTTCCTATAGTATGAGATGTGATATCTCAATGCTTATACCAAACCTGAGACCCTTCCTATAGCATGAGATGTGATATCCAACTTATTCCCATTCCAATCCTGAGACCCTTCCTATAACATGAGATTTGATGTCTCAATGCTTCTAATACCAAACCTGAGATCTTTCCTATAACATGAGATGTGATATCCAACTCCTTCCTATTCCAATTCTGAGACCCTTCCTATAGCATGAGATATGATATCCAAGTCCTTCCCATTCCAATCCTCAAACCCTTCCTATAACATGAGATGTGATATCCAACTCCTTCCCATTCCAACCTGAGACCCTTCCTATAGCATGAGATGGGATATCCAACTCCTTCCAAATCCAATACTGATACCCTTCCGATAGCATGAGATGTGATATCCCAATGCTTCTACCAAACCTGAGACCCATACTATGGCATGAGATGTGATATCAAACTCCTTCCCCTTCCAAACCTGAGACCCTCCCTTTAGCATGAGATGTGATATCCAACTCCTTCCCATTCCAATCCTGAGACCCTTCTGATAGCATGAGATGTGATATCTCAATGCCTCTAATACCAAAACAGAGATCCTACCTCTAACATGAAATGTGATATCCAACTCCTTCCCTTTCCAAACCTGAGACCCTGCCTATAGCATGAGATGTGATATCCAAGTCCTTCCCATTCCAATCCTGAGACCCTTCCTATAGCATGTGATGTGATATCTCAATGCTTATACCAAACCTGAGACCCTTCCTATGGCATGAGACGTCATATACAACTCCTTCCCATTCCAATCCTGAGACCCTTCCTATAGCATGAGATGTGATATCCAACTTCTTCCCATTCCAATCCTGAGACCCTTCCTATAACATGAGATTTGATGTCTCAATGCTTCTAATACCAAACCTGAGATCTTTCCTATAACATGAGATGTGATATCCAACTCCTTCCCATTCCAATTCTGACACCCTTCCTATAGCATGAGATGTGATATCTCAATGCTTATACCAAACCTGAGACCCTTCCTATAGCTTGAGATGTGATATCCAACTCCTTCCCATTCCAATCCTGAGACCCTTCCTATAGCATGAGATGTGATATCTCAATGCTTCTAATACCAAACCTGAGACCCTTCCTATAGCTTGAGATGTGATATCCAACTCCTTCCGCTTCCAAACCTGATAGCCTTCTCATAGCATGAGATATGATATCCAAGTCCTTCCCATTCCAATCCTGAGACCCTTCCTATAGCATGATGGGATATCCAACTCCTTCCAAATCCAATACTGATACCCTTCCGATAGCATGAGATGTGATATCCCAATGCTTCTACCAAACATGAGACCCATACTATGGCATGAGATGTGATATCAAACTTCTTCCCATTCCAATCCTGAGACCCTTGCTATAGCTTGAGATGTGTTATCCAACTCCTTCCCATTCCAATTCTGAGACCCTTCCTATACCATGAGACTTGATATCTCAATGCTTCTAATACCAAACCTGAGACCCGTCCTATAACATGAGATGTGATATCCAAATCCTTCCCCTTCCAAACCTGAGACCCTTCATATATCATGAGATTTGTTATCTCAATGCTTCTAATATCAAACTTGAGACCCTCCCTATAGCATGAGATTTGACATCCAAGTCCTTCCCATTCCAATCCTGAGACCCTTCCGATAGCAGAGATGTGATATCTCAATGCTTATACCAAACCTGAGACCCTTCCTATGGCCTGAGATGTCATATACAACTCCTTCCCATTCCAATCCTGAGACCCTTCCTATAGCATGAGATGTGATATCTCAATGCTTATACCAAATCTGAGACCCTTCCTATAGCATGAGATGTGATATCCAACTCCTTCTCATTCCAATCCTGAGACCCTTCCTATAGCATGAGAAGTGATATCTCCATGCGTATACCAAACCTGAGACCCATCCTATAGCATGAGATGTGATATCCAAATCCATCCCATTCCAATCTTGAGACCCTTCCTATAGCATGAGATGTGATATCTCAATGCTTATACCAAACCTGAGAGCCTACCTATAGCATGAGATGTGATGTCCAAGTCCATCCCATTCCAATCCTTAGACCCTTCCTACAGCATGCGATGTGATATCTCAATGATTCTAATACCAAACCAGAGACCCGTCCTATAACATGAGATGGGATATCCAACTCCTTCCCATTCCAATCCTGAGCCACTTCCGATAGCAGAGATGTGATATCTCAATGCTTATACCAAACCTGAGACCCTTCCTATAACATGAGATGTGATATCCAAATCATTCCCATTCCAATCCTGAGACCCTTCCGATAGCATGAGATGTGACATCTCAATGCTTCTAATACCAAACCTGAGATCCTTCCTATAGCATATGTGATATCCAACTCCTTCCCATTCCAAACATGAGACCCTTCCTATAGCAAGAATGTAATATCCAACTCCTACCCATTCCAATCCTGAGACCATTCCTATAGCATGAGATGTGATATCTCAATGCTTATACCAAACCTGAGACTCTTCCTATAGCATGAGATGTGATATCCAACTCCTTCCCCTTCCAAACCTGAGAGCCTTCCTATAGCATGAGATATGATATCCAAGTCCTTCCCATTCCAATCCTGAGACCCTTCCTATAACATGAGATGTGATATCCAACTCCTTTCCCTTCCAAACCTGAGAGCCTTCCTATAGCATGAGATATGATATCCAAGGCCTTCCCATTCCAATCCTGAGACCCTTCCTATAACATGAGATGGGATATCCAACTCCTTCCAAATCCAATACTGATACCCTTCCGATAGCATGAGATGTGATATCCCAATGCTTCTACCAAACCTGAGACCCATACTATGGCATGAGATGTGATATCCAACTCCTTCCCATTCCAATCCTGAGACACTTCCTATAGCATGAGATGTGATATCTCACTGCTTATACCAAACCTGAGACCCTTCCTATAGCATGAGATGTGATATCTCAATGCCTCTTATACCAAACCTGAGATCCTTCCTCTAACATGAAATGTGATATCCAACTCCTTCCCCTTCCAAACCTGAGAGCCTTCCTATAGCATGAGATATGATATCCAAGTCCTTCCCATTCCAATCCTGAGACCCTTCCTATAACATGAGATGTGATATCCAACTCCTTCCCATTCCAACCTGAGACCCTTCCTATAGCATGAGATGGGATATCCAACTCCTTCCAAATCCAATACTGATAC
Organism: Ambystoma mexicanum; assembly: GCF_040938575.1. NCBI lineage: Eukaryota > Metazoa > Chordata > Amphibia > Caudata > Ambystomatidae > Ambystoma > Ambystoma mexicanum. Next base: position 297,522,110 of record NC_090938.1, read on the forward strand.
CCTTCCGATAGCATGAGATGTGATATCCCAATGCTTCTACCAAACCTGAGACCCATACTATGGCAGGAGATGTGATATCAAACTCCTTCCCATTCCAATCCTGAGACCCTTACTATAGCTTGAGTTGTGATATCCAACTCCTTCCCATTCCAATTCTGAGACCCTTCCTATACCATGAGACTTGATATCTCAATGCTTCTAATACCAAACCTGAGACCCGTCCTATAACATGAGATGTGATATCCAAATCCTTCCCCTTCCAAACCTTAGACCCTTCCTTTATCATGAGATGTGATATCCAACTCCTTCCCATTCCAATCCTGAGACCCTTCCGATATCATGAGATGTCATATCTCAATGCTTCTAATATCAAACTTCAGACCCTCCCTATAGCATGAGATGTGATATCCAAGTCCTTCCCATTCCAATCCTGAGACCCTTCCTATAGCATGAGAAGTGATATCTCAATGCTTCTAATACCAAACCTGAGACCCGTCCTATAACATGAGATGTGATATCCAAATCCTTCCCCTTCCAAACCTTAGACCCTTCCTTTATCATGAGATGGGAATATCCAACTCCTTCCCATTCCAATCCTGAGACCATTCCGATAGCAGAGATGTGATATCTCAATGCTTATACCAAACCTGAGATCCTTCCTATAACATGAGATGTGATATCCAACTCCTTCCCATTCCAATCCTGAGACACTTCCTATAGCATGAGATGTGATATCTCACTGCTTATACCAAACCTGAGACCCTTCCTATAGCATGAGATGTGATATCCAACTCCTTCCCATTCTAATCCTGAGACCCTTCCTATAGCATGAGATGTGATATCTCAATGCTTCTAATATCAAACTTGAGACCCTCCCTATAGCATGAGATGTGATATCCAAGTCCTTCCCATTCCAATCCTGAGACACTTCCTATAGCATGAGATGTAATATCTCAATGCTTCTAATACCAAACCTGAGACTCTTCCTATAACATGAGATGGGATATCCAACTCCTTCCGATTCCAATCCTGAGACCCTTTCGATTGCAGAGATGTGATATCTCAATGCTTATACCAAACCTGAGACCCTTCCTACGGCATGAGATGTCATATACAACTCCTTCCCATTCCAATCCTGAGACCCTTCCTATAGCATGAGATGTGATATCTCAATGCTTATACCTAACCTGAGACCCTTCCTATAGCATGAGATGTGATATCCAACTCCTTCCCATTCCAATCCTGAGACCCTTCCTATAGCATGAGATGTGATGTCTCAATGCCTCTAATACCAAACCTGAGATCCTTCCTCTAACATGAAATGTGATATCCAACTCCTTCCCTTTCCTCCAAACCTGAGAGCCTATCTATAGCATGAGATGTGATATCCAAGTCCTTCCCATTCCAATACTTAGACCCTTCCTACAGCATGCAATATGATATCTCAATGATTCTAATAACAAACCTGAGACCCATCCTATAACATGAGATGGGATATCCAACTCCTTCCCATTCCAATCCTGAGACACTTCCGATAGCAGAGATATGATATCTCAATGCTTATACCAAACATGAGACCCTTCCTATAACATGAGATGTGATATCCAACTCCTTCCCGTTCCAAACCTGAGACCCTTCCTTTAGCATGAGATGTGATATCCAACTCCTTCCCATTCCAATCCTGAGACCCTTCCTATAGCATGAGATGTGATATCTCAATGCTTCTAATACCAAACCTGAGACCCTTCCTATAGCTTGAGATGTGATATCCAACTCCTTCCCCTTCCAAACCTGAGAGCCTTCCCATAGCATGAGATATGATATCCAAGTCCTTCCCATTCCAATCCTGAGACCCTTCCTATAACATGAGATGTGATATCCAACTCCTTCCCATTCCAACCTGACATTCCAATCCTGAGCCACTTCCGATAGCAGAGATGTGATATCTCAATGCTTATACCAAACCTGAGACCCTTCCTATAACATGAGATGTGATATCCAAATCATTCCCATTCCAATCCTGAGACCCTTCCGATAGCATGAGATGTGATATCTCAATGCTTCTAATACCAAACCTGAGATCCTTCCTATAGCATATGTGATATCCAACTCCTTCCCATTCCAAACATGAGACCCTTCCTATAGCAAGAATGTAATATCCAACTCCTACCCATTCCAATCCTGAGACCATTCCTATAGCATGAGATGTGATATATCAATGCTTCTAATACCAAACCTGAGATCCTTCCTATGACATGAGATGTGATATCCAAATCCTTCCCATTCCAATCCTGAGACCCTTCCGATAGCATGAGATGTGATATCTCAATGCTTCTAATACCAAATCTGAGATCCTTCCTATAGCATGAGGTGTGATATCCAACTTCTTCCCATTCCAATCCTGAGATCCTTCCTATAGCATGAGATGTGATATCTCAATGCTTATACCAAACCTGAGACCCTTCCTATAGCATGAGATGTGATATCCAACTTCTTCCCATTCCAATCCTGAGACCCTTCCTATAACATGAGATGTGATGTCTCAATGCTTCTAATACCAAACCTGAGATCTTTCCTATAACATGAGATGTGATATCCAACTCCTTCCCATTCCAATTCTGAGACCCTTCCTATAGCATGAGATATGATATCCAAGTCCTTCCCATTCCAATCCTGAGACCCTTCCTATAACATGAGATGTGATATCCAACTCCTTCCCATTCCAACCTGAGACCCTTCCTATAGCATGAGATGGGATATCCAACTCCTTCCAAATCCAATACTGATACCCTTCCGATAGCATGAGATGTGATATCCCAAAGCTTCTACCAAACCTGAGACCCATACTATGGCGTTAGATGTGATATCAAACTCCTTCCCCTTCCAAACCTGAGACCCTCCCTTTAGCATGAGATGTGATATCCAACTCCTTCCCATTCCAATCCTGAGACCCTTCTGATAGCATGAGATGTGATATCTCAATGCCTCTAATACCAAACCTGAGATCCTACCTCTAACATGAAATGTGATATCCAACTCCTTCCCTTTACAAACCTGAGACCCTGCCTATAGCATGAGATGTGATATCCAAGTCCTTCCCATTCCAATCCTGAGACCCTTCTTATAGCATGTGATGTGATATCTCAATGCTTATACCAAACCTGAGACCCTTCCTATGGCATGAGATGTCATATACAACTCCTTCCCATTCCAATCCTGAGACCCTTCCTATAGTATGAGATGTGATATCTCAATGCTTATACCAAACCTGAGACCCTTCCTATAGCATGAGATGTGATATCCAACTTCTTCCCATTCCAATCCTGAGACCCTTCCTATAACATGAGATTTGAAGCCTCAATGCTTCTAATACCAAACCTGAGATCTTTCCTATAACATGAGATGTGATATCCAACTCCTTCCCATTCCAATTCTGAGACCCTTCCTCTAGCGTGAGATATGATATCCAAGTCCTTCCCATTCCAATCCTGAAACCCTTCCTATAACATGAGATGTGATATCCAACTCCTTCCCATTCCAACCTGAGACCCTTCCTATAGCATGAGATGGGATATCCAACTCCTTCCAAATCCAATACTGATACCCTTCCGATAGCATGAGATGTGATATCCCAATGCTTCTACCAAACCTGAGACCCATACTATGGCATGAGATGTGATATCAAACTCCTTCCCCTTCCAAACCTGAGACCCTCCCTTTAGCATGAGATGTGATATCCAACTCCTTCCCATTCCAATCCTGAGACCCTTCTGATAGTATGAGATGTGATATCTCAATGCCTCTAATACCAAAACTGAGATCCTACCTCTAACATGAAATGTGATATCCAACTCCTTCCCTTTCCAAACCTGAGACCCTGCCTATAGCATGAGATGTGATATCCAAGTCCTTCCCATTCCAATCCTGAGACCCTTCCTATAGCATGTGATGTGATATCTCAATGCTTATACCAAACCTGAGACCCTTCCTATGGCATGAGACGTCATATACAACTCCTTCCCATTCCAATCCTGAGACCCTTCCTATAGCATGAGATGTGATATCCAACTTCTTCCCATTCCAATCCTGAGACCCTTCCTATAACATGAGATTTGATGTCTCAATGCTTCTAATACCAAACCTGAGATCTTTCCTATAACATGAGATGTGATATCCAACTCCTTCCCATTCCAATTCTGACACCCTTCCTATAGCATGAGATGTGATATCTCAATGCTTATACCAAACCTGAGACCCTTCCTATAGCTTGAGATGTGATATCCAACTCCTTCCCATTCCAATCCTGAGACCCTTCCTATAGCATGAGATGTGATATCTCAATGCTTCTAATACCAAACCTGAGACCCTTCCTATAGCTTGAGATGTGATATCCAACTCCTTCCCCTTCCAAACCTGAGAGCCTTCCCATAGCATGAGATATGATATCCAAGTCCTTCCCATTCCAATCCTGAGACCCTTCCTATAACATGAGATGTGATATCCAACTCCTTCCCATTCCAACCTGAGACCCTTCCTATAGCATGATGGGATATCCAACTCCTTCCAAATCCAATACTGATACCCTTCCGATAGCATGAGATGTGATATCCCAATGCTTCTACCAAACATGAGACCCATACTATGGCATGAGATGTGATATCAAACTTCTTCCCATTCCAATCCTGAGACCCTTGCTATAGCTTGAGATGTGTTATCCAACTCCTTCCCATTCCAATTCTGAGACCCTTCCTATACCATGAGACTTGATATCTCAATGCTTCTAATACCAAACCTGAGACCCGTCCTATAACATGATTAGACCTTTGGGGGTCCACTCCGCTAATCTGGCCTTCTCCTCCTACGAGGAAGAAGAGATTACAGGAGCATCCTTCTCCTCAGACTCGTTTCCCAGCGGAATAGAGGCTGAGGTAGTTTTAGTGTCCCTAGGTTCCTGGGAGCCGAAAGTCGCAGAGGCTTATGCTAGGATTCCGGATAATACCAAGCACTACTTTAAAGACAGTGTGCTGATCACTGGAGTGGATACTCCAGCTCTTAGGGATAGTGGGTGCAGTCGCACTGTAGTGGATTCTACCTTGGTAGACTCAGAGGAAGTTGCCAGAGCTACTCTGATGCCCACTAAGTTGGCTGACGGCCCCCTCCGTATGTTTCCAGTAATACCTGTAAATCTTACTTTAAATAGTACAGCAGTCAGGATTCCAGTGAGCATTCAGAGAAACGTCCCGGGAAAGGTCTTGTTAGGTAATGATCTCAGAGCTTTAGGGCTCGTAGGAGACACTGCCGAAAGACCCTACACACGGTCTCAAGCACGGGCAGCATTGGCCAAGTCCAATACGCCGCCCCAGCCGAAGGGGAAACCCAAGGCGAAAGGAGTCTACAAGTCAAAACGAGGGAAAGAGAATATTCCCCCGAGCTCGCCTACCACTGCGGTGGAGGAAGTTGGTCAATCGCCCGGGCCTGACGAGGAGGTGGCGATGCCTGAAGTATTCGACCCCAACGATCATCCTGAACTAAAAGACTTGTTAGTTGAAGGAGGTCCTGATAGGGACGAATTCAGTAAAGGCCAACGTGAGTGCCCATCTCTGGAAGGCCTAAGGAGACAGGCCTGCTCCCAGCTTGAGGGTGAACCTCCTGGGAAGCATAGGATTTATTGGGAAGGTGGACTCCTGTATAGTGAGCCCACAGAGTCTACAGAAGGAGACCATAGGAGGTTGGTGGTTCCCCTTGCTGTTAGGCCCTTCCTCCTGCAGTTGGCGCATGAAGTTCCCCTTGCTGGTCACCTTGGTATGAAGAGGACCAAGCAAAGGTTATCCATGCACTTCTACTGGCCCAAGATGGGGGTGCAAGTAGAAAGTCACTGCAGGAGTTGTGCCTCCTGCCAGTTGTCTGGTAAGGTTGGCGCGACAATCCAAGCTCCGTTGGTACCGCTCCCAGTTGTGGGGGTACCATTTGAAAGGGTAGGGATCGACATGGTTGGTCCCCTTGACCCGCAAACATCCTCGGGCAATAGGTTTATCCTGGTGCTGGTCGACCATGCAACCAGGTATCCTGAGGCCATCCCATGGAAAACTGTAACTGCCAAGTCAGTTGCAGAAGCTTTACTCGGCATATTTACTAGGGTTGGCTTCCCTAAAGAAGTTGTGCCGGATGATGGCAGCAACTTTATGTCGAAGTATAGGCAGGCTATGTGGAAAGAATGTGGGGTCACCTACAGGTTCTCTTCTGCATACCACCCCCAGACCAATGGTCTGGGGGGGCGTTTCAACAGGACGTTAAAGAGCATGATTGGGGCTCTGGAGGAGCCTCAGAGAAGAAAATGGGATCTTCTTGTTTCATGCTTACTGTTTGCCTACCGAGAGGTACCACAGGAGGGTGTTGGCTTCAGCCCCTTCGAACTTCTGTTCGGTCATCCCGTACGGGGACCCTTAGCCATCGTCAAAGAGGGATGGGAGATGCCCACTCCCCCTGTTACTACCAACGTAGTTGATTATGTGCTAGGGCTCAGAAAAGGGATTGTACTTCTGATGGGCTTGGCTAGTGATAAATTGAAGGCAGGGCAAGCGCTGGTGAAACATTGGTACGACCAGAAAGCTTCCCTCATCAACTTTACACTTGGTCAGCAAGTCCTGATCATGAATCCCATAAGGCCTCGAGCTTTACAGGACAAATGGTCAGGCCCTTACCCAGTGGTGGAGCCCCTGGGTGAGGTTAACTATTCAGTGGACCTTGGAAGGCCTGGACAGGCTCCAAAAGTGTTTCACGCGAATAGGCTGAAGGCTTTCGGCCCAAGCGTCGAAATCGCAGCACTGCTACTGGCTTCAGACGTTGCGGGAGAGGAGTCTGAACCTCTCCCCGACCTGTTCCCAAGCAGTCCTTCAGATAGCTCTTTTGAGGGGGTCCGAGTGGCCCCTCACCAAAATGGACAAGGCTCAGTGGTTTACCTTGGACATGAAGTAGGTGGAGGGAGGAGACAGCCTCTACTCAGTCAGGTACAAGCAGTACAAGACTGGCCTACCCCCACTACGCAAACCCAAGTGAGAGCCTTTTTAGGACTCACGGGGTATTACCGCAATTTTGTGGCAGACTATGGCACCATAGCTGCTCCTCTGACTGCCCTCACAACTCCGAAGAAACCCAAGAAGGTAACTTGGACCGACGAGTGTGAGAAGGCCTTCAATGGCTTAAAAGACTCCTTGTGCCAGGCCCCTGTCCTTAGGGCCCCTGATTATCAAAGACCTTTTATCGTGCAGACGGACGCCTCTGACACTGGGATAGGAGCTGTACTATCACAAGTAGATGAGAAGGGTAAGGAACACCCTATCGGTTTTATTAGTCGCCAGCTTAAGGACAGAGAGCTCAGATGGTCCACGGTAGAGAAAGAATGTTTCTCTGTTGTGTGGGCCCTAAGGAAGCTGAGGCCCTACCTCTATGGGACCCACTTCACTGTGCAAACTGACCATAAGCCGTTAAAGTGGCTAATGAACATGAAGGGGGAGAATCCAAAGTTGCTTAGGTGGTCCATAAGTCTACAAGGCTTCGACTTCACTATTGAGCATAGGCCAGGTGTCCAACATAGCAATGCTGATGGGTTGTCCAGAATGTTTAACCGACCTGAACAAGAGACTCATCCAGGGGTGGATTAGTTCCCCCTGTCCATAGTCTGGGAGGGGTGAGTGTTAGGAAAGATTTCGTAATTGTAGGTAATTTTCCTTCCATGTGGCAACCCCTAAACTTTTTGCTGTTGTTTTCACCTTGTTCTTGACTTTGCCAGAGAAGTGCAGCCTTCTGCCGCACTCCTCTGGGCTTTCGCTCCTTTCTTACGGGGAAACTGACATGCCCTTAAGACAGCCAGTACCGGGGAACGCTGTTTCCCATAGTTTCTTTTATCATGTTGCGGCTTTAGTGCAACATGACACAAGAGGGCACTGTAAGCTAAGTTACAGCTCTCTTGGGTCTCTAGCCTTCTACAGGCCCTAGATACTCTTTTAGGATGGTATTTGATCGGTGCAAGTCATTCAGGGACTGGAATGGTGGCAGCGATCGTTTTGTTTATTTTGAGCTCCTTTTGGCGTTCTGAGCACGTTTTTCGCACTGAACCCAAAATGGTGGCCTGGCTCCCAAAATGGCCAGACCACGAGGCTCCTTTGTCTTGTCCACTGACCGTCTTGCTCCCTTCACCTTCCCCAGGTCGAGCGACCCGGGGCCTTCCTTATTTGGGCATGTACTTTCCCGCGAAACGTGGTTGCTTTCGCGGGCTTCTACATGTCGTTTGTGTGCCTCCAGGGTGTGGGCTGGGATGTCTGGTCCCAATACACATCCTGGGTGCAGGGAGTCTAGGGTGGTGTGAATGCCTGGAACCACCGTGGTCCGTGATTGGTCCACGTATGGTATGTGTGTTGATGAGCGGATCTCCCATTGGCTCCCCTCCGTTTTGGCGCGAAGGGAACCGTGGATAAGAGGGGGCTGGAAACACCACTACCATGTCGATCTCCTGAGTTCTCACGAACGAAGGAATACAGGAGCCAAGTATCCTGCAACCACGAGGCTGGACCGAGGAATCGCTGGTGACCCGCTGAAGGAATCCTCCTTTGCACTGCTGTCGTCCTGTGAAACCCTTTCCTCCTTTGATCGAACCAGAAGGCCTGTACTGGTGCTTCGACCTTTGGAATAGCAGGAACAGCTATTCCCGGCGACTTCATCATCTCCTGCCAAGTAAGCCTTCGGAAGTGTCTCTGGGCCATCCAGTTGACTGACCAGCTTACAAGGGAGTCCTGCTCTGTAACCGCCGCCAGGTTGTGTTGTATTTCGAGTCCTTGTCACTCTCCCACGCTTCGTACACTTGGCGTTCCCAAGTCTGAAGGGAGGAGTGTACATTTGGCTCGAATACACACGGCCGCTCCGTTGTCCTGCTGCGGCAACAAACTGTGCCGGTTTCGTCGATTGGGACGTCTTTTTGCTCTACACGACTACGAGGCGTTCCCTGCTCTTCTGAACCTGCCAGCTGCTGAAACTAACGTGGAGAAGCCTGGGTCTGCTTGCTTCGGGGACCGGTGAGTAGTATAGCTAGGATCTGGTCGCCCTCCTGCAGTATCCCATTGCTTTTCCCTGCTGTGTAAAAACAGCACCCTTTTGCCGTACTCGCGCTCTGCTTCTGCTCGCTGTGGAGGCTGCGCTTGAGTTGCGGAACCTGTTCTCCTTCTGCTGTGCACTAACCCGAACTGCCTGACTTCCTCCGAAGAGCTTCTCCTTTTGCCCGTTGGCACCGGCGTGGCAGGTACTTTGAGCACAAGGCTCCACTCTTCGCAGGGCTCGGACTTCCATCTAGTTAGGTGCCTCTGAAGGCGAACTGAGTCTAAAGCGTTATCGCACTGCCTGTTTTCCTTCCCTGGCAGGTGGACTACACATTTCGTGCCTCTAATGCTTAAGACTGTTGTATTTGTATATATATTGTGTTGATATGGTATGTGTTGGTTTAATACTGTGATATTGTGATTTTTTCGCTACGGTCATTATTTTAAAGGCCTTAAAATAAATGTGTATATATTTTTGATATAACAACTGTTTGGAGTAGTTTGTAAGCGCTCTTGCTTTGTGTGCTCATTGCGGGCTTTCAGTCACCCTCACCCCTCTTGAGACCTAGTCTTGACCGCCACGATCGCTACCTTGATTGGTCTGGCTCGTCCAGAGGTTACCCTGTTCCAAATAATTAGGTTGGCCTTCTGAACTTCTGCGCCACCAGGACAGAGTTCAGAAATCCGTCTTAACACCAACTCCTTCCCATTCCAATCCTGAGACCCTTCCGATAGCAGAGATGTGATATCTCAATGCTTATACCAAACCTGAGACCCTTCCTATGGCATGAGATGTGATATCCAACTCCTTGCCATTCAAATCCTGAGACCCTTCCTATAGCATGAGAAGGGATATCCAACTCCTTCCCAATCCAATCCTGAGAACCTTCCGATAGCAGAGACGTGATATCTCAATGCTTCTACCAAACCTGAGACCCTTCCTTTAGCATGAGATGTGATATCCAAATCCTTCACATTCCAATCCTGAGACCCTTCCGATAGCATGAGATGTGATATCTCAATGCTTCTAATACCAAACCTGAGATCCTTCCTATAACATGAGATGTGATATCCAATTCCTTCCCATTCCAAACCTGAGACCCTTCCTATTGGATGAGTTGTGATATCCAACTCCTTCCCATTCCAACCCTGAGACCCGTCCTATAGCATGAGATGTGATATCTCAATAATTATACCAAACCTGAGACCCTTCCTATAGCATGAGATGTGATATCCAACTACTTCCCATTCCAATCCTGAGACCCTTCCTATAGCATGAGATGTGATATCTCAATGCTTCTAATACCAAACCTGAGATCCTTCCTATAACATGAGATGTGATATCCAACTCCTTCCATTCCAATCCTGAGACCCGTCCTATAGCATGAGATGTGATATCTCAATGCTTATACCAAACCTGAGACCCTTCCTATAGCATGAGATGTGATATCCAACTACTTCCCATTCCAATCCTGAGACCCTTCCTATAGCATGAGATGTGATATCTCAATGCTTCTAATACCAAACCTGAGATCCTTCCTCTAACATGAAATGTGATATCCAACTCCTTCCCTTTCCAAACCTAAGAGCCTATCTATAGCATGAGATGTGATATCCAGGTCCTTCCCATTCCAATCCTTAGACCCTTCCTACAGCATGCAATATGATATCTCAATGATTCTAATAACAAACCTGAGACCCGTCCTATAGCATGAGATATGATATCCAAGTCCTTCCCATTCCAATCCTGAGACCCTTCCTATAACATGAAATGTGATATCCAACTCCTTCCCATTCCAACTTGAGACCCTTCCTATAGCATGAGATGGGATATCCAACTTCTTCCAAATCCAATACTGATACCCTTCCGATAGCATGAGATGTGATATCCCAATGCTTCTACCAAACCTGAGACCCATACTATGGCATGAGATGTGATATCAAACTCCTTCCCATTCCAATCCTGAGACCTTTCCTATAGCTTGAGGTGTGATATCCAACTCCTTCCCATTCCAATTCTGAGACCCTTCTTATACCATGAGACTTGATATCTCAATGCTTCTAATACCAAACCTGAGACCCGTCCTATAACATGAGATGTGATATCCAAATCCTTCCCCTTCCAAACCTTAGACCCTTCCTTTATCATGAGATGTGATATCCAACTCCTTCCCATTCCAATCCTGAGACCCTTCCGATATCATGAGATTTGTTATCTCAATGCTTCTAATATCAAACTTGAGACCCTCCCTATAGCATGAGATGTGACATCCAAGTCCTTCCCATTCCAATCCTGAGACCCTTCCTATAGCATGAGATGTGATATCTCAATGCTTATACCAAACCTGAGAGCCTACCTATAGCATGAGATGTGATATCCAAGTCCATCCCATTCCAATCCTTAGACCCTTCCTACAGCATGCGATGTGATATCTCAATGATTCTAATACCAAACCAGAGACTCTTCCTATAACATGAGATGGGATATCCAACTCCTTCCCATTCCAATCCTGAGCCGCTTCCGATAGCAGAGATGTGATATCTCAATGCTTATACCAAACCTGAGACCCTTCCTATAACATGAGATGTGATATCCAACTCCTTCCCGTTCCAAACCTGAGACACTAACTATAGCATATGTGATATCCAACTCCTTCCCATTCCAAACATGAGACCCTTCCTATAGCAAGAAAGTAATATCCAACTCCTACCCATTCCAATCCTGAGACCCTTCCTATAGCAAGAGATGTGATATCCAAATCCTTCCCATTCCAAACCTGAGACCCTTCCTATAACATGAGATGTGATATCCAACTCCTTCCCATTCCAACCTGAGACACTTCCTATAGCATGAGAAGGGATATCCAACTCCTTCCCAATCCAATCCTGAGACCCTTCCGATAGCAGAGATGTGATATCTCAATGCTTATACCAAACCTGAGACCCTTCCTATGGCATGAGATGTGATATCCAACTCCTTGCCATTCAAATCCTGAGACCCTTCCTATAGCATGAGAAGGGATATCCAACTCCTTCCCAATCCAATCCTGAGACCATTCCGATAGCAGAGACGTGATATCTCAATGCTTCTACCAAACCTGAGACCCTTCCTTTAGCATGAGATGTGATATCCAAATCCTTCACATTCCAATCCTGAGACCCTTCCTATAGCATGAGATGTGATATCTCAATGCTTCTAATACCAAACCTGAGATCCTTCCTATAACATGAGATGTGATATCCAATTCCTTCCCATTCCAAACCTGAGACCCTTCCTATTGGATGAGATGTGATATCCAACTCCTTCCCATTCCAACCCTGAGACCCTTCCTATAGCATGAGATGTGATGTCTCAATGCTTCTAATACCAAATCTGAGATCCTTCCTATAACATGAGATGTGATATCCAACTCCTTCCATTCCAATCCTGAGACCCGTCCTATAGCATGAGATGTGATATCTCAATGCTTATACCAAACCTGAGACCCTTCCTATAGCATGAGATGTGATATCCAACTGCTTCCCATTCCAATCCTGAGACCCTTCCTATAGCATGAGATGTGATATCTCAATGCTTCTAATACCAAACCTGAGATCCTTCCTCTAACATGAAATGTGATATCCAACTCCTTCCCTTTCCAAACCTAAGAGCCTATCTATAGCATGAGATGTGATATCCAAGTCCTTCACATTCCAACCCTTAGACCCTTCCTACAGCATGCAATATGATATCTCAATGATTCTAATAACAAACCTGAGACCCGTCCTATAACATGAGATGGGATATCCAACTCCTTCCCATTCCAATCCTGAGACACTTCCGATAGCAGAGATGTGATATCTCAATGCTTATACCAAACCTGAGACACTTCCTATAACATGAGATGTGATATCCAAATCCTTCCCGTTCCAAACCTGAGACCCTTCCTTTAGCATGAGATGTGATATCCAGCTCCTTCCCATTCCAATCCTGAGACACTTCCGATAGCATGAGATGTGATATCTCAATGCTTCTAATATCAAAACTGAGACCCCCCCTATAGCATGATATGTGATATCTAAGTCCTTCCCATTCCAATCCTGAGACCCTCCCTATAGCATGAGATGTGATATCCAACTCCTTCCCATTCCAATCCTGAGACCCTTCCTATAGCATGAGATATGATATCTCAATACTTCTAATACCAAACGTGAGATCCTTCCGATAACATGAGATGTGATATCCAAATCCTTCCCCTTCCAAACCTGAGACCCTCCCTTTAGCATGAGATGTGATATCCAACTCCTTCCTATTCCAATCCTGAGGCTCTTCTGATAGCATGAGATGTGATATCTCAATGCTTCTAATACCAAACCTGAGATCCTTCCGATAGCATGAGATGTGATATCTCAATGCTTCTAATACCAAACCTGAGATCCTTCCTATAACATGAGATGTGATATCCAAATCCTTCCCCTTCCAAACCTGAGACCCTCCCTTTAGCATGAGATGTGATATCCAACTCCTTCCCATTCCATTCCTGAGACCCTTCTGATAGCATGAGATGTGATATCTCAATGCCTCTAATACCAAACCTGAGATCCTACCTCTAACATGAAATGTGATATCCAACTCTTTCCCCTTCCAAACCTGAGAGCCTTCCTATAGCATGAGATGTGATAGCCAAGTCCTTCCCATTCCAATCCTGAGACCCTTCCTATAGCTTGAGATGTGATATCCAACTCCTTCCCATTCCAATTCTGAGACCCTTCCTATACTATGAGACTTGATATCTCAATGCTTCTAATACCAAACCTGAGACCCGTAATATAACATGAGATGTGATATCCAAATCCTTCCCCTTCCAAACCTTAGACCCTTCCTTTATCATGAGATGTGATATCCAACTCCTTCCCATTACAATCCTGAGACCCTTCCGATATCATGAGATGTGATATCTCAAAGCTTCTAATATCAAACTTGAGACCCTCCCTATAGCATGAGATGTGATATCCAAGTCCTTCCCATTCCACTCCTGAGACCCTTCCTATAGCATGAGATGTGATATCTCAATGCTTCTAATACCAAACCTGAGACCCTTCCTATAACATGAGATGGGAATATCCAACTCCTTCCCATTCCAATCCTGAGACCCTTCCGATAGCAGAGATGTGATATCTCAATGCTTATACCAAACCTGAGATCCTTCCTATAACATGAGATGTGATATCCAACTCCTTCCCATTCCAATCCTGAGACACTTCCTATAGCATGAGATGTGATATCTCACTGCTTATACCAAACCTGAGACCCTTCCCATAGCATGAGATGTGATATCCAACTCCTTCCCATTCCAATCCTCAGACCCTTCCTATAGCATGAGATGTGATATCTCAATGCTTCTAATAACAAACTTGAGACCCTACCTATAGCATGAGATGTGATATCCAAGTCTTTCCCATTCCAATCCTGAGACACTTCCTATAGCAGAGATGTGATATCTCAATGTTTATACCAAACCTGAGACCCTTCCTATAACATGAGATGTGATATCCAACTCCTTCCCGTTCCAAACCTGAGACCCTTCCTTTAGCATGAGATGTGATATCCAGCTCCTTCCCATTCCAATCCTGAGACACTTCCGATAGCATGAGATGTGATATCTCAATGCTTCTAATATCAAAACTGAGACCCTCCCTATAGCATGATATGTGATATCTACGTCCTTCCCATTCCAATCCTGAGACCCTTCCTATAGCATGAGATGTGATATCTCAATGCTTCTATCAAACCTGAGACCCTTCCTTTAGCATGAGATGTGATATCCAACTCCTTCCCATTCCAATCCTGAGACCCTTCCTATAGCATGAGATGTGATATCTCAATACTTCTAATACCAAACCTGAGATCCTTCCGATAACATGAGATGTGATATCTCAATACTTCTAATACCAAACCTGAGATCCATCCTATAACATGAGATGTGATATCCAAATCCTTCCCCTTCCAAACCTGAGACCCTCCCTTTAGCATGAGATGTGATATCCAACTCCTTCCCATTCCAATCCTGAGACCCTTCCTATAGCATGAGATGTGATATCACAATGCTTCTAATACCAAACCTGAGATCCTTACTATAACATGAGATGCGATATCCAATTCCTTCCCATTCCAAACCTGAGACCCTTCCTATTGGATGAGATGTGATATCCAACTCCTTCCCATTCCAACCCTGAGACCCTTCCTATAGCATGAGATGTGATGTCTCAATGCTTCTAACACCAAACCTGAGATCCTTCCTATAACATGAGATGTGATATCCAACTCCTTCCATTCCAATCCTGAGACCCGTCCTATAGCATGAGATGTGATATC
Organism: Ambystoma mexicanum; assembly: GCF_040938575.1. NCBI lineage: Eukaryota > Metazoa > Chordata > Amphibia > Caudata > Ambystomatidae > Ambystoma > Ambystoma mexicanum. The sequence goes on from NC_090938.1 coordinate 297,537,554, forward strand.
TCAATGCTTATACCAAACCTGAGACCCTTCCTATAGCATGAGATGTGATATCCAACTGCTTCCCATTCCAATCCTGAGACCCTTCCTATAGCATGATATGTGATATCTCAATGCTTCTAATACCAAACCTGAGATCCTTCCTCTAACATGAAATGTGATATCCAACTCCTTCCCTTTCCAAACCTAAGAGCCTATCTATAGCATGAGATGTGATATCCAAGTCCTTCACATTCCAACCCTTAGACCCTTCCTACAGTATGCAATATGATATCTCAATGATTCTAATAACAAACCTGAGACCAGTCCTATAACATGAGATGGGATATCCAACTCCTTCCCATTCCAATCCTGAGACACTTCCGATAGCAGAGATGTGATATCTCAATGCTTATACCAAACCTGAGACCCTTACTATAACATGAGATGTGATATCCAAATCCTTCCCGTTCCAAACCTGAGACCCTTCCTTTAGCATGAGATGTGATATCCAGCTCCTTCCCATTCCAATCCTGAGACCCTTCCTATAGCATGAGATATGATATCTCAATACTTCTAATACCAAACGTGAGATCCTTCCGATAACATGAGATGTGATATCCAAATCCTTCCCCTTCCAAACCTGAGACCCTCCGTTTAGCATGAGATGTGATATCCAACTCCTTCCTATTCCAATCCTGAGACTCTTCTGATAGCATGAGATGTGATATCTCAATGCTTCTAATACCAAACCTGAGATCCTTCCGATAGCATGAGATGTGATATCTCAATGCTTCTAATACCAAACCTGAGATCCTTCCTATAACATGAGATGTGATATCCAAATCCTTGCCCCTTTCAAACCTGAGACCCTCCCTTTAGCATGAGATGTGATATCCAACTCCTTCCCATTCCATTCCTGAGACCCTTCTGATAGCATGAGATGTGATATCTCAATGCCTCTAATACCAAACCTGAGATCCCACCTCTAACATGAAATGTGATATCCAACTCTTTCCCCTTCCAAACCTGAGAGCCTTCCTATAGCATGAGATGTGATAGCCAAGTCCTTCCCATTCCAATCCTGAGACCCTTCCTATAGCTTGAGATGTGATATCCAACTCCTTCCCATTCCAATTCTGAGACCCTTCCTATACTATGAGACTTGATATCTCAATGCTTCTAATACCAAACCTGAGACCCGTAATATAACATGAGATGTGATATCCAAATCCTTCCCCTTCCAAACCTTAGACCCTTCCTTTATCATGAGATGTGATATCCAATTCCTTCCCATTCCAATCCTGAGACCCTTCCGATATCATGAGATGTGATATCTCAAAGCTTCTAATATCAAACTTGAGACCCTCCCTATAGCATGAGATGTGATATCCAAATCCTTCCCCTTCCAAACCTTAGACCCTTCCTTTATCATGAGATGTGATATCCAACTCCTTCCCATTCCAATCCTGAGACCCTTCCGATATCATGAGATGTGATATCTCAAAGCTTCTAATATCAAACTTGAGACCCTCCCTATAGCATGAGATGTGATATCCAAGTCCTTCCCATTCCAATCCTGAGACCCTTCCGATAGCAGAGATGTGATATCTCAATGCTTATACCAAACCTGAGATCCTTCCTATAACATGAGATGTGATATCCAACTCCTTCCCATTCCAATCCTGAGACACTTCCTATAGCATGAGATGTGATATCTCACTGCTTATACCAAACCTGAGACCCTTCCCATAGCATGAGATGTGATATCCAACTCCTTCCCATTCCAATCCTCAGACCCTTCCTATAGCATGAGATGTGATATCTCAATGCTTCTAATAACAAACTTGAGACCCTACCTATAGCATGAGATGTGATATCCAAGTCTTTCCCATTCCAATCCTGAGACACTTCCTATAGCAGAGATGTGATATCTCAATGTTTATACCAAACCTGAGACCCTTCCTATAACATGAGATGTGATATCCAACTCCTTCCCGTTCCAAACCTGAGACCCTTCCTTTAGCATGAGATGTGATATCCAGCTCCTTCCCATTCCAATCCTGAGACACTTCCGATAGCATGAGATGTGATATCTCAATGCTTCTAATATCAAAACTGAGACCCTCCCTATAGCATGATATGTGATATCTACGTCCTTCCCATTCCAATCCTGAGACCCTTCCTATAGCATGAGATGTGATATCTCAATGTTTCTACCAAACCTGAGACCCTTCCTTTAGCATGAGATGTGATATCCAACTCCTTCCCATTCCAATCCTGAGACCCTTCCTATAGCATGAGATGTGATATCTCAATACTTCTAATACCAAACCTGAGATCCTTCCGATAACATGAGATGTGATATCTCAATACTTCTAATACCAAACCTGAGATCCATCCTATAACATGAGATGTGATATCCAAATCCTTCCCCTTCCAAACCTGAGACCCTCCCTTTAGCATGAGATGTGATATCGAACTCCTTCCCATTCCAATCCTGAGACCCTTCTGATAGCATAAGATATGATATCTCAATGCTTCTATACCAAACCTGAGATCCTTCCGATAGCATGAGATGTGATATCTCAATACTTCTAATACCAAACCTGAGATCCTTCCTATAACATGAGATGTGATATCCAAATCCTTATCTTCCAAACCTGAGACCCTCCCTTTAGCATGAGATGTGATATCCAACTCCTTCCCATTCCAATCCTGAGACTCTTCTGATAGCATAAGATATGATATCTCAATGCTTCTATACCAAACCTGAGATCCTTCTGATAGCATGAAATGTGATATCCAACTCTTTCCCCTTGCAAACCTGAGAGCCTTCCTATAGCATGAGATGTGATATCCATGTCCTTCCCATTCCAATCCTGAGACCCTTCCTATAACATGCGATGTGATATCCAACTCCTTCCCATTCCAACCTGAGACCCTTCCTATAGCATGAGATGGGATAACCAACTCCTTCCAAATCCAATCCCGATACCCTTCCGATAACATGAGATGTGATATCCCAATGCTCCTACCAAACCTGAGACCCATACTATGGCATGACATGTGATATCAAACTCCTTCCCATTCTAATCCTGAGACCCTTCCTATAGCTTGAGATGTGATATCCAACTCCTTCCCATTCCAATTCTGAGACCCTTCCTATACCATGAGACTTGATATCTCAATGCTTCTAATACCAAACCTGAGACCCGTCCTATAACATGAGATGTGATATCCAAATCCTTCCCCTTCCAAACCTTAGACCCTTCCTTTATCATGAGATGTGATATCCAACTCCTTCCCATTCCAATCTTGAGACCCTTCCGATATCATGAAATGTGATACCTCAATGCTTCTAATATCAAACTTGAGACCCTCCCTATAGCAAGAGATGTGATATCCAAGTCCTTCCCATTCCAATCCTGAGACCCTTCCTATAGCATGAGATGTGATATCTCAATGCTTCTAATACCAAACCTGAGACCCTTCCTATAACATGAGATGGGAATATCCAACTCCTTCCCATTCCAATCCTGAGACCCTTCCGATAGCAGAGATGTGATATCTCAATGCTTATACCAAACCTGAGATCCTTCCTATAACATGAGATGTGATATCCAACTCCTTCCCATTCCAATCCTGAGACACTTCCTATAGCATGAGATGTGATATCTCACTGCTTATACCAAACCTGTGACCCTTCCTATAGCATGAGATGTGATATCTCAATGCTTCTAATATCAAACTTGAGACCCTCCCTATAGCATGAGATGTGATACCCAAGTCCTTCCCATTCCAATCCTGAGACCCTTCCTATAGCATGAGATGTGATATCCAACTCCTTCCTATTCCAATCCTGAGACCCTTCCTATAGCATGAGATGTGATGTCTCAATACTTCTAATACCAAACCTGAGATCCTTCCTATAACATGAGATGTGATATCCAAATCCTTATCTTCCAAACCTGAGACCCTCCCTTTAGCATGAGATGTGATATCCAACTCCTTCCCATTCCAATCCTGAGACTCTTCTGATAGCATAAGATATGATATCTCAATGCTTCTATACCAAACCTGAGATCCTTCTGATAGCATGAAATGTGATATCCAACTCTTTCCCCTTGCAAACCTGAGAGCCTTCCTATAGCATGAGATGTGATATCCAAGTCCTTCCCATTCCAATCCTGAGACCCTTCCTATAACATGAGATGTGATATCCAACTCCTTCCCATTCCAACCTGAGACCCTTCTGATAGCATGAGATGTGATATCTCAATGCTTCTAATACCAAACCTGAGATCCTTCCGATAGCATGAGATGTGATATCTCAATGCTTCTAATACCAAACCTGAGATCCTTCCTATAACATGAGATGTGATATCCAAATCCTTCCCCTTCCAAACCTGAGACCCTCCCTTTAGCATGAGATGTGATATCCAACTCCTTCCCATTCCATTCCTGAGACCCTTCTGATAGCATGAGGTGATATCTCAATGCCTCTAATACCAAACCTGAGATCCTACCTCTAACATGAAATGTGATATCCAACTCTTTCCCCTTCCAAACCTGAGAGCCTTCCGATAGCATGAGATGTGATAGCCAAGTCCTTCCCATTCCAATCCTGAGACCCTTCCTATAGCTTGAGAGGTGATATCCAACTCCTTCCCATTCCAATTCTGAGACCCTTCCTATACTATGAGACTTGATATCTCAATGCTTCTAATACCAAACCTGAGACCCGTAATATAACATGAGATGTGATATCCAAATCCTTCCCCTTCCAAACCTTAGACCCTTCCTTTATCATGAGATGTGATATCCAACTCCTTCCCATTCCAATCCTGAGACCCTTCCGATATCATGAGATGTGATATCTCAAAGCTTCTAATATCAAACTTGAGACCCTCCCTATAGCATGAGATGTGATATCCAAATCCTTCCCCTTCCAAACCTTAGACCCTTCCTTTATCATGAGATGTGATATCCAACTCCTTCCCATTCCAATCCTGAGACCCTTCCGATATCATGAGATGTGATATCTCAATGCTTCTAATACCAAACCTGAGACCCTTCCTATAACATGAGATGGGAATATCCAACTCCTTCCCATTCCAATCCTGAGACCCTTCCGATAGCAGAGATGTGATATCTCAATGCTTATACCAAACCTGAGATCCTTCCTATAACATGAGATGTGATATCCAACTCCTTCCCATTCCAATCCTGAGACACTTCCTATAGCATGAGATGTGATATCTCAATGCTTCTAATACCAAACCTGAGATCCTTCCTATAACATGAGATGTGATATCCAATTCCTTCCCATTCCAAACCTGAGACCCTTCCTATTGGATGAGATGTGATATCCAACTCCTTCCCATTCCAACCCTGAGACCCTTCCTATAGCATGAGATGTGATGTCTCAATGCTTCTAATACCAAATCTGAGATCCTTCCTATAACATGAGATGTGATATCCAACTCCTTCCATTCCAATCCTGAGACCCGTCCTATAGCATGAGATGTGATATCTCAATGCTTATACCAAACCTGAGACCCTTCCTATAGCATGAGATGTGATATCCAACTGCTTCCCATTCCAATCCTGAGACCCTTCCTATAGCATGAGATGTGATATCTCAATGCTTCTAATACCAAACCTGAGATCCTTCCTCTAACATGAAATGTGATATCCAACTCCTTCCCTTTCCAAACCTAAGAGCCTATCTATAGCATGAGATGTGATATCCAAGTCCTTCACATTCCAACCCTTAGACCCTTCCTACAGCATGCAATATGATATCTCAATGATTCTAATAACAAACCTGAGACCCGTCCTATAACATGAGATGGGATATCCAACTCCTTCCCATTCCAATCCTGAGACACTTCCGATAGCAGAGATGTGATATCTCAATGCTTATACCAAACCTGAGACACTTCCTATAACATGAGATGTGATATCCAAATCCTTCCCGTTCCAAACCTGAGACCCTTCCTTTAGCATGAGATGTGATATCCAGCTCCTTCCCATTCCAATCCTGAGACACTTCCGATAGCATGAGATGTGATATCTCAATGCTTCTAATATCAAAACTGAGACCCTCCCTATAGCATGATACGTGATATCTAAGTCCTTCCCATTCCAATCCTGAGACCCTCCCTATAGCATGAGATGTGATATCCAACTCCTTCCCATTCCAATCCTGAGACCCTTCCTATAGCATGAGATATGATATCTCAATACTTCTAATACCAAACGTGAGATCCTTCCGATAACATGAGATGTGATATCCAAATCCTTCCCCTTCCAAACCTGAGACCCTCCCTTTAGCATGAGATGTGATATCCAACTCCTTCCTATTCCAATCCTGAGGCTCTTCTGATAGCATGAGATGTGATATCTCAATGCTTCTAATACCAAACCTGAGATCCTTCCGATAGCATGAGATGTGATATCTCAATGCTTCTAATACCAAACCTGAGATCCTTCCTATAACATGAGATGTGATATCCAAATCCTTCCCCTTCCAAACCTGAGACCCTCCCTTTAGCATGAGATGTGATATCCAACTCCTTCCCATTCCATTCCTGAGACCCTTCTGATAGCATGAGATGTGATATCTCAATGCCTCTAATACCAAACCTGAGATCCTACCTCTAACATGAAATGTGATATCCAACTCTTTCCCCTTCCAAACCTGAGAGCCTTCCTATAGCATGAGATGTGATAGCCAAGTCCTTCCCATTCCAATCCTGAGACCCTTCCTATAGCTTGAGATGTGATATCCAACTCCTTCCCATTCCAATTCTGAGACCCTTCCTATACTATGAGACTTGATATCTCAATGCTTCTAATACCAAACCTGAGACCCGTAATATAACATGAGATGTGATATCCAAATCCTTCCCCTTCCAAACCTTAGACCCTTCCTTTATCATGAGATGTGATATCCAACTCCTTCCCATTACAATCCTGAGACCCTTCCGATATCATGAGATGTGATATCTCAAAGCTTCTAATATCAAACTTGAGACCCTCCCTATAGCATGAGATGTGATATCCAAGTCCTTCCCATTCCACTCCTGAGACCCTTCCTATAGCATGAGATGTGATATCTCAATGCTTCTAATACCAAACCTGAGACCCTTCCTATAACATGAGATGGGAATATCCAACTCCTTCCCATTCCAATCCTGAGACCCTTCCGATAGCAGAGATGTGATATCTCAATGCTTATACCAAACCTGAGATCCTTCCTATAACATGAGATGTGATATCCAACTCCTTCCCATTCCAATCCTGAGACACTTCCTATAGCATGAGATGTGATATCTCACTGCTTATACCAAACCTGAGACCCTTCCCATAGCATGAGATGTGATATCCAACTCCTTCCCATTCCAATCCTCAGACCCTTCCGATAGCATGAGATGTGATATCTCAATGCTTCTAATAACAAACTTGAGACCCTACCTATAGCATGAGATGTGATATCCAAGTCTTTCCCATTCCAATCCTGAGACACTTCCTATAGCAGAGATGTGATATCTCAATGTTTATACCAAACCTGAGACCCTTCCTATAACATGAGATGTGATATCCAACTCCTTCCCGTTCCAAACCTGAGACCCTTCCTTTAGCATGAGATGTGATATCCAGCTCCTTCCCATTCCAATCCTGAGACACTTCCGATAGCATGAGATGTGATATCTCAATGCTTCTAATATCAAAACTGAGACCCTCCCTATAGCATGATATGTGATATCTACGTCCTTCCCATTCCAATCCTGAGACCCTTCCTATAGCATGAGATGTGATATCTCAATGCTTCTATCAAACCTGAGACCCTTCCTTTAGCATGAGATGTGATATCCAACTCCTTCCCATTCCAATCCTGAGACCCTTCCTATAGCATGAGATGTGATATCTCAATACTTCTAATACCAAACCTGAGATCCTTCCGATAACATGAGATGTGATATCTCAATACTTCTAATACCAAACCTGAGATCCATCCTATAACATGAGATGTGATATCCAAATCCTTCCCATTCCAAACCTGAGACCCTCCCTTTAGCATGAGATGTGATATCCAACTCCTTCCCATTCCAATCCTGAGACCCTTCCTATAGCATGAGATGTGATATCACAATGCTTCTAATACCAAACCTGAGATCCTTACTATAACATGAGATGCGATATCCAATTCCTTCCCATTCCAAACCTGAGACCCTTCCTATTGGATGAGATGTGATATCCAACTCCTTCCCATTCCAACCCTGAGACCCTTCCTATAGCATGAGATGTGATGTCTCAATGCTTCTAACACCAAACCTGAGATCCTTCCTATAACATGAGATGTGATATCCAACTCCTTCCATTCCAATCCTGAGACCCGTCCTATAGCATGAGATGTGATATCTCAATGCTTATACCACACCTGAGACCCTTCCTATAGCATGAGATGTGATATCCAACTGCTTCCCATTCCAATCCTGAGACCCTTCCTATAGCATGATATGTGATATCTCAATGCTTCTAATACCAAACCTGAGATCCTTCCTCTAACATGAAATGTGATATCCAACTCCTTCCCTTTCCAAACCTAAGAGCCTATCTATAGCATGAGATGTGATATCCAAGTCCTTCACATTCCAACCCTTAGACCCTTCCTACAGCATGCAATATGATATCTCAATGATTCTAATAACAAACCTGAGACCAGTCCTATAACATGAGATGGGATATCCAACTCCTTCCCATTCCAATCCCGAGACACTTCCGATAGCAGAGATGTGATATCTCAATGCTTATACCAAACCTGAGACCCTTACTATAACATGAGATGTGATATCCAAATCCTTCCCGTTCCAAACCTGAGACCCTTCCTTTAGCATGAGATGTGATATCCAGCTCCTTCCCATTCCAATCCTGAGACACTTCCGATAGCATGAGATGTGATATCTCAATGCTTCTAATATCAAAACTGAGACCCTCCCTATAGCATGATATGTGATATCTAAGTCCTTCCCATTCCAATCCTGAGACCCTCCCTATAGCATGAGATGTGATATCCAACTCCTTCCCATTCCAATCCTGAGACCCTTCCTATAGCATGAGATATGATATCTCAATACTTCTAATACCAAACGTGAGATCCTTCCGATAACATGAGATGTGATATCCAAATCCTTCCCCTTCCAAACCTGAGACCCTCCCTTTAGCATGAGATGTGATATCCAACTCCTTCCTATTCCAATCCTGAGACTCTTCTGATAGCATGAGATGTGATATCTCAATGCTTCTAATACCAAACCTGAGATCCTTCCGATAGCATGAGATGTGATATCTCAATGCTTCTAATACCAAACCTGAGATCCTTCCTATAACATGAGATGTGATATCCAAATCCTTCCCCTTTCAAACCTGAGACCCTCCCTTTAGCATGAGATGTGATATCCAACTCCTTCCCATTCCATTCCTGAGACCCTTCTGATAGCATGAGATGTGATATCTCAATGCCTCTAATACCAAACCTGAGATCCCACCTCTAACATGAAATGTGATATCCAACTCTTTCCCCTTCCAAACCTGAGAGCCTTCCTATAGCATGAGATGTGATAGCCAAGTCCTTCCCATTCCAATCCTGAGACCCTTCCTATAGCTTGAGATGTGATATCCAACTCCTTCCCATTCCAATTCTGAGACCCTTCCTATACTATGAGACTTGATATCTCAATGCTTCTAATACCAAACCTGAGACCCGTAATATAACATGAGATGTGATATCCAAATCCTTCCCCTTCCAAACTTTAGACCCTTCCTTTATCATGAGATGTGATATCCAATTCCTTCCCATTCCAATCCTGAGACCCTTCCGATATCATGAGATGTGATATCTCAAAGCTTCTAATATCAAACTTGAGACCCTCCCTATAGCATGAGATGTGATATCCAAATCCTTCCCCTTCCAAACCTTAGACCCTTCCTTTATCATGAGATGTGATATCCAACTCCTTCCCATTCCAATCCTGAGACCCTTCCGATATCATGAGATGTGATATCTCAAAGCTTCTAATATCAAACTTGAGACCCTCCCTATAGCATGAGATGTGATATCCAAGTCCTTCCCATTCCAATCCTGAGACCCTTCCTATAGCATGAGATGTGATATCTCAATGCTTCTAATACCAAACCTGAGACCCTTCCTATAACATGAGATGGGAATATCCAACTCCTTCCCATTCCAATCCTGAGACCCTTCCGATAGCAGAGATGTGATATCTCAATGCTTATACCAAACCTGAGATCCTTCCTATAACATGAGATGTGATATCCAACTCCTTCCCATTCCAATCCTGAGACACTTCCTATAGCATGAGATGTGATATCTCACTGCTTATACCAAACCTGAGACCCTTCCCATAGCATGAGATGTGATATCCAACTCCTTCCCATTCCAATCCTCAGACCCTTCCTATAGCATGAGATGTGATATCTCAATGCTTCTAATAACAAACTTGAGACCCTACCTATAGCATGAGATGTGATATCCAAGTCTTTCCCATTCCAATCCTGAGACACTTCCTATAGCAGAGATGTGATATCTCAATGTTTATACCAAACCTGAGACCCTTCCTATAACATGAGATGTGATATCCAACTCCTTCCCGTTCCAAACCTGAGACCCTTCCTTTAGCATGAGATGTGATATCCAGCTCCTTCCCATTCCAATCCTGAGACACTTCCGATAGCATGAGATGTGATATCTCAATGCTTCTAATATCAAAACTGAGACCCTCCCTATAGCATGAGATGTGATATCCAACTCCTTCCCATTCCAATCCTGAGACCCTTCCTATAGCATGAGATGTGATATCTCAATACTTCTAATACCAAACCTGAGATCCTTCCGATAACATGAGATGTGATATCTCAATACTTCTAATACCAAACCTGAGATCCATCCTATAACATGAGATGTGATATCCAAATCCTTCCCCTTCCAAACCTGAGACCCTCCCTTTAGCATGAGATGTGATATCCAACTCCTTCCCATTCCAATCCTGAGACCCTTCTGATAGCATAAGATATGATATCTCAATGCTTCTATACCAAACCTGAGATCCTTCCGATAGCATGAGATGTGATATCTCAATACTTCTAATACCAAACCTTAGATCCTTCCTATAACATGAGATGTGATATCCAAATCCTTATCTTCCAAACCTGAGACCCTCCCTTTAGCATGAGATGTGATATCCAACTCCTTCCCATTCCAATCCTGAGACTCTTCTGATAGCATACGATATGATATCTCAATGCTTCTATACCAAACCTGAGATCCTTCTGATAGCATGAAATGTGATATCCAACTCTTTCCCCTTGCAAACCTGAGAGCCTTCCTATAGCATGAGATGTGATATCCAAGTCCTTCCCATTCCAATCCTGAGACCCTTCCTATAACATGCGATGTGATATCCAACTCCTTCCCATTCCAACCTGAGACCCTTCCTATAGCATGAGATGGGATAACCAACTCCTTCCAAATCCAATCCCGATACCCTTCCGATAACATGAGATGTGATATCCCAATGCTCCTACCAAACCTGAGACCCATACTATGGCATGAGATGTGATATCAAACTCCTTCCCATTCTAATCCTGAGACCCTTCCTATAGCTTGAGATGTGATATCCAACTCCTTCCCATTCCAATTCTGAGACCCTTCCTATACCATGAGACTTGATATCTCAATGCTTCTAATACCAAACCTGAGACCCGTCCTATAACATGAGATGTGATATCCAAATCCTTCCCCTTCCAAACCTTAGACCCTTCCTTTATCATGAGATGTGATATCCAACTCCTTCCCATTCCAATCTTGAGACCCTTCCGATATCATGAAATGTGATACCTCAATGCTTCTAATATCAAACTTGAGACCCTCCCTATAGCAAGAGATGTGATATCCAAGTCCTTCCCATTCCAATCCTGAGACCCTTCCTATAGCATGAGATGTGATATCTCAATGCTTCTAATACCAAACCTGAGACCCTTCCTATAACATGAGATGGGAATATCCAACTCCTTCCCATTCCAATCCTGAGACCCTTCCGATAGCAGAGATGTGATATCTCAATGCTTATACCAAACCTGAGATCCTTCCTATAACATGAGATGTGATATCCAACTCCTTCCCATTCCAATCCTGAGACACTTCCTATAGCATGAGATGTGATATCTCACTGCTTATACCAAACCTGAGACCCTTCCTATAGCATGAGATGTGATATCTCAATGCTTCTAATATCAAACTTGAGACCCTCCCTATAGCATGAGATGTGATACCCAAGTCCTTCCCATTCCAATCCTGAGACACTTCCTATAGCATGAGATGTGATATCTCAATGCTTCTAATACCAAACCTGAGACTCTTCCTATAACATGAGATGGGATATCCAACTCCTTCCCATTCCAATCCTGATTCCCTTTCGATAGCAGAGATGTGATATCTCAATGTTTATACCAAACCTGAGACCCTCCCTACGGCATGAGATGTCATATACAACTCCTTCCCATTCCAATCCTGAGACCCTTCCTATAGCATGAGATGTGATATCCAACTCCTTCCTATTCCAATCCTGAGACCCTTCCTATAGCATGAGATGTGATGTCTCAATACTTCTAATACCAAACCTGAGATCCTTGCTATAACATGAGATGTGATATCCAAATCCTTATCTTCCAAACCTGAGACCCTCCCTTTAGCATGAGATGTGATATCCAACTCCTTCCCATTCCAATCCTGAGACTCTTCTGATAGCATAAGATATGATATCTCAATGCTTCTATACCAAACCTGAGATCCTTCTGATAGCATGAAATGTGATATCCAACTCTTTCCCCTTGCAAACCTGAGAGCCTTCCTATAGCATGAGATGTGATATCCAAGTCCTTCCCATTCCAATCCTGAGACCCTTCCTATAACATGAGATGTGATATCCAACTCCTTCCCATTCCAACCTGAGACCCTTCTGATAGCATGAGATGTGATATCTCAATGCTTCTAATACCAAACCTGAGATCCTTCCGATAGCATGAGATGTGATATCTCAATGCTTCTAATACCAAACCTGAGATCCTTCCTATAACATGAGATGTGATATCCAAATCCTTCCCCTTCCAAACCTGAGACCCTCCCTTTAGCATGAGATGTGATATCCAACTCCTTCCCATTCCATTCCTGAGACCCTTCTGATAGCATGAGGTGATATCTCAATGCCTCTAATACCAAACCTGAGATCCTACCTCTAACATGAAATGTGATATCCAACTCTTTCCCCTTCCAAACCTGAGAGCCTTCCGATAGCATGAGATGTGATAGCCAAGTCCTTCCCATTCCAATCCTGAGACCCTTCCTATAGCTTGAGAGGTGATATCCAACTCCTTCCCATTCCAATTCTGAGACCCTTCCTATACTATGAGACTTGATATCTCAATGCTTCTAATACCAAACCTGAGACCCGTAATATAACATGAGATGTGATATCCAAATCCTTCCCCTTCCAAACCTTAGACCCTTCCTTTATCATGAGATGTGATATCCAACTCCTTCCCATTCCAATCCTGAGACCCTTCCGATATCATGAGATGTGATATCTCAAAGCTTCTAATATCAAACTTGAGACCCTCCCTATAGCATGAGATGTGATATCCAAATCCTTCCCCTTCCAAACCTTAGACCCTTCCTTTATCATGAGATGTGATATCCAACTCCTTCCCATTCCAATCCTGAGACCCTTCCGATATCATGAGATGTGATATCTCAATGCTTCTAATACCAAACCTGAGACCCTTCCTATAACATGAGATGGGAATATCCAACTCCTTCCCATTCCAATCCTGAGACCCTTCCGATAGCAGAGATGTGATATCTCAATGCTTATACCAAACCTGAGATCCTTCCTATAACATGAGATGTGATATCCAACTCCTTCCCATTCCAATCCTGAGACACTTCCTATACCATGAGATGTGATATCTCACTGCTTATACCAAACCTGAGACCCTTCCCATAGCATGAGATGTGATATCCAACTCCTTCCCATTCCAATCCTCAGACCCTTCCTATAGCATGAGATGTGATATCTCAATGCTTCTAATAACAAACTTGAGACCCTACCTATAGCATGAGATGTGATATCCAAGTCTTTCCCATTCCAATCCTGAGACACTTCCTATAGCAGAGATGTGATATCTCAATGTTTATACCAAACCTGAGACCCTTCCTATAACATGAGATGTGATATCCAACTCCTTCCCGTTCCAAACTTGAGACCCTCCCTATAGCAAGAGATGTGATATCCAAGTCCTTCCCATTCCAATCCTGAGACACTTCCTATAGCAGAGATGTGATATCTCAATGCTTATACCAAACCTGAGATCCTTCCTATAACATGAGATGTGATATCCAACTCCTTCCCATTCCAATCCTGAGACACTTCCTATAGCATGAGATGTGATATCTCACTGCTTATACCAAACCTGAGACCCTTCCTATAGCATGAGATGTGATATCTCAATGCTTCTAATATCAAACTTGAGACCCTCCCTATAACATGAGATGGGATACCCAAGTCCTTCCCATTCCAATCCTGAGACACTTCCTATAGCATGAGATGTGATATCTCAATGCTTCTAATACCAAACCTGAGACTCTTCCTATAACATGAGATGGGATATCCAACTCCTTCCCATTCCAATCCTGATTCCCTTTCGATAGCATGAGATGTGATATCTCAATGCTTCTACCAAACCTGAGACCCTTCCTTTAGCATGAGATGTGATATCCAACTCCTTCCCATTCCAATCCTGAGACCCTTCCCACAGCATGAGATGTGATATCTCAATACTTCTAATACCAAACCTGAGATCCTTCCGATAACATGAGATGTGATATCTCAATACTTCTAATACCAAACCTGAGATCCATCCTATAACATGAGATGTGATATCCAAATCCTTCCCCTTCCAAACCTGAGACCCTCCCTTTAGCATGAGATGTGATATCCAACTCCTTCCCATTCCAATCCTGAGACCCTTCTGATAGCATAAGATATGATATCTCAATGCTTCTATACCAAACCTGAGATCCTTCCGATAGCATGAGATGTGATATCTCAATACTTCTAATACCAAACCTGAGATCCTTCCTATAACATGAGATGTGATATCCAAATCCTTATCTTCCAAACCTGAGACCCTCCCTTTAGCATGAGATGTGATATCCAACTCCTTCCCATTCCAATCCTGAGACTCTTCTGATAGCATAAGATATGATATCTCAATGCTTCTATACCAAACCTGAGATCCTTCTGATAGCATGAAATGTGATATCCAACTCTTTCTCCTTGCAAACCTGAGAGCCTTCCTATAGCATGAGATGTGATATCCAAGTCCTTCCCATTCCAATCCTGAGACCCTTCCTATAACATGCGATGTGATATCCAACTCCTTCCCATTCCAACCTGAGACCCTTCCTATAGCATGAGATGGGATATCCAACTCCTTCCAAATCCAATCCCGATACCATTCCGATAACATGAGATGTGATATCCCAATGCTTCTACCAAACCTGAGACCCATACTATGGCATGAGATGTGATATCAAACTCCTTCCCATTCTAATCCTGAGACCCTTCCTATAGCTTGAGATGTGATATCCAACTCCTTCCCATTCCAATTCTGAGACCCTTCCTATACCATGAGACTTGATATCTCAATGCTTCTAATACCAAACCTGAGACCCGTCCTATAACATGAGATGTGATATCCAAATCCTTCCCCTTCCAAACCTTAGACCCTTCCTTTATCATGAGATGTGATATCCAACTCCTTCCCATTCCAATCTTGAGACCCTTCCGATATCATGAAATGTGATACCTCAATGCTTCTAATATCAAACTTGAGACCCTCCCTATAGCAAGAGATGTGATATCCAAGTCCTTCCCATTCCAATCCTGAGACCCTTCCTATAGCATGAGATGTGATATCTCAATGCTTCTAATACCAAACCTGAGACCCTTCCTATAACATGAGATGGGAATATCCAACTCCTTCCCATTCCAATCCTGAGACCCTTCCGATAGCAGAGATGTGATATCTCAATGCTTATACCAAACCTGAGATCCTTCCTATAACATGAGATGTGATATCCAACTCCTTCCCATTCCAATCCTGAGACACTTCCTATAGCATGAGATGTGATATCTCACTGCTTATACCAAACCAGAGACCCTTCCTATAGCATGAGATGTGATATCTCAATGCTTCTAATATCAAACTTGAGACCCTCCCTATAGCATGAGATGTGATACCCAAGTCCTTCCCATTCCAATCCTGAGACACTTCCTATAGCATGAGATGTGATATCTCAATGCTTCTAATACCAAACCTGAGACTCTTCCTATAACATGAGATGGGATATCCAACTCCTTCCCATTCCAATCCTGATTCCCTTTCGATAGCAGAGATGTGATATCTCAATGTTTATACCAAACCTGAGACCCTCCCTACGGCATGAGATGTCATATACAACTCCTTCCCATTCCAATCCTGAGACCCTTCCTATAGCATGAGATGTGATATCCAACTCCTTCCTATTCCAATCCTGAGACCCTTCCTATAGCATGAGATGTGATGTCTCAATACTTCTAATACCAAACCTGAGATCCTTCCTATAACATGAGATGTGATATCCAAATCCTTATCTTCCAAACCTGAGACCCTCCCTTTAGCATGAGATGTGATATCCAACTCCTTCCCATTCCAATCCTGAGACTCTTCTGATAGCATAAGATATGATATCTCAATGCTTCTATACCAAACCTGAGATCCTTCTGATAGCATGAAATGTGATATCCAACTCTTTCCCCTTGCAAACCTGAGAGCCTTCCTATAGCATGAGATGTGATATCCAAGTCCTTCCCATTCCAATCCTGAGACCCTTCCTATAACATGAGATGTGATATTCAACTCCTTCCCATTCCAACCTGAGACCCTTCCTATAGCATGAGATGGGATATACAACTCCTTCCAAATCCAATCCCGATACCCTTCCGATAACATGAGATGTGATATTCCAATGCTTCTACCAAACCTGAGACCCATACTATGGCATGAGATGTGATATCAAACTCCTTCCCATTCTAATCCTGAGACCCTTCCTATAGCTTGAGATGTGATATCCAACTCCTTCCCATTCCAATTCTGAGACCCTTCCTATACCATGATATTTGATATCTCAATGCTTCTAATACCAAACCTGAGACCCGTCCTATAACATGAGATGTGATATCCAAAT